>NC_063184.1:28595051-29330884 GCF_023159225.1 Perognathus longimembris pacificus
GATGACCAAGAACGTTCGTTCTCCTCCATTCATCCCTCCCTCCCACCCACCCCTCCACCCCCGGGGAGCCACGCCACTCCCTTTTATTACTCAAAAACACATGCTTTTTAACAGATTGTTTTAAACTTCTCCCAGGAAAAACAGATCATTGTTTTCAAATCCTTGTAAGCATGGCAACCTTGGAAACCACCAACTAGAAAACATGATTGTGTCCGTTGGTTATGTCATTAACTCCATAGTGCAACACTTAAACCCACAGACGTTCCTGAGCCGATTCCCAATACATACTTGGAAGCTACAACCCCAATTCCCAAGCTGGCCTTCTCCCTCCCTCCACTGTAGACTCGACTGTGTGTAGGAACGGGCCAAGGGATGTTTACATTAGGCCAGCCCAAAAAGCTGTTTCCACAAAATAAACACAACGTCTCCTCCCAAGTGGTGTTTAGATGGAGCAAATACAAACTTGGGAACGAGGTTGGAATGACTATGATAAACTCTAGGGAGTGTTTAGCAGAACACGTGATAATAGCTTGTACCTAACTTTATGAAAGGAAGAGCATACCAACGCACAATAGCTACGGTTTTAATCAACTGTGCGTGTATGTGTGTTGCTGAGGATCGAATCCAGGGCCTCCACACATGCAGTGTTCACACAATTCTTCCACTGAATTGCACGTCCAGCCCTATTGTTTTAGGTATTTTTCCAAAAACCCAATACTGGCCACATATTTAACAGTTTCGTAATACAAAGTATTCCTCCCGCTAACTAAAAAGATAAAGCAAAATGCAAAATTAAGGCGCTGGTAGCCCGCAGCTGTAATCCTAACTACTAAGGAAGCTGAGATCTGAGGATCACAGTTCAAAGCCAGCCCAGGCAGGAAAGTCTCATATCCAATTAACTACCAAAAAACAGAAGTGGAGCTGTGGCTCAAGGTGTAGAGCCCTAAACTTGAGCAAAAATAAAAAAGCTCAGGGACAAGTGACCAGGCCCTGAGTTCAAGCCCTACGACCAACATTTAAACAAAAGAAAGAAAAGGGCAAAGACATTTTGCCCAGATTTTTTGCAAAAAGTATTCCTTTGTACCACGTAACTCCATAATGGGACTCCCTCAAATCGTTCCTAGTAAATCCCCTGTGAGTCCACTTAGCTGCCTACAATGACTGCTTTTGGAATCCGAGTCAGTTCCACCCACCAGTTGACTCAAGCTAGAATATTAAGAGATATGAACAGCTGCCCTCCGCTAACACACTAAGAATAGCTTTCAGGAAACCAAGCTCCAGTTGGAAAAGTACACTTAGAAACGGGGCTCAGCTCAAGAGAACATTCTGGGAAACTTCTCATTGTCAGTATCGAAACATGCCTGCAAAAAGCCTTGTGATAATATTTATAAAGTACATATTTTCCAAGAGTGACCGTGTATACCGCAGGAGTTGAAACTCATTTTTATTTGGAATTTTCTGGGTGACAAACGGCTGTTAAAGAGCTTGTCAAACACTGGCGAGACGCACTCCCAGAGGAATCCCAGCTCGCTTGGATTCAAGCTCAGTGAGTCAGGGAGCCTGGGATTCCTTCCACCATGCTTTTCTACAGATCACATAGCCCTTCTTGCCCTCAACGACCCACCTGTGTCTACAATTACGGTTTTGACAACAACAGACAAATGGAGACATATTCAGCTAGGTGGTAGATCATACGCTTCCCGTACAAAAGGTCCTGGGTTCAATCCCCAGCACCAACCAAAAATGAAAAGAGAGCAGGAATGCAAAGCTGGCGGGCTGTGAATGTAGCTCAGTGGTAGAGCACTTGCCTACCACACACAAGGGTCTGGGTTCCAACCCACAAGAGATAAAGGCCACTCCCATTCTGAGAAATCTCAGCCACGTGTGCCGACGAGATGAAAGAAGCATCCATCTTAATCTGGTATATCCCCTGGAAATTATTCACTGGTGGCATGAACGGAGGTAAAGAAGATGACAATGAGGAAAAGAAGAAGCTATATAATCAAGAACCTATATAAAGAAGAACCTATATAATCAAAACACAACCCACTCGCCTTTTACGTGGCTGTTGGGTTGTAATCTAACGAAACACACAGATGGTACCAGCTCTAATCTAACAAGGAGAAGGCTGGCATTAGGTAGGCACTGAGCTCGCAGGCCAGGCCTTGCATACATTACCGATCTGTGCGGCAGTACCGTAATATTTGTACATACACTATTTTCCCTGCTATCCTAGACTAAAGTCATAAACCTGAGAAATTAAGGTGTTGCGCTCCTATCCTCTCGACTATAAAAAGAGGTAATCAGATATGTTTAAAGAGGTAAAGCCGAGAGCCTTAGAAACAGGAGTCCTTCTTTAACAAACGGACCAGGACAGACACGGAGGCAAGATTGTGCCTTAGCCCTTTTGTGTTCCTATCACAAAATATCCCACAATTGGGCAACGGATAAAGAGCGGAGATGAATGTTTACACATGGAGCCTGGAAAACAGAGGTCAGCAGCCTGCACAGGAGCAAGGAAGGAAGCAAGGAAGGGGAACAGACCAACCTCATCCTTCCCTCAGGAGCCCACCGCTGGGCTACTCCATCCACGGGGTCTCTGTGCTCTGACGTCCTCAAAGGTCTCTCCTAACACATCCACCTTAGGGACTGAGTTCCCAACACCGCGCAACACGTTTAACCCACCCACACTGCGAGAGTTCAGGTCTAGCAACACCGGAGGCCCACGAGGAGACTGCGAGGGAGGGAAGGAGGTTGGACATTCCCCAGGTGACAAGTCTTTCAAGGTAACGGGGACCTCAAGTCTTGTCTCTTCACGCCCCAGCCCTGGAGGGAGCAGTTTGTGCCATAGGCAGTCCTGCCACGATGCAGGCCCAAAGCAACAGGGTCAGTCAGGAGCGGACTGACAAGGGCGCTAAGTGCTCTGCTACACAAATACTGCTGTATGAGCAACTCTGTAGGCTGACTTCCGCCTGCAGAGACTGGTTCTTGATGCATCCTTCCCGCCACAGTCCGGGGACATGCGGCCCCAGGGCATGGCCTCAGGATGCGGAGGAGAGGCTGGTGTCTGCACACAGGCGGCAGCGGCTCTACCTCATCACCAAAGCCAAGTCCAGGGTAGTTCATGCCTGCGGTCGCAGCTACTCAGGAGGCTGAGGCAGGAGAGTCATGGGAGCCCCAGAAGTTTGAGCCACCTAAGGATTCTAGAGATTCTGCCTCAAAAGACAGCGCCCAAGCTCGTTTTCCTTTGCCCCATCTGGAGGCCTTCTGTTGTTACCCAAAACACAGGAATAAAAACACAGAATGGCCCACATGAGAACTATTCTTAGCCCAAGGAAACGCTCCTCAGTCCACGGCCAGACACAGACAGCAGCCTCCGGGCCCCACTGTCCTCCTCTCCACACGTTTCTGAATTCCACCCACGGCTCGGAAACCTGAACACAAGACAAAGCAAGTGCGGTGGCAGCTGCCTCCAGTTTCTCATCGGAAACAATCAGGAAATGGGTCCGTTGAACCGACCGAAAAAGGATGACACAGGAGCCCAATTTTCGAACAATCAAAGGGCAGTGAGTACACAGCACAAGAGCCCTGCTCAAAAGTGTCATCATTGGGCTGGGGATAGGGCCCAGTGGTAGAGTGTTGGCCTTGTATACACGAAGCCCTGGGTTCGATTCCTCAGCACCACATATATAGGAAAAGCCGGAAGCGGCACGGTGGCTCAAGTGGCAGAGTGCTAGCCTTGAGCAAAAAAGAAGCCAGGGACAGTGCTCAGGCCCTGAGTTCAAGGCCCAAGACTGGAAAAAAAATGTCACTGTTAGTGATTCAAGAGGACTATGAAGATGCTCGGGGTGAGTCCGTGTATTCATCATCACAGCAAAACAACCTGTTGATGTGAAAACTCCAGAGAGAAAGAAGGTGCTGCTGCCATGAAACTCACCAAGCAAGGAGAAGATATCAGACACATGCTTCAAATCCACCACCTATTTGCGATAAGGTGTTTGTACCCGTAAGGTGAGTGAACCCACTCAAAACATGAAAACGTAGGCACCTGAAGTTCATGACGACGGACCCGGGGGTTCGCTCTCATTTTCTCCCCTTCCTCCTGGATGAAGAGCACCGATGGAGTGGTTTTCCTTTGCATCACCAGAGGCAGGCGGTTCTGTGTCTAGCTGTCTTCTGGCTTAGTTTACCTTCCCCACCCTCAAGTATGAAACCTTCCAAAACCATGAACCCCGGTCATCCAATGCATTCGGTTTGTCTCATTCACTTGCACTCTACAACAGCAGCAACCGTGTCTGGGGGGGAAACAGATTTTAGATGGATGGATGGATGATTGATGGATAGATAAATGGATGGATTTTATATATATATATAAATATGTGTGCACACACACACACACACACACACACACACGGTGGTTAAGTCTTGTTCCTGAGAAGATTTAGTAAGGAAATTCGTGAAATACTAACATTTCATTTCCCTAAAAAAAAAAACACACAAAAATTAGGAAGAGTGCTGTGCTAGCAGCAAGAGATCTGACAAGTAAGTCACTGGCCAAGTTGATGCTAACAGTGGTGCTTTAAGATGTGGCCGCTGGTTAAGGACACGTCCACGCGCTCTAGCGACTTTATCAGATGTTTTACAACACAGTAACGCAATAGCAGCACCGTCAGGCTCCTGGAGCCCGGTGACTTTGCTCGGCCTGGAACCGAGATGGAGCAAGAGCAAGCAGGGGGAAGCAGGACTTGCAGGAAGAAGCCCTGAGACTCTACCTCCAAAAACACTGCAGGGAAAAAGAATTAAAAAGCCACGCTGCAGCATGCCCTGCTTCATCTTTGCTGTGATTTAAGACCCACCCCTGTCTGTCATCCTCCTGCTCGTTTGTAAGCATGCATTCTAATGGGGGAAAGGATTTCAGTTGAGCAAAAAAAAAAAAAAACAGATTAGGAGAAAAATGTACGATTTCTTCCCTCGATTTTCAACATGGCTTTTTTTTATAACCTCTTGCGAGCTCCTTAATTCTTCTTTTATTGAGGCAGATAAGACTCTGATTTAAAGGAATTGTGCAGACTTCAGTTCGCACCTTGTTTTTCAAAATTCTGACACTAGATTTGCCGAGTGGACTCTGAGTTCTGCTGAGAATACCTACGTAAATTTTTCCACATGGGTTGAAGGGAAAGGTAAATTCTACAGCCACATATATTTAAGGCTCCACTTAGGTCTCGCCGAGGCTACTTTGATTACAAGAAGTTATATTAATATTTACCTATCTTTGTCCTCTGAGAAGTGAAAGAATGTTTTGAGAAGGAGAGGTCCTAGTTAAATAAACTTGCAACTGGTGGGTTTACACAAAGCAGAACACATTTCTTCGCGGGACTGGCTTTAATATAATCTCGGCAGAGTATGATGTTGAAGACGGGGCAGAATATGTCCTGAGTTACTGAAGGAGCCTCACCCCAGAAACTTCCCACAGAGCTGCTTCCCCTGAAAACACGGAGGACGGCTGGGTTAGGCTCTACAACTGTTTTATTTCCAAAGACCTAACACAAGACGAGCACCCCAATCCTAGCCTATAATCCTTAGGCGAGGGTTTATAGCTAGAATTTATGGAGGCTGGGGGTGGGGAGATAGCAGTTCCAGTCTAGCCTGGAGGCCTCATTTCCAAAGAAAAAGCTGAGTGCTCCAGTAGGTGATGGGTGACAGTCATGGCAGCTACAGGGGGAGTGGACAAGAGGAGTAACCGGGGACTAGCCTGGACAAAATAACGGCGTGGATGAGATGGTACCGCTAGTTAGTGCCTGCCTAGCAAACTCCAGCTACTTGAGGAGTGTAGAGATCAGGAGAATGATAGTCAAGGCCAGCCTGGACAAAATGTCAGAGCAATTCCAAATCAACCAACCAACTGGAAATGGAGGTGCATGTGTTAGGTTTTTAGACTAGGTTGACGCCCGTTATCCTTGCTAGTCAGGAGGAGGCTGAGATCTGAGGATCATGGCTTGTAACCAGCCTGGGGTAGGAAAATCCTTGAGACTCATCTCCAATTAAGTACCAAAAGGTCTAAGTGGAGCTCTGGCTCAAGTGGTAGAGCCCTAGCCTTGAGCAAAAAAAGCTCAGGGACAGCACCCGGGTCTAAACTTCAAGCTCCAGGACTGGCACAAAAAAAAAAAAAAAATCAAGTGGGTGGAAGACTGTGAATCAACTCTACCGCTACCAGTTGTTACTGAGGCCCTGCTTGTTCCCAAACACCAGGGTTAGATAAATAATGCACACCCAATCTAGGACAAAACACTTCCCACACCACTGTCCTGGAGGCTGGCTCGAAGTGTACGGCATACACACCTGAATACTTCTGCTTTCCTTAGAGGCGATCTGAGTCGTGGAAGAGATAATACAGAGTCATCTAGAGGAGACCAGGGGAGCCATGCCTACTGACTGTGTGGAGAAAAACCAAACTAGAAGTGATCCCACATGGTCTCAGCATCTTTGCTAAAGATGGGGCCAACGATGTCAGGGTTTTGCCAAGCCGCCCTCTCTCCTGATTAACATGGCACTGGTGTTCTTATAGTCATGGTCCCTTCCTCTTTACCAACCTGGAAGTGGGTGGAATGCCTGCTGATTTTTCTAGGAGAAATTAAAGGGAAAGAGATGTCACGAACACAGAACACCCAGACTGACTTCACCACAGAGCTGCTTGTGTAAGAGACAGTTTTAGTAAGTAAAAAGTTTAATAAGAACAAAACGACAAGTTATAAGAACACAATGTCATTTTGTTCTTATAATAACAAGTTCTTCTAATGTTACAGTGTTGGGTTGGTGGGGTTTTTTGTTTTGTTTGGGGGGGGTTGCTTAAATAAGAAGTTGGGTTTTATTATATGATTGTTCAGAAATTTTTCTAACGCTGTTATTTTGGAAAGGATTTTACTATTTCTCCAGAGATGTTAACCCGGTATAAATCTAACAAAAGAACGTTCGACTTAACTGCTTAGCAAAAATCGTTCATTTCTGTCTTTTTCTTGTGATTATGTCCCTTACAGGAAACAAACTATTAGTAATGCCCTACCTTCATTCCCGTGTCACAGTGAAAACCCGCCCGCTCTTTTCACTACAGGGCATTGGTCTAAACATCTTCCAGCAGGTTAAATATAAACGGGCATGAGGAACGGCAACAGAAAGCCAACCAAAGCAAAGAATCCCCGTCAGTGACAGCGAGAAGCATCGAGTCACCGTCCCGGGGCCTGTGGCCCAAGGCCTCCCAAGCCCGTCCTCATGTTCTGGATGTTTGTCATCTCAACTCAAGTCAACACCACGTCAGACCAGACTTGACCCTTTCCCTCCAGGCGTTACAAGTTCCACAGAAAGCACTTTTATCAGAAACTTGCGAGGGGCGCTGGGGCACCAACATAGGGGACCCAGTCACTCACAAAAGGCACTCTCTGTGTTGAGCACACCAGCCCACAATCCTTGGCCATTGGGTAGCAGCTCTCTTCCCCACCTGCTGGCTGGCTCCAAGGGCTTGAACTCACAACCTCACACTCTTCCTCAGCTTTACACTCGCAGCTGGCGTTTACCTACTTGAACCACACCTCTCTGTCCAGCCTTACGCTGCCTAATTGGACGTAGGTGTCCCGTGGACTTTCCTGCCCTGGGTGCCTTCCAACGCGGATTCTCAGATCTCAGTCTCGCCAGTAGCGAGGATTACAAGTGAGGATCACCAGCACCCGGCTTTCCCTTCTGGGTCTCCATGGATTGTATTTAGGTTTCTCTTGCTCGCAACTGAAGGGAATGATGAAGACACAGGTTTTATGTCAGAAACCTGAACTGCTAGCCAGGTACAGTCTCCGGTAGCCTCAGCTACTGTGGAGCCCCTGGCAAGCAGATCCCTGAGCGCAAGAGTCAAAGGCCAGACTAAGTAACTACTACGATCCTGTGACTGGGAAAAACGTCCAGATGCGCTCTAAATCCTAGCCTTCCACACCTGCTTCCTGCAGACACTGAGTGACTGGCACTCCCTATTCTGTTTTCTTGACGATGCTGGATTTTGAACTCAGGGCTTTTCACCCACTGGTTAGGTATTCTGTAGCATCTGAGTCGTGACCTTCAGTTTCTTTTCTTTATGAATAGGGTCTTGCTTTTTGCTCAGTCCAGCACGACTGACACTCCTATTTACCCCTCCCCCATAGCGGGGGATGAAAGGTACAGACTACTCTGCTCAGGTAGTCTTACAAACTTTTTGATTCAGTCTAGCCTCAGGTTGGGATCCTCCCAACCTCAGCCTCTGGAGTAGCTAGGATTATAGACGTGCACCACCACAACCAACAGACGCATGCTTAAGAAAGAGTTTTCTATGTATTATGCCCTAAACTAGTTTAAACTTAGTTATGAAAGAAAACAAAAGGTTCCTCACTATAGCAATTACTTTTTTTAATCATGTAGAGGTTTTATTTTTCCGAGTTGTTATTCCATAAGCAACACAGTATAACCAGTATTCGCATAGCATTGTTTTATTTTTTTTATTTAGGCAGTTGTACAAGGTGGTTCCAATTCAAAATATCAATTAATAAATATGATGTGTCTCGATCAATGTTATCCCTTCCACCATACCTCTATCCCTACTCATTCAACTGGCTACCTTTGAAAGATTCCATGCTGACACGTAGTCACTGGCGACAATGACTGAATTCATCCCTCTTTTTTTTATCTCCATTCATCTGCCCTTTCCTTGAGTCACAACTCCCTCCTTCAAAACATGTTTCAGCTTCCTGTTCTACATTTTCTTAAGCTGTAAGTTAGTTGTGCAAAGGAGTTACACCTTGTATACTCCTCCCCTGTGGATACCATACTTCAGTCACCATGTTTGGGCATAATGCATACGTCTCTGTATAGGTTTTCTTTTTCTTTTGCACCAGTCATGACACTGCCCTTTATTCAAATGAGGGGCTCAAGACACTCCCCTTTATTCAAATGAGGGACCCAAGAGTATTAGCCATTCAGTCAAATGAAGAATGCAAGTTGGGACTGGGAATTCGTTGGACTGGGAATCCGTCCGTCAGCATGTCCGTCACAAGTTGGTCACATGTCCGTGACATATCAGTCACATGTCCGTCACATGTCCGTTGCATGTTCATCACATGTCCATCGCATGTCTGTCGCGTGTCCGTTGTATGTTTATCATGTGTTGGTCACATGTCTGATGCGTGTCAGTCGCACGTCCACTGCATGTATGTCACGTCAGTCACATTTTCATTGCACACCGGTCACATGTCCATTTTATGTCTGTCGCATGTCGGTCACATGTCTGTCCCATGCCAGTCGCACATCCATTGCAGGTCGGTCACACGTCCATCGCATGTCAGTCACCTGTCCGTCACGTGTCTGTTGCAGTTGCATGCCCATCACGTGTTGGTCACATGTCTGTTGCATGTTGGTCGCATGTCACATGTTCGTCACATGTCTCACTGGAACTAATTTCTGCATGGGCACACAGGTCTCTTTTCATAGTTAATCCCCCAGCAATTAGCTTAGCGTAGCCCAAGCTCTATGGTTCAGAGACTTTTCTAATTACTTCAGAAATAAAGGCCAGCACCTGTGGTTCTAGCCTGTACGCAACCCTCAGTTAGTTACTCAGGAGGCTTGACACCCAGAGGACCTCAGATTTAAGCCAACCGGCATGGAAATGTCCAACAAAATGTTGGACTGAAGGTATCGCGGGAGTGGTAGAACTCCAGCTGTGGGGAAGGAGAACAAGCTGGAGACCTTGAGTTCAAGTCTCAATACCAACACACACACACACACACACACACACACACACACAATGATGATGGCAAGTACCTACAATACCCAAGCAATTAGACCTTTAATTCTTAACAAATAGTACCAGGCAGAAGAGGGCTCAAAGGTGCATACCTATAGTCCCACCTACTCAAGAAATAACAGACTGGAGGATCCGTTGAGCCCAGGAGTTCTGACTAACATAGGAGGGGGAGAGGTGACCAACCATGTCCATTTGACTAATGGACAGGCTAATAAAGAAACTTCAGACACTGAGGGCATAAGTAACTTGCCCAAGGCAAACAGCTAATAAGCCATGAAGTCAACTTCATAGTGAGAGATAAAAGCACTCGATTGTTGAGAAACCATTACACGTCGTGTATTCAGACCTGAGGTGACACTGCAGTGGCCAAATCCAGTTCCTCCAGCCACAGCCTTAGCACAGCCTTAGCATCAGAAGGCAGCCGCGTCTGTGCGAGGGCAAGTCCACAGGTGACGTGAAATCACACGCCCTGATGAAATATTAAGTGGCATAGGACTGACATCTTCCTGAGAAGAAAGGAAGTGGGAATTCGAGTTGAACCAGGAAGCCCCGCCTAGTTGTGGTAATTGACATTGCACAGGGAGATTATCAGACATCTCAGGGTTTAAAGAGCTGCCTTCGCTGATAGTGTAGAGGCCAAGGTTCTCTATACATGTGATGTGTGTTTGTTTAAAGGGGAAGGCTGTTGTCCAGGCTTCCTCAACACAAAATGGCTCCTTTGCAAGACTAAGTAAAACCCTGCCTGGGGGATATGGCTGTACAATGGGCCCTGGGTTCCTGTTCTCACCTGGCTGACCACCAGACACCAGACACCTTGCCTAAACACCCCTCCGTCTGATCCCACCTGCTCAACAATCACGGACACTATGAACACAAGCATCCCTTTTCTCCTTAGGTGCTAACACTAGAGCCGAATGCCCCTGAAGCAAAAAGGCCTATAAAGATTGTGTGGCTGCTGACTCCCACCACTGATTTCTTATAGTCCTGAGTGTACACTGACTCATGCAGAAGAGAAGGCCAAGCTGGGAACACAGAATATCAAAAAGAAAACTTAGATCCAAAAATGGAGTTCAGTGTTCGTTTGCTTCATTCACACGCATAGGGTCCTGAGTTTGTCCTCACCTCCACAGAGCCAGAAACGGTAGCACACATCTCTAATTGCAGCCACTCAGAAGGCAGAGGGAGGATTCTAGTCCAAGGCCAGTCCCAGTCAAAACCAAAAGACTCTACCTGGAAAAATAACTGCAGCACAAGAGGCTTAGGAGCATCGTGTTAGTGGTAAAGTTAGCTGCCTAGTAAGCACACAGGTCCTGAGTTCAAACTCTAGCATTACAATAAATGAATGTACTACAGTAAAGACATCACATATATAGTCTCTAAATATATTTATGGGTTCACCATGAAAATAAAAGCGTGAGAGCTGGTCACGTACAAGGCTCTGGGTTTGAACCTCAGCACCACCTCAAATTTAAAAAGCAAAGGTATTAGAAGCATGGTAGACCATGAGTTACACTTTACAGTTTCTACTCACCATGAAAAGGGTGAACTAAACAAAACAAACTTACATGCATTCACACAGCTGGATTCACGAATAGAACCTTGAAGGAGAAAGACATATCACGAGAAACCATTATACAAAGGCTAAAAGCACGCAAAATATGCTATGCATTACTTAGGGGCGTGACCTGCTGTAAAATGTCTACAAGTTGTAAACGTTAGACTTGTGATAGCGCCCAGCTTTTGGTAGAAAGCAGGGAGAAGCATGTAAGCTGGAGCACAAACACACCGATACTTTTTCATGAGATTCTGAAATTGCCTGAAATTGAAAAGCAAAAGCCATAGGAAACCCCCTGCCTCAATTTTCCCTGGGCTGAGATGACAGGGGTACACCACTTTGCCAGGTCTTGCGTACCTTTTTGTATTTATATTTTTTGTATTTCTAAAATAAAAATATCTCAAGCTTTTGTTTGTTTTTTTGCCTGTCCTGGGGCTTGGACTCAGGGCCTAAGCATTGTCCCTGGCTTCTTTTTGCTCAAGGCTAGCACTCTGCCACTTGAGCCACAGCACCACTTCTGGCCGTTTTCTACATATGTAGTGCTGAGGAATCGAACCCAGGGCTTCATGTATACGAGGCAAGCACTCTTACCACTAGGCCATACTCCCAGCCCCATCTCAAGCTTTTGAAACTTAAAAGTACTAATATCAAGCTAGGAAATTAAATCTTACTTGGGGATGGAAGGAGAAATGGGGAGGAAGGAAGAGACGCACAAGGGGAGTAGTAAAAGGTGTGTGGAGATAAGAGATAAAGTATAAGGAGCAATCATATTTTTTTTGAATGGAGGCCTGTGCCTTGTCATGGATCCTAGATCAACACAATCTCTTGAATGTGTACACTTACGATACAGTTTTTGTTGCAAGAATGATCTTGAGAATACCCAAGTTTAAATTTTAAATTATGATTACTAGACTGAGCTAGGAAGAATATTCTAACTAAATCATCAAATGCACATGCATCCCAGATCACTAGGCCTTATCACGATAACAAGGCCAGCAAGATCAGAGTCTACGCCCTTTTCCAGAGACAGCTTATCAATGTGGTTCAGGGCCTGGGAGTCAGACAAACCTCAGTTCACATTCCAGCTTCACAAAACTGGACGGTCTAGACAAGCTATTGGTGGCTCTAAATTCAAGTTTCCTGACCTATGAAAAACGTGAACTAGGCTCACATTCCGTTGAGTAATTAATTCTATAAAATGCCTACAGTGCATTGAGTATAAACGAAAGCAAATCGTAAATACTTCATAAAAGCTAGCTAGTATTAAAATTATTTACATTATATACATCTTAACAAAAACAGCTGAGTCGATAATGGGCTATTTTATCTCTAAGGTCTGATTTTAAAGGAATCTAGTAAAACGTTCAAAACATCCTAACTCAGAAGTATTACCTACAAATTTCTATAGTCTCTTAGGAATCCAGAAACTGTGTGATCCAGACAAGTTACTAATCGCTCGAAATTCAGTTTCCAATTTTATAAAATATGGCAAGTGATACCACACTCCACTGAGTTATTATTCTGATGCCTAAGCAGAGTTTAGCACAAAGCAAATGATAAATGCTCAATAAAAGCTGAAATGAAGGCAGGCATAGATGGTTCAAGCATGCAATCCTAGTAATCAGGAGACTAAGAGCTGAGGAGGACAGTTCAAAGCCAGCCAAGACAGGAATAGTCTCCAACTAACTACTAAAAAAGTTGGAAGCAGAGAGCTATGACTCAAGTGGTAGAGCACTAGCCTTGAGCACAAAAACTCAGGGACTATACCCACATCCCAGGTTCAAGCCCCAGGTCTGGGGGGGGGGGGGGAAGCTAAAATAAAGCCAATTTGACAGACAAGTTTTCTTTAAACAAGATGTAGCAAGTCAAAGGCAGAGCTAATCAACACTGAATCCCCTAAGAGAATGTGTTCATACCGCTATTTCTAACATCAAACTTATAGACCACAGACACTGTATTTATATTAACTGTGCTCAAAGATAAACAGTTTACTTATGCACCGTCACATACGGGAGACTCAAAGGAGGCTATGTGCTATTTTCCATAACAGTTGCCCCTCTCAGTTTTGTATGTGTAGAGAAAGAGAAAGAGAAGCAGGCACTGGTGGCTCCCGCCTACAATCCTAGTTGCTCGGGAGGCTGAGATCTGAAGATCACAGTTCAAAGCCAGCTGGGGTAAAACTGTCTTACCTCCAATCCACCACTGAAAGAAGGGGAAGTGGTGCTGTGGCTCAAAATGACAGAGCAAAAGATCTCAGGGGACAATGCCCAGACCCTGAGTTCAAGCCCCACAACTGTTAAAAAAAAGAATCCCTGTGATCTTAAGTCACTGGTGTGTCGCCGTCCCAGAACGCTGAGCTGAGCTGTCTGGTCATCAACTCTTCCTTACTAGTTCCCCAGATTCCAGGCCTGCTGCTCACTGCCAGGAAAAGACTTCCGCTGGAGACAGGACACGAGTTTTCCAACAGCCTTAATGGAATCTTATGCTTCACTAGGAATCCAACATGAATTCTGGGAGAGATCTCTCTGAAATGCCACTGAGTTCTGATTTGCCAGCGAATGGTCGAGATTTTCTCTACCTCATGTCTCCTCCAGAAGTCTGTTCTGCTCCTCAGTCTCCCAAAGAAGAACTCAGAAGCCAGGCGCCAGGGGCTCACGCCTATAATCCTAACGACTCTGTGGCTGATTATCTGAGGACTGTGGTTCAAAGGTAGCCCAGGCAGAGAAGACTGTGTGACTCTTAGCTACAATTCACCGCGAGAAAGCTGGAAGTGGAGGTATGGCTCAAGGGGCAGAATGCCCACCGTGGGTGACAGAAGCACTGGGCTCTGTGGTGGTGGGCTCTAAATGGAAGCCACCGACAATGGACACTGACAAAGACACCTGAAAATTTTAGACTGCTCCGTCCTTCTTGTTCAAGCTTGGTCATAAAATAATCTCTGCCGCCAGCCTACATCCGTGCTGTAAACCAAGCTCCCAAGCGAAACCCCAGGACATCACAAGGGATGACCCAACCACAGAAGGTCCACACCGCTTGCTTTGGAGCAAAGAGTATACCAAAGCCTAAAAAATACTAAACCCAACGCCTGGAAAACTTACTCCGAATCTGGCATGTGTACTAGCAAGGTTGCTTCTGACTTTCTTCCAAGCCCAGGATGAGAGAAAGCTCAACTGCAAGTGGCCCTCAAACTTACGAATGAGTACTTGATCAAGTTTACTAATAATAAGCATTTGATAAAACAATGTAAGTGGTTAACCAATGGCCAGGACTGTTTAATAAGTGTTTGCAGAAAACGTTTTCCATATTTTCTCTAGCATGCCTAATGTACAATCTACAAGGAAAGTGTTTATGTCTTACTGTTCCTGCCACATGTCATATATTTTTGTACAAGTCACAAGCACCTACAGCCACACAGACACGAGTCTAAAGGCTACAGACATTTAAATGGCACGGGGAGAGGACACTGGTTATTCTAGGAAAGGAAAGGAGTAACAGAGGAAGAACTAAAAAGTCACTTGAACAAAGAGCCCATTGAACTGAGTGAATGATCACCACGGCTAGCCCAGAAGTCAATACTCTTGTCTGGGGAGCTACTCCCACCCTTGGCCGCTATCTCCCAAAGATCTACACACAAACAGCCCCCCACTGCCTCCAATTCTGTCAGGCTTCAACCCACCAGATTCTCCAAGGAATGGAGTCCACATTCCCAATCTGGCTTCTAGGCCCTCTCCCATCTGGAACTGACCTTTGCCATATGGCCCAGTCTACTCCCAGATACGCCATCTCCACTCCAACCACACTGGTCTCTTTTCCTTCCCCAACACTGCAGACTTTCCTGTTTCCAACCTGACAAAATTTCCTTACTTAAAACTCTCGAGTTCCGAAACTCCCAGTAAACTTTCTCCACTCTAGCCTTGTTCCTGGCAATGACAGATCCCTTACCTATCAGCGGATCTTTCAACGTATTTATTTGCATATCCTTCTTTTCTTCAAGCATTTAGTACAGTGCAGAGGGGTGTTCCAAAGTGTTTTTGAACTCTTGAATTCAGCTGGGCCAGAAGTGGTGCTGTAGCTCAAGTGGTAGAGTGCTAACCTTGAGCAAAAGCTCAGGGACAGAGTCCAGGCCCAGAGTTCAAGCCCCAGGACAGCCAGAAGAAAAAAAAAAGTGAATTCAACCACAAAAATAAACTCAAAGGCAAGGGACCTCTATCTGATTGCTGCTTTGGTTACTAGTCACATTAATAAAATAAGAGGTTCTATTTGTGGATTGCTCTGTAATAGAACTAAGCAGCAAGCCTTCAGGTCCTATAGGCCTGCAACTTCTTTAAATAATTATGGACAATTTCCAAGACACTTCAAGACCTCCAAATTACACAAGCCTAACAAGTATTTAGTGCACTGGGGAGGCATCCTAGAAGACAATCAAAAACAGAACTCACTTAAATACACAATCCTGAAAATACACAAAAGGCTATTTTTGCAAAATAAAGTAGAAGACATCTGGAAATATGAATACTCGGACTCAATTGATTGTTACCTTTTCTGCAGATCCTCCTCCCCCGCTGTCTTTCCCTGACAGCTCTGACTCCGATGTTCTAGAAAGTATCAACAATTAGTGAACCATTGACCTAAGATTTTCAATGACCTCACCAAGCCATTTCTAATTGCTGCGAACTTTACTAAGGCCTCCACAAAAGTGGATCCAGAGAAGAATGACAGGAAACTGGACACAGTGTCTCATGCTTGTTATTCTAAGAAGATACATGGGAGGGTGAGGTTGGGAGGGTCCTGGTCCTAAACCAGGTCCACGAGTTTCCAACCCAATGAAGGGAAAGTGGGCCCGTGGTGGGTATCTATCATTCCAACAACATCAGGAAGCCTGAAATAGGCAGAGAATACTCCAGGTGTGCACCAAGGGAGAAAGTGAGACCCTATTAAAAAAAAAAAAACTAATGAAAAATAGGGTTATGGGGGCTGGGAATATGGCCCAGTGGTAGAGCGCTCTCCTCGTATACATGAAAGCCCTGGGTTCGATTCCTCAGCAGCACATATACGGAAAAAGCCGGAAGTGGCGCTGTGGCTCAAGTGGTAGAGTGCTAGCCTTGAGCAAAAAGAAGCCAGGGACAGTGCTCAGGCCCTGAGTCCAAGCCCCAGGACTGGCAAAAAAAAAAAAAAATAGGGTTAAAGATATGATTCATCAATAGAGCACCGGACTAGTAAATGTGAGGCCCTAAGTTTAAAACCCCATATCGCAGAAGGGAAAGATGGAGAGAAAGAGAAAGAAAGAGGGAGGGAGGGAGAGAGGGAGGGAGGGAGGGAGGGAGGGAGGGTGGGAGCAACCAACTTCCTAGCAGGGAATAAAAATAAACTATGCCCAGGACTGATTTGGTACGCACTGGACTGGCTGGTTTCAAACCAATGTCCAGATCTGGGCTTTCCCAAATAGCTGGGATGACAGGCGTGACCCATCAGTACCCAGCACGTCTACCACATCTCCACAATCTCTGCAAGAACTCTAAGTAAAGACTACAGAACAAGTGGGGGGTGGGGGGTAGGGAGGGTGTAGCAAGCCCTCCCATTTAAAAAAAAAAAAGTGAACTACAGCTTTGTTTGTCATAGGAAATAATGTAAAGAAAAGGAAGAGAAAAAGGAACAGGATCATTTCTGATGGCTCCCTGAAGCACGAATACCAATGACGGTCCTTCCCATGAAGGACAAGAATCAAAAGGAAGAAGACACCAATTCACCAATTCCAGGAAGTGTGCCTTCTGAGGAGGAAGGCTCCCAGCTGTTCCCGACCCCACCCCCCCAGGCACTGGAACACAAGCATGCTTCCTGCTGACAGAGCAGGGAATACACGGTCCCACACATAGCTGTCTTGCCAAGGGCCAAACTGGCTTTGCTATCTGCCTCCCTCCACATCCCTCTGAGGCCCAGAGGGAGCTGCCACAGTGGCTAGGGACAGTCCCCTCCCCGAGTGACACTAGTTAACAAGGAGCCACAGGAGACAGACCCTCAGGTTCACTCCGATCCCAACTTCCCCACAGGCACCCTCCTCCCCCTCCCTGCAGGCTAGCCAACACGTGTGCTCCCCGCCAAGCGTCTGGAACCACACGTACCAAATAAGCCCACAAAAAGCGGGTCCCCAGCCTGGTTTTGCAAAACCCCCCCCACACACACACACACCACCACCACCACCAGAGGCCATGGAACCAAAAAAGGAACCTTGGAGAGTATCCAGAGAAGCTGAGTGACTTGCTTCCAAAATTACAGGGGTGGCTCACTAACATCTTCCTATTAAAATACATTCCAGCTCCTCTATTAAATGAGTACTAACTGGGCCAGGCTCTGTGATGGACAGATGAGGCAGTACCTTCAGCATGTTTTAATCTTCTTAATGCAAAATGTGAGGATGGGGGTGGGGTGTTGTGTGTGTGTGTGTGTGTATGTGTGTTTTTGCGGAGGTAGGGCCTATAAGAGATAAATTATCAAGTGAGGAAATAGCCAACTGAGTAGTTAAAAAGCCTGACAGGACGGCTGGATATGACCCAGTCCCAGTGTGTGTGTGTGTGTGTGTGTGTGTGTGTGCGCACACTGGTCCTAGGTCTAGAAATCACACCCTGGACATTGTCCCTGATCTCCCCCCACACACACCCCACATCAAAGTTAGTGCTCCACTACTGGAGCCACAGCTCCATTTCCCGCTTTTTTGTTGTTGTTGTTGTTTTGGTGCTTAACTGGAAATAAAAGTCTCACCAAAGTTGCCTGCCTGGGCTGGCTTTGAACCCTGATCTTGAGATTCTGAGTCCCTGTCTTTCTAAACAGCCAGAAGCTGAGGGCCTCATTGGGGCAGTGGGTCAGGTTTCCAGGTTCTCCAGGACCTGACTGCCCCCCCGCCCCCGGGGGAAGGGGGGGAGCACCTCTCTTAGACCAGACTCCTTACAAGCTAGCTGCCCCCTACACTCCGCAACTCCTCCTGTTTCCTTGGGGATCTTTCGGGAGACAGATGGGACAACCCACGGGGAAGGGGAGGCGGGAAGCTGGGGCCGAGCACCCTGACCCCTCCACGCCCCAATCTCGGCCCCCACCCCACCCCCGTCCCGGGGCGCACACGGGAGGTGGGAAGGAATGTGTAGCAGGCAGCACAAAGCCAGGTGAGGTGGACTTTCTGGTTTGGCACGGACCAGGGACCCGGGGACGGACTGGACGGCCGGGGAAGGGAAGGGAAGGGAAGGGAAGGGAAGGGAAGGGAAGGGAAGGGGACGGCGCAGAGGACACCCAGCCAGGAATCCGATGAGTGGATAAGAGCCCTTCGGAGAGGACGGTCCCAGATAATCCGGGTCAACCCCAGAGGGCCGTGCTGCCGGCGGCCCGGGGACGGCTTGGGGGGGGAGGGAGGGGCGCGATCAGACCCCCCCCCACCCACCCACCCACATCCCGCAGGGATCGCAGCACCCAGGGGGGGCACGGGGGGCGTGGGGGGGGCGCAGGACAGGACATCGGCCCCTGGCCCGGGAGGACCGAGCGAGGGACGGAAGGGCCCATGGGATCTCCGGGCTCGGGACTCGGGTCCCCCACCCCACCCCACCCCGGCCCGGCCCGGCCCGGCCCGAGCCCGGCTTACTCTTGGTGGCGGCGATGAGGTTCTTGCCGTCCTTGAGGAGCTCCTTGATGAACTTGTTGGTCCTCTCGAGCTCCGCTTCGTGGGCGCGGATCCTCTCCCGGAACCACGGGCTGTCGAGGTAGCAGTCGCTGAACTCCAGGGGCTGCAGCCCCATGTCGGCGGGCGAGGCGAGGCGAGGCGAGGCGGGCGAGGCGAGGCGGGCGAGGCGGGCGCGCGAGGCCCCGGCCGGGCTCCGGCGGGAGGCGGCGGCGGCCAGGTGCAGGGGCGCGCGCGGGGCGGCGCCGGGAGACGGAGCGGCCTCTCCCCGCCCGGCCGGGAGCGGCTCAGCCGTGCGCCGGGGCGCGCGGGGCGCCGGGCATGTCCCGCGCGCGGAGCGGAGGGAGCGGAGGGAGCGGAGGGGACCCGGAGCGGAGCGCAGCCCGGGCGCACACGCACGAGCCGCCGGCAGCCCGCGCCCCCGCTCTCCCCGCCCGCCTTCCTCCCTCCCTCCCTTCCTCGGCCCCACGCGCTCGCCCCTCCTCTTCCTTCCAGGCGCCCTCGTCTAGAATTTCGGGCCGCGGCTCCTCCACCACCTCCCGGGGCTTTCGCCCCTCCCCGCTCTCGGCACCCGGGGATCGGGGTGACTCGGGGTCCCCCCTCCCACTCCTTCGATCCCCCCCCCCTCGATCCCCCTCCGGTGCTCCCCTCTGGCCCGGACACAGGACACACCACGCGGGGACCGTGGGGACGTGACCGGCTCGTTGATCTCCTCCCCATAGGTTCCCATTCCACACACCCGCCCCAGCCCAGCGGGTCCACAGGGAGCCCGGGGATCCATCAACCCGCCCCCCCCCCGCCGCCCCCCGGGGCTCCAACACCGGGGGGGTGGTGGTATTGAAATCTCTCGCTTGCATGTGGATAAATATTATTATTTCACAGGATTGAATTTATCCGCCCAGAGTTCCTTAAGCCATGTGCCCTGGGGGGGGGGGGGGGGGAAGCCTTCCCTGTTCCCTGTGTTATGAGATTAGAGCCAAACCGTGTCCCCGACCCCTACCCCACCCCACCCCCCAAAAATAGCCAGGCTTTGTAAAGTGACTGAACTGTATACCCAAAGGGATCCACTAGTGGTTGGGTCAGAGCATGTCTTGGGACGGTGGTCATAGGTCAGGCACACACACCAGAACCTGGGGCTGCCTGTTGACTGTTTTCATGTACTCCCTCCCGGTGGCAACTTCAAAGCCATTGGTTTGAGATGTTCAGGCTCTGAGCTAGGTAATTAAGAAGCTGTTTGGCCTAGGAGCTGTAGGAGTTGTAACCCTCCGGAAGAAGCTAAATAAGCCTCCTACTCAATAAACTTTGGTTACAAAACAGCACGCAGGGTGAGTGCCTAACCCACAGATAAACATTGCTTTCATGCCCTTCCCCTCCCTAGGAGCCTTCGAGATGTTTTACAAGTTAACTCGCAGGCGTTGAAAGCTTTGGAGCCCACTAGAAGCAGCAGAGGACTAGGAGCCTACCCAGGGAATAAAAGGGAGGGGGAAATACCCAAGAATGGAAGTGATGTCCACTAACAACAGTGAAGGTCTTGCAAAGAGAAACACCAGCTAGTCAGCTCCCAGCCCTCTGCACAAAAGCCCCAACCCTCTCTCCACTAAAGGGTGAACATGGAAGAACTCCATGGCCAACAATCCCACTGGTAGGTATAGACCCCAAAGGAATGAACCCATTATGCTCACAAACATGTGATTTCTACACTAGGCTTAGTGGCACACATCTATAATCCCAGCACATGGGAGGCTGAGGCAGGAGAATCCTGAGTTCAAGGGGAACCTGAGCTACCCAGTGAATCTCTCTCTCTCTCACACACACACACACACACCCTGTACACGAATATTTATAACTACATTATCCATAATAGCCAAAAAGCCCATCAACTGTTGAATGACTTAACGAAGTACACACATATATATATATCCATAACATGGACTGTTGATCCACAATGAAAAGGAATGCAATACTGACACACTCTAAAATGCAATAAACCCCGAACGCAGCGCACTGAGTGAAAGAAGCCAGTCACAAATCCCATGTGCTACACTACCCACTCATACCCAACAAGGAGATGGGGTGGTAGACTGAAGCGCATAGGAAGTGAATTCTTTGGGAAGTACTGAAACTATTATAAACTTAGATGTTGATAATGACTGCACAATTCTGTGAGTAGTCTAAAAAATGGAATTGTATACTTTAAAGAGTATATTTTTGGTAGACAAATAAATCTCAGAAACAAAAAGGTATTTATTTTAAAATGAGGGCTAAGGATATAATTCAACAGTAGAGTATCTCAGAGGCCTAAGATCTATCGTCACACACACACGCACACACACATACACACACAAAAGACAGGCTACCCCAAGCCATTGACTCTTTGCCAACAATAAAATCTCTAATTTATTCAGTACGGGTAGTTCTGTAGCTATTTGAAGCAAGACTTGTTTAAAACAAGTTAATAACATCACAAAGTATCATTCCTTGTTATTTCACACACACTCAGTGTTCCAGAACATGTGGGTTTGAATCCTAACAGGTCTGCTATCAGTGTCCTGAGCAAGGAGGCTCAGATTTGTAGTGCTCAACTCTACCTTTTACGATGTACCGGGTAGACCTGAGGACCAGTTCCGCCCTGTGACCACATTCACTCTTTTGAGGAGGAAGGGCTCAGGTTTCTGTGCAGGAGGCTGAGGGCTGCTCCTGGTTGCTCTTCTGCAAGACCTTCACTGTGTGTTGACATCTCTTCATTCTTGAAGAGTTTTCTTCCCTTTTATTTGCCTCGCTTACTCCCTCTAGACTCGAATCTCCTGTATGACTAGGTGAAGAGAAACTGAGATTCGAGGGACCACCCCTCCCTGTGGCACTGAGTTCATTCAGACTCCCTGAGTGAAGGCCATTAGACCCTTCCCCGGTGCCCGGCTTCCTTGAGTGAAGAATCATCCTCCAAGCGGCAAGCTGGAGGCAAGCCTTCATGCCAGCCAGGGACACACTGAAAACTCCACAGACACCTTGGGGAAGCTATACAGCAACCACAGCTGCTTGATGCCAAAGCACAGCTGCAGTTTCTAAAGGTATTGTCCTACCCCAAACGGTTTCAAAAACCTGTGCTGGACCTCAAAAACCTCAGTGAAGTCTGGAGGATCTTAGCACCCTATCTACTCAGGCCAGAGGGAGATTTCTTCTCATCCTGACCCAGCCAATGCCTGTGACTGGTGTAAATGTAGTTAGGTCTTCACTTGCATGAGGGAGTGCTCTGATTGGTGCAACTGCAAGCCCTTGTTTGCATGAAGGACTGTGCCCAGATCAGTGTAAACTCTGTGGTTCATTTGCATGAAAGAGTGCCATGACACTTTGGGCACATCCACTTTCTAACTATATGAACAGGCTCTTCAACTCACTTTTTAAGTTGGACAGGAGATACTTTCCTGTGGTGCCCACCGATACTGCAACATCAGACCCAACGAAAAGACTTCACAAATAGACAATATGGTGGGGGCAGCCACGGAGCAACAGCAACGGTGAAGGTGGCAGCTACTGCCCCACCAGTGGGAAGAGTTCCATCAGCTACAGCAACAAGAGCCAGCTGAAAAGATCCCGACAGCACAGCCGGGCAAAAATGACCGGGAGTGATGGTGGTGGGGAAAGGAGGGACAGCCAGAGTCTAGAGAAACTGAGAGGAAGCTGAAAAAAGATAGAAGGAAGAGTCAGGGAAGAGAAATTGTGGGTCCTGTCACTGATGGTACCCTAGAGACCCGTCGAGCCCTACAAGTCGCAGACACCTTAGTCTTGAAAGGTATAACACAGACTGTGGAGCTGGCTGAGGGTCCCAGTACCTCCCAAAGACTGTACGAGAGCCGTGGACACCAGAAGGAACTACCTACCATTGCATACTCCTGTCAACCAATCACTGCTGCCAGAAACCAAGGATTACAAAAGCTACCAAGTGCTAGAGCCACTGATGACTAATGCCAGAGCAGTGTCTCCAAGGGGATTGCTCAGAGCCATAGGCTCTGGCTACTAAAGCGTGGGGAAATAGGTCCCTGCTTCTCAGTGTGCAGGGCTGTGAGTCTCTGTCTGCTAGTCAACCCCCTAAGCAACAGATACTCAAAAGCTCAGGACACAGCCGGGCACTAGAGGCTCATGCCTGTAATCCCAGCCACTCACCAGGCTGAGATCTGAGGATCATGGGTCAAAGCCAATCTGGGCAGAAAAGTCCCTGTGAGATTCTTATCTCCAATTAACCATTCACAATCTAGAAGTAGCGCTGTGGCCCAAGTGGTAGAGTTCTAGCCTTGAGCAAAAAAGCTCAGGGACAGCACCTGCCCAGGCCCTGAGTTCAAGCCCCATGACTGACCAAAAAATAAAGAAGCAGCTCAGGCCTCCCTGGCATTGGAAGAGCTTCTGGCCTACATGATTCTTCGCTGAATGGACCAAAAAGATGTCAGCCAGCTGATCAGTAACAAAACCTCTGTACAGTAGAAAGGTATTTGGGAGTTCCAAGTCAAGCTTCACTCAGTAGTTAAGTGAGCTTGGTAAAGGTAGATTTTCTTTAAACCTCAGACTTACTACTGGTGAAATGGAGATGGTAACAGTACAAGTGTGGGTGGATTGAGACTTTGGGTTTGTAAAAGGCCTCCTCAAAGGTAGGAGGATGAAGGGAAGGAGGAAGAAGCTGTGGACAAGATGGGCTGAAGAGAAGGATGAAGGAGGGGAGGAGGAATACAGGAAGGATTTGGAGTAGCTAGAAGAACCCTTAAGTCATAATGTGAAACCATGTGAAACAGAATTCAAGGAAAGATGTGACCAAGGTAGATGTTACTGAGTTCCTCAGTTTCTTGTTCAGTTGATTCATTAACTTGTTCCTCCCACAGAGAAATGTTAACCTCTGTATGTGTGACACTTTGTCAGCTGCTAGGGATACAGCAACACACCCAACCGTGTCTGTCCTCATTGTTTTTGGTCTTAGAAGAGAGAGTAATATATATTTATACCTTACCAAAAGTAAATCACATAAAAGTATCCAATTGAAAATGAAATGCTAGGGTTAAAGGGATAGAGTACTTGCCAATCATGAGTGAAACCTTGGGTTTGATCCCCAAACAATGAAAAAATAATAAGCAAATAAAAATAAAAATCGGGGCTGGGAATATGGCCTAGTGGTAAAGTGCTCGCCTTGTATACATGAAGCCCTGGGTTCAATTCCTCAGCACTACATATATAGAAAAAGCTGGAAGTGGCACTGTGGCTCACGTGGTAGAATGCTCCCTTGAGCAAAAAGAAGCCAGGGACAGTGCTCAAGCCCTGAGTCCAAGCCCCAGAACTGGCAAAAAAAAAAAAAAATTTTTTTTAAAACCCAACATAATCAATAAAAATGAAAGCATCATAGAGTTAAAGTGAAGAGCCTTGTAAGAAGTTATAATCACAGGACCTGATAAAAGGATGGGGTAAAGGAAGAATTCTTTAAAGAACTAACCTTCAGGGTCTGGGAACATGGCCTAGTGGCAAGAGCGCTTGCCTCCTACACATGAAGCTCTCGGTTCGATTCCCCAGCACCACATATATGGAAAACGGCCAGAAGGGGCGCTGTGGCTCAGGTGGCAGAGTGCTAGCCTTGAGCAAAAAGAAGCCAGGGACAGTGCTCAGGCCCTGAGTCCAAGGCCCAGGACTGGCCAAAAAAAAACAAAAAACTAACCTTCAGTCAATGACTAGAAGAATCAGTAGAAGTTAACCATGAAATAGAGGGTGGGAACAGATTACTCCAGATGAAGAACCACCTTGAGCAAAACTGGAGAATGGCTCATCTAGGGACGGCAAGAGGGCAGGTAGCCCAAGCACTGTCAGTGAAACTGGCCCATGACATCACTGCTGGTGGGGGCTAGGGGCAGATTGTGCCAACTTCATCGGCCATATTTAGGATTTTGGATTGTATCCTAATGCTACTGGAAGCCTTTGAAGAGGTTTAAGCACAGTAGTAATGTGATCTGGTTACTGTTTTCTCTTTAGCAGCTTTGTAAAGACTAGAAATCCATGGGCTGGGAAGGTGGCTTAGTGGTAGAGTGCTTGCCTAGCATGCACAAAGCCCTGGGTTTGATTCCCCAGAACCACATATATAGAAAAGGCCACAAGTGGTGCTGTGGCTCCAGTGGCGGAGTGCTAGCCTTGAGCAAAAAGAAGCCAGGGACAGTGCTTAGGCCCTGAGTCCAAGCCCCAGGACTGGCAAAAAAAAAAAGTAATCTGAAACTAGAAATCCAGTCTAAAGGATATTTGAGTTGTCAAAGCAAGAAATGCTCTAGCCTAACCTTCTGAGGTGACCCTAAAGACACAGAAATAGGCATAACTAGAGATAGCTATTTAGATGGATTGTCAAGTGTTAGAAACCATTTGCACATAATAGACATTATATACTACAACATAATATACTATCTATTACATATTTATATAATGTAATAAATATATTTATTTATATGTGTTTGATATATTCCTATTAAATATATTGTATATATCACATATATATGCTTATATATAATATATATAATATATACATATGTTTATGATATATAATATGCATAAATAAATACTTTATATAGTATATATAAACTGGTTCCTAGGACTTGACAGTCCCCTGGATAAAAATCAGGAAAAAAGTATCCAAGATGGCCCCAGGCTTCGGACATGGTAAAATAGGTGGATGGATGTGTCATGCATAGAAAAGAAAAAGGGGGGTAAGAAAGGGATGTGGTAGTGGTTGTACACGGGATGCTCAGGACTAGTTTCAGAGTCAGACTTGTGAAGTTCGCAATACCTGGGAAACGTTCAAGTATGCATGTAGGGTAGGCATTGACATCCAAAATGGTATTGTTTTTTATGCAGTACCTGAATTAGCTAAGCATCTAATCATATATATGACTATATATATACATACATACATATGTATACATGCATAGGATTATATATATGATTAGATGCATGCATATATACCTATATATCAGAATGTATTCTCTACTTCCCACAGACCCCTCAGGCAAGTACTGCCCTCTTTTTCCTGACATCTGGACCAACTGGTCTGAAAAGTGACCTTGCAGTGTGTTTAATTCAGATAGCAGCCGAGATAAAATGTAGATGTATAGTACTCAGAAAGAACAAGAAGAGTTCTGAAATCCATAGTTTTTGGTCGCATGCCAAGCCCTTCGCGGTGACAGGCACAAGAGGAGCAGTATATCCACGAGAAAGGTTTCTACAGGGTGACCTTCAACCAGTCAAATATCCAGCCATTGGAAAGCCAACCTGTCATGACTACAGGCAAATTCCCAGAATCTACTGGCACTTTAATAAAAAGTGAAATAAAAAAGAGAAATGAGTGTTCTTATCCTTTAACTCAGTAGTTTCAGGACTGAGTTGTCCTAAGAACAAACAAAGGATTGGTGGCTCAGGCCTATAATCCTGCTCAGGAAGCTGAGATCTGAGAATGGAGGTTCAAAGCCAGCCTGGTGGTTTCATGACTCTTATCTCCAATTAACCAACAAAAAGCCTGAAGTGTAGGTATGGCTCAAGTGGTAAAGCATCAGCCTCGAGTGGAAAAAGCCAAGTGAAGAGGGTAAGGCCCTGAGTTCAAGCTCCGGTATTGACACAAGAAAAAAAAAAAAAAGAGGAAATTTTTTTTCAATGTTTTTCCTTAGGATGAGAAAGAGAAGTAACAGGAGGAGGAGAAGCAAAAAGTTAACAGCCTAACAATGCCTAACCATTGGAAAGTACTAACTCAGCACATGGAAACTCAACAGACTCCCAGATCCATGCACCAGAATGTCATTAAGTTACCTTTTCTGGTGCGCCCTGGCAGTGTTTTGAATGGTCAGCAACCATTTCCACTATCCAAGAGCACTCTATGTTCACCTAGGTAACCATTTCCCCAGATATCATGTAGGACTGGTAAAATTCTTGTGCCTGCCTCCAACAAGACTATAAATAGCTCCCTGAAGAACCCTTTCCTCTGGGGCCTGCCACAGCCAAGGGCTGGGCACGTGACCCGAGCTCAGCCAAGCAGACTCGCCTTCCCGGGACTTTGACTTCTGCATCCAGTTAAGAACGGACAGAAGAAACAAAGTTCATCTGCTCTAGCCAGAGTGTTACAGGAAGCCTAGGGCAGTAGTGCATGCTTGCGAATCCCACCTGCGCAGGAGGCAAGGGGAAGAAGAGCCTGGGCTGAGGCTCACACCAGGCAACTATCACCCTGAAAAGTCACTAAAGCAGAAAGGGACTGGAGGTGTGGCTCAAGCAGTAGAGTATTTTCCCAGCTAGTGCCAGGCCCTGAGACACCAAAACCCCAGCAATGCGGGTGGAGCAAATGAGAATGTTCTCTAGCTGCTCTGTGACAGCATAGAGCTGCATTGCAGGCTAGCCAACTGCCCAGGCCAAGTGGTAAATAAGATGCCTTTCTGCTTCAGCTGGAAGAAACTGTGGTTTCAACTTGCTGTCAAAGAAGTTCAATAGAGGAATTGGAGCTGCCATTGAGGTAGTAGAGTACCAGCCTTGAGTGAAGGAAGAAAGCTGAGAGACAGCTCTCAAGCCCTGAGTTTGAGCCCTAGTACAGGCACGTTTAATAAATACCTAGGTATCTGGAATTGATTAGCTGTCATACGACACAAAACAGCAACAGTCCCTTTTATATTCCAGAAGGGGATCCAGTAGCCAGTGGTACACACTGAAGAAATATGTCACTAAATTATCTTGGATAACTTCTAAGCAGTGTGACCTTAGGTTCTACTTTTTCTAGAAGTAGCCAGTTTTATACTTGCTACTCTGACATGTCCTCTCTTTTACCATTTTCCCACAGACTTCATTAGGAAATGGGATCTGATTATAAATCATTGCATGGAAAGGATTTCTAAAAATAAGCTGGATGGGTCTTCCAGATATCCACTCGGATTTCCGACTGTTGCCATAGTCTCATCCAGCAGTGCAGGAGGGGTGTGTACAGTGAGCAGTCCCTTGACATGTAGATACTGGAGACACCCTCTCTGTTTTCCCCTACTTCCCAGAAGCAATGTGACCAATACGTACTCTTCAAGAGCAGCATGCAGGATACTTGCTGGCAAAATGAGTTTCTCTGAGATAAGATTGGTTAGGAACATTGGCTCCTTCCAGTAACAAGGGGTCACAGGAGAAGAAGTTAATACTGCTGCTCTTCTGGGTACTTGGTGTACCGGGCAGGTTCAGAGTGGTGCATACAACGCCTATAAGATGGACAGAGTAGTCAGGCCACCAATCAGCAGGGGTTACCAAGAACACGTAGAGAGCTGCAAGCTCGTGTAAGTTGTACATCGAAATGAAAGCTGAATACAGCTTCCATACAGCTTACAGAGGGTAGTTCAAACTCTACTGCTATGGTTGTCTTACATGGTATTAAAGAACCTTTGGACACCTAAGTACTAAACTATCTTACTGTTTGGTATTGCTTCCTGACTTGTCTCCCAACATGGTATACCCACAGTGACCTGACAAGTGAAATGACAATCAGATGGCCCAATGGATTGGAAAAGCATCAGCATGTACTTCCAAAAAAGTAGGAGTTATTAAGAAAGCTATACCCACATAATGAAACCCATCTTACAAAACGGTAAGCATGATAAAGAGGGGGACTAGGAAAGAAGGAAAAGCAAGAATAGTGGAAGGGATGAATATGATCCAAGCACATTTATGTGCATGTGTCGGAATATCATGATGAAACACTGTAATTAATATGTGCTAAAATGTGTGTGTCAGAGGAGGAAGCTAGAACCCCAAATGGCAATTTAACACACTTAGTTTTGCAATGTAACATAACATTATGTTTAGGCATGATTCTTCACTTAGATTTTTTTTCTTTTTTGCCAGTCTTGGGCTTGGACTCAGGGCCTGAGCACTGTCCCTGGCTTCTTTTTGCTCAAGGCTAGCACTCTGCCACTTGAGCCACAGTGCCACTTCTAGCTGTTTTCTGTATATGTGGTGCTGGGGAATCGAACCCAGGGCTTCATGTATAGGAGGCAAGTACTCTTGCCACTAGGCCATATTCCCAGCCCCTTCACTTCGATTTTTTTTTTTAAAAGCTGTTCTAAATTTTTTTTCTAACTTATGTCAAGATTTTTTTTTTCTTTTTTGATGCTGGCGCTAGGGTTTGAACTCAGTGGTTGGGTGCTGTCCTTTTGCTCAAGGCTAGTGCTCCACCACTTGAGCCACACCTCCACTTCTAGCATTTTGGTGGTTAACTGGAGATAAAAGCCTCATGGAGTTTCCTACCTGGGCTGGATTTGAACCCTAGTCCTAAGACATCAGCCACCAGGTTAGGATTATAGGTGTTAGCCACCAGGTTTTTGTTTTGATTCTTGCTATGAACATGATTATAAGAGGATCCTTTAAAATATCCCGATTTCCACACCTCTAAACCCGTTCTGGATTTCCTGTTTATTGATCAAGATTGGTTGAGTGCTGCTCTCTGGTATCCAAAAATAGTGCTGGTACACAGTGAATGTTTTTTCACGGAATGATCTCCCCAGCCTCCAGTCCTCTTGTCTCTACTAACTCCCTTTGTAGTCTCACCCAGTTACCGGGCTTTGAGTATCTTGTATATGCTAATCACTTCCACATGCTAATTCAAATTTGCATTTTCCAATACATACCTGCTGGTGGCTGAACTCCAGACTCAGGCATATAGCGGCTTCCTGGACGCCTCCTCCCGGACACTGGACACTTAGCCTATCAGCTTCTCCAAAGGAAATTCCTGGTCCTTCTCACCCACCAGCCTCTCTGTCTTTTCACCCTGTTACTTTGGTATGGACATCATCCTTCCAACTGCCAAATCCTAAAAACTAGGAATCAGTCCACCTCCTTCTTACATATTCGGTATTATCTCCAGGTGAAAGTGCTGCCAGCGTCTGACCACAATTCCCTCCCTCTACTGCTGCCCCCTGCTGCAAGCCACTGTTACCTGTTTTTAAAAAATAGGCTATTGTCTTTGCTACCTACAGTCTAACATCGTAGAGAAGCTATATAGATCCTTCTAAAGCAAAACTCAGATTATATAATTCCCCTCCTTAAAACCATTCCTTACATTCCCTACAGATAATGCAATAGTTTTGAAGACCCTATACACATGCATTTATAGTCACATCAACTTCTCAGATAAAAATGGTCATAAAACACACACCAAATTGGTGTACTTGTTATCTGAGGATGCTAATATTATCCACTAATATTGGTACTTCTAGGTATTAACCTATAGAAGTTATTTTGGTTGGGGCTGGGAATATGGCCTAGTGGCAAGAGTGCTTAACATACATGGAGCCCAGGGTTCGATTTCCCAGCACCACATATATAGAAAACGGCCAGAAGTGGCGCTGTGACTCAAGTGGCAGAGTGCTAGCCTTGAGCAAAAGGAAGCCAGGGACAGTGCTCAGGCCCTGAGTCCAAGCGCCAGAATTGGCAAAAAAAAATAAATAAATAAAAAAAATTCGGTTCATGAATATGAATCATAATGATATTTGTATTAAAAATTACAGAGCTGATAGCTCAGTGGTAGAATGCACAAGGCCTTGGATTTGATCCCGATTACCAAAAAGAAAAGAAACAAACAAAAATGTAATAAATGTAAGTTCATTCCAGTAATTTCCAGCACCTAGGAAGATGATAGAGGAGGAAGATCATGAGTTTGAGGCTAGCCTGGGGTACTTGGCCAGTTCCTTTTCCAAAAGAACCAAAACAACAACAACAAAAAATATCGGAGAAAGCTTAAGTGTGTGACAAGGGAACTAGGAACTCAGGTTATCACTAGATGACAGATAGCCTTTTAAGGCTGATTGAGGTTTTTCACAAAAGTTTATCATACTCCCTTAAGATAAACGGAAAATACATGAAAGTTACGAAACAGAAAACACACTGAGATCAACTTTGCAAGTTAAAAAAAATGTATGAGATCAACTTTGCAAGTTAAAAAAAATGTATGGGAAGAGAGGAAAGGATTGGATAGGCACTAAAATATGAAAAGTAGTTGTCACCTGAGAATCACACACAGGCAGCCGTGATTCAGACCTAAACAGTCCTGGAGTCAGAGAAGCCCTACTTCCCATTAGCAAACTTGCTTAGAACCCACCAACTCAGAGTAAACGCTAAGTTCTAATCAACACTTCCTGTAGCATTGCAGAGTCACCTTTCAGCAACCATCTCTTGCAGGCTTCAAATGGACTCAAAAGTATTTCACCTAAACAAAAAAGTTTTTTTTTTTTTTTTTTGGCCAGTCCTGGGCCTTGGACTCAGGGCCTGAGTACTGTCCCTGGCTTCTTCCCGCTCAAGGCTAGCACTCTGCCACTTGAGCCACAGCGCCGCTTCTGGCCGTTTTCTGTATATGTGGTGCTGGGGAATCGAACCTAGGGCCTCGTGTATCCGAGGCAGGCACTCTTGCCACTAGGCTATATCCCCAGCCCCCACAAAAAAGTATTTTAACCCTGGATTTATGTTAGGAAAAATCATTCTTACACAGCATTCTTAGCAAATAGAAGAAAGCAAAATCTCCTAATGCTTTTAGGAATTTGAGCCTTTTAAAGTCTTTTCCAGATTAGGATGGGTTGAGCTATATTTTTTTTTCAATGACCAGTAAGAGTTTCCCAAGAACTTATTGTTTTTAACTTGTTTGAAAGTACATGGTAGAAATTGCTTGTCCTGCTCATTACTTAATATCGTTTTGATCTCATATTTCAAAGGCTAGTTCTGAGAATTTTATAGCTTATTATATCTTATGTTTCTGTTTCTTGTTAGTTATAACATAAGGGAATGCTTTTTGTTTGCCAGTCCTGGGCCTTGGAATCAGGGCCTGAGCACTGTCCCTGGCTTCTTTTTGCTCAAGGCTAGCACTCTGCCACTTGAGCCACAGCAACACTTCTGGCCGTTATCTATATATGTGGTGCTGGGGGATAAACCCAGGGCTTCATGTATATGAGGTGAGCACTCTTGCCACTAGGCCATATTCCCAGCCATGCTTTTTTTTTTTTTTAAATGGCAGATGGGTGCTGGTGGCTCAGGCCTGTCAACTTAGCTACTCAGGAGACTGAGATCTGAGAATCAAGATTTGAAGCCAGCTGGCACAAGAAAGTCTGTGAGACTTTTATCTCACTAAACTATCAAGAAATTTTAAAGCTGGAAGTGGAGCTGTGGCTCAAGTGGTAGAGCAATGCTAGTCTTAAGCAAAAGATCCTTCAGGACAACACTCAGGCCCTGAGTTGAAGCCCCAGGACATACACACACACACACACACACAATTAAATTCATAGCTTTTACACTACTATAATTAAGAAGTATGCTGGAAAGTGATGGTTGATGCCTGTAATCCTAGCTACTCAAGAGGCTGAGATCTCAGGATAACAATTCAAAGCCATCCTAGGCAGGAAAGTCCATGAGTCTCTTATCTCCAATTAGTTACCAGAAAACTAAGTGGCACTGTGGCTCAAAGTGATAGAGCCCTAGCCTTGAGCCCAGGGATAGCACCTGTCCAGGCCCTGAGTTCAAGTCCTAATACTATCCCCACCAATAACAAAAGTCTAAGAAGGGGCTGGGCATGGTGGCAAATACATAGTCCCAGCTTCTCAGGAGGCTGAAACAAAAGGCTCACATGAGCCCAGTAGTTCAAGGCCAGCCTGGTCAACTGTGAAAGTCCATGTCAACAACAAAACACACACACACACACACACACACACACACAACAAGACATCTAGATGTCTTCTCTTTTTATTCATTATATAACTGAAGCATAGATACCTTTTGAGAGTCCAACTAATTTTCTCTGAAAAGTTAAGAAATAACAAGTAGAGCAGAAAGCTGAACGGAATGAACAAAAAGGTATCAGAAATGACCTGAAGGCCAGACTTGTAGGGTTTTTTTTCCCATGAATCAATTTTTTTTTATGACTCACTTGACCACAGAAAGGTTTCAGGTACACAGTAAAACAGTCTGACTTCAGCACATTGCTTTCTTTTATCCTCTCAGTTTTGATATGAAGTAAGGACGTTAACAACCCACATGTTTAATAATGAGTACTTGAAATTTCACAGCACTGTAGATGGAAAATTAGGAGTGTGTTAGAAGATAGCCACTATGCCCTTTTGTAACATAAAACAGCATTTACCAAAAACAATCTACATCTGATATGCTTCTGAAAGCTTAAAGCTTCTTGTGTGTGTTGGTGGTGGTATTTTTTTTTCAGACTGTGGTATTCTTTGAGAACAAGGTAAAATTCTATTGTTTTCTGAGGAGGAAGAAAAGTAAGAATTAATAACATAAAAGAGAGCTCCTTACCCATTATCAAACCAAGAGTTAATCTCTAGTCCTTGGAGAAATCTCTAGTCATTACAGTCGTCTCCAAAGGCATAGGCAGTGTTGGATTATTGAATTGAAAACCTTCACAGTTCCAAAGTCCTGGAGACTCTTATCTCACAATTAACCACCAAAAGCAGAAAGTGGAGCTGTGGTTCAAGTGGCAGAGTACTAAAGGACTGGCCAAAAAAAAAAAAAAAAGCTCACCAACAACGACCAGACCGAGTTCAAACCGTATGATCAGCAAGGATTCCTTTTTTTTTTTTTGGCCAGTCCTGGGGCTTGTACTCAGGGCCTGAGCACTGTCTCTGGCTTCTTTTTTGCTCAAGGCTAGCACTCTACCACTTGAGCCACAGCGCTACTTCTGGCCATTTTCTGTATATGTGGTGCTGGGGAATCGAACCCAGGGCCTCATGTATATGAGGCAGGCACTCTTGCCGCTAGGCCATATCCCCAGCCCCCTTTCTTTTCTCTTTCTCCCCCGCTCCCCCCCCCCCCCCCAAGATTTTAACTTAAGGCCTTGCGTTTGCTCAGTTTGCTTGCTTGGCTGTAGCTCCATCACTTGAGCCACATCTCCAACGGCTGTTCACTGCCTATTTTGGGTCTTACAGATTTTTTTTTGGGGGGGGGGGGGTCTAGGCTGGCCTCCAGATCTCCAGATCTTAGCCTCCTGAATGGCTGACAGGTGTGAGTCAGTAGCATCCAACCATCAATCTGCGAGACTCTTGACGCGTCAGGTGACACAGAGTGGTAGACAGTTAAAAACATGCTTCTTCTCAGTCACTGACAACATGGTCTGAGCTAACCCACGTGGAGGGTGGACGTGCAACCCCAGTCTCTCGGTGCTTGCTGTGCTCATCCATTTCCCCATGCAACCTCACAGCTAATCCGCGGTACTGTAGGTAAATTTCTCGGTGCTGCTGAAGACTTCCAATTCTGCATTCCTGGGGCTAACCTATGAGATTGGATTTGCTACCGATCGGATTCGATTACAGGTGGCAGGAACACTGGCCAGCGTGGGCCGGAGGGGGTGGCGGGGAGGAAAGCAGGACCGACTTCTATCTACGCATGCGCCACGACCGACACACACGCACGCGCGTGCGCGCTCTCCCGCCTGAGGGCAGAGCGGCGACGCGCCCACGCCCGTGACGTCATCTCCGCGCGCGCTTACGTCATCGCCGCGCGCCCTCCTCCGAGCCATCCAGGCTGCGGCGGGGCGGAGAGCGCCCATCTTGCTGTGGAGGAGAGGGCGGAGCCTGTGGTCGGACGGCCGGCGGGCGCGCGCACCTGTCGCCCAGCCGGAACTTAATGAGTCTGGGTTGCCCGGGAATGTAACGTCGAGACGGTTTGTTTGTTTTCCGTTTCCCTCTGAGCTTCCCGCCAGCCGTGACTTGGCCATGCCGCACTCGAGGTCCAGGCCCCGGCCCCGGCCCCGCCGGGGCGCTGCCATGGCTGCGGGCCGGGACGAGCTGGTGTCGCGGTCCCTGCAGAGCGCCGAGCACTGCCTCGCAGCCCGGGACTTCGGCACGGCCTACGCGCATTACCTCCTCGTGCTCAGCCTGGCCCCGGAGCTGAAAGACGGCGTGAAGGTGAGGAGAGGCCCCCGCCCCGGCGGGCCTGCGGGCGCGACGGGAGGGGCGGCTGCTCTTCACATTTCCTCCCTCTCTACCACAGGTTTTTTGTTGTTGTTGTTTTGTTTTTATTTGGGAACAATTAAATGTCACGCCTCCGTTGCAAAACCGTCTTTCTTAAAATCCCAAAGATGCACGAATTGCAAAACGAGGCGGGTCCCCGTGGCCCTTTTCTCACCGGGTAATCTAGTAATCTAAGTGCCCTTGCCTTGGGAGACTTCTGCATCTGTATTTGCTTGTATGTGGAAGGAATGATTGTGTGGGTCACTGTCGTAGAATACAGTGCCTTGAACCTAAAGTAATCTTTGGCTTCAGTTATTGACGATTTTAAGTTATTCTTGGAACACCATTCCTCCCCCCCCCCCACTCCAGTCTTCTCCAAGCAGTTTTAGAATTTAAAATATCAAAAATGGCTTCAACTTCCTGTTCCGTTTTAGCCTCTTCATTTTGTGCAGGGTTTCTCATCCCCAATACTATTGACATTTTAGGTAGAATAATTCCTTTCAGTGGGGAAGGAGGGCTGTCCTGTCTCGTGTAGAATGAGAGCAAGTGGTCTATCTCAGTCCCACCCGCTAGATGTCAGTAGCATCTCGTCTTTTGTTGTTCACTTAAATTTCAGGAGGGGACGTTGTGTGGAGATCCTTTTTCTTCTCTACGTAGACAGCAGTAGAGTAATGAATGGGTCAATCTAAGTGTTCTTTTCAAAGTTGTTTGCTCCTTAGTTTCCTTTATTGTAAATAGGGACACTATCTCTCTTAAAGATATTTAGTGTTTTTAAAATGGCCTGGAGTGTTGTGGCACTTGCAAAATGTGTGAGGTGAGGCACTGGGATCTATTCCTTAGCAGTGGACAAAAACACATATGCAAAAATTGGATGGTATTCAATAGGGTTCTATCTCTGCAAAAGTGTCATTTCTTTTTTTTTTGGCCAGTCCTGGGCCTTGGACTCAGGGCCTGAGCACTGTCCCTGGCTTCTTTTTGCTCAAGGCTAGCACTCTGCCACTTGAGCCACAGCGCCACTTCTGGCCATTTTCTGTATATGTGGTGCTGGGGAATGGAACCGGGGGCTTCATGTATGGGAGGCAAGCTCTCTTACCACTAGGCCATATCCCCAGCCCCAAAAGTGTCATTTCTTGTTCCTTCCTCTCCACTCACTTCCAGCTAATTTACCTGTCACCCCCCTGGTCCATTCAGTAGAATCTCTTATTTTTCTCCCTACACTCTAGAATCCCCTTCCTTATCCTTGCCTGTCCAGCCAACTCCATCAAGATTCAGTTTCAGTGTATGCTCCTTTATGTAAACTATGTGAAGGTATTAATATTTTCTTTTTTTCAAATTTTTATTATCAAACTGATGTAAAGAGAGGTTACAGTTTCATACATTAGGCATTGGATACATTACTTGTACTGTTTGTTACCTCCTCCCTCATACCCCCCACCCCCTTTCCCTTAATGTTTTCTTAACAAAGCTGGACTGTCCAAGTCTGCCTTCTTTCTGCAGTTGTTGAAATATGGAAAATGGCTGTGAGGAGAGGAGACCTGAGCTAAGCTGACAGTGAGAAAGCTATTGCTGTACTACATACAGCAAGTAGTTACAGGGCCAGGCTAAGTCGCAACACTTAGGGTGGGGAGGGGAGGCAGTTCCAGACATTAAGATATTGGAAGAGCATTGGCTCATGTGAGACATTGCATATGGAGTTAAGGTAGCATTAAAAAGTCACTTTGTGGAGTGAGGTTGAGAGATACCTTAACTTTACGTCCTGTGAGAGAAATATGATGGATCCATCATCTTTATCTCTGTGAAAAAAGGAACAAAATTTGTCTTGTTCATCATTTTGATTTAGCTCAGTCTAGCCCATTGAATGCTGGGAAAATATTAGAAAAGAGCCACATTTGAGGAGATGGGGGCCCTGATGCCTCTCTGGTTGATGAACATCTGAAATGTGGATATATCATCATTAGCAAATAGGGGATAAGGTTAATGCATTGGAAATGAATAAGAAAAGAGAAGAGGGTCAAGGACAAACTGCAGAAACACAGGTCCAGAAAAAAGAAATAGGAGAACATCAAGAGATTTTGTGGTATGGCAGCTAAGCATGGAAAGAGAGTGATCAGCTTAATTCTGGAAATTATTGAGATATAGGTGATAAAATTCATTTTTTCAGCAAACAGTGCCGATTAAAGTTCATTGAAATTTAAAGTGATCCTTCACTTTATATCCTCTTGAGTCTTCAGTTTCACTTGTGTTTTCTTTGTCCTTATTAACTAACTTTTTTTCTTGTTTGTAAAGGAAACCTTTCAGTATACGTTGTTCAAATGGGCGGAAGAACTTGATGCACTCAGTCGAATCCAAGACTTACTCAGTTGTTATGAGCAGGCCTTAGAACTATTTCCTGATGATGAAGTGATTTGTAATAGTATGGGGGAACATCTTTTCAGGTTTGTACTAATATCTTCATTACTTGCTGAGTATTATTCTGTATCAGTTGGAATAAGGGATAAATTATCCAGTAATTTGCTTTGTTTGAGATGGGGCCTCACTGGTCTTCTTGGTTGCAGTCTGGTCTAGAACTCATGGACTCAAACCAACTGCCTGCATCGTACCACCATGCCTGGAGATTTAAGTACTTTGATAAGGGAAACTTTAATGTGAGGAATTAATAGGTAGTTGTTGTAATGAAGTATAGCTAGTAACAAATAAGGAGAAATAAAAAATAGGAATAGCATATATAATCTGTAATATCATAAAATTTGTATTATATCATTTACTATATAGAAATCATTTATCCCTATATTATCTGTGCTAGTGGTGTTTTTTGTCCCCCCCCCCCCATGCATTTTCTAATTAAAAACTGTCTGCTAAAAGAATCCCTGTTGTAGGAGAGAAAGTATAGCTTTCTCTCTGGAAGTATATGGAATGTTTTAACCTTATAACCTTTTGTTAGTCCAATAGCATCAAATTTAAACAAAATAAATGGCTAGGTGAAGTTTTTTTAACTCACTAATATTACTGACATACCTGTTGAGTCTTGCAATATAACCAAGTGCTTAGAAATTTGTGTAGCAACTTGACATTGTGAATACACACGTGGGCAGAGAGCTTTCATGTGCAAACACTTTGTATGCTGAAATCTAATGTTATATGAGCTGTCTGCTATCACGTACTGTATAACCATATTGGCCAGCAAACAATTACCTATTTCAAGAAAGGACAAATTTGGAAAACACCATTCCAGGCGGCATGATAATTTGCTCCTCTCTGTCTGTCTCTCTGTCTCTGTCTCTGTCTCTCTCTCTCTCTGTCTCTCTCCCCCCCCCCCCCCCCCCAGGGTCTAAAGTTCAGTGCCTGAGTTCTATCCCTGAGCTTCTTTGGCTCAAGGCTAGTTGCCACTTCCAGCTTTTTCTGAGTACTTCATTGGAGATAAGAGTTTCATGGACTTTCCTGCCTGGGCTTGCTTCGAGTCGCAATCCTCATATCTTAGCCTCCTGTGTAGTTAGGATTACAAGCATGAGCCACACAGAAAGCTTTCCAAAGGACATATGCTGCTACATTCTTTTGGTTTTGAGTGCTTAGTAAGGGATTCTCAGACTAGATGTGAGTAATCACATATAGTTGAATGTGTTTTGTCTATAACTTTTTGTTTTTGGTTCTAGAATGGGCTTTAGAGATGAAGCAGCTGGATATTTTCATAAAGCGGTAAAGTTAAACCCTGACTTCAATGATGCAAAGGAGAATTTTTATCGTGTTGCGAATTGGTTGGTCGAGCGCTGGCACTTTATTATGCTGAATGACACCAGAAGGAACCTTGCCTACAATGCAGCAATCCAAAAGGCCGTCCTTTTGGGGTCAAAAAGTGTTCTGGACATTGGAGCAGGAACTGGAATACTGAGGTTTGTTGTAATTGCTTTCTGGTTGTATTTTCATCCATATTAATGTAAATTGGTACTTATTCCAGATACCAAAAATTTAGCATTGGGGGGCTGGGGATATAGCCTAGTGGCAAGAGTGCCTGCCTCGGATACACGAGGCCCTAGGTTCGATTCCCTAGCACCACATATACAGAAAACGGCCAGAAGCGGCGCTGTGGCTCAAGTGGCGGAGTGCTAGCCTTGAGCGGGAAGAAGCCAGGGACAGTGCTCAGGCCCTGAGTCCAAGGCCCAGGACTGGCCAAAAAAAAAAAAAAAAAATTTAGCATTGGAATTTTAAAGTAGCACTTGTTTCTTATAATTTGAAGGTTGCTCATACAATGATTATCATTCTGTTTTTCACTACAGTTTTGTTAAGAGTTGTGGAAGACTGCTAAGAAAAATTTGGGATTGAAATTTTGAGTAATTAGCTAAGAGAATTTCTTTGTATTAACATTGTGCTGGTGGATGTTAGAAAGCCTCCTGGCAGTTTTCTCATTTGTCTTATTAAGAAGTGTGCTTCGTGCATATTGAGTGATTTTTTTTTTCTAGGCAAGAAAATTATTTTTTTCTTCAGTGCTGAGGCCGCAGAATGAGTAATGATTAAAGAATAAAAGCTCCATTTTCTAGCTTTATAATTCTGTTAACATCTTGACAGAGTCCTTTTCTCCTTCCTAGTATGTTCGCTAAAAATGCTGGGGCACAGTCAGTATATGCATGTGAGTTATCCAAGACCATGTTTGAACTTGCCCGTGACGTCGTGGCCGCAAACAAGATGGACAGAGGAATAAAACTCTTACACATGAAGTCACTTGACATAGAAATTCCAAAACATATTCCTGAAAGGTATTACAAGTTTTTTTGTTTATAACTCACTATTTTATTTGGTTAGAAATAAGATACATTTCCAGTGTCTAGTCCTAACAAAAAAAATGGCTAACACTCTTTAGTTTGTAAAGATAGTTTAATGAAAGATAGATTTGCCTAATAGCGTTGTAAGAGTGATCACAGAAAAAAAAAATTAAGATCTTTGGAAAAATCTTTGGCAAAGGATTTAATAAACTTTAGATTCCAGTGTTCTAATTTGTGATCAGTAACTTTAAAAATAAGTTCAGTGTGGTGATGCATATCTATAATTCTAGTCACTTGAGAGGTAGAAGAGAATTACAGTTCAAAGCTGATCCCAGGACAGAAGTTATCAAGAAGTTACCATCTTAAAAAAAAGCCTTGTATGGTGGTTCACATTTGTGATCCCATCTATATCGAAGGCATAAGTAGAAGGATTGAACTCTGATGCTAGCTAGCCCCAGGACAAAAAAGACCCTAGCCAATAAATAGAACAAAAAAGGACTAGGAATGTTACTCAAGTGGTAGAGTGTCTGCCTCACAAGAAACAAGGCCTTGAGTTCACAACCCCCAAACAAAAACCCAGTAATCCATCCCCCCATGATCAGAGCTGAAATAATGGACTCTTGTGTTAATGCCTATGTTTAAAATGAAAGTTTTGAAAGTGTCACTTGCCAATGATTTTTGGCCTCTGCCCATTAAATGCTTTGTACTTCTTGGCTTTTTGCTCTACTTCTTGGCTTTTTGGTATGTTGTCTCACTGTGATATATATCACAAAAGTGTCGGAATTTTAGAACTAGAAGGGATTTCAAGATCATCTGGTCTGACACCATCATTTTAGGAACTTCTTTTTTAAATACAGCACTTGTTTTTATGACATCTTTTGGGTTATTTCCCTATAATACTTAAATTCAGTTGATATTGAAAGAAGTTATTTTGGACTTTATTCTCATAATGCTGCATATACTTACACTTTTCAATAGTCTCTGCATTTGTTCCCATTAGAGAACTAAAATTAGATTGTTAAGGCAGGTACATCTCACTTTTATGGGAAAACAACAACAAAAATATTTTTAAGAAACACTGTCCTGAATTGTGTTATTATGCTAATTCTATTGTGTTCAGTTTGGCTTAATGAAATACTACAGACTATATAGCTTAAACAAGAGATGTGGATATTCGCAAGTGAAGGCTCTTTTCTTACCTTGAAGATTATCACCTTCAATCTGTGTCTTTACATGGCTTTTCTCCTGTGTGTGAATGGTCTGGGAATTGTCTCCTTTTATAAAGACACTAATACTATTACATTAGGGTTCCATCCTGGAGCCTTCGTTTAACGTTTGTGACCTCTTAAGCTCCTTTTCTAAATACTGTCATATTGGAGGTTAGAGTTTAACCCAAGAGTTGAGGAGTGGATGCACACTGGTCAGCCCATGGTTACTTTAATTCAGTAGTGTGGTTTTTTTTGTATTTTTCTCACACAGTTGTTGAAAGATCTATTATATTTTAATCAGTGTATATGAATTTTAGTTCAGCCTGTTTATTCATTTTGACCTTAAATCTCTAGATTTTCAGATGTTAGTCTAGATAATCTGGGACACCATCCATATTTGAAATGTGTGCAATTATGAATATTAATTATTCTGTTAATAGGCATAATATTTGGTTTAGGCACTCAGGAAAATTCTTTCTTGCACTCAGGACACTTATGACGTAGATAGGAAGATGAGGAATACTCATGAAACTTGTCTTTGTCTTCAAAGTACAAATGAATGAGACTGGCAGTAAAGCCAAAGGAGTTTAGAAGAGAAATATTATTTTGGAATATCTTTAAGTAGAATTTTCTAGAAAGAATGGATACATGAACCGACTCAGGATAGGCTTTGTGGAAACTCAAGAAGTGACAAAAGAGACACAATGGACATGTAAGAGGCAAACTTGGGCAATACAGTATCATAGATGATAAAGATTGGAGTTTTTGAACAGTAGGGCTCTCAGGGACATTCTTCTTCTTATTGTAGATCAAGAAAAGTTACAGCTGAAAAAGACAGCTTATTCCGACAAGCAAGGAGTTGTTGGTGCAACAGTATATTTTATGGAGTGTTAACATTAGCACTAAGTGTCACTAAGGAAGGGGCCTGGGAAAGGTAATGGGAATGAGCTCCTCTTGAGGACTTCAGGTACTGGAAGAAGAGTGGTATGTTATTCTCCTCACTCCAAGGAGAGGAAGGAGTCAGTGGATAGTGGAGAACAAGAACCAGAGGAACCTTAGAGTCCAGTTCCTCATGACTTGGGACTACTGAACTGAAATGTGTGAAAAAGTTGCCGTGTGGACTGTTTCTATAATAAACACTATTGTCAGCTTTGACATCTTTATATAACTAGCATGTCATTTTACTTACATATATCTTTAAAACATCATTCTATAGAGTGTCCCTAGTTGTAACAGAAACTGTCGATGCAGGTTTATTTGGAGAAGGAATTGTGGAGAGTTTAATTCATGCATGGGAGCATTTACTTTTGCCACCAAAGGTAAGCAGCATAAAACCACTTACATTTGATAAATAACTCATTATTTTCAGGTTCATTAGCGAGTTATGAGGCCCCTAAAGTATTTAGAAATGATATGGAATGTAATTCCCACTGTCGGGTACATACTGTGTAGTTGAAAGGAGAGCCATGAGGGAGCATGTATATCTGCGTGTTCAGATGAGGAATTGAGGTGGCTTTGTGGAGGGACTGACCGTGGAGTTTTTCAGTATGGTTGTTGAGGGAGGTGCTTTCAATCTCACACTCCTCACTGCTTGGAATTTTGGAAAATCATCAAAAGGAAGTAAAGTAACCTTGTTAGGCTTGGTATAGTTACAAGGTGCTTGTTGGACCTAAGTTACTGATTAAACAGCACTATTATATTTTACATTGAATTTTTTAGCATGTAATAAAAAATTCATTATAAAAATGAAGTGAACTTAAAATAAGTAGTTAAAAGTGGAAAGAATAGCAATTTCTTTTTTTTTTGCTGGTCCTGGTTTTTGAACTCAGGGCCTACACGCTGTTCCTGAGCTTTTGGAGCTTAAGGCCTGTGCTCTACCACTTGAGCCACAGCATCACTTTCAGCTATTTCTTTCTCAAGAAAGTAATGATATTTTGGATTTTCAAAGTCATATTCTAAATTCATTGCCTATGCAAACTTCTGTCTCTCAGTCTGTCCCTCCTTCCTTTGTAATTATGTTATAAATAAGCTAATATATATACTTTTAGGGAGAAAATACCTTTAACCGACTTGTCTTTACTTTCTAATTTTTTTTCTCATGAATTTGTGTAGCTTATCATTTGCATATTTTTGTTTATGTAATAGACTTTTATTGCTATGTTTTCAGACCAAAGGTGAAAATGGTAATTGTGAAAAGTATGGGAAAGTTATACCAGCAAGTGCTATTATATATGGGATAGCAGTAGAATGTGCAGAGATAAGAAGACACCACAGGTAAGTGACTGAATAGTAAATGTTTAAAAATAATAATTTTAGTAGTACTGTATTTCCATTGGTGTGGTATGGTAATAGTACTTCTATAATCCCAGTGTTCAGGGAGAGGAAGCTCTTTGTTAGAGGGCAAACTGGGCTACATAGTGAATTTGAGGCTAGCCTGGCATACCTAACAAGAGAAAATAATAGCAAACTTTAAAGTATACTTGAATACTATACTTCAAAGAATTTTTGCTACACACAATGTATTCAGAGGCCTTAAACTTGTGATCTTCCTGTTTGATCCTCTGAGTGCTGAAACTATATGAATATGCCACTATGCTTGGCTCTCATGTGGCATGCCTCCACTAGCCAAATACAGGACAATTTAAGAACTGAAGACACACAACTGAAGACATTACTTAAGGATTAAATCCTCAAATAAGAATCTGTGTTCTAGCCAAGTAGCTGGGTGCCAGTGGCTCATGCCTGTAATCCTAGCCACTTAGGAGGCTGAGATTTGAGGATCATAGTTCAAGCTATTCTAGGCAGGAAAGATCCTGAGACTTTTATCTCCAACAAATATAGAATAATATAGAGAAATGGTGCAGAATGACTGTTTGCAACTGTCATATAAAGATGCAGACAAGAATCATGAATGGATACTAAAAGTCATAGGGCAAATTTGGTGAGGATCAGGTATTTATGTACTTGTACAGAAAAGTACACAAAGTACTTATTACAGAAGGAAAATTGTAAGTGTGCAAGAAGAAACCATATATCATCTTTACCAAGTGATTGAAGTTAACATCACCATTAAGATTCCTAAGTAACAACTCATCATTCAGATGGTATTGCATACAGAATGTAAAAGCAGTATCTAGTTGTGTGGAAAGCACATGTAAACTCAAATTGGACCGTTCTTTGTGATAACTGGCCTACTTTCAAAAATTTCAGTGTTGGGAGAGCAAAGGAAACATGAGGAATTGTTCCAGACTAAAGGAGGTTAAAAAGACAGTTGACATGGGGCTGGGGATATAGCCTAGTGGCAAGAGTGCCTGCCTCGGATACACGAGGCCCTAGGTTCGATTCCCCAGCACCACATATACAGAAAACGGCCAGAAGCGGCGCTGTGGCTCAAGTGGCAGAGTGATAGCCTTGAGCAGGAAGAAGCCAGGGACAGTGCTCAGGCCCTGAGTCTAAGGCCCAGGACTGGCCAAAAAAAAAAAAAAAAGACAGTTGACAAAAACATAGAATACAGGATTGGGAATATGGCCTAGTGGCAAGAGTGCTCGCCTCATATACATGAAGCCCTGGGTTCGATTCCCCAGCACCACATATGTAGAAAATGGCCAGAAGTGGTGCTGTGGCTCAAGTGGCAGAGTGCTAGCCTTGAGCAAAAAAAAAAAAAAAAGAAGCCAGGGACAGTGCTCAGGCCCTGAGTCCAAGGCCCAGAACTGGCAAAAAAACAAAACATAGAATACAAGTTGTTGGTTGGAAAATACTTAAACAGATAGCAGTACTAGGATTAAGAAATTTTTATTATTTGTAATAAATAACACTGAAGTGTCTATTGAAAGTATAGATGGGCTCAGCCTATTGTCAAATGGTGCAGGAAAAATCATGTATAGAGAACATGAATGTAGCAAAACACTTTAAAGCTTGTGGGAGTTTTCTATATTGTTCTGGAAACTTCTATAAGCTAGGATGATTTTCAAAATTAGATAAGAGCAGAGGAAAATAGGTATATTTTTGTCAATAATATTCATATTAAATACAAATTTTTAAAAATGATTGCAAGATATATGTCGAGTGTTTAATAATGAAGAAATGAGTACGGTGAAGATGTTCACTTTTGTATTTCTATATTTTTTAATAAACTAAAAGTAACTTGCCACATATTTTGTTTCAAAACTATGTATATGTATATATGTGTGTATTTGTGTGTATATGTGTGTCTGTGTTGGTCCTGGGGCTTGAACTTGGGGCCTGGGTGCTGTCCCTAAGCTTTTTTGCTCAGGGCTAGCACTCTGCCAATTGAGCCACAGCCCCACTTTGGCTTTTGGGGGTTAATTGGAGTTAAGAGTCTCATGGACTGCCCTGGCTGGCTTCAAACCACAGTCCTCAGATCCCAGCCTCTGGAGTAGCTAGGATTACAGGCATGAGCCATCAGTGGCCAGCTGATTACTCTTTTTATTTTTAATTTTTTTTCTTTATTGTCAAAGTGAAGTACACGGGGGTTACAGTTTCAGATGTAAGGCAAGTACATTTCTTACTCAACTTGTTACCGCCTCCCTCATTTTCCCCCGCCTCCCCTTTCCCCATGTCACTCTTTTTTTCTTTTTTAATAAAGTAAAGTAATTTCTAAAAGGCCGTTTGCATTTCAAAACCCTGAAAATATATGCTTTTGAGTTGAGATGAGATTAGAAATATTTCTTTTTATATAAGAATGTAGCTAAAGTGGTCATGAAGTATTTTTCAGTGCAAATTTTATGAGTAAAACAGTTTTACCGCAAATGCATATGTCAGAAATTTATGTTCTGATTAATTTTCATTAAGTTGACTCACTTGGGGAACCTCTACTCTTGATTGAGGATCAATGCACTACCATACTAGAAAGTATCCAGGAAGAAACCCTTTTGGATTACCAGGGCCCTTACCCCTTCAGAAGTAGCTACTCTCTTGATGTCAGAGACCATCTATCAATGTGATCTCATTTGAATTTGTGCAAATAATTCATATTATGAGATGTGTGTGTGTGCACATGCACGCCTGCATACACACATGCCGGGTTTCTGTTTTGTTCAACATATACACATACTTGTACATATATATGTGTGTGTTATTTAAGAAGCCTTTATGCATAAGGTCCTACCTAATTTTTGTATATTTCTTTTTCCAGACTCAATATTAGGTGATATTTCCTGATTCATCTCCCTCTTCTTTTTTTTTTTTCATAAACTGCATCTCTCACCAGAGTGGTTGTTAAGGATGTTGCTGGTATCCATTTGCCACCAAATGTGAAATTTCAGAGTCCAGCTTATTCTCCTCTTGATACTGAAGAAACAGTTGAGCCTTATACAACTGAGAAGATGAGTCGAATATCTGGAGGGTATTTGGCTTTGACAGAGTACTTTGAAATTATGAAAGTTGATTTTAATAATCTTCAGGTAAAAACAAAAATTGGATTATTCAAGCACTCAACTTTATGCATTGTTTAAAATGATATATAGAACATGAGCCGGGCACTGGTGGCTCACAGCTGTAATCCTAGCTTCTCGGGACGCTGAGATCTGAGGTTTCAAACAGCTGGGGGTAAGAAAGTTTATGAGACTTTTAACCTCTAATTAACAACCAGAAAACTGGAAGTGGTGCTGTGGCTCGAAGTGGTAGAGCATAAAGCCCAGGGACAGTGTCCAGGCCCTAAGTTCAAGTTCTCATGACCACCCCCCCCCCATATATATGTATATATATAAATGACAGACTTACTAGTTTTGTATGCATGTAGCTAGGATGATGTGCATCAGCATGCTCAGCTTTTTTATTGGTTGAGATAAACTTTTTGCCTAAACTAACCACAACCTTCCCAATCTCTCTCTCTCTCTCTCTGTCCCTCTCTCTGTCTCTCCTCTCTCTCTGTCTCTCTCACTCACACACACGTAATCCATATTGATTTACTACTATCTTTTGTCTTGTTTTGTTTTTTTTTTTTTTTTTTGGCCAGTCCTGGGCCTTGGACTCAGGGCTTGAGCACTGTCCCTGGCTTCCTTTTGCTCAAGGCTAACACTCTGCCACTTGAGCCACAGCGCCACTTCTGGCTGTTTTCTGTATATGTGGTTCTGGGGAATCGAACCCAGGGCCTCATGTATACGAGGCAAGCTCTCTTGCCACTAGGCCATATCCCCAGCCCTTTTTTTTTTTTTTTTAAATGAATATTTTATTTTTTTATTTTTTTATTTTTTTGGCCAGTCCTGGGCCTTGGACTCAGGGCCTGAGCCCTGTCCCTGGCTTCTTCCCGCTCAAGGCTAGCACTCTGCCACTTGAGCCACAGCGCCGCTTCTGGCCGTTTTCTGTATATGTGGTGCTGGGGAATCGAACCTAGGGACTCGTGTATCCGAGGCAGGCACTCTTGCCACTAGGCTATATCCCCAGCCCCTGTCTTTTGTCATCTAGCAGTATATTAGGGTCTTTTTGCTACATCAGTAGCATGCATTCTTTTTAGCAACTGGGTAGTACTCCAGTGTAATAGGCCACAACTTCTCAAGCATTGTGCTGTAGATAGTTCTAAGCACCGAAGCGCTCATTTCCCGAGGGCAGGCCTGAGAAGCCAAGGGATTGAACAGTGTGATACTGAGACAGTGCACATTCCAGTGTACCAAATCCTCCCATTGCTTTTTCCAGGAATTGAAAAGCCTTGCAACTAAAACACCTGGCCAGATCAGTGTCCCTGTTACTAAGGAAGGCACACTGGATGCCCTTGTGGTGTGGTTTGTGCTCCAGCTCGACGAGGAGCACAGTCTGTCCACCAGTCCTAGCGAGGAGACCTGCTGGGAGCAGGCTGTGTGCCCTGTGCAGGACCTGGCAGGTAGGCTTCTCTCGTTTCAATTTTTTTTTTAATTGTTGGTTTCATGCACTAAAATGGGGAGAAGGAACGACTTTGGATATGAAGTTTTCCATCAGGAGAGACGTTATTTTTCTTTTTCAAAAGTAAATTTAAGTATCTAATACATATAATTGAGAAGAGATTGAGACAGAACTCTGCTGTATATCCTCAGAAATACTTACCATTCAGTGGGTTTTCTAGTTACAAATAGGAGAAAGAAATGCTGATCTAGTTTTGACGGAAAATGTTGGCAAAGTCTTGTTTTAATTACAGGTGTTCTGATCCATTAGAGAAGCTGATAGATGGCATTTGGGGAGCACTAGGTGATAAGAGTGCAAAACCTGCAGCACAGAATTTTGCAGTTTTAGAGTTTGGGGATCCATGAACTTCCCTAGGGAAGATCTGTATTATAGGTATTTTCTGCCTAGAACAATTACTGTTATTACTTTTTTAGGTTGGTGGTGGGGCTTGAACTCATTGCCTAGGTGCTGTCCCTGAGTGATTTTGCTCAGGGCTAGAGCTCTAGCACTTGAGCCAGAGCTCCACTTCTGGCTTTTTTTGGTAGTTAATCGAAGGTAAGAGTCTCAATGGACTTTCCTGCCCAGGTTGGCTTCAAGCCACAATCCTCAGATTGCAGACTCCTGAGTAGCTAGCAAAAAACTCAGGGATACCAGGTCCTGACTTTAAGGCCCAGGAAAGGCACACATTCACAGGTGCAGGTGATTGTAACAGAGGCCTTCGGGCTCTTAAATTTCTCCAAATCATAGAATCTTCAAAGTTTAGGTTTTCCCTAAATGGGAAAACATTAAATGGTTAGATGTAAGTCCTTCCTTACGTGTTTTAAAGAATGGGGGGGGGGATAGTTGAGGATAGGGGGATAGATGGGAGATACGTTTTGTGTGTGTGTGTGTGTGTGTGTGTGTGTGTGTGTGTGTGTGTGTGTGTGTGTGATACTCTGACTTAAAGCACTCCACATTAATCAATTGCTTTAAAAATTTTTTTCTATCTTGCTAATGAAGACTACTGGGTAAAGCCTGGCGACCACATCACAATGGAAGCATCTTGTCAGGATTGTTACTTGAGAATCCAGAGTATCAATGTCTTGGATTTGGACCATGAAATGGAAGTTGTGAAAAGTTTTACCAGGAATAAAGACCATAAAGACCTGCTATCTTTAGGAAATGAGGCTGAACTCTGTAGTGCCTTGGCTAACCTTCAGACCAGTAAACCAGACTCTGTAGAGCACATGTGTATATTGGAATCTACCGAAATTGCTTTGCTCAACAACACTTCATATCATGAAGGCTTTAAGATGGCAATGAAGAGAGTGTTGTCGTCATTGGCCCCGGAGAAGCTGTGTCAGGCTATGGATACTCAGTGTCAGGATAATGAGGCGTGCTGTGGAACCGGACAGAGTTACACTGCGCAGAACATCCCCGAACCTTTCTACGTGTTAGATGTGTCTGAAGGCTTCTCTGTCCTGCCTATCATTGCTGGCACTCTTGGGCAGGTTAAGCCTTACAGTTCTGTGGAAAAAGACCAGCATCGTATTGCTCTGGACCTCATATCTGAAGCCAATCACTTTCCTAAGGAAACACTGGAGTTTTGGCTGAGACATGTAGAGGATGAGTCTGCTGTGTTGCAGCGGCCAGAATCAGACAAGTTGTGGAGCATAATCATACTGGATGTCATTGAGCCATCTGGGCTTATTCAACAGGAAATAATGGAAAAAGCTGCAATATCCAGGTAGAACAAAAAAAAATCAATATAAATTTCACGGTTTTTCTCAGCTCATTTTTTAGGTCAGTTCTTTTCTTGAATGGCACGATTGGAACAATGAGTCAGGATCCTTGTTCCTCGGGTACTGCTTTTTGGGACTTGTGACTTCATGCCTTTCTCACTGTGTACTTGTTATTAGTGCATTCTCTTCTATAGGAATCTTTCCACTGTGGGTGTGAAGGAAAGGACCTATTTTGGGTTTAGGCAGCCTATGTTTTCCTAGAAGGAGTTTAATGAGATCATGAAAATAGTAAGACATTCAGGGTAAATACAGAGAAATCACATTTATTTGTAATGTTAGAAACACAGCACTCACTTGATGCCATTTTGGTCATAAGTCCCAGTCCTCTTGGATCTTAAATTATTTTATAACACATTTTGTAGTATAGCTTGTATTATTTCTTTCCCTAAAGGCATTTTTCCTTCAGTTTATATTGTTTATAATAATTCTGAGGGAAAATTTAGCTAAGATTCAAAGTTCTTTAGGTGTACTGCTCAGATCTGCAAAAAAGACAGTAAACATGTACAGTCGGAGATTTAGGAAAAATAGGTACATATTTTCAGTTTTGAACAATAGGAACAGGTTGTTTTCTGAAGAGAAGTGGTGCTGTGAATTAAAGATTGTAATACAGCTGGGCACCAGTGGCTCACACCTGTAATCCTGGCTACTCAGGAGGCTGAGATCTGAGGATCATGGCTCAAAGTCAGCCCGGGAAGGAAAGTCTGTGAGACTCTTATCTTCAGTTAACCACCAGAAAACCAAAGTGGCACTGTGGCTCAAGTGGTAGAGCACTAGCCTTGAGCTAGCTAAAGAGTTCAAGGACAGCACCCAGGCCCAGAGTTCAAGCTCTAACACCAACAAAGACAAAAAAGATTGTAATAGCATAAAGAAAATGAGTCTCTAAGATATTTGACAGAACCTACTAAAAACAGTATTTTGCTTACTTACTGTGTAAAAACTAAAGTTCGTAAGACTTTTATCTCAAACTCTCACTCACCTCTCCCCCAGCTTCATGGTTGGTATACTGCTTCTACTTCTAGTGTTTTGCTGGGTAATTGGAGATAGTCTCATGGATCTGTCTACATTGACTTCAAACCTGGATTCCAGCCTTCTGAGTAGCTAAGGTTATAGGTATGAGCTACTAGCAACTGGCTTGTGAGCTCTTTGCCCAGGCTATCCTCAGACTGTTACCCCTTTATTTCCACCTCTCAAGTAGCTGGGATTACAAGATTTAGCCACCTTTTCACATTTGTGAGCCTCTTTCAACAATGAAAATGTGTTTCCCATTATTATCCATACACTGACTTGCTAATGGCTAGAATGCACGTATAATCAGAATCACTAATTTGTATTGTTGTGGAAAGCAAAGCTCATTAGAATTCAATATCAGTTTATAGTTTGTATATATATAAATTTTGATACTGTTAAATGATGAAATAACATTAAGATGCGTTTTGATAAGTGACTTTTTTAGAAAAGTATTTTTTATTATTTGCCAGTATGAACAGGTTGATAAGAACAAACAGTATGAGAAAGTGGTTTGAGGTTTGTGAACAGCCAAAAGTTTGGTGGAGGCCTTTTAATGTCCTCCCTCAAATTCCCAGGCCTTGTGTTGTAGTAATGGTTTCAGGTTTCTGGATAAGGATTGTTAATCTGTAGTTCTCACATCATTGATGACTTTCCCTGCCAATTAGGGCTTAGACCTCCAGCAGATTTCTCCTCTCTCTCTCTCTCTTTTATTGTAAAGGATGAATGAGGGCGGGTGTGTGTGTTTCAGTTACATAATTATTTTTGTCTTTAGGTCAATTTTCACTTCAAGTTTGACTTACTCGGGAAGTAATTTGAAGTAGTTTATGACTCTGAACTTGTAGCCAATGAATAACACAAAGTCCATTCGATTGTATATAAACTGTAGCTCCGTAATTCATGGCTCTTAGCTATTGTGATCTACAAAATATAGCGGATCAAAAAACATTTAAACATATTTACCCTTCTTAGGTGCTTGCTGCAATCTGGAGGCAAAATCTTTCCTCAGTACGTGCTGATGTTTGGGATGCTTGTGGAGTCGCAAACCCTGCTAGAAGAGAGTGCTGTTCAGGGAACGGATCGCACACTGGGGTTCAATATAGCTCCTTTTATCAACCAGTTCCAGGTGAGCGTCTAGGAATGGTGTAGGATTGCTGTGAGTGATAGAAAGGAAATTTGGTGCTGTGAATGTCTAAGAGGAAGTTGATATTATATATATGGCTTGTATCACCTTGAAGGTTTTATGGAAATGAAAACAGCTTTTGTTGTTTTTGTCGTTTGATGCCAATACTGGGGCTTAAATTCAGGGCATGGGTGTTGTCCCTGAGCTTTTTCTTCTCAAGGTTAGTAGTACTCTACCACTTGAGCCACAGCCCTACTTTGGGCTTTTCTGGTGGTTAGAGATATGAGTCTCATGGACTTTCCTGCTTATGCTGCCTTTGAAGCATGATCTTCAGATCTCAACCTCCTGAGTAGGATTACAGGTGTATCACCAGTGCCCAGCAGAAAGCAGCTTCAAGCAACATTTTCCTTTGCATTTTAAAGGAAGAAAGTGGAAAGTATTAATAGCAGGAGTCCTTTAAAACTAAGATCTCTAGGACATGAAACGGAGTGGGGTTTCCATTTTTATTGTGGAGACATCTGAGGTCTTTGAGAACTACAGATACCTAGAGCCAGACTCCAGATTGATATAGATGATATGTCCAAAGAGAATAGGCCTTTTAGAAGCTCCTGAATTATTTTAATTTGCAACCAAGATTGAGAACTACTGCCTTCTAGAAATAAACTTTTCCAAATTAAAATCCATTTGGTTGAATTTTATTTTTTGTCAAGAAACTTAACACTTAATCCTGTACTAGTTATTAACTCATAAATCCTAAGCTTTTAGAGCTGTTTGGTTAAGCAGAAATTTAATTTACTTTCAGAGAAGTGAAACCAAGCAAATTATTTAACCTGACTAAACTTTGGATTATTTCTCTTGTAAAATGGGAAATGGAAGTCTTTATGCCTTAAGCTGATGTGATAATATAAATGAGGTAGTACTTATAAAAAGCATTTGGTCATAGAACCAGGTACAAATCAAACACTTAACATTAACCACAAAAAGGATGAATAAAAATGAAAAATACCCTTTCTGTAGGTGCCTATACGTGTGTTTTTAGACCTATCGTCATTGCCCTGTGTACCTTTAAGCAAGCCAGTGGAACTCTTAAGACTAGACTTGATGACTCCATATTTGAACACCTCCAGCAGAGAAGTGAAGGTAAGATCTGCACGAATAGTTATTCTCAGATTCAGGATGATGCCTAAATTTGGTAATAGTTATATGTTCTACTTGCTGCATTTTTGGAGATCCAAGTCTTCTGAACAATATTCAGAAATTAACTTTAGCAGATATTGAATAAGATAGGCTAATATTTTAATTGGGTGATTCACTGTGTTATTAAATTTCAGTATTTAAAGTTAACTAAAAAGAAGACAATCAGTTTTCACTGGTGAGATTTTTATCATTTCTTACTTTCTGTAGGTACACATCTGTAGATCAGGACAAGTGACTGCTATTCCATTTTGGTTTCATATGTACCTTGATGAAGAGGTTAAATTGGACACTTCAAGTGAAGCCTCACACTGGAAACAAGCTGCAGTTGTTCTAGATAATCCCATCCAGGTGGAGATGGGAGAGGAACTCCTTCTCAGCGTTCAGCACCACAAAAGCAATGTCAGCATCACAGTAAAGAAATGAAAGCAGCTTTTAATGAAAACTGTTTAGAGCATCTAGTACAAAATTCTTATCTGAATTAATGGGATTATAATCATAAAATGGGTGCTGGTGGCTCACGCCTTAATTCTAGCCACTCAAGAAGCTGAGATCTAAGGATCAAGGTTTGAAGCCAGCTTCAGCAGGAAAAGTCCATGAGATTCTTATCTCTAATTAAGCACCAAAACAGCAAACACCAAAACAGCTAGAAGTGGAGCTATGGCTCAAGTGGTAGAGTATTAGCCCTGAGCAACTGAGGGACATTGTCCAGGCCGAGTTCAAGTCCCAGGACCAGCAAGCATGAGCGTGCACGCACACACACACACACACGTCAGAGCCTTACTGTAATGTATTAGTAAGATTTGAAATGTCTGTGCATCTTGACATTATAGAGAACCATCCTCCATTGAAGACGCAAGGTGAAGGTTTTAAATCCCAAGCTTATTTCTTCTACTCACGGTATAAAAGACTAAAGGAGTGAGGGAAGTCAGCTTTTAGGAAGCATTATTTATTTTCTGACTGACTTAGGAAAAGAACAATTTAAAAGCTGATACAAATAAAATGGGTTAATGCTAAGTCAGTTCTTCTCAAAGTTTTGAGTCCACAGTAAGAAATAATCGTCTATTTCACAGACTTGTGGAATACAGAGATTAATCGCAAGGTTACGATGATACCCTGTATGATTTGCATTGGTACTAGGGCATGACCACTTGTGCCTAGCAACATTTGTGTTCTTTTTTTTTTTTTTTTTTTGGCCAGTCCTAGGGCTTGAACTCAAGGCTTGGGCACTGTTCCTGAGCTTGTTTTGCTCAAGGCTAGCACTCTACCACTTGAGCCTCAGCACCACCTGCGGCTTTTTCTGTTTATGTGGTGGTACTGGGGAATGGAACCCAGGGCTTCATGCATGCTAGGCAAGTGCTCTACCACTAAGCCACCTTCCCAGCCCCCCTTGTGTTTTAAAGTATTCCAAGAAAAAAAGCTGTTTCTTTGCTCTGAATTGCCTAGTTTCATTACTTGTTACTACACAAACGCGCCTTAAAAAATTGTGTACAATATGTGTTATGGTGTAGTGAAGGGGTTGTTACACTGAAGTAAGGATAACATTTTGTGGCAAGAGCAGCTTCACTGCCACATGAAATTTTCTTATTGTCCTCATACTGAATGTTGGGGGTCTCTGTCCCTCGTGTTGGCTTTCCATCTTCTGATCTACAGCTTGCCGTTCCCTCCCCGTCACTGTCCTCTTTCAGCTGTTTTTTCTTGGACTTTGCATAGTTGAGTTGCCAGGTGGCGAGATCCATTCTTTCTAAAGGCTGGAAATATTTCATTATCTAGATAAACCAGTTTATCCATTTGTCAGTAGACAAGTGGGTATGTGAAGTGTTGGATATTGTGAATATTTAGATTAATGAGCACAGGAGTGCAGATATCTTGGGCATATCTCTGGGTCATCTTGGTTTACTTTTCATTTCCTTAGAAACCCTCTTGTATGGGCTGGGAATGCGGCTTAGTGGTAGAGTGCTTGCCTAGCATGCATGAAGCCCTGGGTTCGATTCCTCAGTACCACATAAACAGAAAAAGCCAGAAGTGACGCTGTGGCTCAAGTGGTAGAGTGCTAGCCTTGAGCAAAAGAAGCTCAGAGACAGTGCCCAGGCCCTAAGTTCAAGCCCAAGACTGGTTAAAAGAAAAAAAAGCCCTCTGTGGTCCTACCTCCCTGAACCTGCCCAATCATGTTTTCTATAATCTCCATATAGCCTACATTCTCACCTGCAGTTGTTCAAAAGTTCCAAATCCAACATTTGTTATCTTCTGGCTGTGTGTGTGTGCTGGTACAGGGTCTTGAACTCATTTTTTGGCTTATGGCTCTCAGGTGCTCTACCACATGAGCCATGCCTCTGGCTTTTTGCTGGTTACTTGAAAATAAGAATTTCAAGGATTTGTCTGCCTGGGCTGGCTTCAAACTTTCTCAGATCTCAGCCTCCTGAGTAGCTAGGATTATAGGTGTAAGCCACCAGCACCTTAAAATCAGCAGTACTACTGGGAGTTGAACTCAGGGCTTTAAGCTTAATAACCAGGCACTCTACTACTGAGCCAGACATCTAGCCTTGGTTCTTACTGGTTTTTATTTTTGTCATGGGGTTTGAACTCAGGGCCTGGGCACTGTCCCTGGGCCTTTTCACTCAAGACCACCAGTTTGAGCCACAGCTCCACTTCTGGTTTTTAGGTGGTTATGATTGGAAATAGTCTCTTCCTACTCAGGCTGGCTACAAACTGCAATTCTCATTTCTCAGCCTCCTGGGTAGCTGGAAGTACAGGCATGAGCTACTAGCACTCGGCTTTTTTTGAGATAAGGTCTCAAGTCCTACCTGAGCATTTGTCTTGACCATGATCCACCAATTTTAGGGTTCCCATTGCTGGGATGACAAGTGCATCTTATTAACTTTTGAATTGTGTGCCTGGATTAGCCTGGAACTTCAACCTCTGCTTTCCACATAGTTTGGGAGGATATGTACTGCTTTGCCCAGGTATGGGCTTTTGAAAAGGGGGTCTTGCGAACTTTCCTTCCCAAGCTGACCTTGAACCAAGGTCTTCCCATTCTCAGACTTTTGTGCAGTTAGAATTAAAGGCATGAGCCACTAGTGAGCCATTCAAAGTATTTCCCTCTTATAGTAAATTATTAAAACATAACCCTACAAGTACTCTATTTGTAATTAACAAATTTCTTCCAAATACTACATTATATTTTCACTACAATGAGTAAGACCATTTAACCACAATTTACATGAATTTTTTTGGTGGTACTGGGGAATAGGAAATTGAGACCTCACACTTTCTAGGTAGAGCTCCACCAACTTGAGGCACAACCTGTCTTTTTTTAGGTAGGTCTCAAGTTTTTGTCTTGGACTAGCCTCAGACTGTAGCTTCCTGAGTAGCTGGAAATCACGTGTGACCATGCCCAGTTTGTTGGTTGAGATGGGAGTCTAACCCAGGCTGGCCTTGAATCATGATCTCCAATCTCTGCCTCCTGAGTAATTGGGATTACAAGTATCCACTTTTAATAGTACTAAACTTCCTTGTGTCCCTAATCAAGAATTCTGGTAAGCTTGGGCACCAGCGGCTCATGCCTATAATCCTAGCAACTCAGGAGGCTGAGATCTAAAGATTGAATGAAGTTCAAAGCCAGCCTGGCAATTAACTACTAGAAAACCGGAAGTGGTGCTGTGGCTCAAAGTGGTAGAGCGCCAGCCTTGAGCAAAAAGCTCAGGGACAGCGCCCAGGCCCTGAATTCATACCCCATGACTGACAAAAAAAATTGTAAAACATCAAGCTTACATTTGTAGAATGAGACATGAAGGTTGCAGAAAAGGATAAATTCTTATTTATTGAAAGACATTCAATTGAGAAGTAGAGAAATAATTGTTAGGTAAGCTTATATGGCACATGATTATGAGTAAGTTCCACTAATTCATATTTCTGGGTTATGCCTTCTGTCCAGAGCATTATATTCATGCAGCAGTAGTAGGAAGAATTGCATTTTTTTTCTTTGTCCATCTTCTTGATAAAGTAATGCCAGGAACATTCAGCTGTAGTCATTTTCTATGGTTTTGAGTATGTGATACTCTAAATGTTGGGAAATCAAGTCTAAGTCTAGGAAATTTAGACTGATTATTTGTGATATACAAAACACATACATACAGAAATCCACCTATCTTTGTGTTGACGTTCTCCCATCATTTATAGCCTGTCTCAAGCACGAAATTCTGAGCCGTAGGATACCGGGCAGTGAAACCCTATGGTGGTGGCGGTTTGCGTCTTTCTTCATTGTTCAGGAGTCCTTGGGTTTATGTGAGGGCTCTGCGTTCCCTTCCTCAGTGTCGCTAAGTACTTCATCAGCCTCGTGAGCTGTGGTAGGTGTCGTCTGGGGAGTCACCGTGTGTCCAAACCCTTGGTAGTGACCCATGGGTGAAGGTGGCACCGAAGAGGCCACAGAAATGGCATCTTGTGATGACGATGATAACAAACTGGTGTGTTCATTTTGATCTTGGTCTTCAGGAAAGAATTTTTTCCTGGGATGTCCCCTGACTGTCCGTCCTTTAAAATAATATAAAAATGTCTGCCTTAGCCAGAAGTTATTACACCATTATAAACTTAACCATTTTCAACATAAGCTCCCTTCTCCCTCCCGATCTTCCAAACTTGAAGAATGGGCCATGGGTACTGTGCTTTTAAAACAATAACAGTACCTGTATCTTAAACAATGAGCAATGAGTGAATTGCTTTAGACCTGCGATAACCTGTGTATTAAGTGAATTAAGTGGTACTTACCAACATGCCTTACTTGTTCAGAAATATCATCTCTGATGTCTGAAACATCCCACATGGCAAGAAAGGAATCGAAGCACGAGCCCTCTTCTGCTTCTTGGACGTATGGTTTATAGGAGAATGTGTAGTGATGAGCAATAGCAGCGAGGAACATCTCAATACAGATAATGAAGTCCTACAACCACAGCAACAAAAAAAACCCTCAATGGTTGTCAGGTTGTCAAATTGCCATTCTCAAGTATTTTCCAAAGGTACTTAAATATTTATTCATAGCTTTTCCCTAAAATTATATTTACTTTTCCATACTTAGTTTCACTTCAAATTTTAAATCTATTTTATATTACTGAAACCAAGTATTTCTTAGCACATTGTATTCTCAACCCATAATCTTAAGGACTGAAGGGAAAAATACAGTAAAAAACATGGACTAGAAAAACAAGAATCCAGATTCTATTTCTTATTCTATTCCAATTCTGTAATTATGGCTAGTTTCTCTAGGGCCTACTGTCATCCATATTGTATGGAGAGAGAATGACAGTCGTAGCCTTGGGTTTAGTGGAGCTAGCGTGGAAACCCTTAGGAGAGAGGAGAGTTCTGTGGAACTTTGAGATCGCGGTGCTTACCTGGAGTCCGGTGGCCACAGCTTCTACAGTTTGCCATTCCCATGTATGCTTTTCAGAAATAACGCCAACTTTTACCAACAAAGCAATAACTACTGCTTGCCTATATGTTAGGAAAAGGTAAACGCCAAATCTATATCAAGCATAAAATGAGCAGTTGTTTTAAAAATATGCCATTAAAAAAACTTAATCACCACCACCCTGACTTCATAGCATCTCCTGAGTAAATTGCATCTATACAAGAAACCTTTGCTGCTTTACAAGTCTATTCTACTGCAGCTTCATCAGATGAGTTAGGCATTCTCAGAGGTTGGCACTTGTGGAACAGATGTATAGTCTTTTGGACTCAGGGCCTGAGCACTGTTCCTGCTCAAAGCTAGCACTCTGCCACTTGAGCCACAGCGCCACTTCTGGCCATTTTCTATATATGTGGTGCTGGGGTATCGAACCCAGGGCCTCATGTATATGAGGCAAGCACTCTTGCCACTAGGCCATATTCCCAGCCCTTAAAATCATTCTTGATGAAGTGTTGTAGCTAGACACAAACTGAGAAGGGTCTCAAGATGGAATCATAACTGAACACATCAAATAAAACTAGGAACAACATCCCCCACCATCAATTACAACAGCAAAAGTAGATGAATTCTCAGAAATTCTTAAATACAAAAATTCACTTCAGTGTTGTTTATAATGGTGAAAAAATTTAGTAAGACTGATGAACAAATTAAATCAACAATACTAAGCAAAAGCTCTAAATAAAACTGGTTTTATTGACAGAGAACTATCACTTGTACAGAAATGTTTTTTTTTTTTGGAGCATCATGGATATTCTTTTCCTCTTTTTATTCTCTTTTTTTTTTTTTTTGGCCAGTCCTGGGGCTTGGTCTTAGGGCCTGAGTACTGTCCCTGGCTTCTTCTTGCTCAAGGCTAGCACTCTGCCACTTGAGCCACAGCGCCACTTCTGGTCATTTTCTGTATATGTGGTGCTGGGGAATTGAACCCAGGGCCTCATGTATACAAGGCAAGCATTCTTGCCACTAGGCCATATCCCCAGCCCCTCTTTTCCTCTTTTTATATTATTTTTATTTTGTTTAATTTCTGTACTTGTTTCTAGGACCTCCTACTACTGATCCTTTAATAAACTTCTTTTCCCTTTTTCCTCCCCTTACTGCTATCCTCTGAATCAAACCCAGGGTCTCTATTAATAGTAAGTGCTCTTCCTATGAGCTAATTTCCAGCCCCATTCTTGTATTTAAATTTTTTTGAATTATTTTCTCACATCATTAAAGATTCTATATCTGTCATCTTCCAAACTTGATAGTATTTTCTTTTATGACAGTCATAATTGTAAAGATTCCTTAGTATTGAGATAGTTTTTTTTTTATGAATAGTACAGTGACCAGCTCATTATTCTTTATGATAATCCTACAAGGGATAAAGGGATAAATATTTTGAGAGTAGAGACATTTTAATCAATCATGAAGATTAATGTAATTACAAGAATTTCCCTTAAGACTACTGAACAGAAATCAACACTTACCAAAAAGAAACAAAAACCACCAGCTTTACACAGAGAAATTTGCCAACAGGTTGGATAGGACTGAGCTCTTCTTTGAGTACTTTATAAAACAGCAGGAGACAATACATGGCAAACTGGAGACAAAATTAATATTCAAACTTATTCATAGTAAGAATAAATAAGTATAGTAATAGGAATTATGGCTATATAAATCACAGACCTGATAAGAGTGATATTTCAAATACTACATGAGTCTTATGTTCCCTTTCTTCATTCTGGCTGATCCAATATCTTCAATTCCAATATCTGCCATTCAAGTCAGTCACTGAACTCCAGGGCCTGATGCTAGGCAAACTAGGCAAACACTCTGTCCCTGAGCTATATACTGCCAGCTATACACACTGGCTCTTAAATACCTGCCACGAACTAAATTTACTTTTTCTCAGCCATTGTCTTTAGTTCAGTTACCTTTTCCATATATTAAATAGGACTGTTAGTATTATTCCTATCTGTATGGAGCAACACAGCATCAGTCTTACTGTGATTTTTTGCATGTAGCTGGTGTTCTACCATTTCAGCCATGTCTCTAGTCTTACATTTTGCTGGTTAATGGGAGAGGGGTCTCAAACTTTTCTTCATAGGCTGGCTTTGAACCTTGCTCTTTCAGGTCTCCTCCTCACTAGCTAGGATTACAGGCATGAACCACTGGTGCCTGACTCAAGAACTGTATTAATGACTGCCTAACATTGTAGTCAAAAGACGATTACAGTCCAGCAGCCTCTATCAGCCTTGGATTGTTCCCAGCCCCTTTTTATTATAATAGGCTTCAACATTCACAACAAAAATATTTCTGTACTTAGAAGACATTTCATTCTTTAGGAGACAGTCCCATAACAGGAATTACACTGGTCACAAAGAAGAGGAACATTTGGATACATAGCCATTTAATATTGTGAAGCTTTAATACTGCACATGTATGCCACTGCATTTGAATTATTCTACTAAAAGCATTAACCAAAGATTATAAATAACATGCACATTTTTTAGACTCATACAAATTGTGTACCTTTAGATCACTTTGAGTTTTAGAACACTAGCCTTTAAAACTCAAGTTTTTATTTTCCTTTAGAACTAGAGAACAGAGAATTGTATTCTCAGTTTAATTTAAACTCCAAACTGTTGTATACTGGTTAGCCATTTCCTTTTACTACATATTCCTAGTGCATATATTTTCCTTATTAGAGTATTGTGCTTATATTTAAGACACCCATACTGCAATTCCATGAGTAATAAACATGACCAATACATCATGTGTAAGTCATCAAACAATAGATACTGTTATATCTTTATATTTTATAAGGCTCTAAATTGCTTTGTATAACTTAAAACTTTTCCTTCAAAAAAGAAACTACCTAAAAAATGTAGAATCACAGAAGCTAAGTACAGTGAAGAACAATGAAGATTTGCAAGGTGTAATCATAGCATGTAGTCCATGTGGATGACTGCAATTTTAGGCCAGTTTAGGCGGGATACCTGGTGTGCCATATGCTCAACTCAGACTATTTCAAGAACAGGAAAAGAAAAAGCTTTACTTACCAATTGTGACATATTATTTATGATAACCAAGTAAGTCCAAGCATTTGAAAAGCTAAAGTTCCCTTCATCATATATACCGACCAGTTCACAGATTCTAAAAAATGGTAAAAAATAAGGCAACTTTATTATGAACCAAATGACACATTTTAAAATACACTTGACAGTATTGCTTAATTCACAGGTTGGACTGGGTATGGCAGGATTCACCTGGTTAGATACATCTAATTAGGAGGTAGTGGTAGAGGGTTCTGGTCCAAGGCCATCCTAAGGCAAAAAGCATTAGAATCTACCCGAAAACCTACAGCAAAAAGGCTGGGGGTGGGGATCATGTGGTAGAGTATCTGCCTATTGAGGTCAAACCCTAGAACCAACATAGTAGGTAAGTCGGTAGAAGGAAGGAAGGCGTGCAGGCAGGCAGGCAGGCATAGATAGAATTGATAGATGTCAAATTACCATGTGCTTTCATATGAAGAATCTAGATAGAGCTAAAGGACTATGGGTGGTAGAACGAGTGGGAAGGGGGGCTGGGTTGGGGAGAACATGATCCAAGTGCACGGGATGAATATGGAAAGGTCCTAACCTATTTTTAAGCAGATGCAAGAAAGATTACAAGGGAGGGCTCAGGTGGGAGTGAGGACAACAGAATAATGGAGTGAAGATGATCAAAACATATTGAACAATAACAATGAAATCCTCACTAATGAAATTTAGAATTCATTTGAATGCTGTACATAATCACATGAATTTGGCTAGAGTTGGCTGAAAAATTGAAAGTTTTCTGAAATGTTCTTACATTATTATCTCACTAATTGAAGGAAAGACCAAATGTTGAATTAAGAAAAAAATACTTTAAAAACCTATGCTTCTTAATTTGAAATTTCATTGTCAAACATATGATGCACTTATAACTATAGTATATTTTTCCCCTTATGTTTTGGAGAAAGTATTATGACAATGTAAATCCCTTTGGATAAATGGTACTACTGGTAGGTGGAACATATAATCTACCTGCGTAAATTGACATTCTTGAATTTTTAGAGGTAATCCTGCCAGGTAGACTAAGATAGTCATTTTTACCTCAAATTCTCTACCTTGGAAGTGTTTTAAAGAGAACTCTAACTTGTTCTTTGGAAGATTGTACTTAATGTTCTTTCAATTAACTATAAGTAAAGCTGCGCGCTGGTGGCTCACGCCTGTAATCCCCAGCTACTCAGGAGGCTGAGATCCGAGGATCTCGGGTCAAAGCCAGCCTGGGCAGGAAAGCCCGTGAGACTCTTATCTCCAATGAACCACCAGAAAACCCCAAGCTCAAAGTGTGAGTGCTAGCCTTGAGCGGAAAAAGCCCAGGGACAGTGGCTAGGCCCTGAACTCCAGCCCCACAACTGACAAAAATGAAACCAAAACAGCTCAACTTTATTTTCATGAAATAGTTTTTATAGGGCTGGGAATATGGCCTAGTGGCAAGAGTGCTTGCCTCGTATACATGAAGCCGAGTTCAATTCCCCAGCACCACATATATAGAAAATGGCCAGAAGTGGCGCTGTGGGTCAAGTGGCAGAGTGCTAGCCTTGAGCAAAAGGAAGCCAGGGACAGTGCTCAGGCCCTGAGTCCAAGGCCCAGGACTGGCAAAAAAAAACCAAAAAAAAAAACAAAAATAGTTTTTATAAAGCTGTATGATCTAACATTTGAAAGAATCCCCTCCCCCCCAGTGCTTTATCATATGTTCGATAGAGGCTATGCTGATTCTTTGCCTCTAAATTGTCATTTTCTTTCTTAGTAGAGAAGGCTTTTTATATACACTGGTTTTTATGGCAGACTAGACTTGTACTGTAAACAAGTAAACTAACATACTCTGGTTTTTTTTTTTTAACTCGGCTATTCCTTATTTAAGGATTAAAAAAAATAGTCATGTTAAGATACTCACAAAGCAACAATGGTGGTGAAGGGCCTGACAACCGTGTACTGCAGCACACCCAGTTTGCACCTGAACAGCAGTACTCTGCAAAGGAAAAAGGACTTCTTAGTATATCAGTTTCTCATCTTCAAGGCTGCCACGTGAACAGTATTTAGACGAATGGCATTAAATTCATGTGTAATTCCTTAAGTTTAGTCATCTCTCAGATGGCAGTGGAGACAGCAAAGAAATGATCTAAATGCTATTTGTGAAATTATTTGACAACTGTATCTTCTGAAAGATCACCCCTGAGTTCCAGAATAGTGTAACATAGAATAAAAGAAAACAGAAGTGAGTCCCTGCTTTAGATCTGAATTGTCCTCCAAAGGCCTCAGACGGTGGTAAGGCCTCGTGGGAGGGGAAGTTATGCCACGGAGGGTATGCCCTTGAAGGGAGAAGTTGAGGCTGCAGGAGGTGAACAGGTCTGCTCCTCCACGTTCTCCTACCATGGTATGCCGAGCCACTGATGGTTAACAGCAATGGCCAACCAACCAGGAACTCTGAACCTAGCCAACTGAAGCTTTTATTAAGCTAATTATCTCAGGAATTGCGTCCACGACAGAAAGCAACTAACAGACCTTGAAGAGTAAGTAGAAACTCATGTACATGAAGTGTTATCTAGTAGTTGGGCGCTAGTAGCACGTACCTGTAATCCTAGCTACCCAGGAGGCTGAGATCTGAGGATTGTGGTTCCAAGCCAGGCTGAGCAGGAAGTCTATGAAACTCTTATCTCCCGTTAAGCAGAAAACCAGATGTGGCGCTGTGGCTGAAAGTGGTAGAAGTGCTAACCTCAAACAGAAGAGCTCAGCAACAGTGCCCACCTAGGGCCTGAGTTCAAGCCCCATGACCAACAACAAAAGGGTCTACTTTGTCTAATTTCTAAAAGCTGCCAGTTCTTTGTATATCACTGCGAAATTATCTATCATTTGACAATCTCATACACTTTAGAAACTTCCTTTGAACTCTCTTTCTGGAGCTTGATTCAACTCAGGGCCCGGGGCGCTGTCCCTGAGCTTTTTGCTCAATCAAAGCTAGCACTCTACCACTTGAGCCACCGCTCCACTTGTGGTTTTCAACTGGAGATAAGAGCCACAGACTTTCCTGCCCAGGCTGGCGTTGAACCACAGTCGGTCAGATCTTAGCCTCTTGAGTAGCTAGGACTACAGGAGGGAGCCACCAATGCCTGACTTCTTCAAGTCTTTTTTAAACTTGCTGTGTGATCTTGTGTAAGATTGGTAGACTTTGGTCCTTAATTGGAAAAGGATGTTGAGTTAAATATTTCTAAGGTTATCTCTTGTAATATGCTATTGAACTTTTCTGCTTGGATGAACAATATAAAAAATCCAAAAAAAAAACCCCCCAATATGGACATTGAACGTTGTATTTTGTTTGTTAGCTTCCAAATTTGATGACAAACTAAAACAAAGGTAGGGCCTCTTCTTTATGTCCTGCTCTTAGTACCTAAAATCTTGCCTTGCAGAGAGCTGACAGCAAACACTGAGGGAGTAAAATCCAAGAACTTACTCTCCCATAGGCCATGGTGGACAGCAACATAATGGAGGGAAATGTTTCTGCTGATCTTTGGCTTCAAGGATTAATACCAGATTAGGATATCGATTAGTTAGGTAGTTGGTAAGGAATCCCATGAAGTTGTAGATGACATAGGCTTCATAGCATTCTCTGCAGGTATCCACATAGATCGCAATGCTGGGATATTTCAAAGCTATCCACTGTGGAAAGACATGTATGTTAAAAAGAGTTACAGCCTAGATACCACACAATTCATTACCTTAAGCTACTATTTAAACCTGAGATCTTGACACATACATTAAACACTTCAGAGTTTATCACTATGACGTGTACTAGTTTGGAGAGGGAGGGGCGGACAAAAACAGAAAGATACAGAGGGAGTGTGTGTGTCTGTTTTCTGGGAATCGAATGCAGTGTACTGTGGAGCTATTATATCAGTCCTGTGAAAGGAACTTCCAAAAGTAATTCAATTTAAAAAAGGAGAGGTGTTTGGGATACATAATGAATATGAAAAGAGAAGTTGAATTACTTGAGTTTCTCAAACCTGAAATTTTTCTTAACATGATCATAGAGAATGCTACGAGAGCCATTTCCGTTACATTGAATCAAACGACAGCAGTCTGGACACAGTCAGTTGTCCTCACCTTCAGATAGATCCCCACCCACAACAATGACAGGAATTCACCCAGCCTCAGCTACACACATTTCAAACAGACAGAAACCAACCAGAAAAAAAAGAATAGTCCATACCCTCTACATTTGATTGGCCAGGTACAGACTTTCATTTCTTAAAAAATATCGTATAACAATCACAAAGCATTTACACTGTACCAGGTATTATAATCTAGAGATGACAGGAACAAATACTATCTATGTGAGGAGCTTAAGAGGCCCAATAGATTCTGTTGTCTGTGGAGTAGACTGGCTCCAAGACCCTGGGAAGCAGGGTGGCGACCGTAATTGAAAACATTACATTCTTTAAAAGGACCAAAAGCCACCAGTTTGAAAGCTTATACAAAAAATAAATAAATAAAAAGTAGATACACAGAAATTATCTACAAGTGGACATTTTCACTTTTATTAATCTGATTCCTGTGAATATGTGCTTTCACTACCTTAAGCATTCTGTAAGTCCAGTATACTATTGTCAAACAAGTTCTTTTTTTTTTTTTTTTGGCCAGTCCTGGGCCTTGGACTCAGGGCCTGAGCACTGTCCCTGGCTTCTTCCCGCTCAAGGCTAGCACTCTGCCACTTGAGCCACAGCACCGCTTCTGGCCGTTTTCTGTATATGTGGTGCTGGGGAATCGAACCTAGGGCCTCGTGTATCCGAGGCAGGCACTCTTGCCACTAGGCTATATCCCCAGCCCTGTCAAACAAGTTCTTAGTTAATGAAATAAAAGTAAACATACTTACACTATCTAAACTGTATATGGGTACCATCCAAAGAATCCTAAAAGAAAACAAAAGCATTTTTATGTCATATTTATGAAATAGGCTAAGACAGCATTAGTAGAATGAAGACATATTAAGATTGACCTTATTATTGGTTTTTGTAGCTCAGGTTGTGTGTAATGCACTAAATGTTGCAGTATCACCCAAAGAGAGATGGGTATGGTCAACAGCAGAAAGATGCCAGCAATAAACCACGCCTTGGTGTGTATTCCAACCTTAAGAAACAGAAGAACACATTAGTATACATTCTAATATTGAAACCAAACAGCCCAAAACCGTATTTTTATTTCTTAAATTTTGGTTTGATTACTAGTAAGGCTCAGTACTTTTCAATATTGATAATTAGCTATTTCATCTTCAAAACAAAATAGATTTTTTATGTTGTTTTTTTTTTTTTTGGAGCGAGAGGACTGAGACTTTTGTAATAATTCCTCCTTTCCAACCCCCACCCCATTTTTTGCCAGTACTGGGGGTTGGATGCAGGACCTCAAACTTGTTCAAGGCTGGAACTCTACCACTGGAGCCACACCTCCAGCTCAGCCTTTTTTTCTGATTATTCTGGAAATAGAGTCTTTTTTTTTTTGCCGGTCCTGGGGCACTGTCCCTGAGTTTTGTTTTGTTTTTTTTGCTCAAGGCTAGCACTCTACCACTCGAGCCACAGGGCCACTTCTGGCTTTTCCTGTTTATGTGATACTGAGGAACTGAACCCAGGGCTGCTTCTTGTGGACTTTTCTGACTAAGCTGGTTTTCAACTGTGATCTTCTAGGTCCCAGCTTCCGGAGTCAGGATTACAGGGATGAAGCACTGGTTGGTGCTCGCTTACATTAGCTTTTAATTTTGTTTTGTGCTGGTCCTTGGGGCTTGAACTCAGGACCTGGGCACTGTCCCTGAACTTTTTTTTCCCCCCTCAAGTCTAGCACTTTATACCACTTGAGCCACAGCTCTGCTCCCGGCTTTCAAGTAGTTGATTGAAGATAATGAACTTTCCTGCCCAGGCTGGTTTCCAGATCTCAACCCTGAGTATCTAGGATTACAAGCACGAGCCACCTGAGCCTGGCTCTTTATCAGCTTTTTAAGCATTAAGAATATAAAAACATTATAACCCCCTCCACACACACACACACTGGCTTTTATATTTGATTTAGTTTGAAGATATATAAAGGTTTCTAAATTTTCTGTGAATCAAGTTTAAAAATATTTTAAAGGCTTATGTTTGCTTTTATGCACGTATTTCCTTGTTTTTATGCACAAAATCTACCAACATTTTCTTCAAACTTTTATTGATAATTATTTTAGTACGCAGGATAGGGTGCACACAGGCTCTCACTTTTCATCCTAGCTACTCGGGAGGCGGAGATGTAGGGATCACAGTTTGAAGCCAATCTGGGCAGAAAAAGTCCGCGGTACTCTTACTTCCAATAAACTACTCAGACAAAGCTGGAAGAAGGGGCTGTGGCTCAAGTGGTAGAGCACAAGCCTTGAGCACAGAGGCTCAGGAACAGGGACAAGGCCATGAGATCAAGCCCAAGGACTGGCAAAAAAAAAGTAAAATCTTTTTTTTTTTTTTTTTTTTGCCAGTCCTGGGCTTTTGGACTCAGGGCCTGAGCACTGTCCCTGGCTTCTTTTTGCTCAAGGCTAACACTCTACCACTTGAGCCACAGCGCCACTTCTGGTCGTTTTCTGTCTACGTGGTGCTGGGGAATCGAACCCAGGGCTTCAAGTATACAAGGCAAGCACTCTTGCCACTAGGCCATATCCCCAGCCCCAAAAAGTAAATTCTTACAGGTATGAAAACAATACTTAGGATGTTCTGATGATAGCTGGCTATTTGCTTGATATTTTTTGCTAATACTTTTTACATTCTTTACAACCAGTTGTACAAGTTTCACCCTGACACATCCATATGTGTGTGTAACACCCTTCCTCACTCTCCCTTATGCCATTTTCCACTTCCCAAACCAATCTCAATAAGCACTTACTGTTCCATTTTCACACATGTATGTAGTATTTTGACCATATCCTACCTCGCTAAGTTCTTTACATGCATTACCCCTCCAAGTTAAGGACCACTGCAAGAATGCCATCCAAACAAACTGTTAATATGTAGTATTTCTCTTACACAACAGTATCAACTCAGGGCATTACAATTTGAAAAATCTTTGCAAGGTAATTATCTGATCGATATGTTTTTCTCTAAAAGCTCAATCTCTAAAAATAATGCTTGAAATCATCCAGTCATGAAGCAGAACACTTTGTTATTTGAACTTCTGTCCTTTTGGGACATTATGATAGAATGAATTATATACTATACATACTGCCCTAAAGTGATTACTGTTTTTCTTTAAAGAAAAAAGCAGGTATTTATTTTTTATATTGAGGGGGTTTGTGCAGTTAATAAAGCTGCATAATTAATACATCTGCATAATTAAGATAGAACCAAAGTCCACAATTTTCAGTTTTCACTGTTTTGAACAAGGTTTTAAAAAATCCATTAGACTCCTCTCTCCAATTAACCACCAAAAAGCTGGAAGTGGAGCTGTAGGTCAAATGATAGAGCAAAAAAGCACAGGGTCAATACCTAGGCCCTGAACTCAAGCCCCAAGACTGTAACCAAAAAAAAAAGTATTTCAGTATTTCTCAATGACCTAAGATAGTAGCATAAACGTTTTTAGAGCTCTAGTGAGGATGATCATTAAGAACAGTACTGCCAAGTAGTTTTAATGTTCACATTTGTTTTACGACTATCAGTCGAAGAAGTAGAACACTTGAAAGGATGTGGTTATGACTAATGAAGGCCAAGCATCCATACAGTGTACTATAAGGAAGAGAGTTCTGCTGCAAACAATCAGAAAACAAGTGATTAGGAAAATGAGTCATTACAGCATAGTCAAGCCAAATTTAAAATATCCTGTACTATAGTATTTTTAACTTGCGTGATATGGAGCTGTCATCAGTATTATTCTTACACTGGGTCAGCCAAGAAGTTAGGGTTTTGTGTATTTGGCTTACAGAATGAAGAGATAAGTAGCTTTTTTTCCTAAGGTAACTTGAGGAAAGAGAAGAAAGAAAAAACAACTCTCCCTTGGCAAAATTCTTTAAAACAGAATAAAGACAAATGGAGAGTGTTTCTGGGCCTAACTTTCCCAAGAGAAAGACAACCAACCTACAAAGAACTCTGTGGGTGGTAAGAATGAGGCATGGTGAACTTTCTATGGAGCAGAGTCATCACAACAGTTATCTGACATACTTGATTTCAAGGACAGACACTCTAAGAGAAAGTGTGAGGGAAATCGTTTCAGTTGTAAAGATGGAGTGGCCAGCCATTCCAATGGATGATAATTTGTCCCACTGTAGGCAATGGAATATGAGCTATAAGATCCTCCTCTTTTCGACTACTTCAGCCCCCTACTTCTCCTGTGACCTATGGTTGAAAGGACATGAGTTTTTCATCCAAAAATGTCTCTGAACACAACCCAAAGTATACCTAATGTTCAAGAATATACAGATAAGGTGTTGAAGTCTAATTCTCACCTATTACTGTACAAGAAAAAGCATTACTTTTTCAATGAAATAATTTTAAGTCAGCAGGGAATGTAAACAAGGCAATTTAGTGAACACACAAAACACAAATGTCTGGTACAGTAACTGTAAAATTCATTTCCATCATAAGAGACTTGAACTGAGTGAGGTCTTGTAGCTCTTCTAAAATAAGTGCTTCTCCATAAAAGTTCTGATTATTGTAATTTGAAGTTCACTGTACATTTTTCCAGAGTATGTACATCTTAGGTAAGCATTTACTTTGGGGTTTCCAGCTTGAAGCACTTATTGATGTCACAATAAGAACATGACATAAAAATACACTGGGTACTCTTTTCAAAACCTAGATTTAGGTAAGAGATTAATCTCAAAAACAGGAATAAAGTCAAATCAATTAGTATTCTTTTGTTTGGGAAGGTGGCTAAAACCTAATACATGGTTTTCAAGGCAGTTCATTTGATCTAGTTATCCAGTATCTGAACATCAGATCAGATGTCAGGAATAGAGTTACTTATTTCCTTGAGGGACTCGACAGATGGCTATACATTTCACAGTAGTGCCAGTCCTGGGGCTTGAACTTAGCTTGGCCGCTGTCCTGAGCTTTTGTGCTCAGGGCTAGCTGGAGCTACAGCTCGACTTCCATCCAGCTTTGTGGTGGTTAATTGGGAGATGAGTCTCATGGACTTTCCTACCTGGGGGGTGGTATCGAACTGTGATCCTCAGATCCCGGCCTCCTGACACACTAATCCGCTATGCTGATAATGCTTAAGAGTATTTCCTTCACCCTGGCTCGCCTTCACCGGTAGCGTGAAGGACGGCAATCAATCAATCAATCAATCAGGTTTGGGCCCGAACATGATTTTCGGATACCAAGTTTTGGGGGCTCCAGGGTCGAGATGGGCGTCTCTTGTTTTTCCCCAACCTTTGATGGAAGAAAAGGGGTAGAGGCGGACGGCACAGGTCCCTCTTACCTCCAGTTTCTGTAATTCCCACACGCACAGGGGAACCGCCACGACTATGGACACCAGGTAGATGACCACGGCTAGGGGTCGAATCCACTGTCTCCAGTTCCTCCAGGTGCACGTGCAAGGCATGTTTTCGCATCGATCAGCTCCGGGCAGCGAGGACAAAGGGCTGTGGAGGGAGGTGGTGCCGGCGGGGAGGGAGCCTTATTCTCCGAGGCGGGGGTGGTGGGGGGATCCGTCTCCACTCGTGGGCTTCGGGGAAAGGGCGGCCGGGCGGGTGACTTCACCAACCGCCGGAGCCGCCTCCTGGGCCGGCGCGGGGCCCTGTGTCGCCGCAGCGGCGGACGCCGGGGGTCTCGCTGTCAGGGAGCAGGGCGGGCCGCATCCTCTCTCTCCGCCAACCCGCAGCCGCTGCCCGGCTCGACCTCGCCGCCGGAGGCGCCGGGCGGGGCCGTGGCCCTCACCTGGGGATCGCGCTCCGCGGGGCCGGCACCATGGCCTCCTCCAGGACGGCGCCCTCAGGGACCGGCCTTCTACGGACCCTGCCCCCCCGGCGGCTCGGCCCCGCGGCTGCCGGCTGCCTCGCTCTTCTCTCGCCGGCCTCAACACCTTCCCCACCCGCCCTGCGCTCGCAGGAGTCGGGCCGCCCGGCTCTGCGGATCAAACCGGGCCCCAGCGTTCCCTCACTCCCTCGCTCGGGACATGCCCCCGCGGCGGAACTCAAGGCCACACCAGGGGCTGCGGCAACCGCTTCCGCTTCCGCCCCTGCCCCCTGAAGCTGGTGATTGGTTGTCGACGTCAAACGGGGGCCGCCCCATCCGGCTCGCTCCTGTCTCTGATTGGTCGCTTCCGGAGGGGCGTGGCCCTGGGGGAGTTGCGTGCCCGGGCGAGCGGGAAAAGCAGCTGAGGGGAGCCGGCGAGGCGATTGATTGAGTCGTACTTTCTGGAAGCTGTAGGTAGGAATTGGGAACGTTTGAAGAACACCCGCCACCCCCCCCCCACACCCCGACCCCGACACCTTTCTCACCTTATTCCGGCTAAAAGACGGTGTTTTGGTGAGGGGGGGGGGGCTTTACTGTGGAGCCGAAGAGAGAGAGCCAGGGCCAGTTTCCTCAAAGCGAAGGTTCTGGAATAAAGACAGGAGAAAGGGCAAAAAGTGCAATGCTTGGTTGTCAGTCGGCGTCTAGAATCTAGGGACCCGAGGAGGGGAGCCGTGTGGTCACTTCTGAGTTGTGTGCAGCAGGATCCCTTTAAAAACAGCTTCAGTGTTGGAAGCAGGTGCGGGATGTCTACACCTGGGGCTTGGGCTAAGAAGTCTCCTTCATCTCAGATCCGAAGGCTGGGCCTTGGCTTCCAGGCCGCTCGGAGCTTCTCAGCGCTGCAAGGCTTATGGACCCGTGGCTGTTAGACTCTTAAAACCCCCACAAATCAATCGTGCAAAGCACTGTTTCTATTGGATTTGTGAGTGTGCCCAATAGAATCCTTGTCGTTTTCTGGAAACAGGCACTGTACCTTTCTCTAGCTACAAGGTCAGTGGATCTGTTGTAAAAATTGTTCTGAGGAAGAAGTAGCTTTCTGTTTTAAAGAATGAAAAAAAATTGTTAAGTGGTTGAGTCATTTTTGCCCAAGGTCATGGAGCTAGAAAGCAGTAGAGCTGGTCTCTCTCTCTAACCTTGCTTTCTTTGATCTGTCAGCACCTGCCACCCTGGGAATTTCTGCTTTAATGAACATGTCGTTAAGAAGTCCTTCGCCATTTGTGTACACTTAAGTTTGGGAGCCTCACTGAGACACTGACAGAATGTACCTGTATTTGTTTATCTGCCAAGGCAAAAGTCTGGGCTTTGGTTTCTACAGCCTTATTTGCTACTTTTTAAAAAAAAAATATCTCCATATTATAACCGAAGCTCTTTAAAATACAAACCCTTTTCTCAAGGAGAAAATAGGCCTTTTCTTTTAGTCTTCCTAATGAACTTTCAAAAATGAAAAATTTTAATTTGGGTCGTTAATGTATCTATTGGTAAAATTTAAAAAACAAAGAAGAGAAAAATGATCCTCACTCTACAAGTTTAACCATTTCCTTTTTAGTGCACAATATAGTATAGACTTCCTTGGATGAGCTGTATTTATACCATTTCTCATAATCCCTCCCCCCATTCTTTTTCACACGGGCATACCGTTCCTACCTACTTTGTGAAACCTTTTTTGACCCCTTCTTATAGCATTCTCATTATGTCATAACTCATTGTTTACATATGGGTTAGATTGAGTTCCTTAGAGGACGCTAAAGTTCTAGAACCATTAGAAAAGAGCTAGGGAGTGAGGAGACCATAAAGTCAGATGTATAGGTGGTTTTTCACATCCATTTGTCAGCTGGGAATTATCTTTGGTGGACCTTCTGCAAAGAAACAAAAGTGAGTTTTTCCTTCAAATTTTTTTTGCTCTTAAGTATTTTGCTTCATTTGGAAGTTGTCCGTCCTTGTTTTACTTTTTTTTTTTTTGGCCAGTCCTGGGCCTTGGACTCAGGGCCTGAGCACTGTCCCTGGCTTCTTCCTGCTCAAGGCTAGCACTCTGCCACTTGAGCCACAGCGCCGCTTCTGGCCATTTTCTGTATATGTGGTGCTGGGGAATCGAACCTAGGGCCTCGTGTATCCGAGACAGGCACTCTTGCCACTAGGCTATATCCCCAGCCCCCCCGTCCTTGTTTTAAAACAATGATTACAATAATAGTAGGTGGGTTTTTCCCCAATGTTTTTCTCCTTTGGAGAATAAAAAGTTAACATTCTGACATTTTTCTTGGCCTATCAAATCCTGAAATACCATCACTGGTTAAGAAGTGGTCACTAGTGTCAGTATTCATAATGTTGATGTGATCCTAATCTGCTTGACTTACTTTGTTAGTATTCTTTCTGGATAAGACTTAGCTGAAGCCTAAGAGTAGATCTGAACTGGATGGTGTTTAGAAAATAGTTATCACTAACATACAATACTCTGTTCAAAAGCAAGCTTTAGCTGGGTGCCAGTGGCTTATTCGTGTTATCCTAGCTTCTGAGGAGGCTGAGATCTGAGGATCAGTTTGTAGCCAGCTCAGGCAGTAAAGCCCAGGAGATTCTACTGACCAAAAAAAAAAAAAAAAAAAAAAGCTGGAAATGGAGCTGTAGCTCACTTAGTACAGCAGTAGCCTTGAGCAAAAAGGAGTTCAGGAACAGGGCCCAGACCCAGAATTTGAGTGCAAAGAAATGATTTAGATAAAGAAATTTCTGCTTATCAGTAACTGAATCACATTAAAATGAACACCCTGGGGCTGGGAATATGGCCTAGTGGCAAGAATGCTTGACTCTTATACATGAAGCCCTGGGTTCGATTCCTCAGCACCACTTATACAGAAAACGGCCAGAAGTGACACTGTGGCTCAAGTGGCAGAGTGCTAGCCTTGAGCAAAGAGAAGCCAGGGACAAGACTCAGGCCCTGAGTCCAAGGCCTAGGACTGGCAAATAAATGAAATGAATAAAATAAATAACACCCTGGGAGGATATATTTGGATTTCTCTAACTTATAGGTTAATGAAATTCACTTTGAGGGATTGTAGTGATATTAACCCTTTGGTTGCTCCCTCATATCTGTAAATTCATGGTGGTTTAAAACCCACCTTCAAGTTCTTTGGTACTTTCTGCAAAGAAAGTCTGCATTTCCTCTCCTTAAGTCTGTGTGGGCTCGTGTGATACCTTTGTTCAGTTGAATATGGCTAAAGTAGCCATAGTTACCATATGTGATGTCTGACATGAGTCATGAAAGGCCATGCTGTTACCTCTTGTTTACTGAAACACTTAGCTTTGGAACTAGCTCAGCTAGTTAAACGCTTAGCTTTGGTCCTACTGTCAGAGGCTAGTATTCTGGAGGACACGTGCCAGTCACATAAGCTCCCAGGCTTTCCAGTCAGTCCTCAGCCATTTGAGTTTTAGAGCCAAGATCATCGTCATGTTTACCAGAGGAAAGCCAATATCTAGTTTGAAAGGATCTTCTCTCTGTAGAGATGGGTTTTTCTCTCCCTATAGCTTGCTGTTAACTTAGTAGATAAAAGCTTTAGATTTTCCTTTTTTAGGAACATGTTGGCTTCAGAGTCTCACATGGTGCTAGTCAATGAATTGTGCTTTAGTTTCAAAGCTTTAAGGACACGGGAGATCTGAGTGCTCTTTACAGTATGCTTAATAATATTTCCATGTTTTCCTCCCTCTCAGTGGGAGGGAAAGTTATCTATGCACCAAATGCTTAGGGGGGAATATAAAAGTGGTGCAGGTCGTAATATTTTTGTCCACTTTAAAGTTCCTGCTCTGCTCTACCTACACCGTGACTGATTCACTTCTACCTCCATGTCTACAACAGATTAAGCGAAAGATACTTGATATTTATCACTTACCTCATGTCTATGTGGTTTTCTCCTACAGACTTCTCTAAATATAGTTCTGTAATGGAGTTCTCCCCAAGGGAGGGGACCACAATGTAATGGGGCCCAAGGGGGGGGAATCCCCCATCCCCCCCCCGTGGATTTATTTGGGAAGTAAAAAGCACACTGACCGGCCCAGACTAGGGAGCTGGGACCGCGCGCCCCGGGCCACACTCGGGGGTTGGGTTATAAAGGCAAACACCACATGGTCAAGCCTGCCGCACGCAGGTGGCCAATGAGGTTACAACACTTACAGAGCATGCCAGGTCACACGCAGGTGGTCCATGGAGTTACAATCTGCCTCAAGGCAACTGTTTGAAGTAACCTATCATTTAAATTAGACTTGTCGCAGGGATTTGGCGGGGCTCACATGATGCAGGTGGATTCGCCTACTCATGGGAGGGCACAGGTTTAACCTTGAACATCCCACTACTTAGGTGGTCAAGCAGTTGACACAATCTTATCACAGCCAAGGGGAACGTCCCTGGATGGGGGTGGGGGGTGGTGATCTTAGTGAAGATGGAGTCGGTTTCTGCTCTCTTTAATCTGAGATGGAGTCAATCTGACACCCCTCAACAGCCAATGATGGTGATGGCCAGATCTGACCTCCATATTACAGTTTGTAGATAAATGCTATGGCTTGATTTATATTTTGGCACATATAATACTGAAGTGCCAGACTTTGAAGTCAGGCCCCACTTTACCATGCAAACCCCACTTTACCACGTGAACCTGAGATAAGCAGGCCCTGTGAGCAGACCCAGGACAAGCCCATTAGGGCCCAGTCGGTCTAGAACTCTAACCGCTGGGAATGCTTAACTCTGACCGCCCCCAGAGTGCCTCGAGCCCTGAACTAATCAGATTTGTACCTGTGTCCTAATCTTGCTTGCTTGAACACCTGATTGTTGTAACTTTGTTTTTTGCCTTTTTTATAAGCCCTGTGTAATCACAGCTCGGGGCTCCCTCCTAACCTCCGATGTGTTGGTGGGTAGGACGAGGTCCGAGTTGCAGCTCGCTTAAATAAAGCCTTGCCTTGCTTTTGCATTTCGGAATGTCTGAGTCTCGGTGGTGGTCTTGGTGGTGGTTTCGTGACTTGGCATAACAATACCAAGTATGAAAATATAGTTAACATCTTCAGGTTAAAATAAAAATGAATTGCAATGACTTGAAACACGTTTTGAGTAGTTTCACTTTGTCCAGTGGGTCTCATTTTTCAGAACAGATGTTGGTAAACTATGATGTTGTAAGATAATTATGGCTCACACTTGGGCTCTCTATGGCCCAGTAGCTAAGAATGCTTTAGTTTCTTTTTTCATTATAGTAAAATGTACATAACATAAAATTTACTGTTTTCATCATCTTAAATACATAATTCAGCAATACTTAGCGTATTTGCCACTACCATCTCTAGAATTTTCTAGTCACCCCAGACAGAAATTCTGTATTCATTAGGTAATTTTCCATTAGCTTTTACTGCCTTAGTTTCCAAGCCCTAATTAGAATATGCTTTCTAAATGGGCCATTATGAAGTTACTGACTCTATCTATAAGGTTCATTTATTCTTTCATCAGAAGAGTAATTAAATTTCAATAGAATTTTGCACACAAAATATTTGGAGAACTCCGGTTCCCAAGCCAACACTTAACGATTTTATTATGATTATTAAAAGTGAGATTTGGTAATTTTTTTTTTTTTGGCCAGTACTGGGCCTTGGACTCAGGGCCTGAGCACTGTCCCTGGCTTCCTTTTGCTCAAGGCTAGCACTCTGCCACTTGAGCCACAGCGCCACTTCTGGCCGTTTTCTGTATATGTGGTGCTGGGGAATCGAACCCAGGGCCTCATGTATACGAGGCAAGCTCTCTTGCCACTAGGCCATATCTCCAGCCCCAGAGAGATTTAGTAATTTAAAAACAAGATTTACTGACCTGAAAAGGATTCTGCAGTAAATTCAGAGTAAGAGAGCCAGGTGAAAGAAAAGGCTGGCCCTTGTGTAATTAGATTCCATTTCACTTCTAGTTTGACTCTGAGAAGCTAATGTCGTTGAACCCTATCCTGAATGGTTTAGTTTCTTGGAGTTCTTCAAATCTCTGTTATTTCTTATATATATATTTTTTCAGTCCTCAGGTTTTGAACCCGGAACCTTGTACTTGCTAGGCTAGTGTTCTGCCACATCTCAAACCCTTTTTCAGTTTTTCTCACTTTTGCTGAGGGCTAGCTTCAGATGGTGAGTCTCTTATCTTCATCTCCTAAATAGATGAGATTACAGGCAGCACTACCCTATTTGGGTTGTTTTTTGAGATAGGATCTTACTTTCTTTTCCCCCCTCTTAGGCCGGCCTTGAGTCCTAATCCTCCCCTCTCTTCCTCCTGAATGCTGCTTTTTATTTGCTTGTTTTGAGGGGCCATACTAGGGTTTGAGCTCAGAGTCTTGTACTTACCCGATCTGCCTAATTTTTTGTTTTTGAGAACAAAGTCTTGCTGTGTAGTCCATCCAGGCTGGCTTCAAACTTAAAATTGTTAGGTCCTCTCCCTGAGGGCTACATGCAGATGCCCCCACCTCATTAAGTCTCCACCCAGTTACCTGGGTAACCTGCAGACCTGGAGGCAGTTACCTCCCCTCTCTCTGAGGTCACCTCCTAATCCACCTGGCCACACCCCTTGCCCCTGCCCTAAATAAAGCAGGGCTGGGTGGGGGTCTCTCTCTCTCTCCCTTCTCTCTGGCCATGGATCATCTTGGCCACAGGCCAGCAGTTCGGTAAGAAACGTTCTCTCCTGCCTGAATACCGCGTGGCGTTCTCCTTTACCGGTTACCTACTTTAAAAACCTAACAAAAATCTTCCTGCCTTCTGAGCTGTTGTGACTACAAATGTGTGTCACCATGTCTGGCTTCTGTGTTGTTTTGTTGTTTTTTCCTCCCCACCCCCCAACACCCCCCACCCCCATTTTTCATAATGTTCTTTAGCCAACAATATACTCAATAGCTCCATTTATGGGGAGAGGGAAGGTGGGAGAAAAATGAGGGAGGAGGTAACTAGGTGGAAAAGAAATGTACTCACTGCCTTACATATGATACTGTAACCCCTCTGTACATCACTTTAACAATAAAGAAATGGAAAAAATAGCTTCATTTATTAAGTACTTATGGCCAAGAAACCTAATCAAAGACATTTATATGTCACATGACTGTTGTTTCTGTGTTTCTCCCAAGAATTTGAAATTAAATATTGTAAACACCTCTAGGTACTTCTGTGAGCTCCAGTGGCCTGTGGCTCTTTATTGCATACACTCTGGGAACTGTGATCCTGGACTCATCCACTTGTTTCTGACCAAGACTTGGGTTTGGCCTTGGCTTTGCTAGTTTTATTTCAGATACTGTTCTTCAGAGTTCTAGGACTTAATTCCTGATTTCTGTGCTTTAGAGATTTAAACTTGACATTGTTGGTTCAGGTTTAGTTCCCCCAGTATATTTATATTTACATTGGGTTTTCTTTATCAGGGTTCTTTGTTTAAGGTAAATAAAGGTTGGTTTAAATAAACAAGGTTCTTTGTGTAAGGATAGATATTTAAATGAAGGGAACTTTCGCCCTTCTACTCAAGGGTGTTTTACTAGAGTTACTGGCTTAATGACTATCAAGCTCTCTACTTTCCTCCGAGGAAGGAGATAAAGTGTCCTGTGCCACCCACTAGATTTTTAGTAATGAGAACTGTCACTCAATAACTGCTGTAAACAACTTATATAGTACAAGTTATTACTCATGTAGTTACATAAGCTTTTCTGGAGCTTTCAGGCATGGCTCAAGTGGTAGAGCACCTTGCTAACAGTGCAAGGCTTCAACTTTTAAGTTTAATCTCTAGAATCACCAAAAAATAAAGATTCATAATAGGAAGCAAAAGTGTCAAGTCCCACTCCATCTACAAAGTAAAGATGCTACACAGATACAAGCTCTCACTGCAGAGGCCCAAGCGACCCTGGACTGTGAACCCAAATAAATCTCTAGTCATTTTGTTTATGTGTGATAGTTTGTTACAGTGACAAAAAGCTAACCAACACACACCTAAAGTATAAATTGTATCATGTGTGCTTCCCAGCTTTCTCATCTTGGAAAAGAAGAAAACGGGAGAGCAGCACTGGCTTCTCCTTTTCCTTCTTACTTAATTCTCTGGAATGATCTCTAGGTCAGAAAATAAGAGCCTGACAACTGTTGTGGAGCTAAGTGTTTGGACTTGCCCTATCCTGAGGACTTCTTGCCTGACGTGGTAGCACAAAGAAAGAGATGCTGTGTGCTGGGTAGTTTGGTTCTCGATGAGGACATGAGTCACCTCTGGGCTTGCGGCACTAAGCTGTTGGTGAGGTCACTTGTAACCCTCCCACAGCTCTGCGGTGGGCCCAGGCTGCCATGCCACACTGAGTCTCGTGACCTGGACCTTGGGGTTGTAGGTGCTGGCGGAGGTGCTTGTTGGAGTCTGCAAGGTGACAAGCCCAAACTTTTGTTTTTGGAAGAGGCCGTACAGTGAAACGATTCCTCATGAGGCAAGTTGTTCCTAGCCCTCTACTACTGAGTCCTGATACAAACAAAACACCTGACTTTTGGACTGCCTCGTGACTAAGACACCCTAAACCACCCATCAGAAACTCTTATTGCGTGGTCACTGTGCTGTAAAATGGAGCACTCCCCGTAGCATTCCACTGTAAAACAGAAGCAGCAATTATGCGACTGGGCCCTAGCAGGTGCAGAGGCTCCATAAACTGCACAAGACAGTGTCTGAGACTCAAGTCCTGTGAATTCATATTGGCAGACATATTCCCATTTGAAACCTGAAGCATTAGTCACTACTGATGCTTTACATAAGGTGTGGGAAGTTGAGAGATAAGACAACTGGAGAACATAAAACATAGCCAAAATATAAGGTTTTTGAAAAGGTTCTAATTGTTAAAAAAATGAAGGTGATGGTAATTGTAACTCTTCATCACTGTGTTGTAAGTTACATAGGTGTGCTGTTCACACATATACTGTCTCCCTTGCAGAAGGACCATTTGGTTCTGGCCGTGGGATCTGAAGGAGTCAGGTGTCACTTCTAAGTTGAAATGTTTAATTGCTGTTATAAAACCTCCTAGTGTTCTCTTCTTGTAATTCAGCAAACTGTGCTGACTGGAGCAGGTGGATTGATCATAAAATGAAATCTGGACTTATTGGGTCCACACTAAAGGAATCCAGATTTCCTTGACCTAACCTGTACAGAAGAATTTAAAGATATTGGAAACAGGAAATAAGAGTGGGCATTTCATAGTTAGCTTGTCCGGGCCTCTGATCTCTAATTTTAACTCCCCCCCTAGAAGGGGAAATAGAAAAACATTGGTTAAAAAAAGGAGGACGGGGGGCTGGGGATATAGCCTAGTGGCAAGAGTGCCTGCCTCGGATACACGAGGCCCTAGGTTCGATTCCCCAGCACCACATATACAGAAAAAACGGCCAGAAGCGGCGCTGTGGCTCACGTGGCAGAGTGCTAGCCTTGAGCGAGAAGAAGCCAGGGACAGTGCTCAGGCCCTGAGTCCAAGGCCCAGGACTGGCCAAAAAAAAAAAAAAAAGGACGGGTCTGGGAATATGGCCTAGTGGCAAGAGTGCTTGCCTCGTATACCTGAAGCTCTGGGTTTGATTCCTCAGCACCACATATATAGAAAAGGCCAGAAGTGGCGCTGTGGCTCAAGTGGCAAAGTGCTAGCCTTGAGCCAAAAAGAAGCCAGGGACAGTGCTCAGGCCCTGAGTTCAAAGCCTAGGACTGGCAGAAAAAATAAAAGGTGATAATCGCTAAAACATGAAGGTAACCAGGCTATGTACATGGGTCATCTGCACAGAGCTGAGTGTATAAGGATGAGCCCACAAAGGGAAGCTGAAACAGTTAGTGCTGGACCTCCCACCCCTCCCTCCTTCTGACCTTCCATTCATCTCTCACTAGTGGCCGAGCCCAGAGAACAAGGGCGCCTGTTCATGCAGCTCACGCAGTGAGCCTCCCCTTGGTGGAGAAGAGAAGGGAATGAATTCGGTGTGACAAATGAAAAATCCAACACACAATAATAAATCCCAAAGTATTACAACTTAGAATATTTCGACTCCTCGATGCTTTCATTACTAGGTAGTTTCTTTAAAAGATTATTATAAATGGAATGGGCTGGAAACCAGATAATTGAAACATAAATCGATCTAACACAGTATTACTTATTTTTATTCTATGCCTGTGCAAATATTAATGATTCACATTTTACCTGTGAGTATCCTGAAATTGGCTGATACCATACCATCATCACTCCTGTTTTACCCATGCAGAATGCGATCCATTATGCTTTTTGAATATGTCCTCATTTATGTGTAACCACTGAGCTGGTCTACTGCAGAGTTGACCCAATTATTTCAGCGATCTTCACGTTTTATTCCCTTCACTATAGGTTGAGGGAACCAGAGGAAACCATGTGACCATAGACACTAATTACAAAGGTACTTTCAGTAATTCACCCTGATTACAATTGTGCATTGTCCGGTCATCCTGCACAGAAATATTCTTTTCAAGAATCAGTCTTTAAAAAACAAGCAAACAATGAGACGGGGGAAGGTGATCAAGGTTGTTCCATTTGAATTTTCAGCTACTCTGCCACCAGCATTTTTAAAAATCATAATACATTATGACAGGTGTCCTGAAATAAAGTGACTTATGTCTCTGCAAAAAGCAAATGGGTGAGAAAATCCAGATCTGAAGTTTATAGCCACGCTGAGCTGACCAAACCAGTTAGGAGCAGGGAACTGAACTGTGCCACAGGTATTTTTGTAGAACAGGTGAAATAAGTGTGAGAGCAAAGTTTGCAGTTGCCAACTAAACTTTAGTGCAAACACATATAATACCAGAATAATGTTTAGAGGCCCATTTCTCTCTAGGAATAGTGAATCCCTAATGTTTCTGGTAATTAGCTATTATTTTATATGACTGTGTATTGCATTATCTATCATCTAATTCTTTTTACAAATGGTATTAAAGAATTTCAACTTTTAAGAGAGTATTATAGCTTAATCAGATTATTTTAACATGTGCACGGGTGCGTGTCGGTACTGGAGCTTGAATTCAGGGTCTCTCTCCTTGGGTTGAAGATTTCACTGATGGATAGGGCCCTACACCTTGAATCATGCCTTTAGTTCACTCTTTCTGCTAAAATTAATTGGAAATGGAGTGAGAATTTTTTGCCCTGACTGGTTGTTCCTCCTGAGTAGAAAGGATTGCAGGTGTGAGACACTATCACCTGACAATTATGTTAAATTTGAATAATTGTGTATATGTGTATACATGTACACATGCCATTACAAATTCTTATATCTAGCAGGGGTTTTTGTTTCTCCTAAAAAACATTTTTTTGGTCAGTTATGGGGCTTGAACTCAGGGCCTAGGCTCTGCCCTTGCTCAAGGTTAGCACTCTACCACTTTGTACCCCAGCACCATTTCTGGTTTTTGAACGGTTAATTGGAGATAAGAGTCTCCCAGGGACTTTTCTGTCCAAGCTGGCTTTGAACCACGATGCTCAGATCTCAAGTCTTCTGAGTAGCTAGGATTATAGGCGTGAGCCACCAGCATCCAGCTCCACAAAAATTGTTTGTGGTGCTTTCTGGTTGTGGAAGCCGGTTTAATAGCTTATTTTATTTTATACTTATTATAAATATTATCTATATAAAATCATATTTATTGTAAGGACCTCAGGGCCATATAATCTACTTTATTGCTTTTTTTTTTTTTTTGCCAGTCCTGGGGCTTGAACTCAGGGCCTGAGCACTGTCCCTGGCTTCTTTCTGCTCAAGGCTAGCCCTCTACCACTTGAGCCACAGCGCCACTTCTGGCTTTTTTAATATATGTGGTGCTGAGGAATTGAACCCAGGGCTTCATGTATGCAGGGCAAGCGCTCTACCACTAGGCCAAAATCCCAGCCCTTTATTGTTGATTTAAGTAAAAAGGTGTTGGGCTTTTGTTTTTTTGGGTTTTTTTTTTTTTTGGCCATACTAAGGATTGACATCAGGACCTCAAGCCTGCTAGGCAGGCACTCTACCACATGATTCATACCCAGTGTTTTGCATGTCTAGTTTGTTTTTCAGATAGGACCTTGAGCTTTTCCTTGGGCTGACCTGGGACTATGATCCGCCTATTTCTGTTTTACAAGTAGTTGGAATTAAATAATGTGTGCCACCAGACCCAGCTTGTTTGGGTTAGTGTCTTGCTAATTTTTTCCTAGACTGGCCCTGAACCCTGGCCAGATTCAAGAATTTGTAATGACACACAAATATGCATTCCTATATACACATGCCCTCCTCCTACCTCTGTCTTCTCAAGCTGGGATAGGTTTCTGCTACCATGCCTTACCCAAACGGAAATTTTTTATTTCTCTGTAGTTTGAACTGGCAACTCTTTCTTCAAGAACACTAGGAATTTTACATTTTAGGTGCATCTTAGTCCACCTTTTCATTTACTTTTTCTCAACAGACAACCACTACTCAGGTTTTTCAAGCTTTCCCACTGTAAAATCTCTTAAGATAGAGAAGGATGAATCTGTTTCTCCCAGAGGTCTGAATATTGGCTGACAATACAAAAGGTATCAAATCTTTCCCTCCTTTCCCTCTTCCCTTCCTCCTTACACTTCCCTTTTCCCTTTCCTTACTTTGTTTTTCCTTCCTTCCTTCCCCCTTCTTTCCTCACCTTTCTTTGTCTCTCTGTCTCTGTCTGTGTTTCTCCCTCTCTCTCCCTCTTTCTCTGTGAACTGTCCCTGCTTTTGTTATGTAGCTAAGATTAGTCTTGAGCTCACTATATAGTTGAAGCTAACCTGGGCTCAAAATGCTTCTGCCCCTTCATCCTGAGTACTGAGATTTACAGGCATGGACTGCCTACCACACCTGGATTCTTTTATAAATATTTTTTATTGTTATTGTAAATAAAGGGGTTACAGTTACATAAGTCAGGTAATGAGCACAAGTCTTTTTCAACAGTGTCACCTCTTCCCTCCTTTTCTCCCAGTTTTTCCCTCCCAACCATCGGCCCCCACAAGTTTTCTAGCTCATTTTCAACATGGTGTCTAGTATCACTGTTGCGTTTGTTCACCCCTTGTCCCACCATTTCTGTGCTCCCCCTTGCCCTCCCCGAAACAGATAAACTTACAAACAAGACAAAAGGTGCAGAAATCAAAAGCAGCAACAAAAAAGAACAAAGAACCAAAAAGTGAGAGGGAAAAACTGGGAGAAAATGAGGGAGGGGGTGACACTGTTCAAAAAGAAATGTGCTCATTACCTGACTTATGTAACTGTAACTTCTGTACATTGCCTTTACAATAAAAAGTTTAAAGCAAAATAAAAAAAAATCTCTTGTTTCTATTTTGTGGAGTTCATTTCAATAAACATAGGCTGCGTGGTTTCCCTCATTTGTGGTAACTAGAATGTGCCTGTAAATCTACAATAAACACACTGGAGGGGTTGGGGATATGGCCTAGTGGCAAGAGTGCCTGCCTCATATACATGAGGCCCTGGGTTCGATTCCCCAGCACCACATATACAGAAAATGGCCAGAAGTGGCGCTGTGGCTCAAGTGGCAGAGTGCTAGCCTTGAGCAAGAAGAAGCCAGGGACAGTGCTCAGGCCCTGAGTCCAAGGCCCAGGACTGGCAAAAAAAACAAAACAAAACACTGGATGGTAAAATACAAAAAAATTACACATGGACATGATAAATTGTACAGGCCTCTAAACATTCACACAGTGACACAAAAGCAGGATATTCTTGGGAGAGGATCATAAAGGCTAGACTCTTAATCTCTTATTTTATTAGATAATTTATCAGAACTTGGCAATTTACATATATATGCCCATAAACACCCCCAAATTATGTTAAATATATGTATATATTTGGATTTTAAACATTTTACTATATTGTACCATTATATCTAGTTATTATTTTTGTTCCATAGTTTACACTATTCCCCAAAACATTCCCCCTGTTTTGTATACTGAGTTTGAGATGCACTAGACATGCAGATGATGGCTGAACTATCTTTCATCCGTCCAGTATTTACTGAGTACACATTATATTGATCTGCACTTTACCAAGCACTTAAGTTTCCTCAGGGAATTAAACATTCTTTTTCCTGCCTCTTTATCGTTGCCGGTGCCAGCCATTTTTTCAGGATGGCAGAGCTTCTTCTACACTAATTCAAACCCTGTTTGTCAACAAAACAAAACAAACAAAAAAAGAAAAAGCCGGAAGTGGGAAGTGGCGCTGTGGCTCAAGAGGTAGAGTGCTAGCCTTGAGCGAAAAGAAGTTCAGGGACGGTGCTCAGGCCCTGAGTTCAAGCCCCAGGACTGAAAAACAACACACAAAAAAAAACTCTGTTTGTGACTGCCCTCCCACCTGTCCTTAATCAGAACGCCTACATTTCTGAGAAGACTTCAATTATTTTTTTTTTCCTGCAGGATAAGCGCAGTGGCCCTCCTCAGACAGCCCTACAAGGAGAGAAGTTTCAGGGTCACGATCTAAAAGCAGTGCTGATATGCAATTAACACCCGAGAGAAGAATGCCTTTGTTTTCTAGTGGCTGCCACGTTGAATTTCCCAAATCCATTGAGTGATCCCTCCTCTCTCATCACTTCCATAAATTCCAAGTGGCTGGGTGCCTGGCATTGTCCTTTCTAAGAGTTGGATGGCGAGAACTGTAACAGGGAGGTCACATCTGGCCAGTGCCATCATTAACTGTGGAGGGGCGTCAGATTGACTCCAGGTCAGATTAGAGCAGAAGCCAACTCCATGTTCACTAAGATCTCCCCCACCCTATTCAGGGAAGTTCCCCTTGGCTGTGATAAGATTGTGTAAACTGCTTGACCACCTGAGTTGTGGAACATTCAAGGAACGTTCAAGGTTAAACCCGTGCCCTCCTATGAGTAGGCGTATCCACCTGCATCATGTGAGCCCCACCAAATCCATGCGCCAACTCTAACTAGAGTGATTGGTTGGTTCAAACAGATACTGTTGAGACAGACTGTAACCCCATTGGCCACCTGCGTGTGACCTGGCATGCTCTGTAAGTGTTGTAGCCTCATTGGCCACCTGGGTGTGGCAAGTTTGACCATGTGGTGTTTGCCTTTATAACCCGTTCCTGAGTGTGGCCCGGGGCGCGTGGTCCCAGCTCCCGAGTCTGGGCTGCGGCCCAGGCCGGACAGTATACTTTTTACTTCCCCAATAAATCCATCTTTTTACTTGAGACTGTCTCTGCATGGTGGACTCTTGGAGGGATGGGGGATTTCCCCCACCCTCGGACCCCGTTACATTGTGGGCCCCTCCCTTGGGGGGTCCACATTACAGTTCTACAAGGAACTTGTTACAAAGATTGGTCTGTGAGGAACAGAGGGATAAGAGGTGAGCCTGATCAAGGCATACTGTAAGCATATAGAGAGAGGTCGAAACGGAATCTCTTGTACACCTAATTGATGCTAATAAGAATGTGAGCAACAAAATACTTCCTTTTTGTGGAAATAAATGTAATTAGTGGAGCTCTTTAAAAAGTCATCGCTAAGTCGGCGTACAAGGGGAACTTGATGACTAAGACAAATACATTTCTTCTAGCTGTGTTTCCTATACCAGAGCACAAACCATAAAAAGAGGATTATTGTAAAAATACAGTGTGCGCCCCTTCCCAGAAAACCACACGGACACACCTACCCACAGGAGAGACAGTTTCTTGCCAGCTGGAACCGGCCACCCCTCTCCTGGGAGAGGGAGCAAATGGTTCCTGTCCTTTCTTCATGGTCATGTTTATGGTGGAGGGGTGGTTTGCTAGAGGCGGGAAGATGGGAAGTCCTCTGCTCTGAGCAGCTGAATGCTAAAGATGGCATGTAGTGAGGTTGAGTGTTCTGACTGTACAGTTACAGTTAGGCATTATTCTCTGATGATGGGGGGGGGGAGCTAGGGGTAAAACAAGGCTCTGGGCAGTAAAGTGGGAGCAACGGCCAGGGCTGAAGGCCAGCTGCAGCTAGGCCTGGCCAGATCCACTGGTTTGGAGGGAGGGGCTGACCTGAGAGGCAGGGAATGCTAACATCCCCCTCTTTGTTTAGTGAGTCCAGGCACCAGTCCCGGGAATAGGGGCGGAGGTGGGTTCTTCTGGAGCTGCTTCCTGGAGCAAAGGGGCCAAGTAGTGGGGAGAGGGGCTGGGCTTGATTTGTCCTTGGACCGGGTACCCTTTTTAGGAGCATTTGGTTGACAGTTGGGTTGATAAGGGCCCGCATCATTTTTGGTGAGGATATTTGTAGGTATCTAAAATGCAAGGCACAATTAGTAAAAGGCAAAACATTGTGTTTAGTGGACACAAGAGATGCACAAGCCAGGGAGTGGTTGATCCTCAGAACGGCTGTTAACGACCAGTTGGCCCTGAAGAAAGGACAGCAGCCACTTTGTCCCTCTCCCCTGGGAAAGGTGGCCTTGTGGGGGACTCAGCTGGCAAGAAACTTTCTCCTGTACCTAGGTGTGTCCATGTGGTTTGCTGGGAAGGGGCTGACATACAGGAATGTTAAAAATTCTATTGGTGATACAATGACACATGAAAGCCTTTACCAAAGGGTTATTCAAAGATATGTTGCATTAAAAGTTCTGTTTGTAATTATGCGAGGAAAGCCATACCATGGCTTCTCTTTTGCTGTTACTTTGTTTTTGAAAGTTTTCTTTGGGTTTCTGTAACTGGCCACTCACATGCATGCGTTGTGGTAATAACAGAAATAACCACCAGGTTGCACTGTAGTTCCACAATGGAAACAGCTGGGGTCTGAGAGGAAAGGAAATCGCAGCGGTCTTAGTGACCATATTATTTGTTTTGAAGCAAAGAGCAGTGGAAACAAATATTTAAAAGGCAAAGAAATTATTTTGTCACACGTAAATAATTCCAAATTCACCGTACCTTAAGTATTGGTATTCCAAAACAAATTGAATGTTACTATGGGTTTTGTTTGTTTGTTCTTAGGAAAAGTCGACTGAAAATCAGTCCTGATGGTTGAAATGTTTGGTTGGTTGGTTTTCTTTTTTCTTTTTCTTTTTGTTGGTTCTGGGGATGGAACTCAAGTCCTGAACGTTGTCCCTGAGCTCTTTTTGCTGAAGGCTAGCACTGTACCACTTGAGCCACATCTCCCCTCCTGGCTTTTTGGTGGTTAATTGGAGAGAAAAGTCTTAAGGCCTTTCCTGCCCTGGCTGGCTTTGAACTGTAATCCTCAGATCTCGGCCTCATGAGTGCCTAGGATTGTAGGCGTTAGCCACCATTGCCTGGCACTCTGTTGGTAGTTGGTTTCCTATATTCTCTAGTTCTTGGTGACTAATACTGTTTTTAAAATCCCAAGAGAGTTTTATTTAGAAATCGTAGTAGTCGTTTAGATATAAATTGGGCTTTGGGCTTCAGCTAATAAATAACCATTTCAATTTAAAAACAACTTTAAAAAGGATTTTGGCAAAGAGCTGTTTTCTTTTTCTTCCCTGCTCTTATTTTTCCCCGAATGTCAATATTTATGAAGCAGAGGTTGTGGGAACTGTTACCTAGAGCTCCAAGGCCAGCAGTTCCCCTGTCCCTGGGGGCTCTGGGTACCAGGGGGCTGTGTGTGGCTTGAGGGATCCCAGAAGTTCTTTCTCGTTATTTGTAGCCTGCTGGACAGCCTTTGAAGTGAAAGGAAAGTCCTGTACTCAGCTCTGAAGAAACTGTGACAGTCATAAAAAGGCAATTACCGTGAAGATATAGGAATTTAAGACATTCTGTGATTTGATGTGTTGACTCATGAGTAGCTTTATTAAGAGATTATATTTCGGTGATCATTGCCATGTACACACATTTCTGTGTATTGTATAAAAACAGGAGCCGGCAAGGGAAAACAGCAACCAAAGAGTAAAAGTGGGTTGGGAAGGTGGCTTAGTGGTAGAGCGCTTGCCTCGCATACATGAAGCCCTGGGTTCGATTCCTCAGCACCACATAAACAGAAAAAGCCAGAAGTGGAGTTGTGGCTGAAGTGACAGAGCACTAGCCTTGAGCAAAAAGAAGCCAGGGACAGTGCTCAGGCCCTGAGTCCAAGGCCCAGGACCCGGGGCAGGGGGGAGGGGGAGAAAAAAAAGTAGTAAAGCAAAATTTGGGGGATCTGGGAACAACCTGATAACATTCACAGCTCAAAATTCCTGGGGATGAGCAAGTTTTGGTCAAGGAAAACCTTTTAAGGATTTGGGAAATTGTTAGGGTGCTTTTTGTTGTTTTTGTTTTCTGTCTCTGGTAAAGATGGGTCAGGAAAAGGAAACTTATTAGGTAGCATCATGAAATATTAGTAGTCTGTAGGGTTTGTATATATTTTGAGAATGATTTTTTTCACCCATTAAGATGACCAAAAATAGTTTAAAAATTATCTAAGTGGGTTTCCCCCTCCCCCCAGTAATTAGGGTCTGAACAGGAAAATAAAACTGAAAGTGAGCAGTTTTACTAGGAACCTTTAACAGATGGGGGGAAAAAAGTCAAACACTTGGGAACAAAGAAGTCACCAGTAAAACACATCTCTAAGATCAAATGTAATTCTCTGACATAGATTCCCAATTTTGGGTTTTTACCTAAAGGACCTTCTTTCCCTTTATTCTTTCCTTATTTTAGCCTTTAACTTTTTACTCTCTCATTGATGGTTTAGACTCTTTAAGTGTCTTTTAACAAAGGATCAGGACTTTTTCTTTGTTCAATTCATTTTAGCAGTTCTTTGTTGAACCTGCTTTGTTTTGTTACTGTCTCACCCAAACACTTGACTAGTTTCAAAATAGCATTTTATTATTTTTTTTCCAGATCTGAAAGCAATTCTCCTATTTATTTTTTGGAAAATACGGCAGAAGAATTATTGAAAATAATGAAAAAGGCAATTACAGGAGAGGTTAGCATAATAAGCCTTGTTTTTTTTGATAATTCTCTGTGGGAAGAACTTCCATTTTCTAAACATGGGTGTGGCCTTTGCCATTTAAATTCTCCCCAGATCAGCTAATTATAAATGTATTTCTCCCACTTGCTAGGAGGGTGCCAGTGTTCTGGTCTTTAAATCCTCCAAACTTGCTTTCTCCAGTTGCAAATGGGAATAAAAATATTCAGCTCAGAGATGTTGAGAGCAGTAAATTAACAACAGGTTCGGCCCTTGGCATACATAAATGTCTAAAAGGGCAGAATTTTTTTGTGCCTTCCCTTATTGATAGGAACCCCAAAACTGAAACACAGGTTTATCTCTGCAAAAGAACTCAATGATGGTATGATACAAAGTTTCGTAACCTTATTTGTATAGCTCTTCATGTTCCCAGTGTATGCCATCTTCCCCCATCTGTGCCATGTTTTGGTGGTGCTGGAACCGCAGTGTTCTTTACCACTGAGCTGTCTCTCCAGCCAGCCCCACTGTGCTCATCTTACAAGCCAAAGCACGTTGTCATTGCCAGAGCACATTGTCATTGGACACAAACTATAAATTCTAGTGCATAGAGTTAGTATTTTAATAGTTTGTTAATATGTGCCTGTATATTTGTGTTTAATATATGATTTCTCATTATTTATGGATTCCCACCTATCCTGTGTTTATCAATTGAATGAATAATATAAATTGCTTTCTGGATTATATATCCATACCGACTCTCTAAGGTGTTTTTTGCAAGAAGTTGCTAAAGTAGAGTCCTATAAAGGTATTCAGGTTTTAGACTTTTGCCCAGTCCAAAAATACAGTTGTTAAGGTAAAATTTCCACCAATAGCTTAGAGTGTGAAAATCAAACAAGTTAAGAATAACCTATTTTTCTTTTTTAAAAAAAATTCATATATTTGAATTAATGACCTCTTTTTCAAGAAGTTGTTTTGAAATTTTAGATACTTCTTCTAGTAGTATTGCTCTTGTTGTGACTTTTTAGGAACTTAATCTGGAATTACTGTTTTTGGGTGTTTTTTTTTTTTTTTTGCCAATCCTGGGGCTTGGACTCAGGGCCTGAGCACTGTCCCTGGCTTCTTTTTGCTCAAGGCTAGCACTCTACCTCTTGAGCCACAGCACTACTTCTGGCTTTTTCTCTCTCTCTATATATGTGGTGCTGAGGAATTGAACCCAGGGCTTCATGTATGCGAGGCAAGCACTCTACCACTAGGCCATATCCTCAGCCCTGGAATTACTTTTTAGTATTAAAGAATCACATTAAGGGAAAAGATGTGGTATGGTGAAACATACATACAATTCTAGCTCATGGGAAGCTAAGCCACAAAGAACCCCACTTTCAAGTTCATCCTGGGCTGTAGAGGAAAACATGTTTCAAAAAAAAAAAATCAGGGCTGGGAATGTGGCTTAGTGGTAGAGTACTTGCCTCACATACATGAAGCCCTGGGTTCAATTCCTCAGCACTACATATATAGAAAAAGCCAGAAGTGCTGCTGTGGTTCAAGTGGTAGAGTGCTAGCCTTAAGCAAAAAGAAGTCAGGGACAGTGCTCAGGCTCTGAGTCCAAGCCCCAGGACTGGCCAAAATAAATAAATAAATATACCAAGCCAAATGAAAACAAAACAAAAATATGTTTTTATGTTGTCATTACACTGAAGTTTTTTTTATTATTAAATATGTTTTATTATTATAAGGGCGATGTACATGGCCTGGGAATGTGTCTCAGTGATAGAATGCTTGCCTAGCATGCATGAAGCCCTGGGTTTGATTCCTCAGTCCACATACACAGGAAAAGGTGGAAGTAGCGCTGTTGGCTCAAGTGGCAGAGTGCTAACCTTGAGCAAAATAAAGCTCAGGGACAGGGCCCAGGCCCTGAGTTCAAACCCAAGGACTGGCAAAGCAAAAAAGGTGCTGTACCGAGGGATTACTATTTCATAAGTCAGGTAATGAGTGCATTTCTTTTTGGACAAGGTCACTCCTTCATTGGCTCTCTCCAGTTTTCCCCTCCCATCCTCGCATACAAGTTCATTTCCAGCATAATGTCTGAGTACCACTGTATATTGCAGTCTTATCCAATTATTGTTTCCCTTATCAAATGGCTTATTTCCCAAAATGAAATATCCTGATGAGGAAAAGATTGGAAAAACAAAACCCTTAGAGTAGTGAGGCAGTGGATTTCCTGTATGAAGGAAGGGTTTCCTTACTTGAGTGCAGACCAGTTTGAAAGTCCTTGGCCTGTAACTACCTATGCTCAGGGACCTGGCTCATTTTGTGTGGCTAAATTGGGGTACATTAGTTAAATCCCAGAAACACTCTTCTGTAGTCAAGTCTTTTAAATGTAAATATTTATGGAGTGAAATAACAATCCTTTTAAACTGGAAGACCTCATAAAAAGACATAAAAAAGAATCATTGTGAATTTTTAACCAGATTCTGCTGTGTTCAGTTACAGAGTCCAGAAACTTCTAAAAAGCAAAGAACAATACAAAGCGCTGGGTGCCCAGACGGGCCTGCAACGCTCCTTTCATCCCCACATGGATTTATTTAGCAAGTTACTGCGGTGCTGTGCATATGATTAAATCTAAGCGAGTCATCATGGAATAAAGTTTAAAGACTGCGTGGTCCATATTTTGAAATAGAAGCAGGAAAACAACATGAGCTAGTTTGAGGATGAAGCCAGACTTTGATCTTGGAAAATAGGAACAGGCTAGAGATAAAGGTTGAACGTGTTTGTTAGGTATTAGTGTTTAGGTATTAACAACAACAACAAAAGAGAGACTAGTAAGACAAGAAAAACTAAAAAGGAAAAAAATAAAATAAATAAACAAGAGTGTTGCTTAGATACCGTCATTAGACCAGGTAAGACTGTGAGGCTCTTCACCAAAGAAAATCGGCCGAAACATTTGAGCACTGGGCTCCAGGGCCCGCGGCTGCCTGTTAGGGACTTTGAGCTTTGGGGGCTGCTAAGCTGCTTCCCCCCCCTCCATAAAACTCCCGTAAACCTGCGGTCTTGGCTGGCTTTCCACATATTTCATCCCAATAAAATATAGCTTCTCTCATTCTACCCACATAGTGGTAACTGGCAGCTGAGTTAAGCTAGGGCCCCTGAAAACTCAGACGCTGTGTGGTGCAAACCATGAAGAAGTTATCCTTGACTCATTTTTGATCAGAAATTTTGTTGAGGATATGATTTGGGGAATTAATTTTTTTTAAAAAAAGATAAAACTGTCTCTTAAAGCACATGAATAAGTTACATTGCTGCCAGAGATCTACTTGCTTTTATTTTTATTAAGTGTCTGAAAATAAGCATGTCGGGGGGCCCTTAGGGCTTCATGACCTTGTGACTGTCAGGGTCCTGCCGGGTCACTCTCTGGGAAGGAAGGCCTGCTGGGGGAGGGGAAGGGGACCCCGGCTGTCCTCACACTCTCCACGCTGGCCTGCTGCTAGCTTGTGACCAGCCTGCCCGAAACCTTCATGGGAAACTAAACAACAGGATACCCAGCCAACAGACGCCACCTTGGGTCTTGGTAAAACAGAAAACTGATGAGATCTTAAAGATAATCCCCAAATGTTTATTTTATTTCATTTATTTTTATTTATTTTTTATTTTCAAACTGATGTACAGAGATGTTACAGTTACATACGTTAGGCATTGGATACATTTCTTTTACTGTTTGTTACCTCCTCCCTCATTCCCCCACCCTCCTCTCCCTCCCCAAATGTTTATACCACAAAAAAAGATTCTACTTTTTACGAGGCAAGCACTCTTGCCACTAGGCCATATTCCCAGCCCCAAGATTCTACTTTTTAAAATGGTTTTTATTTTCCCTAGCTAAGGAGACTAACATTCTTTATCAATAAAGTGAAGGCAAGGAAACATAGGACAGCAAGTTACTGTGTGACTATCCAGAATCAGCTCATCTGAAGGGAAGGCAGGGCCGTAGTTTGCAGTGGCGGTGATGGGAGGGGGAGTGAGGAGGAGTAAGTTATTCTCCAGTGGGAAGATTCTTAATCCCACCAAACAGTGCATTATATTTCTTTCTATTTTGGCAGCACTAGGATTAGAATGGCCTCATTCCTGATAGGCACAGCCTCTCCTACTTGAACTATATACCTCAAGCCCCAAGTCTTTTGTTTGTGTTTGTTTGTTTTTTAGCTACTTTTCAATTTGTATCCAGACCTAGGTCTGGATCTGGACTGCAATCCTTCTGTTCTCTCTGTTCCCCGTAGCACCTAGGTTTTACAGATGCGAGTCGCCATTCTTGGCCCAAATTGTACCTTCAAAAATGATACGTTTTATTCTAATGCATATTTTACTACATCAGTCTTTTTTGTTCCTTAGGTAAAACACAGGTAAAATGCAACTACAGTAATTGTGAAGGCATGAATAGATATTGTAGTGTAAGGTGTAGAGCAGTTAAGGGAATCTCTTAGCGAGGCTCTGATTGTTGGACAAACCAGAAAACTGTGATGAATAAGCAGAGCCGGCACGGAATGTGTGTGGAGGACAGGATGTGAAGAGTCACTTTATGTATGAACTTGACTGGACCTTGGGGTGCTCTGATTAAACGCATGGAGCATGTCTGTGGGCAGTTCTGGAGGAGATTAACATGAGTCAGGAGGTGATTCGAAGTCCAGCGGGCCGTCCTCACCAGGGTGGGGTGGGCCTCCCTCAAACTGTTGAAGGCTTTGGTAGACCAAAATAGATTGCATCAGAAAGAACTATTTCTCTCTGCTTGGCTTTGGCTTGGGACATCAGTCTTCTGCAGCTTTTAAAATAGATCTAGTTTATCAAGTAGGTGAAAGGTCTCATTGCTGAAATTAGTATAGAGAAGCCCATTAATGGAAAATAAAAACTACAATAAAGGTTTAAATGCTCACATTCTACTTCCTAACTAGAGCCCCAATTGTTGCAGTTATTTAAACATTTTACACTTGGTATCTTCTGAAAATGTGGGGGTTAGATTAGATGATTAAAAAAAAATGACTTTCTGCCCTCTAGTCTTTGATTTGCTCAGGTATGCTGAAGGAGTTCTTTTGCGGGCTTGTAGTGGGACACACAGCGACAAAGACAATATGCCTCTTTGAAGTGATGTGTGGCAGAACTATAAGTCATTGCAAATAAGTGACAAGAATAATTTGGTCTGGCCCTCTTCCCAGCTGGTTGAAAGTCAGCAGAGTTTGTTCTGAGGAAAATGTGTCCTCTTTGTGAGCTTCCTTATGCCTAACAGTCTTCTTGCCCAGGTTAGTTGTGCTCACACGTGATCCAACATGGCTTCCCATTTCTGTCCATTGTACTTTGATTCAACTTCATTCATCTGGCAGTATTAACTTAGCTGTGGTATTAACTTAGCCGAGCTTTGGAACTTCAGTCTTGTTATTTCTGAAGTTCAATGAAATGCCAGCACTAATGAATTGAGGAGAATGTTGGGGGATCTACATTCCTCTGAAGTCACGTTTTGTTTAATTTAATTGCATAGACCTGGGTTTTCAGCTAGGATGAAGGCTGAACCTGTACCAGGTCACTGATGTAGGGGAGCCAGCGCCACCTGGAGGTCATAGAAGGAAGGAGGCCACTGGGTAGGGAAACCTGTCTCTTATTTTAATTAATTAATTAATTAATTAATTAATTAATTAATTAATTTTGCCTGTCCTGGGGTTTGAACTCAGGACCTGGGCACTGTCCCTGAGCTTCTTTTTGCTCAAGGCTCTATCTCTTGAGCCACAGCTCCATTTCTGGCTTTTTGTTTATGTGGTGCTGAGGAATCGAACCCAGGGCTTCATGCATGTTAGGCAAGCACTCGAACACTAAGCCACACTCCTAACCCTATTTTATTTATTTATTTTTTTTCACCACACCTCAGACATATATCATTTCTCTGTGCTTCAAACAAACGCTCTACTGGCTGTTTTGAAATATTTAATTATTGCCAGTCATACTTATCCTTCTGTGCTATAGACCATTAGAAATTGTTCCTCTTATCCAGTTGTATCCCTGCCCTCGTGAAAGGCCCTTTGTCCATATCTCCCTCCCCATGTGTTCTCAGGCTACTATTCTCTGTACAGTACTTTTGTGAGATAACTTTTAGCTTCCACATGCACGTGAGAACAGAGGGAAAAATCGTGTTGTTCTTTTTATGTATTTCAACTAAAAAAAAAATCAACATTTCCCTCAACTACAAATGAAGGCTATATATCTCAGTAGTGTGAGCGGTACCTCTGACTTCACTCCAATAGAAGTCTCAGAAATTTGCAAAGTTACTGGTAGATTTTTCCAAGTATCACCTATGTTACCACAACTTTCAAATTATAATAGTTACTTGTCTTTCTGATAGAATTTATTATTTAATATGTTAGTAAAGAAGATTTTATTGTCAGTTTGATACATATGCACATATATACGTATATGTATGTGTATAAATATATATATATATACTTTCTTTTTTCCAGTCCTGGGGCTTGAACTCAGGCCTGGGCTCTGTCCTTGAACTTCTTTTGCTCAAGGCTAGCACTCTACCACGTGAGCCATAACACCACTCCCAGCTTTTTCTGTTTATGTGGTACTGTGGAATAGAACTGAGGGCTTCATGCATGCTAGGTGAGCGTTCTACTACTAAGTCACATTCCCAGCCTAAAAATATTTGGATCACTATTTTCATATAATTAATGCTCATATAATTTTAGACTAATTCTAGTCACGAATCCAGTCTAGTCTTTCTAGTCTAGTAGTCTAGTCCAAAAAATGGAGGGGGAGTCCATTAATCTGCACAGATTAAGAGCCCTTGTACCCTGGACCCTTTTCATGAGAATTAGTTATGGTGATAGGATTGGTGGTGTGGCACTCACAGAGTGAATATTCTTTATTCAAGAGTTTCCTGACCTAGCTGGAATATGTTTTCTTGTTTTGTTTTGTTTTTAGCAATACTGATATCTGAAGTCTCAAACGTTTACTTTGTTCCCTATCAGGCTCACTTAGTTTCAAAATATAAGAAGTACTAGATTAAATGGCTAAACTATTTCACTCAACAAATTAAATTGCTTTCTTGGGAGCATGACTAGAAAAGTTAACTCACCCATTGACTCACAAGCCTTGGCATTGTGGCAAATTTATTTCCCCTTTGGTAAAAACTCTAAAGCTCATCAAATGGCTCTCTTTCTTTCTCCCTTTTTTTCTTCTCTCTGTCTCTCTCTTTCTCTCTCTCACACACATACTCACATACAATGAGTTGTATGTTGTAGAGTGAGATGATTTTTTTCTTTTTCTATCATTACAGTTTATTTATTTTCCCCACATATCAACACTTCTCTATTGAGAGATTAAAAGATATAAATTAGCATTGATGCATTTACATTGAATGCTTTTATTTGGCTTTGCAGTACATACTGAGTGCTCACAGAAGGTATCAGATTAATGAGTCTGGAGACTACAGTCTTCTGTTTATCTACTTATTTGGGAAACAGAACATCTCGGAACTATTCAGTGTAAACTCTCTTGCCCTATGCAGTAATTGCCTTTACCTCAAACTCCTGACCCAGGAAACTCCAGAGCTTCATTTTTTAATCTATAATAGGGACAAAGCCACTAGCCACCACTTACAATGCTTGTATCGGTAGAGCATTTCTTCTCTTTTTCCTCATCCTTAAACTTTCTCCCCTGGCATTAGATTAGTATTCTGAGAGGCCTTTTCCCCTTCTTTTGCATTCAAATACTTAAGACCATACCAATTTTTGTTCTAGTTTTTCCTAAATTCACATTGTTCACTCTATCTCTTTCCATTCCCTATGTAGTTATTTTGCTCTATATGTTTGTTGTACTTAGCAATTGCTTCCTGGACTAAACAGAAACATAGGTACAGACATTTCCAGTGAAGAAGTTTCTCAAAATAATCAGCCACAGGGGTTGGTCTTGGTTCTGCCAGCCCTACTTCTACTGAACAATTTTCATGTACTGTGTCTGTCTGAATGCCCTGGTAAAACTCCACTGAAACAAAGCATTCTATGGGGAAAGGGCCTGGAAAGCACTGAAATGAAGAGTGTTCTCGGCTTGGTTTAGCACTGTATTTTCACCCTGGCAGATGTCAAGGGAAGACTTTGAATGTTCAGTTATCCAATTAAGTAAACCATGATAACCGTGTGGTAATAGCTAGTCTGTTTACCCCTGAAGCCATATCTGTAGGACAGAGCTGTGTGCTTAGTTATTTGCCTTTAGCCTGTAACTGAGTTGATTAGTTCCTGTCCGCTCTCCCACCCCCGGTTCACATCTATCAGGAATCTCAATTCCTGAATGGATGCTCATTTGCTTATGCTTTGGGAGGAACCTATAACTTTCCCTTTCAAAGGGTCTTGGGTTTCAAGTTTTATTTCCACTAAGTGAAAATAATTTTCAACATCTTAAACTTTGGGAGAGGGCTATTATTAAAAATGAATTAAAATACATGGTAGGAAAAATTAAAAATTACAGCCACAGTCACCATTATCTATAATCTTATTAGGTACATATAAACATTTTGGTGTATTTTCTTGTATTCTTTTTTCTCCTAGAGGAATGTGGATTCACTTTTTTTTGATATGTGGCCAAAACTTGCCTTGTAGCCTCAACTTCCAAAATGTTGGGATTAGAGGTGTGAACCACCATACCTGGTTATTTTTATTTTGTGTGGTGCTAGGGATTGAATTAAAGGTCTCATACATGCTAGGCAAGTATTCTCTACCACTTGCCTATCCCCCCAGCTCTATCTCTTAATTGCCTAGATTTGGTATGATATTCTTTAAGAAGCCTAGTCATCCTGACTGTATAAATGTTCACTTACCTTTCTCTAGACACTTTATAGCTTATGTTTTAATTTTATGGTTCTTTTTGGAGGCTCTTGGGTTTGAACTCAGAGCTTTGTTCTTTCCAGGCTGGCGCTCTACCATTTGAGCCACACTTTCAGCTCTTGTAGTCCTGGTTAATTTTGAGATAAGGCCTTGAAGTTTTGCTGGCACTGGCCTAGGCTGTGATCCTATTTCCTTCACACTGTGGCTAGGATGACAGGTATATACAGTTAACACCCAGCCTTTTCTGTTGAGATGGGGTCTCATGAACATTTTTTTGGTGGGGGGGTTGGGGATAGACTGAAACCACAGTCTTCCTGATTTTAGCCTCCATAGTAGCTGTGATGATGAGATGAATTATTTCTTAAGGCTTGTTATTAGGAGGTAAATCAACTGATTTCAGCTTTTTGTTTGTAAGCATTTATGTGTTTAGACACAGCGCACAAATATTCAAGCAACTTAAAATCCAACTTACCCATCAGAACTTTTTTCTCTCTCTTTATACTCTAATTAATTGCCATTACATATAGATATCAATGAAAATTCATTTCCTTGGAGAGACCCTTTCTGACTTTCTATACAGGTTGACCACTTCTAATTTAGAAATCAGAAATCCAAAATGTTCCAAAATCCAAAAGTTTTAAAATGCTACCAAGATCTTCAAAAGGCTGCAGTTTTTGAAGCACTGGATTTTGGAATTGAAGACCTAGGAAGTTCTACTTGTAAGGTCTACCCTAAAAATCTAAAAAAAAACAAACCACCAAATCTCTAAAACTAAAATAGTCTGGTCCCAGGCCTTTCAGTTAAGGATATTCAAGCTGAATTAAAGCTCATGGAACTTTGGTCTCCTAGCCATTTTCTGTATTGTATCATGCTAACGTAGTTCAATGCTATATACTTATTGACAACTTGCTACATGTCATCTAGAACTGTTCTAGGCACTGGGTTGTCATCAGAAAGCAGACAATATCTTTCATGGGAGTAGGAAAACCAAAGACAAACCAACTATTCGGTGATTAAGAAAAAAACATTATTTAGCAATATGTAACACACAAGAGAATTTTTTTAAAAAGTCATATGATAGGGTAATTTGGTGACTGATTTAGGTTATGTGGTTAGATAAGGTCCCCCCAAGGAAGTGACATTTACACTGAAAAACGAAGGACAATCTTACTTTTGCATACTGTGTAATCCACAGAGGCAAGAGCTTGTAAAACTGTATGTCATGCTGCATAATTTGTGGATGAGTGGAAATAAGCGTAACTCCCAAATGAGCCCGGAGTACTGAGACAACCTGGTGGAAATGGTGGTGGTGGTGGTGAAGTTGCACCATCACTTGGCCTCAACCAATTCTAAGTTTCCATGACAGCTGGTAAAGTTTCCATGTGCCTTATAGTTTGAACAAGACTCTGGGAGGCCATGCTGATTACAAAAGTGGGTTGGCTGTGCCATCTGGCTAAGACCAAGGAATTCTGTAATGCAAATGATTGGATGTCTGCACTTTTAATATAAAAGTCTGTGCAATAGGGTGACAATACTGAGAAATGTCATATTTGCAATGCTGCCTAACAAGTATCCGGCAATGTTAGCATTTGGAGAGGGAGAGGGTAGTTAGTAAACAGCCTGTTAATTTACAGATTCTTAAGGACATACATAGGGAGGGAAGAAGGGCCCATGAGACGGTCCAGAGCTTTCTCCCCCCCAGCCACCCCTGCGATGGATTCGGGACAGGGAAGTGAGAGGGACTGTTTCCTGTGTACTGCTGTGAGATTGGGAAGACATGTGTTAAATAATAACTTTAAAACCCAGCCACACAGACATTATGCATCCTCAGCTTATTGAAAATTTATTTCCCCGGAATGCTTCTACATACATTATGCACAGCAGATGAAATGATTTTGATGTAGCTCATATTTTTATTTTTCATGGTGGTGGCACTGAGTTGGAACTCCGGGTTTTGTGCTTGCTAAGCAGGTTGCTCTACCACTTGAGCCACTGAGCGCTCTGGCCCTTCCTTACCTTGGGTAATTAGCTGTTAATGTGTGGAGGACTGAGCTGGGAATGTAGTTCAGTGCTAAGAGACTTGCCTAGTGTGTGCAAGGAAGATCCCCTCCCTGCCTCCTTGCAGCTCCAGGGGCTGGCTCTGCTAGGCCCGAGCTGGTCAGCAGATTCAGTCCTTCCCTTGGGACCATTCGTTGAGAGGGAGGGGCAGGGCCCATCAGGTTTCACGAACCAGGGAACAAATGGAGCCAAGAGACTGGGTTTTCATTGTACAGAGGTTATATGCCCTTGAATCCTGAAACAACACACACATGCCCTTCACTTTTTTTGCATTTAATAGGTCTCATTTTAGGCTAGATTAACAATGTGAGGTTTTAATTGAAGTTAATCTTAAAAGTCATATTTGGAGAGAAACAGAGCGCTATAGTTTATGGACAGATGCCTTGGCTGTGGGGAAAAGTGCCTAAGTGGACTGAATCGGAGCTGTGCCCTGGAGCTGCCTGGGACTATGACTTGCCTGACAATACAATACTGTGTAGACGAAGCAAGGTCATGACTCCCATTTGGGACAAATCCATCACATGACACCACATACATTGCTGTACCTATCTTGACAAGATCAGAGTTGAATAAACAATGATTATTACCATGTAGATCCACTAGACAAAAATGACTGTGGTCAGGACTAAAAAGGAAAAATGTGTGGAATTCTCATATTCCCCTAGGAAGATTCCATGACTCTTCTGATTAGTTTCAGAGTTAGTAGTGCTGCCTCTAGTTTCTTACCTCCCAGAAAGAAGCACTGTTACAGACACTAGTGGATCCTGTTGATGTTAAAAGCGTAGCAGACTTGGAGAAGTTATGAGTTCCGGCTTCATCGAATCAAACATGAACATCCCAGCATTGTTCCCAGGGAAGGCCCATTTTGCAGTGGCAAATGTTATTTTCAGTCTCCTGATTCTAGGAACTGAGGCCTCATTCCCTTTCAGTTTTAGAAACAAAAAGTCAAAGAGCAACAGCCCTGACCAAATATAGACACTGGACTGTCTTTGTCACTGCTTAGAGGAAAGTATGACAGCAGCTTTTCCACATGTAGGATTCTTTTGGAAACTACTGGGAGTTTCAGTGTGAAGACCCCACGGGAATCCAGAAAAGATGGACTGCATAGAACACACTTGTGCCTTGTGATATAAGTTCGCATGCTTGAAGTATGGAGCAAAATCAATAAAGATGGCATTGTGCTAGATTCTTTCACAAAGAACGCAGTGGAGACAGCATCTCTGCCTGAGCGGGGAAGACTGTCAGTGCACTCCTTTGCTCCATGCATAGCTTTCAATGCTATGTCAGGGATTAGCAGCGTTATTAACAACCAGAGGGGCAACAGATTAATCGAGGAGTCACAGGATAAAATACGAATCCACAGGAAAATATAAATTAGGTGAGATGGCCTTTGAATGTGTTCCTCACAAACAACAGAAAACTGAATTTAGCTATCACAGGCAAATGCCTTGGTTTGTTCACTGCAAACCACAGAGACATCAGAAAAGCTGGAAATAGGGACCCGAGTGTGCTTTTTAATTTTTGTCATACGAAGACTGGCTTTCTTTATAGTGCTCAAACCTAGGTGGCCCAGACCACAAGCTTCCAGCTCTGCCACAGTGGAAGAGGGCTCTTCATTAGTTAGAACTTTACTAGAGCTTAACTAGTATGGGCGAGAACAAATGGCTCCTGTGGGCATGGCTGCGTACAAGACCCAGAGCTAGTGGGCAGATGGAGGAGGCAGACACAGAGACAGAAGAGTACAGTCCTGGGCCTTGAACTCAGGGCCTCAGCACTGTCCCTGGCTTCTTTTTGCTCAAGGCTAGCCCTCTGCCACGTGAGCCACAGCTCCACTTCTGGCCGTTTTCTATATACGTGGTGCTAGGGAATTGAACCCAGGGCTTCATGTATAGGAGGCGAGCACTCTACCACTAGGCCATATTCCCAGCCCCTCCTGTGAATATTCTTAAAACAGGATCTTGGGGTTTATTGAGATGTTGCATGTAAGGCATAGAGAATGAGACGTGACTTCAAAGTTTTTGTCTTAAGTCACTCAAAGATGAAACTGCATTTAGCCACATAGAGGACGAGTCTGGTGACGTTTTTTGAGGAGTTATCAAGAGCTTCATTTTGGATATGATGATATGGCATACTGGCCATCAAACAAGAGATGTCAAAGAATCTGCAGGATTTATGTACCTACTACCCTCCAGGCACCCTCCTGACACATTGGTTATTGATTATAATTGATGATTTTCCCAACCCTGCCATCTGGAAATGAAAGCTGTTTGAGAGTTCCACGAGACCTTGCCTGTCTGACTCACTGTTTTCTCTTTTATACCTAGAACAATGTCGGTGCACATAGAGGCTCAGTAAAATGTACTACAAGTCTTAATGAAGGGGTGAATGGAAGAGTTAATTGGTCAGCACAACAAAAATAGGTTGGTTGAGGATAGAGTACAATTAGGAAGCATCTGGGTAAGCAGGCAAATAACATGAGGGGAGAGATGGGCAACCGGAATCATGTAATGAACATTTTCTATAGAGAACTTTTTTTTTGGCCAGTCCTAGGCCATGAACTCAGGGCCTGAGCACTGTCCCTGGCTTCTTTTTTGCTCAAGGCTAGCATTCTGCCACTTGAGCCACAGCGCCACTTCTGGCCATTTTCTGTATATGCTGGGGAATCGAACCCAGGGCCTCACGTATACGAGGCAAGCACTCTTGCCACTAGGCCATATCCCCAGCCCCTTCTATAGAGAACTTTGTGAAAACGAAGAGACTTTTGCAAAGCTTCTGTAAACTTTTATTTTATTCTTAGGGGCCACTGCCACCCCGGGGCCTTAGCTTCTGGCTCATTTCTACAAAGTTACTTGGTGGAAAGATGTGGCAAAAGTAGAAGTTGAAGATATTCCTACGAGTACACCACAGTTACTTACCAGTCCATAACCAAAATGCACGCCGAAGCTTGTGTAGTTACTCAGAAATCTATGACTTTCTGAATTTATAAAATGACTTTAACATGTCAGAAACAAAATTACTTAAACAAAATACAACTGTCTACACACAATAGTGGGGACTCAAGGCTTAGGTGACAGGAGCATCTCACTGTGTATGCTGGCCCGATGGTGCACTGGAATCTGACTAACACAAAGAGAAACTCAAACAACTGGGAACCTGATACACTGTACTTACAACTCTACTATAATACAACCCAACACATTCGTTTACCTAATTTATCACCAGCAGTGTAGCTGGTGACGTTTGATAGAAAAATTAGGCAACTTGCCAGGATGAGAATAATACTTCACCAAGTGTAATGCCTTTGGCTTTAACACAGAAAACACTATGACTGCTTTGTCAAACAACCAACGTAGCAAAACTCTGTCTTGCTAACCCGTCGTTCGGGAACTTTACATGGTGCCCCGCCTACCCACTTATACTCCATTTGCAATAGGAACATAGTCCACAAGATGGATAAGCACAGGAGAGTCTTGCGTGTGAAGACTGACTGAGGTGGGTTGTTGTAATGAACAGTCACCCAGAATCCACTTAGACCGTGTGCTTTGTACAACCACTGGGCATTATGATTAGATTACTGAATCCATACAGTCCATTCTTCTTAGGTTTATCACACAAAAACTTACAACTGTTCACACACACACACACACACACACACACTCACTCACAAATAATGAAGGACTTTTTCTCCTTACAGTCTGTAAACATCTGGGAAAAGGCCCAGCAAAGTCACTGTGGACCCTTTGAAATGATGACCACTGGGAGTAGGATGGGGTGGGGTGAGGCCTTAGTTCATGCTGTCATTCCAAAGAAGTGACAAATCAAAGGTTCACAGTGGGAGTCACTGTACTCCCTGGTAGGACTGACTCCTCTGACCACTTGCAAATTAGCTTTCCTACTTGGAAAAAGGAACTACTAAAAAAACCTTACAGCTAGTTAACATTTCAGGAGAAATTAAAGAGACTAAAACAGGATAATATATATTACAAAACCCAACAAAAGTTTCCCCACCCTCTAAAAATATTCTTTTCCTCCTTAAGTATACTTTAGACACATTGCACTGAAAGTCTCAGACATAGTTAAATGGCACATACAGACGTGAAACATGATTTATACATGAAAAACTGGGCTTGTGAAAAATAGGGTTATTTTATCCAGATATTAATATTATTCTCTGCCATGTAGCCCAGGCTGACTTTGAACTTGTGATTCTTCTTCCTCCTTCTCCTCAGGGCTACGATTGGGATTATAGGCAGGCATCACCATGCCCAACCTGCAAATATTATTTTTGAGTTTAACATAAAAATATGTTCAATATTTTCTGGGGAAAAAAAGTTAGAAAAAGAAAATACAGGTTTTAAACATTTTCCTTCAAATAGCAGCTGTGGAGCTGCTATTTCTGAAGACCAATCTGTGTTGTATGTGCCTATGGCCTGTTTTTCTGTTGCAGTTTTAGAGTTCATGCGTGAAAAACAAAACAGTGATGTCAGGAACATTTAACCTCATTGCTTATCTCAACCTCAGTGTTATTTTTTTTGTGTTCTTTTTTTTTTTTTTTTACAAAATATATGTAAATTAGCTCAAACATTTCTAGGCTATTATACAGTAAAAAAAAAAATACTGGCACTGAATGACGTTTCAAAGAAAAGTGTTCAAAATCCATGCTATGTTTGGCCAAAAAAAAAGAAAAAAAAGTACTTAGTAAATTTGGTCTTACTCTCTCAATTCTTGTGATGACCAGTGTGGTAGAACACTGCGTGGAACCACCAGGAAAGATGGTCATGTACTCCAAATGATTTTCATGCAGAGGCAGCAAAAATCCTTCTGGTTTCCTTTAACAGGCCCCCACTGTCTCCCACTTCCTGCCATTTTTGAGTGTTTGGAGCATGCAGGATATATAAGCTAGGTAACGATTCATGGACTTTGTGGATATAAGCCAGTCCACTCTGTGCTGTTGGGTGAAGCCTTTGTAGAATATTTCGGGGGTGGGGGCGGGGTGGGACTGAGTCAAGGAAGCGGAGCTCAGAAGAGATTTCTGGAGACGTCGTTGCCAGATGACTGCCCAGCGGGACTTGACGGAACGTGGACCCATGTTCTTCAGTGGTTAGTTCATGCTGTCCTTGTGGCTGCTCCTCTCTGTGTTGTGATTGTTCTGGTCGTGGTTCTTCCACTGGATGCTTGTGCCATTCATGGGGACCGAGGTCATCAGGCTTTTGGACTGGTGGCAGCAGCAACAGAGGCACGACTAGGAGAAGGAACAGACTGTAAACAGCCTTCCAACCTTGTGCCTAGCCCAACACGGAGGCTGATGCAGGGAGGGGTACTCAGAGGATTACTCCACAGCAGTCCCCTCACCAGGGTGGAGTGGGCGGTTGCTTGCTCCTCAGCTCTAATTCTATTTGGCGAGTGGAGGAGGAAGGGAAGGCAGCACTTTGGGGCAGGGGGCTGGGGGGAAGGGGGGTCTCCTCAGCCTCCTCAGCTGAGGTGCCTGTGGGTGGGGAAGGGCCGCTGGGCCCGTGTCCACCCCCTGCATGGTGCCCCTGGCACCAGGGGCTGCACCTGACCCAGCAGGGCCTTGGGAGGGTAAGAGGAAGAACTTATACTAGAACCCAAGATGCTCTAGATTGGGCTCTTTCCCTTGGGTATGCGCCTTTTTAAGGAAGACCTGTCAAACGTAGGCTTCATTCTAAGAATTTGTATCTCATCCTTTTCCTTCCCACCTATTTAATATTCCCAATTAATATGTTAATAGCGAGCATACAACGTCACCGTCGGTATCTAAAGTGTAGTAGCGTGTTAGTGAATCCATTTGAGAAACAGCATCTGTGACATAACACTGGCAAGGTGATGTAAAACAATACGGCTGCCGAAACTTCCACACTGCTCCCTCCATTTGTATGATTCTTTGGTTAATTAATCTATCTCCTTTTAGATGATACATTCTGGAGGGGAGTTACTATGCTTTTCCTTCGCTATTCTATCCCTAACAATGATCAACTCGTCAGCATTCTCAAAAGCTTCACAGTGATCATCTGATTTTACAGAACACAGAAGAGGCACCAAGCAGTCCTGAGGGGAGTCAGACAATTAGCCAGCACAGAGCTGAGACATCAGCTTCCAGACTCTGTGCCTTTGACCTTGACCTCCACGTGACTCTGCCCATTAAGTACCATGAGCCTCGGTTTTTGCCTTTGCTCCCTGCTATAGTCATTGCAATATTGCAGGGTCATTGCAGGGACTGAGATGTAACACAGCCAAGACATGCTGGGGGCCTCTGCACTTTGCAAGTTTTGAAAACAGAAGGAAATGGATTGCAAATGAACTTATGGTAGCAATGCCATAAGCAGTTACTCTCCTGAAGAGGCAGTTGCTAACTAAATGCGTGATTTGACCTCATTTGGTGAGTTCTGCTAAGTCTAAGACAATGGAAGGGCAAAAATCAGTTTTATGTACTTAATCTTCCTGGAGCTCACTTTGGAGAATTTACTTAAAAAAAAAAAAAGTACTCAACTGCCATGCAATTAAGACAGTCCTTTTAGTTTTAACCTCCAAATATGCTGGTGTCAGAATAGACATTCTTTTCTGCTCTGCTGACAACCTGACACCTTTTAAGTAACAGGCTGTGATTTTTCACCTCTCAGATGAAAAGGAATATGATTGATCAAAGTAGTGTTAAGATTGGAATCGGTTGTGCCTATTGATTAACTAATCTACTCATTTGGCTGTCCTTAAAAAAAAAACAAAAAAAAAAAAAACCATGCTTGCAAAGCAGTCTTACCTGGAAACAATTTTTAAACTTCTTGCTCACAAAATACAGAGCGATTGGATTTATACAGGAATTCATGGTTGCCAAATTAATACCGATGTAATCCATGAGCAGCAAGAAACTGGAACAAAGGAAAAGGGTGTAGAATAATCAGATCGTATTGTTTTAAAATGTGCTCAGCGGTGCTGATCCCTGGGATAAGCATTTTTCTTGCCCAGAAGTCATGTCTTCTAAGGTGGCAGATGGAATTTTGTAAAGAAGCGCCCGTGCAAGTGGCAGTTTCAGGGCGGTGGGAGGTGTGCCGGGAGATCACTCAGTGCCTGGCTCAGCTGAAACCCTCCCGCACAGCCTCAGGAGCGAATGACAAGATTACAAACATGGCTTGCACAAATGTGGGGAGTTCGTGATGGGTTATGTCAGCTGAAAAAAAAAAAATCACCTTTGCAAATTTAATTTTCATGGCTAATCAAAATGTAAACTAGATGGGAAAACTTTCTAGGTGGGTAAAGCAGAGAACCCTCAGTTTCCTAGGGGGTGCGTGGAATCGTACCTAAGTAATTCACAGCGGTTTGTATCCATCTCATCATAGACAGTCTTCTTCAAAATACGGCTCAAGTGCAGAGGGAACCAGCAGAGCGCAAAAATGACAACCAAGCAGAACACGGTTTTTGCCACTTCTCGACGCTGAAGGAAAGAAAGGAAACACAGGCGCAGAGAGTTTATAGACTAGTTGAAACTCCTACTCAACAGGGGGAGGGGCATTGGAGGGGGGGAACTAAAGTAGGGGAGAACAGAACGGCCCCTTCACGAAGCCCCTCCTCCTTGAGGTCTGGAGTGCCAGTCTCTCTTGCAGGGGTTGTGCAGAGTGCTTACTCCTGTAATCCTACCTACTGTGATCTGAGCATCACTGTTTGAAGATGGCCTGGGCAGTAAAGTCCATGAGACTCTTAACTCCAATTAACCACCAGAGAACTGGAAGTAGAGCTGTGGCTCAATGTGGTAGAGCACTAGCCTTGAGCACAAGAGCTCAGGGACAGTGCCCAGGCCCTGAGTTCAAGCCCTATGGCTGATTAAAACAAAAACAAAAACAAAGCAACTTAAAGAAGCATGTAAATATGAAGTAGCATATTATTACTGTTCCAAATCCCTAATTATTTCCAGAGTAGGTACAAATCATAGTTCAAATAGACTTAACCATGACACTAATGCAAAAAAAGATAGCAACATTTAAAACACTTTTTCCCAGATCCATTCTAACAACTTCATTTATTGCAGAGATGAGCTAACAGTTTCTTAACATCTTCCCATCTGAAGTGTTTGAAAGAAACATGCATGCCTGAACAAAGTCACACTGAAGTTTCTTAATGAATCGCCTTGCTAAATGTTAATAAAAGATAATAGCTACCATTTGTATGACACATTGGATTTTACAAAGTACACACATGCACATCAATTCCTTTGGTTCTCATAATAGCACTGATTCACATATTATTAAGCCCAATTTACAGATGAGGAGTCCAAGTTCGAAAAATTGGTATACTAATTGAAAAGAGTTGTTGGTGATGAATGATGCTGGTAATTATAGACTCTCGTGGAGAGTCCAGCACAGCTCACATTAACTTCTAGTGTGGTGGATGTCTGTATATACTTCACCGCTGTGACCTAGAACTGTGACCTAGTACCTAGAATTATTAGCAACTAGAACAGGATGTACCAACACTAGCTTCCTATGGATGTGTTCAAATTCCTTCTAGACCTCTGGGTCCTCTGGAAGTGAATCTCTCTACATGCTTCATCTTATTTGCTATCATGAATCTTACTTTAGACGTTGCTTTGGGAAATGCATCTTGTATTTTCCACTTGCCAAATGCATGGTGCTTCTTCCATGCCTCTTCATTTGGAAGAGTCTTGATTTCCCAAATATATGTCCCCTGTCCTCTTCTTCATCAAATACAATTTACCCTCCAGGGCATGATTCAATTTCCCTCATTCATGAATAGTTTCTCCACTCCTTTGTTTCATGTACCTCCTGGCTTTCGAGAGTATAGGCTACTTGGGTTGCACTTTAGTTCTGTTCTCTCATTGTTTTGTGCTTGTATTTCTACAAGTGGATGGCAAGGCTTGTAAGAGAAGAAAGTTATAAGCTTCATTCTGCTCTGGCATAGTTCTAAGCCCAGTGCAATGCAGAGATACCTATGCACATGTGCTCACTATGCTCTTGGCAAGATCACCATGTCATTGCTCTTTGTGCCCATCCCTCTTGGCTATCTGTTTCACAGGCAAGTTCCTTATTTCACAAAAGAAATCCCTAACACTACAACTATAAAGAAAGCAGTTACCAGGTAGTATTTTTAAAAAGGAAACTAGGTTAAATGGGTTATGCACAGTATGGTCATGTATCACTTAAGGACAGGAATGTATTTTTAGAACTGCATTGTTAGGCAGTTTTGTCGTTGTGTCAACCTCAACAATATGCTTAGACAAGCCTAGTTGTTATCGCTTACGATGTACTAGGCTGTATGATCAGCCTGGTGCTCCTAAGCTTCAAACCTATACAGATGTTTCTGCACTGATAGGCAATTGTAACACAGTGGTATTTGCACATATGTAAATAAATCTTAGCATAGGAAAAGTTCAGTAAAATAAATCCTAGGCAATGAAACATTCACAGTTCTACTATTATTTGATGGAACAAGTGTGTATGTGGTTGGATGAAAGCCGTTAGGAAACAAATGAATGCAGATGTCAGCCTGAGAACTTCTGAGAGCCCCAGCCAGGTTTCCTGATTGTAATCCACGTACCTGTTTGAGATGCTCACTGAGGGCAATCCTCAAGCTGCCATTCCTTCTGTTCAACATCTCACATGTCATGAGGGTGTAGAAGATCGCAGTGCACACCAAAGGCATGCAGAAGTAAAACCCAAAGAGCCACCAATCCTTCACGTCTTGGTAGAACTGTCCAGTGAAGAAAAAGAGGGGCAAAGGAATATAAATTAATTGTGGGCACTTCAAAATCTTTGTATTTGTAGATATATTTTTATATTTATGTTCTGTGCCTGGAATAGGGGTTGTGCTAAAAAAAATGTGTGTGTGTATGTGTGTGTGTTTGTGTGTGTGTTTTCTAGTTATGGAGCATGAATGCAGGGCCTGACTGCTGTCCATGAGCTTTTTTTTTGCCAAGGCTAGTGCTCTGCCACATGAGACACAGCTTCACTTCCTGCTTTTTGTTGATTAATTAGAGATAAACATCTCACAGACTTTCCTGTCTGGACTGGCTTTGAACCCTGATCCTCAAATCTCAGCCTCCTGAGTGGCTAGGATTACCTACATGAGCAACCAGTGCCTGGTAAAGTGTGATTTTTTTAATTGAAAATTTTTAGAAATTATTCTGGCTTGATCATAGCACATTAAGAAACCGCATATGAAAAACATTATGCTGACAAAGATACTTTTTGTAAGCTGAAGTTGAGTTTTGTTACACAATGGAAGGACCCTGATCAACAAAAAGCACTCCTTTCTGAGGCTCAGAAAATATGATTTGAGACACGTTTGTCTTTATCTATTGATGGATGTCAACATTTTGAGCTTTGTTGACTTTCGATGATTGTAGTTAATGTGACCATCTGCAAGGTTCTGAGTGGCTAATCTGGGTAGCTGTGGCTTAGAGGAGTTAACCCTTTGCCTGGTATGCCTGCAATGTGACCCCAGAGTTGGCTGGAGTCAATAACTCTCCCCTCTCCTTCCTTTAGCCTCCCCCCTGGAAACTCCTGAGGCAGCTCTGCCTTATCTGAAGGCTGCCTTAGCATCATCTCGCTGTGGATGGGACTTTGTAAATACCAAGATTGCTCAGATCTGTGACTTTCGTAAAGGAGAAAACTTAATACCTTAGATAAATAAGAGTTGGAAAATGATATCTTCATTCTCAGTCCCATTAAATTAATTACCAATCTGGGAGATAGACTTCTTTAACATGTCTCCAGACTGTTTATTTGCTAAAACACAGCTTCCTGTGACATCTGAGTTCCCACAGTGAAAAAAGAGAGCCTGCTGCTCTATGAAAAACTGGGTGGGTTCTGAATATGGGAAGGAGCTCAGCGGGCTACACTCATAGTATGTCTATTCAAATAATGGCTCCTAAGCCAGGGGGCTAGTGCCCCATGCCTGTAATTGTAGTACTCAGGAGGCTGAGATCTGAGGATTGCAGCTCAGAATCAGCCCTGGAAGAGAGAAGTCTATGAGACTCTTATCTCCAGTTCACCAGCAAAAAAGCTAAAAAGAGACGTGAGGCTCAAGTGGTAGAGAGCCAACTTTGAGCAAAAAAGCCAGGAGAGCCTGAGGCCTTGCGTATATGCCTCAGTACCAGCATACAAAGAAAAACAATGGCTCCTGCATACCAGAAGTTCAGTGAGTTCAGCCTGTGGTGTTACCATAGACCCCTTTGGGAGTTTGATAAACGCTGTAGTCTATTCTAAGAAGGGTACTGTTACACGATAAATCAAAATATTATGTAATTCTAATGGAAGCCAAGTACATTTAAATGTAGCCAATTACAATGGAATGTGACTATCAAAAATAAAATTCTGATACAGTGGATGTATTTACCAAAAAACTGAACAACCGATCTGATGGTGGCTCTCATAACTGGCAAAATGATCAAATGGTAATGAGCACTTGTGTTTTATGATTACCCAAGTCTGTTCCAACCAGTGGGAAACCCATGGTACTCTTAAATACTACTGTGGTTTGTTGCCTATGTTCATAGTTGAAGGAAATGATAGATTTCACTTAGAAACTAGGGAAAAATCAATGTAGTTTCTTTCCTACGTCTTACTCCCTCAGGTGATGTGCAAACTCCCAAAGGAGTTAGGTTATTGAAATCTGCTTAGGCAGGTATTTTCCTACTCTTCCCACCCCAAGCATGTACTGCAGAAGGATTTTAGTCTTGAGTTTTGAAAAGCATCAAAGGACCCCTCCTTTGTTCTGAAGTGAGGGGCAACCCCTTTCTTTTCTTTGAGCATGCCCCCCCACCCCTGCTGCCCTTTCTGATTTGTTGTCCCTCTTCCCCATGCATTTCTGGTTGAGTACAAATGACCCGCAAGCAGCTGCAGAGGGAAGGAAGCTGACCCTTTGGGCTAGATGGAGTCCTTGCTCCACATGACAGAGGCCTGTTGAGAAAAGGCTCACAAGTGTCTTTTGAACTGATATCATCAGCAAGAGATTGGAAGGGCCTCAGGTCAGTCTAGGGTAGAGTTGAGGAGGGAAGAATTGGACAAAGAGGGGAAATGAGAAGAGAGAACAGGGCTTTAGACTCAGCATGAATTCGGAGGCACTGCTGGTTCAACTCAGACCCTTTACTGCTAGCCTGCCTGCAGAGTTCTGCTCTTTGCTTGAAAATTTATACAGAAGACCCAGACTCAGTAAAAGAACTCATTTTATTTTGTCCAGCCCCGGTGATTAGTATGTTTTTCTCAGGAATACCTAGACTAGTGTCCACACTGCCTAGATTCTGATAACCTGCTACTGTCTTGTGTATGATTATGAAGAAATGGATAAATAGAAGACTTCAACTTCAAGACTGCCAGTTGGGCAGTTGTCATAAACTTTTTTTTTTTTTTGCCAGTCCTGGGGCTTGGACTCAGGGCCTGAGCGCTGTCCCTGGCTTTTTCTTTCTTTCTTTCTTTCTTTTTTTTTTGCTCCAGGCTAACACTCTACCACTTGAGCCACAGCGCCACTTCTGGCTTTTTCTGTTTATGTGGTGCTGAGGAATCGAACCCAGGGCTTCATGCACACTAGGCCAGCACTCTACTGCTAAGCTATATTCCCATGTCATGAACACTTTTAATTTAAAACAAGAATTCTCATTTTGTGAATTCTCTACTTTAGGAATGAGTACTTTTTGCAAAAGAAACATGCATTTTAAACATGTTTCCCAAACACTTAAAGACATGGGCAATCTGAAGAGAAATATTGATGTGGTCAGGTGAACTGAAGAACATCTGAATATGTTAAACTAAAATACCTTTTGAAATGCTTTGCAAATTTGTTATTTGTGTATCAGACCTACATGCTACACTTTGAACCAGTAAATCTATCTTTAAAAATAATTAAGAGGGAACCAGGAGTTGGTGGCTCATGCCTGTATTCCTAGATACACGGGAGGCTGTGAACTGAGGATCAAGATTTAAAGCCATCCAGGACAGGAAACTCTGAGAGACTCTTATCTCCAGTTAACCACTAAAACTTTGGAGCTATGGCTTAAGTGGTAGGACACTAGCCTTGAGCACAAAAGCTCAAGGACAACACCTAGATGGTGCGTTCAAGCCCCAGTACACATGCACTCTTTCACACACACACACATACACACTCAAACACACATACACAGTGCATTTCCCTAAGAAACATGAAATAAGCATTTGCATTTTATTAGGCAGAATTTCTTATGCTGTATTCCTTATTATAGAAACATAAGATTCTGTACATATACATCTTGTGCCTTCCTTTGGTAAATGAACTTTAGAATTCTTTTTTTTTCCTTGTCAGTTGTGGGCTTGAACTCAGGGCCTGGGTGCTCTCCCTGAGCTTTTCTGCTCAAAGCCAGCGCTCTGCCACTTGAACCACAGTGCCACTTCTGGTTTTCTGGTGATTAATTGGAGATAAGAGCCTCATGGACTTTCCTGGGCTAGCTTGGAAGGCAACCCTCAGATCTCAGCCTCCTCTGAGTAGCTAGGATTACAGGTGGGAGCCACCAGTGGCCTGCTGAACTTTACAATTCTTAATTATGCTACAAGACAAGATTAGGAGGCAAAATTGCTCTATTAGGGAACTAAACACTGGCTTAACGTCTCCTTTCCATGCAACTGTAGAATGTCTGAACTGACAAAGTACAGCGCCCCTCTCTCCACTGGGGAGATGTCAGGAAGTTTTAAGATGATGGAGAACCAACACCTCCTCCCTCGTCCCCAACACCCAGTTAATTCCTTTTAAGCTTTGGTAAATTTCACATTTCATTATCTTTAATTTAGTGGATTGTGAGACCGTACCTCCATGAACTTCGATGTGGCATTGAGCATGCAGGTTTTGTGCTGCTCTCCCCTGTATTCAAAGGGGACCATGACGAAGCCGATGGCTTCAGGGATGGCCAGGATAAAGGAAAGGATCCAGATAGAGACGATTTCGATGGCAGTAATCAAGGGAATTCCAATTCCTTGTACGCGACTCCAGGAGGCAACTGCTCTGTATCTACAAAAAGAAGAAAGAGAAAAAAAATGCGGTGGTAAAATAAGGTCGTTAAGATATTGTAAACTTATTTGAACTAAGCATAAGTTATAATTCTAGAGAGTTCCTTCCCATGGCCAATGACCAACTGTTGGCTTTTAAGGCATTTTTGGTGAGTCCTGGAATGAAAAGCATGATGAGTTCCATTCATTCAGAATCCAAAGTCCAGGCAGGCCTGAGTCTGAGCTCTGTATTTGAGATTTAGTGAACTCTTGAGAGAGTTTAGACTGTAGCAACAGCAGAGTGATAAGATAGGCCTGGGTGTTTTAATTGGATGATGAAAAGAGTAGTGAGAATTGCTAGCACTTTTTACACTAACAAAATAGCTATATCTATCCCTCTTTACATGTTAAGGAAAAAAAAGATAAAACATTATCCATGAAATGGCTTTAGATATCACTGAGTCAACAGTGACCTTAGACCATGTATCTTCCACCATCAAAATAACATCATTGTGTTTGTAGTGGGTAGCAATGTAGTAAATATTATTTTTTGGTAAATGTCAAAGGATGGATGACTCACTCATTATAGTTCTGTTCTAGAGTATATAAAAATGAGTTAAAAATACCTTGGTTCCTAATCTTAAGGGTTTACAATCTAACCATAAAAAGTTCATAAAGAGTTTAGGATATAGGGCTGGGGATATGGCCTAGTGGCAAGAGTGCCTGCCTCATATACATGAGGCCCTGGGTTCGATTCCCCAGCACCACATATACAGAAAATGGCCAGAAGTGGCGCTGTGGCTCAAGTGGCAGAGTGCTAGCCTTGAGCAAAAGGAAGCCAGGGACAGTGCTCAGCCCCTGAGTCCAAGGCCCAGGACTGGCCAAAACAAAAACAAAAACAAAAACAAACAAAAAAACTTTGGCATTAAGAAATTATGCCTTACTTTTTAGCAGCTAATATGGTAGATTTAATGTTGTATGTATTCTACAGCTAACATTTCAATAGAAAGAACACACACGCACACACAAAGATAGTAAGACAAGGATTTTCCCCCATCACTTTTACTGATCTTTAAACTATTATTTTTCAATGATTATTATGCCATAATAAGCCTCTGAAGGCAGTCACAACTGAATTAAAATTATATTCTAAAATTGCTTTTTTTCAATTCAATATTTTTATGGTGGTCACAATTAAATGTCACATGACATGGCAGTGTGGTTTAGAAACTTGGTGCTCTTGGACCTGTGAGATGGTCTGATGCTAAATGCTTTCAGATTTACTATTAAGAAAAGATTTGGGACATGGCATGATTTTGTGGCTTCATTTTTGAAATTTTTTGTTGCTGTTGTAATGGAAAGGAAACCTTTTCTTTTTATAGCTTTTAGGAGATAGTGCCAGGAGACTACAAAACAGACCAAAGCATTAGAGACAGGTGCTCTTGCATTTTCAAGACATGCAACTTACCGTAGAAGATTACTCAAGAAAACCAAGAAAATGTACAAGCTACCCAGGCCGTCAAGATGAGACTCTATCGCTTACTTATTTAACTGTTAAAATGTGTCTACATAGTATAGCTGGGAAAATACAACTCTTTGGAATCATGATGTCTAATTCTTTACCAGAATTACGTGCAGATTAATAACTGTAGTTTTAGGTACTTATGGTGATGCTATATAGTATATATAGCCTGATTTTCTGGAGGAATGTTTTACAAAACCTTTTGGGGGTAAACAAGATTTGTATACAGTAAAAGTCTCTGGAGAAAGTCCAGGTTTGTTCACAATGGAATAAAATACAATCATGCAAACAGACCAAGAAAATCGTTTTTGTGAGCTAATCTAGATTGCAGTGAGGAATCTATGGTTATTTCCAGTAAGATAAAGTTCTTGTTTAATCTTGCTTTCCTTCTTTGTTTGCTTTGCTTTATTGCCTTATTGAACAAGGGAGCCCCGATGTCCAGTGAAAGCTCAAGGGAATGGGCTGTCAGTATCTCAAGACTGTCGGCTAAGTTGTAGCTGCTACCGCCTCCTTTTCTTAAGCTCAATTAGGTGATTTAAATACACACTTCACCTCATCATAAAGTAATAAATCCAAGTTTCTCAGCCAGGATTTGGAGCAGAAGGTGCTTTACGTAGGGAAATGGGATCAGTGAGTTCTTAGGCTAAATACATCCACAAACAAGCTTCCTTTTATAATGTGCTACAAGTTCCCAGAATATTACGCACTGCGGTGGTCTCAATCGTATTTCCTAAAAGCCATGTGTCAAAGGCTTGGTCACCAGCCTGTGGCCCTTTGGCCCTTTCTGGGTAGTGGTGGAACCTTTAAGAGGTGGAGACTAATGGGAGGAAGTGCGGTCACTGAGATCACGCCCTTGCAGGGGTCTGTGGGATACGGTGGCTTCCTCTCTCTGCTTTCCCTCCACAACACTCCACAACACACTCTCCACCATGGTGTGCTGCCTTACCCCAGACCCACACGCCAAGACCTCCCAATCTGTGAGCCAGAACTAACCTCTCCTCCCTAGAAGCCAAGAATCTCAGGGATTCTGTGAGAGTGATGGGAAATTAACCAACACAGAACCCACTCATGAAAATGAAACCAAGGGCTGGTGTGGCCACACCTTCGGCTTGGTCCCCAGTGAGTGTGGGGTGCCTGGGTCAGGACCCCCGTGGGCAGACTCTGGGGGGAGCGTTTTCCTATTACATTGCCTCTACCTTGTCATGTGGCATGCCAGAAGGACAAATGGCACTTTAGTTATGTGAAGACGTTTGTGGCCATGCATGACATTTTCAATGTGGAGGCATTTTAAGCATGTACATTGAAGGTATGGACTGAGATAGTCATCATGTTCAAAACAGACTTAAAAACATTGTAAAATAAAACTTAAATCCCAAAGACATCCCATCAACTAAATCTACTTTCATTTTTCTCATTCTTTGCCATTGCTGTTCTCAGAGGCACAGCTTGAAAACATACTATAATTATATCCGTTCCAACTTTATGTTTTGCTCTGTTTATGTGAGGAAATGATTGCCCATGTACCTACATAGGTATGGCATTTATCAATTTGGTGCCATAGGATTATACAGTATTGACACCATTTGCTGAAATCTTTCTCCTATGTTGGCACCACTTCTGGTGTTCCACGGTCGTGAATGACAAAATGCTTGAATATATGTATTTGCTTTCTCTTTATGAGTGGTTTTCTAGCTGACTTATCTTAAGTAGAATGGGGACAGCTGGATCAGGGGAATGAAAGAGTAGCTCAAGTACCTTTTTTTATCTTATGAGATGTAGGTTTAGTTATGTTGTCCAGGCTGGCCTAGAACTCACTACGTTGCCCAGATCCAACATCAAACTTGGGGAGTCCTCCTTCCTTAGCCTTGCAGATTCTGGGATTACAGGCATGCGCCATCACACCTTGCTTAAGCACCTTGAAAAAGTTTCTAACAAGTAAGTGTCTTTTGGTCAGTGCTTGCCTTAGAATTTGTTTATTTTCTCCAATTTTGCCACTTCTCTACGTTAAAAGGGCACTGCTGCCCATCTTGGAGAGTGACTATTCTCCACATTGTTTATGATTTATACCTCTCATGTTACAGACAGACTGATTTCCACATGAACGTTACAGACCAAACTACTAGCAGAAAGAGTCTTACGGAGAAACCAGGTAAACTGGGTTCAAACAGACCCACAACTGCATCTGTGTATTTTTAGCTTGCAGTGGCTCATCCATCAGTGGAGCCTGGTGCCAGCAATGGCGGGCTCCACACCGTAGCCCCAGCCTTCTGGAACAGAATGTCCAGGGCCTTGCAGCATGCACGAGGAAGATGAACGCTTCTGAGCTGACACTTCCGCTGTCCCCTGCCAAGGTGCCGGAGGAGTGCTCTGTGTGGATCCAGGAGACGAGCTCAGTGCCAGCTGAAATCTACCACCCACCCCTCGCTGGAATGACAAGAAGAAGAGCCCCCTGAATTCCTGACCCACAGCTTGGTGAGATAGGATAAAATAATTATCTTTAAATGGCTGACTTGGGGATCGTTTGTTATGGGCGAGAAATGGGGTAGCCAAATTAACCAGTGGCCTGATCTTGACAGTCGAGTAAGATAAGAGATGAGGAACTAATGTGACAAGGAACAGGCCCCAAACGAGATCCCAAGGGGCCCCGGCCAGTCCCGTCCCCTCGCATTCAGCTCTTCTTGAGTCTACATGCTGGATATACAGCATTTAAAAACCACATCTTCAGGAGAAGAAGAAGAAACCAAGTCCAGGTCTAAATAAAACAAGGGGATTTTTCAGAAAAATCCCCTTCATGCTACTTGAGTGACAGACCACTACCTGATGATTGGAAAGGATGGGTTGTAAAGCTGACATCAGCTTTTGAATTTGAGGCATCAAACAAACCTGCCTTGTGAATGGGCCTTTGCAACTTCTCCAGGTACCTAATTAAACATCATGTTGCAAGAGTTGTTAAAGGAGTTTTACCTTTTTATAGCCTCTCTTACTAGTCACCTTTTAGCTAAGTGGGATCTGCACCTGACCCACCCTATCATCTACTTTAAACATGACTGCAACTTTACAAAGAAGAGCATCTGATACCCCCTCCACCTCCTGCTCTCCTTCCTCCCAATCCCCAAACTCAAAATGACACATATAGCATGCAAAAAAACAACAACACACCCCTATCTTAATAGCTGATCACTCATATTTTCTTGGGAAAAGTTCATTCATTTTAATGCTTTAGCATTAAAAACTTACTTTGATCCCCCGAGCAGGGTCAAAATTTGTGCCTTTTTCTAAAATTCCTTCTCTTGTTCAGAAGAGACTAAGAATGTAAGATTAAAGATAAATAAAAGTTAAAGAAGAAATTAGTAAAAAGGTTAAGCTCAGACAAATCTCAGTTGAGCAATGAAAGGTCATTCTTCCTAGTAAAAACCTTATGCTTTCTCTTACCGTTTTGTTTATTTCAGGTTGATCAAAGACTAGTAGTGAGAAAGTTGGGGCTTTTCTTTGATCTTTCAGTGTTCTGTAATCACTGAGTGATTGATGAAGTAATAAAGAAATTCAGCAGGGCTTAGATGGATGTTTTTCTCATTTGCCCTAGAAAAATATAGCCTCTCGTTGCTAAAATGAGAGACAATTATCCTACTTAAAATATTAAAAATCATTGCAACTCTTCTGGGTTCATAATTTGATTCAGCTCAGAGAGTCCAAGTGGCGTTTCACATAGTGCAAATTGTTTTGTGACAGGCTCAAATTTCCTTCTTTTTTTTCTGTACTGCTTGCTTTATTCAAAAATGATAATTTTAGTAGACTATGAGACAATCAAGTGAAACTCCAAGTAGATGATATCATATCATCAAGAATGATGTGTGAGTAGTTCATCCTCTAGTTCATGATAGCTTTTCAAATAGAAGTAACAACACAGGTTCTGAAGGTCAGAGTCAATAACTCAAATAAAATATAGCAAGAGTAAAGAATGGACTAGGGAACAAAAACGAGTGGGTCTGTTATAAAGGAAACATGTCATGGAATAGGGCTATTTTTTGTAGGAGTAGGAGGTTTTGTGTTTTTTTTTTTTTTAAATGATCATCTCCTTGGTCTAAAAGTCAGACTACATCTTAGTGATAATTCTTGGCATTTTTTTTTTCATTTTCTGAATGAAGCATGACTCACACTGAATTTGTACATAGCTGACTGGAGGGATGGACCATGCAGTCCATTTCTCTTCACATGAGACCAGGGAGGAGACCTTATACAGGAAATCAGAGTCCATGGCCCAAGTTTAGTTGAGTCTCCGTGGAAAGGTCCTCTGAGATTCTCCAAAGGAGAATGCGAGGCAGAGAAGGCCGGAGCCTCTGATGGACATGACAGACTTTTTCCTTTAACTCATTACTTCATTAACTTGTTTTTAAGATTTTTAGGAATGTTCAGTATGAATTTTAGAAATTTTATCTTTTGAATATAACTGTTCAAAATGTCTACTATTCCTTTTCTTTTTCTTTTTTTACTTCAGAAGGTCTTTCTACTTAAAAGATCAAACAGATACTAGTTTAGTTCCTTCTTCTGTTTTGTGACTTTAGTTTTTTCACGTGTAAGTACAGTAGTTAAGAGCAGAGGCTACCTACATTTGATGAGTGCTTCCAATGCTCAGTAATCATGTGGTTTGATTAGTCTTTTCTAAATCCAACCTCCCTGACTGTAAAATGGGGACGAGTGTAGCACGTATCTCAAAGGAGTTCAAGCAAATATTTACATCATGTCTCAGCCTCCTGAGTAGCTAGGATTACAGGTGTGAGCCACGGAAACCTGGCTTAGGCTTTTTATTCCTATAGTCATCAGACTCGGGTTTTCTGATAAAGTGATCATAAATTAGTGATATAAATTAGGAAAAACATAAAAGCTTTTCTAAACTGTATGTAAGGTCATTAAACAGGACATTATACACCAATTGTGTAACATTGTATAAACATAAAAGAGCACTATGGAATGGGTCATAAAGTTGCTGCTTTCATCCTTTATAATAATTATTGCTGTGAAAATTAGCAGGTGAAGGAGATACTGTCTGGAAGTTCACAGAACTCAGAAAGGCTTTTCGGAGAGCTCTCAACAGACAACTGTGAGGATTCTGGAGAGCTTTAGCCATACTTTCTGGATTTCTCAGAATTGGATAAAGGTTATTCCTGTTGTTGCCTTCTATATAAATTATAGGCACTGGGAAGAGCATGGAGAAGAATGTAACAACACTGTATAACTACTCCTTAGTTCAAGCACTACAACTATAACTGATCACTGATCAGTTTAAAATACAAGGTTTGCATGTACTTGGATCTTTTTTCCCCACAGGTTGGTTGTATCTAATATGTCATTATATATGTGTGTGTGTGTGTGTGTGTACATATATATGATATATACACACATATATCATTGGGTATACACATATATCATTGAATATACATATGTGTATATATATATATATAGGATATATATCATTGGATACACACACACACACATATGACAAGAATCTCACGGACTTTCCTGGCTTTGAATTATAAGCCTCAGATCTCAGCCTCTTGATTACAGCCTCTAGGATTACAGGCATGATCCACAGGCTCATTGGATATTTTTTTTTTGTCTTAAAGATACTGATTACCCATTATTGGCCCAAATGCTATAGGTATATATTGCCTGCAGCCAAGACAACTGATGACCAGCAAATATGTGGAAGAAGTCAACACAGTAGAAGCAAGCATGATAGTGTTCTAACTCACTTGAAACCTTCCAAGTTTGCGGGCATGAGCGCTCTCGACTTGTCCTTTCGTAAAAGATGCTTTTCTCCATGCGCAAATGAACACAAGGCAAACCCCATACCTGTCAACACTCAGCGCGCAGAGATTGAGGACGGTGATGCCCACTGACGACTTCTGCAGGAAGGGGAACAGCTTGCAGAGGAAGACGCCAAAGTCATTGTGGTCGAAAGGCCAGCGCCCAGCCAGCAGCTGAAGGAGAAGACAGGAGAGGAAGAAATGGCAGCGCTGATGTGGAATGTAGGGTCGTACAGCATAACTTCTCAATCGGGTTTTTCTCCATGCTTTCCAGATAGCATGGTACCACTAGAGAATTACTGGCATTAATTTTTTCCTTTCCTGCTCTAAAGATTCAGCAATTCTTGATCTGGAGAGATATGGAGAATGTAATGTTATGTATGATAATGATTTATGTATTAATATTAATAAGGATGCCAAATATATATTCTAGGCAAAATGCCCTGTAATATGCATATTATATGCTCATAAAATATATTTTTATATATCTACCCTATAATATTATAAATTATGCTCCATAATATATGACATTATAATATAAAATATATTTAATACAGATGATACATTGTACATATAGCCTATGTACTGTGTATCAAATATATCTTATATACCTTATGCAGTATATATACTGCGTGAGTTGTATGTCTTACCTATTACTGTGGGTGAACAGCTTACCTACTTTGTCTCTATTTCAGTGTTAAATTACCTGCCACCAAAGTGTGCCACCTGATTTCAGAGGTCCATTTGGGAGAAGCAAGCAGGTCAGTGAGAAAGCAAGGATTCCCTGCATGTTCCAAACAAATGCTACCTTGTTGTCCTAAGCTCATATGTACCATATATGCACAACTTAATAAAAACAAAGATAGTATAAGCCAATCTCCCCCTTCTTTATCTACACCAGATGTTAATATCCTCTTCTACTTAATCCTATGAGTTGGGCATTATTTTTGTTATCGTTATGGCATCTTAAATGGCACAAACAAAACTAGTGTCGTCTTTTTTCCTTTGTGCTATTTTCCCTTCTACCTCCTCTAGTTGGGCTGTGAAAGTCTCTTCCTCTCACTTCCCTCGTCGTAGACAGGTATGGGGACATTTATGCATACAATCTGTGCAGTAGATGAAAGCCTCAAGGTTAATACAACGTTCCCTTCCAGCAACCCAAATCCTTGCAAGGTCACTTTGACTGGACATGACTGACCAGGCACCAATCCTCAAAAAGTGAGTTTCTGATGTTTTCTTTCTTTCTGGTTGGTATATAAAAGTCGGTATATAGTCAAATGAGCGGTGCAGGAAAACATCTTCCAGTGGTAACAGACTGATCTGATTACAAAGCCCGTGGTGCTCAGGGCAGGCCTTTTAATGAGCACATGCGCTCTGGCTTTTGCAAATCGAATCAGATATTATAAAAGAAATTACTCTGCATGACTGAGAATATTCCTTGCTGTTCCATTAGTCTTTAATTGCTTCAGGATTGAGGCAGAGCTTTCATGCAAACGTAATAAAAAAAAAAAAAACCCAAAACTGCCTTCTACGCCGTCAATATGCTCTTCCTTTGTCAGGCTCTTCCTGCCTTCTGACCAGCCCAAGAATGTGAGGCCCTGTGGTGTGCACAGCGCAACAATGGCCCCCAAAGTGTTCTGCACTAGCCCTGCATGCCCTCAGTGACCTGGCTGGAGGGGGGGGTGGGGAGGAAAAGCCCCCTTCATAATTAAAACCAGTGACTTGGCATGGTGTGGCCCTGAAGCTTGACTCCTGGGATTGAACTGCATCTGAGCCCCACCACCTTCCTGACCCCCTGACCTCAGCATCCTGGCGAACCTCTCAGCCTCTCCGTGCCCCCACCCCTAAAACAGCGACGGCAGGAGACGATCCACGTGTAGGGCTTGGCCGAAGGAGCCATCCCTCCTGGTGGCCACGGGTATCAGTTTCTACTCTTCTTTGGTCCCCTTTCTCTAATAGAGTGCTAACTTTCCGTTTCTGTGACACAATCGTCGACAAAACAAACCTGTCAGGAGGAAAGGCTCACTCGGGGTCTTGGTTTCAGAGATTTCAGTGTGTGGCTTGCTCGGGCCCTTGCCTTTGGGTCTGTGGTTGATCCTGGTGAGGGGTAGAGCTACTTGCCTCACGGTGGCTCGGAAGCAAAGAGAAAGGAAGAGGGAATGCCAGGGTCCATAGCCTCCGTGCCCCCAAGGACCCGTCTCACTCCCGCTAGGCTCCTCCTCGTGGTGTTTCCCTGCCTTTCTGATAGCACCGCAGGGTGGGGACCAAGCCTTTAATGTATGGGTTTGGGGGGACATATAAACTCCAAATGATGGCATATGACACAAGAGGCTCTTCCAGGCCTCATAAATGTGAATGACTCCATTCTCAGGAGTTCACGGACCACTGTGGATCCAAGAGAAGATCTACTAAGCTGTCTTCTGTGGGGGCTCATCAGGAGGCCATGTGAGCCCGGAACCAGGAACCTGGGTGCTTTGTCCCCGATGTGATTTAGACATGCTAGTAGTTCCTCGGTGAAAACTGCAGGTAAAAGAATGGATGTAGGCTCAGTGGTGAATGGATAGACACAAAGCACTGGGAAGAGGGCATAGCCCAGAGCGCACCTTTGTTCCTTACAGGCAGAGGTGGAGCTGCTTCCCTTTCCTGTCTCTCATGGGACTGTTGCTATTACTTCCTACCCACATCTTTCACTGTTGAATATTCAGTGTTTTGGTTTTTTGCTGAGGCCTTAATTTTCTGGAATCTGAAATACATAGATGTTAATAACAACCAGGTGGAGGATAGGGGAAAAAAAAGAGAGAGAAAATACTTTTAAGGCCAGAGCTCCAGACCCATAAAGTTTTTTTCCTTGGAGGAAAAGATAGGGGCTTCTCATCCTCCAGAGTCTCAGAGGCCTGAGGGATGGAAATCAACCTAGAAGTCAAGGACTAGAACCTTCTACTTACATTGAAAGCACAAGGCCATCTCTGAATAGAAGAAATACAATTTTAAAGCAGGAGAAATAGACATCCCCAATACCAAAAGTACATAATTTAGTGTCCCCAAGTAAGTGCCAGTACCTAAAGGCTTAGTTCAAAACTAAAGGAATATTTATGTTGAAAAGAAAGAAGCTTGGCCCTGTCCTGAATGGAGAAAAGATTTCACATGCATGTTGTGGAAGAAGCACCACATTTGCTGGAACAAAGTGGAAGAAGAAATCATTATAGAAAATGAGTGTTCTGACACATAATGGAAAACAAATTATAGTTTACTTGATCACCAGTGTCTGTGATGGGATGTTCTAGTGCTTCTTGAAAACAAACAAGCAGGCATAGCCAAAATAGAATAGAACAAAACAAATGGGCAGATATCCCCACACAGAGACTTGAGAAATAATCACCCCAAACTTCTCCAAGGTGACGGCAGAGAGGGAAGAGGAGAGACTCACAGGTCTTTGCGAAAACATACAGCTTATGCATCAACTTAAAGTAGAGATTCTTAGCAATGGAGCGCTTCGTTGCCAAATGGGTTGCATGTTTACAATTTACTCCGTGTGATGGAAACAATAAAGTCGTAAAGATACAGTACACAGCCTTAAGAAAATGATACCTTGTGTGTTGCTGGAGGAAAAAGAGCATGGGAGGTTGGAGTGATACTTTTAATACTCAGTGACAGATCAAACAAAACATCTCACAGCAGAGGCACGCACTGAACAGCTCTTTCCCTGTCGAAACTCCTTGAGCTTCTGGATGGCAGGCCTGGGCACTGGTGGGAAAAGGGAAGGCTGATGAAGAGGGGACTGAGGGTCAAAGTGGTCAACATAGTTTTTGTTTTTTTTTCAAATATGGGTAAAAATAGAACATGGAGCCTATTCGAATTTTTTTAAGGAGGGAAGGAGATGGGAGAGAGTGAGGGAGAGAGGAAGAGGTTGATAGGGATACGTTGTTTACGGGTGTGTACAATGAATATGTGCTCATAAAAATTTGAAAAACAAAACAAATTAAATGCCTAGGTAATTCTTGGTGTACATACATAAAAAAGCCTTCGAGATTGGAGTCCCCTTTTCTGTCAATTAAGAAATGCTAGGGGGGCTGGGGATATAGCCTAGTGGCAAGAGTGCCTGCCTCGGATACATGAGGCCCTAGGTTCGACTCCCCAGCACCACATATACAGAAAACGGCCAGAAGCGGCGCTGTGGCTCAAGAGGCAGAGTGCTAGCCTTGAGCGGGAAGAAGCCAGGGACAGTGCTCAGGCCCTGAGTCCAAGGCCCAGGACTGGCCAAAAAAAAAAAAAAAAAAAAAGAAATGCTAGGGAAAAAAAATGCTAGGCTAGAACTAGCTTATCTCTACATGGTCATAGAGTACCTCTCTGCTAGCTCTTAAACATTGTACGACCATTTTCCTATCACTGCTCCAGTATGCTAGCGGTTTTTTTGAAATCATCACCTGCATACCTTTCTCTGATTCTGCATGATTTCTCGTGCTTTCTCAGTTGCTCTTTCGTTCTCTTCATCAAATGAGTGCTTTAGTCCTTTTTGCCATTTTTGTACCCCAACGAATTAAGGATGTCAGCATTTGGGGAAGGACTGACAGCAAGCCCGGCTCCAGGGGTAATAGATTAGCCAGAGTGAAAAAAGAACTTGGGGATTTCGACAGACTAAAAAGTCTTGGGACTTATTTATTTGCTTTTTACATATGAGCAGTATTTGTTAATCTCAAAGAAAAAACCTAAACTATATAGTAAGTTTGCCTAGTGATCTATAAGCACCACAGTGTAAATACCATAGTTACTATGAGGGCTGGGAGTGTGGCTTAGTGGTAGAGTGCTTGCCTAGCACGTATGAAGCCCTGGGTTCAATTCCTCAGTACCACATAAAAAGAAAAAAGCCAGAATTGGTGCTATGGCTCGAGTTCAAGCCCCAGGAGTAGCAAAAAAGAATAGTTATGTATAGAATACAAGAAAAGTGTCAATTAATTGAGTCTACTGTAAAATGACAAAGTTTTTTCAAGGTTTTGAAAATTCGTTTGATATTGTTATGTCTTAATATCATCAGTTGGAAATAAGGTAACATAAGGTTGTCCTAGTCAAGAACAAATAGATTTTACCCTAGTTTTACTTCTAGTCTTGATGTTTGAGATGTATGTTTGCTATGGCATTGACAGAATATTCCCAAATCTTAGCAAATATACCAACATTATTCAATTGGTAAGGGGACAAAACAAGATGAGTACATGCATACAACTCAGTACAACATGTTAAGCAACAGAAGATGCAAAGCAGGTGCTTCTGGTCCTGTGAAATGTATAGAAAGGCGAATTATGTAGAAACAGATTTGTGATTGCCAGAGGCTGAGCTGGGGCTAGGAATGGGGATTGATTATAAGCAAGAATGAAGGATCTTTAAGATCATCGAAATGCTCTAAAAGTGAATTGTGGGTGATGGTTGTAAAATTCTAACGTCACTGAAATAACTGGATTTATACATAAGTGCACAAATTTTATAGTACATAGAGTATTCTTCAATTAGATTGTTAAAAAAGATGACCTTAATTAGTCTGGTCTGACTCCAGAGAACAAAACAAAACACAGCAAATAGCAACAGAGAGTACAACTTCTGGAACCAAGGCAGTAGCACCAATTGTATACATGGTCTTCAGCTGTATTCATCTTCACTGAATACACTAAAAAATAGCACCTTCCCTTAGGATACCCTTGATGAAATACTAACGTCATAAATTTTCAGAGTGCCTGGTGCTTACGTATGTATTCCCCACCCTCTTGGTACCGGGATTTGAACTCAGGGCCTTGCTTTGGCAAATGATTATTTTTCATACTGTGACAGGAAATGGCTTTGGAAATTGTGAAGATGCTCCATATGGCTTTCTTTTCAGAATTAGACATGAAAACCAAATCCCTTCGTAGATGTACTAGAACCATTCCAAACGTTACATGTAATCTTTGCCACTCATGCCACCATGGGAGGAACTGGAAGACGCGAAGTTAAGGGACCTGAGCCAGACACAGAGAGACACACACCACACACTCGCACTTCTGTTTAGAAGGCAAAACAGGGATGATCTCATATACCAGGGAGCAGAATGGTGGCAGGCAGAGGCTGGGAGAAGCTGGGATGAAGAGAGGGTGGTTAGTGGGTACATGTTCTCTAGCACGGCTGGGAAGCCATGCTTGACAACACAATGGCGATGGTAAGGATTCTGACTCTTCCCAACACCAAGACATGATGATGGAGATAGATCATTATACATTACATCCCTGGCTTGAAATGTCACCTTACAGTCTGCAAACATGTCCAAGTATGTGGCAATTTACAATCATATACGTACAGTGAGGATTTCTGGCTTCTTTCATGATCAGTTTAGATGCCCTCCCCCACCAACTATCATCTGTTATTGTTTCTTCATTCTACTTTTCAGTCCTGTGCATCTGGTAAGCCATATGGAGGAAGGTCTAGAAACGCAACACTTAGCTTCTTTTTTTTTTTGGCCAGTCCTGGGCCTTGGACTCAGGGCCTGAGCACTGTCCCTGGCTTCTTCCCGCCCAAGGCTAGCACTCTGCCACTTGAGCCACAGCGCCGCTTCTGGCCGTTTTCTGTATATGTGGTGCTGGGGAATCGAACCTAGGGCCTCTTGTATCCGAGGCAGGCACTCTTGCCACTAGGCTATATCCCCATCCCCAACACTTAGCTTCTTAATAAGCCTGGTGCTTCTACTCCAACGGGAACTTTGAGAACCATAGCTATTCACTTTCTGTACTATGTCCATGGGCAAATTGCCCAGCCTCTCAAATGATAAATGAATGGGACATGAGTTTGGCAAAAAAGTATTCTTCTGAGCAGATGTTTGTGGGCAACCACTCCATCAAGGAACTCAACCTTTCTTCTCAGTTTATTTATTTATATCTTATTTTCCGGTTCTTGCTCTGTCATTTGATCTCACTAACAGGATACAAAAACCCTGCTTACCAGATGTTCCAAGTCCATGTATAAGACGAACCACACAGATGCAGGGGAGAAGAGCAATCTCTACATCCCACACGCTCTTCCTGGAGGGTGTTATTCCTGTCCTCAATAAGGAGGAGCTAAAGGAGCCGTGCGGAGCTGGGGTTGGGGCTGGGGGGGGGGGGTGGTGGTGCTTGCCTACCACGTGTGAGACCCTGGGTTCCATCCCCCGCACTGTCCCTTACTTATGGGACAATCTTAAAAATGAAGCTGTGCGAGAAGACAAAAGAGAACGATTGTTGTTTTGTTTTGTTTTTTTTTTAAATCATAGTCTTCAAACGTGTGGCAGGGATGAAGTTTGTTGAGTTCCATGGAGGAGGATGGACGCAGTGGACAGTGCCGCCTTTCCGACAGGATCTAAGTCCTGGCTCGGCCACTTGGGTGTCGTGAGACCTTGAGGAAATGACTTAACTTTCTGGGTTCTCGTTTCCTCACTGAAAAGTCAAGAGGTGGCCTCGTGTAAGTGCTGGCGGGAGAAGTACACAAGCGAGCTGGTCAGAGACACCCCTAATTAAATTCTAGGTAATAGCCTTTCCATGTTAAGATACTGGGATACATATTTTCCCTCCCATTAATTGAACTCACGACAGTTGTTGGGGTGTTGTAGTCTCAGCCAGGTCCTGTCTTCCCCCAGCATCTGTACCCAGCCGCCCCCCCAAAGTCCCATCTCCTTCAGAGGACAGTGGCTTTACCAAAATATTTACATAAGAGACCTATTTTATCCAGGACAGTCCTGCTTTAGGCCTGCTACGCTGTCCATATGCAATTATTGGTAGTATTTCCTTTAACTTTCAGAAGCATCCTGGATTCAACAGGGAGTTTTACAGTCCCTCTATTACTCAGCTCCATGTGATTTGACTTCTAACTATATATACATTTTATATAATAGTTATGCAATGCAACTATGAGATTAATCTATACAAATACTCTTAAGATAAAATAGAAACATCTGCTTTTATTAAACAGAATACCGGAAATGAGGCAATAATCGCACACTCCTACACATTCGCACAACCACCACACACACTTACACACACACACATACACACACAAAGTATATAGCATGTGAAAATTCTTCCCTCAAGCCTAAAACTTGTCTTCACCTTTATTTTATGTTAAAATTGGGGTCTGGCAAACTCTTCTAAGGAGCTGAACTCTGAGGGAGGAATGCCATCGTCCGTGAATCTGTTTACCTCTCAACACCTGGCTAACAAGGAGACTGGAACCGCTTCTCTCTCCCCTCAGCCATGGGAACAATCTTGCCGTGTATGATGCTTTCCATCCCCCCTTCCTGCAACCGGCCTCACTGTGCTGGGAGCCAAATGCTGAGGGTTAGCAGAGTAACCCCACATGAGAATAATTACTGAACATGACCATGAGAGAAAGCAATGAGGTTCCCAGACACAGGAAACGACAAGTCAGAGGGGAGGTAGAGCTGGACCGGGTTCTGAAGGCTTCCCAGACAGCAACTTCCTCGTAACAAACAAAATTGGCTAATAAATTTATCACTCTGTCATTTTATATGTACATTTATTCTTAAATCAGCTAGTTAGCATAATGAATTTTTGCAAGGCACGCATATCTTAGCAATGCCAGAAAATCAGCCTATTTTCTAGTCTCTAAAGAGCAAAGAAAATCCTCTGTGAGTGGATGCTCATTTTGACATGCTAAGTCACTTGTATGTTTAATGTTCCCATCAAAAAAAAAATCACAATTACAGCCTATGCTTAGTGAATGGACACTGCACAGGAATCTTGGAATGGGACTATCCCTGATTACTTTTCACCCCCAAGACAAGGGAAGTTGCTTAAATGGCACAATGCTTCAGCCTTAGGGAACACACTGGAGACTTTGAGAGACAAAGGAGAGAGAAGCCATCCCGCTGCTGGCTGCTGTGTTTCTCATGAGTTCTCCTACACCTCTGAGCCCTGAGACATTCTGGTTTGCAAGGAAAAGAGAAGTCCAACAAGCAAGTTTGCTTCCAGATAGGGAACTTCCTGGGAGAAAATTATCTAAAAGAATTAACTATAGAGCAGTCTCTTTTTTCACTCATTTGTTGAATAGTGTGTGTGTGTGTGTGTGTGTGTGTGTGTGTGTGTGTGTGTGTGTACAGTGTGTCTGGACTGGGGCTTGAACTCATCAACTGACCCTCTTGGTTGGCCTTTTTACTTAAAGCTAGCACCCTACCACTTGAGCTACACCCCCATTTCCAGCTTTTTGCTGGTTAACTGGAGACCAGTGTCTCATGGATTTTACTGCCTGGGTTGGCTTTGAAACTTAGTCATCTTTTTTTTTTTTTTTTAAACTTCAAGGTCTCAAAAAACTGATTAGAAGGACGTAATCAAATCAAATCATGACCACAAGCACTAGTGAACATCAACTATGATTAAGGCATTTCATGTATATGTATGTCATAGCAATATATTTCAGAGACACACATTGCCCTGGTAGGTTGCTTTTGTATGGTTGCCCCGAGCAGAAGGGCTCTGGTGGCCCAGGATGCCGAGAGCCATGTGAGGTGTGAATGGGGACAGTTGGCCCTGGGTGAGATCCTCTCTTTTCCCCAGTGCTCACACCCTATGCCGAGACAACACACTGGAAGTCTTGACTTTTCGTTGCAACATATTCCTGGCAATGTCACACAGAAGCTGTGTATTGTTGCAGAAAATGAGGGCTGTCCTCCATGGGAGGTGGTTGTGTGGAGTCAGGCAGATTGAGGAATTACCAGTAACTGGATCTGTAACTGTGGCTCTTACTCATCCTCTTTATGCCACAAGCTAACGGGACACGTGACTGAACTCTACCCCTACCCACGGCAGCCCTGGTTCCAACACTCTGCGACAGGAAGTTCCTAGATGCCAAGCTGGCATCGCTAGTATGCTTTTTACCCTATTTCTGTCATCCATGTTTCTGTGTAAAAAGCCAAGTGTAGTCTACCAGCACATCCATGTGTACACGGATGAGATGTTAAGAAACTTCTAGAGACTCAAGTGCAGATGGCTCCCTTCCACGTCCACAGAGCATCCAGAACCAAGTCCCTCCCTCCCTTCAACGCAAATGTTACTTCAGGCTTTCCCTTGACATAAATAAATAAATAAATCCATAAATAAATAAATAAATCCATTGACATGAAAGAATAGAAATACTGAATTCTGTATTTCTTTTTTTTTTTTGGCCAGTCCTGGGCCTTGGACTCAGGGCCCGAGCACCGTCCCTGGCTTCTTCCTGCTCAAGGCTAGCACTCTGCCACTTGAGCCACAGCGCCGCCTCTGGCCGTTTTCTGTATATGTGGTGCTGGGGAATCGAACCTAGGGCCTCGTGTATCCGAGGCAGGCACTCTTGCCACTAGGCTATATCCCCAGCCCTGAATTCTGTATTTCTAATCCACGTTGCCATTTACTAATTGGGAATTATTTTTGATCCCCCAACACAGAGCTAATTTTTTTCTAGTCCTGGGGCTTGAACTCAGGGCCTGAGCACTGTCCCTGGCTTCTTTTTGCTCAAGGCTAGCACTCTACCACTTGAGCCACTGCACCACTTCTAACTTTTTCTATATATGTGGTGCTGAAGAATCGAACCCAAGGAGGGCTTCATGTATGTGAGGCGAGCACTCTTGCCACTAGGCCATATTCCCAGCCCCCAGAGATAATTTTTTGAAGGTTTTTCTTTTTTGCCATTCTACTAAATGTAAATGTTTTAGGAATATATTCATTTACTTGGCTAACTTTCTGTATTTCTCAAGAATTAAAAAAAAAAACAGACAATACAATTTTCTAACACATGCATCTCCAGCTTAGGCTCTAAGCTTGGGTGGATGGGAGGGTCTCCTGGTTCCTTTCCTTCCCTCCTTCCTGTTGTTGTTAGTCTTCTCTTGCCATCAGTGATGTTATCTGTTTTTTGAACAACTGGAAATTAGTGTTATCCTTTGATCAAGTTAGTAATAGCTTTTCTCCAATGTTACCATTTGAAAGGACTTTGTATGTTTGAAAACCAAGAAGGCAGCTGGCATTCATTTGCTTCCTTGGGTTTCTTCTGCTCTGCACTGGATTTTCTCCCATTGTGTGATATTCTTTTGTCACCTTTTGTGAGGGTGCATGTCAGCCAGGGCCAGAGGAGTTCCTCTTCACTGTCCTATTTCTGAACGCCACGTAGATGGCTCCACACTGAACCCATTTCAGGATCCAAGATGTGCAGAGCCTTTGCCAGCAGCTATTAAGGGACAGCATTTAGCCTCTCTGAGAAAGTTCCTTAGAGCACAGAAAGTTCCTTAGGGGTAGCGATGACATTCCTACAAGAGCCAGGCATGCGTATCAGGGCCTGGGAGGACGGAGGTAGAGGGAGGCCCCTCTGCTCAACAGGGAGGCAGCGAGGACAGCTCCTCATTTCTCTCAGAGCGGTGGCATCGCCAAGTGTAACAATGTTCAAGATAGGTTGGGGGAAGGAACTGGTTAAAGTGACTTCTGGAAACTCATGGGTGGAGTATCCCTCTTCCAGGCCCACAGACTGCCTGGCACCACCCAATGTGAGTGCTCTGCAGTGGTGTTTCCCATCACTAGGCCTTTCAAAGTGGAAGAGCACGGGGTGTCAATATGACACCATTCTGTCCTCCTCCTCCTTTTTGGGACATTACTACCATTGACTCAGCATTCTAGCTTGCCCTAAGACACAGTCTTCACATGTCCCTTTCTGCTTACGCTGACTCTGATAGGACTCTGGACAGACACGCCCCGGAACTGAGGACAAAACTGATTGCTAAACACGGTTATTAATACATTGGATTTGAAAACTCGACTTCCTTTGCAGAGTACAGCAGATAGGTGCAGCCAGTTTTTTCCTTCAACTTATTTCTCTTAATAGTGGGCAGGGTAAAGGAGGCCATGACACCCGTGCTTTCAGTAAATTGTTTTCCAAATGCATACATTATTTTCATAGAGAGACCCTAAATACGACGGTACCGTGAACTGGACTACTGTTCCTTTGCCCTGCGATATAGAGGCAGTGAACGCGACGTGGTCAGAAGAATCTGCAGGTTGCATACGCGGAAGACTGCAAAGCCTCAGAAGCTGCGGGGCCAGGGAGGAGGACAGAAATGAGAGACTAGTCTCACATTGCCTGGAAGGGTTTCTCTTGGCTGTCCTGCACAGAAGTGAAAGGAATAGTAGCGAAGTATGATCCCCTGACCAGGGGAGAGGATATCAGAGAGACACAGAGCCCACCCCTAGATACTGGAGGATGGCAGACACATAGAGCACACCCCTAGATACTGGAGGATGGCAGTCACATAGAGCACACCCCTAGATACTGGAGGATGGCAGACACATAGAGCACACCCCTAGATACTGGAGGATGGCAGACACATAGAGCACACCCCTAGATACTGGAGGATGGCAGACACATAGAGCACACCCCTAGATACTGGAGGATGGCAGACACACACATGAGCCCACCCCTAACCACGGGGAGGGGGTGTCTTTGCTCACTCCAATGCTTTTCTTTTTTTCCTCTGGAAGAATAAAGAATATGTTATTTTAACCTTAATGACTTACTTTCTAAAATTAATGTTAATTAAATGTTTCATTTAGAAAAAAAGGAAACTACACAACTTTACTCCCGTGGTATAAAAACACCATATTATTTACAACTATAATAAGGTGCATCATAGCGTAGAACCCCCAAAGAGAAGAACCATGTGGGCTAAATAAAATGTGCTACTTTCTATCTGTTGTTCTATGAATGTGAAGCAAAAGTTTTATTTTGGTTTTCACCAATGTGGAAATATTCCAGACGATCTGACTGTGGAATAGAAATGAGGTCTTGTTTGGAGATTATACCTCAGAGATGGGCAGCTTTCCTTCTCAGTGGTTGCATGTATTAATTTTCCAAAACTCTGTCTTCTACACAGTCAAATTTCTGTAGTGTGTTTCAGCGTGAATTGCAGCAGGGAATTATTAACTCAGGGATGGTGAGTTATTGTTTAGAACAAAGATGGCTTAGTTAAAACTACTGCCTAAGTATGAACCATCAATGTTCAATATGCCACACTCTAAGAGTCATGCCAACATTTCCAAATCTGTCATTAAAGGGAGCTATTGAGGGTCAAGTATCCATGGCAACGGAAAACTAAGAATGCTGTGGAAGAAAAAAAAAGTTCTGTAGCATATGCTAAACATTTTAAATTAATTATATGTTTTCAACATTGCATCCCAGTTTGGTTCCAAAAGCCCGCTTTAAGTTCAAATAGAAAACACATGACTTCATGCTGTTCTATGGAAAGAAATGGTAGGCTTTAAAAATATCCACTATGTAATTTCCCTAATTTTGCAAATAGTACATGCTATGGATTTGAATGGGTTTTATGTATAATCCTTATTTTCACCTTTCCCGTTAGACCACTGGTTTTTCTGGTAGGTTAATATAATTTCATCATAGTTTAAGAGCATCCATTGAAAACAAACCTACTATTCAACAGACAAAACTTCAGAATATTTACACCTAGAATAATTTGTTTTTGTGGATATTTCAAAGAAGGCGAAGGAGAAGAGGAGGAGGAAGAGGTAGGAGAAGGAGAAGGATGAAGTAGAAGAAGGCAGGAGAAGGAAGAAGAAAAGGAAGAGAAGGAGAAGAAGGAAGAAGAAGTACTACTAATACCAATAGAGAAGGAAGAAGAAAATTATTTCCCTAGATTGAGGTTAAAAGCATTTTATCAAATGTGACAACCATCATACCAGTTTCATCAGATGAATTGTTAACCACCCAATGAATATATCAAATGCAGAGTAACTCGTTCTTTCTGGCTTTGAGTATTCAGTAGTCCCTAAAGCAAGGTGAGGGATGCATGGACCAGTAATCGATGGGTCGTCAGCCTCCTTTCCCACAGAAGCAATCACCTGTCCTCTTTGTCTCTGGATTCCCCGGCCTCGTTCCGGGGTGGCCCGCAGCGAGTACTTAGTACACAGAAACTAAAAGCAGTGAAGTTGACACGTGCAAAGCCGGGCCTAGTCTGCACGGTTCGAGTCATACTGCATGGGGTCACTCCTGGCCTGCTGCCATGTGCACCCCATTACCTCCAAGTCACCCAGATAACTGAGAAAAGCCAGCACACTCTTTGACTTCAATGATCTGCCTGACCAACATAAAACAGGTCATTCTCATTTCAAGCTGTACACCCTGAACCCTGAACACCATCCTATGGAAAAGGTACCGGAAACTCTGAAGGTATATTTATGTTTGGAATTTGGGGGACACAGTAGGTCTCAACCTGAAAACACAATCTCAAGAAAACTCCAGTGATTTTTCTCAAAAATCTTTATCTAGGGGCTGGGGATATAGCCTAGTGGCAAGAGTGCCTGCCTCGGATACACGAGGCCCTAGGTTCGATTCCCCAGCACCACATATACTGAAAACGGCCAGAAGTGGCGCTGTGGCTCAAGAGGCAGAGTGCTAGCCTTGAGCGGGAAGAAGCCAGGGACAGTGCTCAGGCCCTGAGTCCAAGGCCCAGGACTGGCCAAAAAAAAAAAAAAATCTTTATCTACCCAACACACCCAGTGCTGAAACAAGAATTCAATTCACGAGTATCATGGTTTTGAAGCATCATTCCCGAAACACTGCTTTGCTAGCAATTAAGTAGCACGGTAAGTGAAATGCATTACACAAAACAAAATCTTGGGGCTGGGAATATGGTCTAGTGGTAGAGTGCTTGCCTTGTATATATGAAGCCCTGGGTTCAATTCCTCAGCACCACATACCAGAAGCGGCGCTGTGGTTCAAGTGGTAGAGTGCTAGCCATGAGCAAAAAAAGGGACAGTGCTCAGGCCCTGAGTTCAAGCACCAGGCCTGGCAAAAAAACAACAAACCAACAAACAAACAAAAACAAAATCTTGATGAGGCACGGACTTCAAAGATGGAAGAAACAACTTGGTAAAAAACACAGCAGAATTTCTTACTGTGGAATCAATCACAGCCGTATTCAGATCTGCAAACACATGGGCCGTTATTTCCTACCTTAAATACATTGATAGGGAGATCGATGACCACGTAGATGAGGTCTCCGAGGGCCAGGCTGGCGATGAGCGCGTTGGGTCCGTTCCTCATGCACTTGTTCTGATAAATGATCCTGAGGAGCGTTGCGTTCCCCACCATTCCCACGATGAAAATGGTACACGATATCACTGTGTTAATGTATTTGAAAGCTAGAGTAATTTTAGTCTGCTGTGGGCAGTAGTTGTGCATTGAGCCATTGCTGGGTAGAGCCAAATTTGTGGGCGGATGTGTGGTGACCGGGAAGTAGCCCTCTGTTCCATGAAAACTGGTGCTGTCCTCCAGGTAAGTGCTTAGATTGCTGCTGTATCTCTCGGGATTATCTCCCATTACACATCCAACCAGGGCCAGCCAAAAGGAAGCCCTGAGGCAAAAGGTTTCCATCTTGATGGGGATCTGAAGAACTGGTTTACTGTGGCTTTTAGACCTCCTTGGTTTTTTTTTTTTTAATTCACCTAGAAATAGGAGGAAAATTGGTTTTTTGTTACAAAATTTGGCTGCCAAAAAGATTGCAGTTAACAATCATTTACTGCTTTCATTCAAATGCGGGCTATGTTGGGCCATGAGATAAGATGTATCAATATCAGGTAACTTGAAGGCAGAACAAAACTAGAAAAGAATGGTGTATAATACCAGCACTTGGGAGGCTGAGGCAGGAGGATCTCTAGGTTCATGCCAGCCTGGGCTACATAGCAAGATTCTGTCTCAAAAACTCCAATTCTAAACCCAAGCCCAAAGAAAAAGAAGCCAAAAGAAAGAGATCAAACATCTATTAGAGCAAGATCTCTCTCTCTCTCTCTCTCTCTCCCCCTCTCTCTCTCTCTGTCTCTCTCTCTGCCTCTGTCTCCGAAAGAAAAGTAATATCTGGAGTATGACCTGCAGATTACTGAGGCATAAAAGGATCCAATTCACTAATTAAAAACATGATATTCAACGTGCATTTTTTCCCATATGTAAATATTAAATCTAGAGTAGACTGCAGCAAGGCAGCCCTCTGAAATGCTACAAATGTTGGTGTAAAACTAGCATGCCACAAACACCATGAACAGGTTTACTGATCTTTGTATCATAAATCGGAGATAACATAATGGCGGAGAGCGCTTTTCCTGCATACGCAAGGCCTGGAGTTCCATCTGTATTCCAGAGTTGCCCAAAACAAAATGTTACAGCCTGGCTAAGGGCGTTGCTCAAGTGGTAGCAATCCCCAAGGATCTGGTGTAACCCCCTACGTACTGAAAATAAGGATGTAATCAATGCAGAAAAAAAATACTCATTTTGCAAACCTAATGCTAATGGGCAAACTCTGCAGCTTTTGCTGGGAGTTACTGGCAGTAATTAGCATCATGATATTTGCCAATCAGGGAAATGAGAGTAAAAGGCTTTCCCAACCTGGTCATGCTGTTTTTGTTTTCCCTGTCCCTAAGCTATCTTGTGAACACACCTGCCATCACCACGTGATTCTGCGTCAGGCACCATGCTATTTTATGTGTGTGTTACCTTCTGGTTCACGCAATGAGCCCACAAAGTTGATAAATATTTCCACAAACAGATTCAGGAAGGCTAAGCAGTACCTCAGGCTCAAAGATGGTAGCAAGATTTGAACTCAAGACCTCATACTTGCTGGGCACACATATACGTATGGTACATACATACATATATTATATTATCTGACTTGAGTTTTACATCTGTAGGTAGAAACTGAGTCTCGGAAAAGTTAACTATCTACAGCAAGATTTTATAGCCAAGAAGTGACCATTCTAATGGCTTCCTGTTGCAGTATAAGACTTGATGCACACTAAGTCATGACAGAGTATCCACATTTCAAAGCCAGTGTGTGTTGTGTATCTGCCAGCTATGTCAAGCCTTAATTATAAAGTTTTCACTGTTATCTTGCCTCTTACGTGCTGGAGTATCTGACCAAATAACAATAAACCCACCAAATGTCGCCATTTGCTTCCCAAAGCAGAGGCCAGGGCTTCAAGAACAAAGCTCTGTCATCCTCTTTTGGGACGCACAGAGGGTGAGAGAGAAGAAGAAGTTCTAAAATATCTTGCGCCTTTCAGTGACTGACAATGTCCAGTTTCCCAACTGGGACAAAATATTCAGTAACTGTTTTCTTCAAAATGAGAGATGGAGGCCTTCTTCAGAAGCGGTCCCCTTGGAGCCAGCAGGGAGGGCTTTGGGTGTCAGGAAGGTCCCTGGGGGTTACAAGGGGATCCCACTACTCATCAAAAGTCCCGGGGTGGGGTGGGGTGGGGGGGGGGACACTCTGAACTGGAGCATGCCGGTTCCTAGCAGGCCCTGGGCTCTTACCATGGCGTCAGCCAACAACTGTTATGAAAACCACATTCCTCCCAACAGTGACACCAAGACTGAAACCCTCTCCATACACACACACACACCCAGCCGCGACTCTCAGGGACATTTGGCAAAGACATGTGGGCACCATGTGACACACGCAAAACCAGGTGGAAGACCCCACTCTGCGCCTGGCCCTTCAAGGGTGGGCGTGTCACACACTCGGGGTCACCCACAGCTCTGGGAACCAGCTCAGGCGCGGTGGAGGAGATGTGTGTAGATTCAGCACTCTTCCTTTTAGGGGGGGGTCCAAGAGGCTGCTGAGGAGGAGCGGGGGCTATTTTTAGGGGGGCGGGATGGAATCCTCTTCAACCCTTTAAAAGCAGTTCACCTGCCATCCACAGTTAAGAAATTCCAAACTTACCACACGGCGGGCAGATGGGAGCAGGCAATTTACACCAACCCACGGCCAAAGGTGTTTCTCAGTTAGTTAAAACCACTAGGGACGGGGGGGGGGGGGGGACTATTTGCCTTCAAAAGTGTGGAGTCCAGGCCCCCTGGAGCAAGGCTCCTTGTCAGCGCCCCCCCCCCCCCGGAGATCCTGAGCGCAGGGGGCTTGGAGAACAGTCCAGAACTCTTGGACCAAGTCCATGGCTCTGCTCTCCAGGTGAGGACCGAACCCTTGGCTCCTGCTCTCTGGTGGAGTTAGCAGATCGTTTGGGGTCCCCCCGCCCCCCCAATCTGAAAGTCAACCAAAAGTGCCCTTTAAAAGAATGAGCAGCACAAAAAACCCGCTCAGCCTTTCCCCCAGGCAGCACCCCCCTCCACAGCTACCCACCCAGGGGCTTTTCTTCCCCCCCCCCCACCCCACCCCAGACATCAGTTCCCACACTCCACGTGCCCCGGGCCGCCCCGGGCACACTCGGGAGGCGGGCGAGGGAAAGTTGTGGAGCCAACTTTTCCAGGGGGACCTTGGGAGCTGGCGACCCTGCGTGGACGCCGGGGTGGGGTGGGGGGTGGGAAGCGGGACACCCCGAGATCTCGCCCCGCTCCCCCCCCGACCCGCGTCCCCTCTCCACCGGGGGGGGGGGGGTGGAAGGCGGATTCCGGCCCCTGGGTGCGCGCGCGCGGGGCCCGGGCGAGCGCTCGGCTCCGGCGCCCCCCTCCTCGGCGCAGGCCCGGGGCAGGTGGCGGCAGGACGCACCCCGAGGGCTCCCCCCGAGCTCCGTCCCACCCCGGCCCTCCCCACCCCGCCTCCCCGGGGGGGGAGGAAAGGCTGGCACCCACCGTGGAGCCGGCGGGCCGGGCGAGCGCAGGCGGGCGCCGGGGCGCGGAGGCTGGGCGGGCGCGGTCCCCGGGATCCCCGGGGTCCCCGCGGCCGGGCGCGGCCTGCCTGGGTGGGCGCGCGGGGTGGGGTGGGGGGTCTCGCCGAGCCCCCCAGCCTCGGGCGGGCCAGCGGCGGGGCGGATGGAGCCTCTCCTCCTCTCAGTCGTCCCCGGCGCGCGCTGAGTGTCCCGGGCGGCGGGCGGACGGGCGCGGAGGGCGAGGAGGGCTCGCCAAGAAAAAAGCCAGCGCGGGAGGAACCGCCTCCCGCCCCGGCCTCGCCCCCCCCCCGTACCCCACGCGCTCCTCCCGGGACCGCGGCCGGGTCCCCGCCGCCGCCGCCGCCGCCTGCGATCCGATCTCGGATGCCTTCCGTCCTCGGGGGGCCGCGGCTGCTAAAGAGCGCGGGGCGCGGGGCGCGGGGCGGGCGGGCGGCCGCCCCCTCCGGGCCCCCGGGGGCCCCAGGCCTTAACTGTTTCCTTCCTGAAGTGGAGCTGGGGGTGGGTCCCGAGGAGAGGCGGGCTCGGGAGGGCCTGGGGCGGGGGGGGGGGGTGTGGGTGGGGGGAACGGGGTGGGGGGGGGCCGCCGGCCGGCCAGCCAGCCTGGGACCCGGGGTTGATTTGCCAAGGGAGCCCCGGGGACGGGCAGGAACCGGGGTGGCGCTGCGTCCTCCTGGGGCTTCTGGAGACCCACGGGGGGTGGCGGGGCAGGGGACCGAGCGTCCCCCTCCCCTCCACCCCCTCCCCCCAAGAATGTCAGGGGACCCGAGCCCTCCCCCCCTCCACCCCCTCACTCCCCAGGAATGTGTATTTCCCAGCTGGGGTGGCACCTGGTGGTGGCTCACGCCTGCAATCCCAGCTACTCCCTGAGGCTGAGATCCCGGGATCAAGGCTCAGAGCCGGTGTGGACGGCAGGTCTGCCAGACGCTTATTTCCAATCCCCCCCCCCCCAACAAGAACAGCAACAACCAGCCCAGAAGCGCAGCTGTGGTTCAAGCGGTGCAGCACCAACCTTGAGCAAAAGAGCGCACGGATAACACCCAGGGCCCTGGGTTCAAGTCCCCCATCCAGGACCGGCACCAAAATCTATCTCTAACCCAGAGCCAAGAAAGAGTGTCTGTGGAAAGTTCCAGGCTTGGAAAGAAAAAAAAAAATGAGCGGTGGGTGCTTCTAGAAATTAGATTTGGGAGCAAACCCCTGGGGTCCGGGGGCGGGGCTCTGCTTCTTGGTCCTGGTGGTAGCTGTGTGGGAGGTGGGAAGGAGGAGGGAGGGTAAAGGGCATGGGAGGGGGGAGGGTAAAGGGCATGGCTGTAATTGGGGCTCTTCACGCCTGGCCTGCTTGGATACCCAACACTGGCCTCAGTTCTGTCAGTCACAGACCCCAGACTCCAGGGGAGTCCCAAGAGACCCCACGGGGCAGTGCGTGGAGGGACCACTTGGCCAAAAGATCAAGGCCCCGTGGGAAGGAATTCAGGTACCGTGTCCTCAGAGGGAGAGTTAACCTGTCAGAATCACCAATGCCTTTCACAACCGTCTCAGTTTGCACTTGAAAAAAAAAGGGACCCTTTGGGCACGTGGCTTAGCAAGATGGCAAGGTTTTCTAGAAAGAAAAAAAACGTTCCTGCCTTCTCCCAGAAGAAGCCGTTCACAAGTCGGTGTGCGAGTCCTGCAGGGTTTCAGCGCCTTCTTTCCTTGGGAGACACATTTGTACAGGCCACGCCCTCCCAGTGGAGGGTGTCTGTCTGTCCATGCGCCCTGTCCATTTGTCCACTCTTTGTTAGAATGCACCCATTGGCCCCCTACCTCTTGGGGCTGTGGTTGGTGCAGGGTAGATGATAAGTTCTTCCTTCATATCCGTTAAGATGGCTTTTACATAAGCAAAAACGGCAGCAGAAAATATCACTGGTACTCTGTGTGGTTGGTAGGAACAGAAGGTATTACAACATCTGTGAGCAAGTGATGTTTTAGGATCGGCAATCCTAGTTATACTGGAGATGCAGTTCCATGCTAGAGCGCTTGCCTAGCATGCACAAAGTCCTGAGTTGGATACCCAGTACTAAGGGGGTAAAAAATGAAATTCTGAGATGCACTATAACGTGGGAAAACTTTGGACACAACATAAAATGAGCCAGACGTAACTACACATGTTATGTTCTCAAAGGACAGTAATCACAACAGTTTAGTTTGCAGATCTTAATTGGCTTTGTTTCTGATTCTAGAATGAAGTAATTTTTTGTTCCACAAAGTAGAATAAATGTTCCTGTAGGCTGAGCAGAAGAGGTTGGTTTGAAGGAAACAGAAACAGAGTGGAGAGTGGATTGATCATTTCAGTTACTTATAAGGCTGGGACAGGGAGCAGAAAAACAAACAAAAAAACTGATTGGCTAACTTAGGGCACTTCATGTTACCGTTTATCTGTGTGCGTGTGTGTGTGTGTGTGTGTGTGTGTGTGTGTGTGAAGAGGATAGAAGGAATTTCATTGTCATACCAATTAAGCCATCCTATTTGGAAATCTGATTTTCTTTAAATTAATCCTTATGTTTTAGAATGTCAGATAAACAGCTTAGGATCAACTTAGGGGAACATAAACTTTAGCATGAGTGACTCCATTTTGAGTTTTAGTCCAAAACTCTGATAATTCCACAATATTACTTCCTACAGAGAAATAGAATATCCAAATTCATAGAGACAGAGGTTGAATTCTGATTATCAGGAATCTGGAAAATGAGGGCATTTTGTTTACTATATTTAAGAGTTTTCATGTGGAATGATGAAAAGGTTCTGGGGCTAGATGGGGTAAGCTTGGAACAATTTGTGGCCACGAATTGTGCACTTCACAAGGGTTAAGTGGCAACTTCATATTATGTATATTTTGCCATACTAAAAAATTCTTCTTGACATCAAGATGAAACTCACCTTCCTATGTTGATCTGCCCTCTATGTTTGTTCATAAAATGAGTTTACTGATGCTTCTGAGTGAGATCTTCAAATAAAAATATGTGTTATATATGAATCATCAGCCTAGACCCATTTTGTAAGAAATTGAGGTGGCCTCATCCTAAGTGAGAATAATGTCCCATTCCTAGCAGTGGGGGATTTACTTTGGGGAAAATAGCTCAGTAGAACTCAAACCAGTTTTTGGTCAAGTTAATTTCAACCTCTAGTGATCCCTTCCCTCATAGCTAAGACTTAATAGTCTCACCCCACTTTGATTTCCCTGCTTTGTACTTCCAAGAGCGTGTAATGAATACATTTGACTAAGTGCATCTTCCTCCATTTGTTCCTCTTTCCCCCTCCTCCCTGCCTCCCTTTTCCTTCCTTCCTTCCTTCCTTCCTTCCTTCCTTCCTTCCTTCCTCCTTCCTTCCTTCCTCCCTTCCTCCCTCCATCCCTCCTTCCTTCCCTCCCTCCTTCCCTCCCTCCCTCCCTCCCTCCTTTCTTCCCATTCTGTGTATTAGGGCATGAGCTCTGTCTTGGTGCTCTCTCTTAGCATTTTTTTTTTTTTTTTTGCTCAAGACTGGCATTATAGCTCTACTTTTGGCTTTTTGGTGGTTAGTTGGAGATTAAGAGTCTCGTAGACTTTCCTGCCTGGGTAGGCTTGACCCTTAATCCTCAGATCTCAGCCTCTTGAGTAGCTAGATTACAGGCGTGAACCACCACCTCCCTCCTGGCTGTCTGTTTTCGGCTTCACTTCTCGAGGTTCTTTCTTTCCCTGGAAGGTGAACTGGGCTGAGATTTGTAGATTTTCGGCGTCTAGAGGAAACTGTCCTGCTCACACTTGACTTCTGGTTCACACGCCTCCCTAAGCGGCCTATTCCTGTAATGCTACTTACAATGCCTTCTCTAGGTGTCCTCTAATATTGATTCCGTGAACACTAATTGCTGAAGAGTACGAGGTACTCAAGACCGCACTCAAAAACCAAACTTTTTCTTGCTTTCTGGAGGCAACTGTTCTGAGGAATTTAAGTTTCTTGATCCAGATTTGCGAGTCCATTCATTTCACTACGGCTCACTCCCCAATTCAGGCTTGAAGTGCAAGAAGGGAACAGAGCCCCCCAGTGTTTTCTGGGGATACTGGGTGAGCTGGCACTTCCTGGAGGAAGCTTCAGCCCTGGGCCTGTTGCGGACGGAGGTGATGGGGAGGTGCCTCCCCTAAAGGTGACATCTACCAGTGGGAAGGTGCTCTCTTCAGAGAATAAATGACGGACTTTCCTTAGCTATGGGAAGCTCAAGCGTGGGGTGACGACCCTTGATAGAATTTGGAGGTGAGACTGAAGATGCACCTCAGGAGGTATTGGGGGTGACGTGGTCGTGGTGGCAAGGCGCCATTCCAAATGAACGCAGTGCTTGGCGGGTAGTTCTTAGAGTGATGGAGGATTTGCCCTCCCAGTGCATGCTTGAGTCCGTTCAATCACAGGGCCGGAGTGTTGACAGCGTTGTGCGGTTGTAAAGAGAAGTACCCTAGAAATTAGGGTGTTGGCATTCCGGCTCACTGTTGCTATTAAGTATGTCTCTGTGGTCTTGGGCAAGATATTTGGCCCACACAAGCCGGTTTCCTCACAGGTACGCGAGGGCGAGGAGATTGCATTATCTGTTCCTTACGATTCTATGACTCATCGCTCAGGAGACTTAGGAGGTTTAAGGTCAAAGTGTGTATTTTTGGCTACGTCGTATGTATGTAGGGTATATTTTTTTTCACCAGGAAATGATCATTATTCATCATTGATCAGGCTATGGGGAATGAAAAGTTGGCAGAAGTGTGTTACACATCTAAATAGAAACCAGAGGCAAGAAGACGGGTTGGGGTGTGTTTTAGTAGCGACCAGGCAAGTGCGATCCATGTGGCAATGGACACTGCTTTGGTGGTTTGGGGTAAAGTCGAAGGCACAAATCCTAAAGGTCTTAATGAAGAAGACCAAAGTAGTGATTAGCTTGCCTTTCTCCTCCTCTGGGCAGCACATTGGCTTCAAATGAGAGGTTTATAGCTCCGGATCTGTGGGTCGGGTCATGGGCTAGATGGATTTCCCCACGTGTCTGCAGTTTTCTGACATCCGATGGCCTCCCTTGTGTATCTGGCTCATGGAGGTAAGGGACAAGAGGGCCGTGTGTCTTTCATCATCCCTCGGGTGTCATGGGCACATTCACCTGGTGTCATTAGGGTTCCAAGTGCAGCAAGAAGGAGCAAGTCCTAGCATTCAAGTACGTAAGAGTTTGCCCTTGTCTATCTTTGCTAGTATCCCATTGGCTAGAGCAAGTCACATGGTGAAATCCTGAACCATCACTGAGGGCTTAACTAAGTTTCGCAACTATTTTCACATGTGATGTAAGAATTTAGTGGTGGTTGTGGGGCAGAAGGAAGTGGGTAGTCAAAAGGTAGAGGGTGCTCAGGACAGCTCAACTGTATTAAGTAACTACGCTACATCGAGTGCTGTACTGGGTATAGATTTAAAGCAATGAGTAATATAGCTGGGTGCAGGTGCTCAAACTTGTCATCTTAGCTACTAGGGAAGCAGAGATTGAGGAAAAATGGTTCAAAGTCAACTTGGGCAAAAATAAAGTTCAGGAGACTCCATCTCAGTCAGCGGTTGGGAGCGGCGGCATGTATCTGCCTTCTAGCTCGAGAGAAAGCCTAACGTGCGGGCATAGTGACGCACGCCTGGAGGACTGCAGTCATTGCAGGCATAAGTGCGACATTATCTCAGAAATAACCAGCGCAAGAGGGGATGATGGAGTGGCTCAAGTGATACAGTATCTGCCTAGCAAGCACGAATGAGGCCTCGAGTTCAAATCCCACTGCCAGCAAAACCAACCAACCAACCATGATTCTAGTCTACAAACCCCAGAGTTTGATGTGTGTGTGTGTATGAGAGAGAGAGAAAGAGAGAGAGAGAGAGAGAGAGAGAGAGAGAGAGAGAGAGAGAGAGAGAGAGAGAGGAATGTATAATGTTTGAGAACAAAAAGCTCAGTGTTAGGGCAAAACTATCTACAGGAAGCTAGGGACATTTTTTCTGTAAAGGGTTTTATACGATAGATGGTATTATATATTACATATAATACCTATGCATATATGTAGATCTTTGTGGATCATTTATTTCAGACTCTTTTATAGTAGTATAAAAGACACTAGGGACTCACAAGTTCTCCGGAGAGGAACACAGATGCTGGGGTCCTCCAGGGTCGTTGTAAGGAGAGCAGTGTTTGGAAGGCACAAGGGGTTTATGGGTAAGGAACGGAATGTGAAGACATTCCAAGGGAGAGGGCTGATAGCCGAGGGCACAGGGAGCTACCGACCTGGGGAAGGGCCCGGGGCTGTACATGTGAGAGCCTGCTCACTGGAACCGAAGCCACGAGGTAGACACAGTGTGGAAAAGAAAAGGGCAAAGAACCCAGCAAGCTGTGCCAAGCTTTCCGTGAGGGGAGCAACAATTACAGAGAGACATCAGAGGTGGAGCCAGGGCTGGAGAGAGAGAGAGAGAGAGAGAGAGAGAGAGAGAGAGAGAGAGAGAGAGAGAGAGAGAGAGAGAGAGAGTGTGTGTGTGTGTGTGAGGGGGGGCAGGGAGGACAGAGCTTGAGGAATGAATGGTGGTCACGAGAGGTCAGCGGGCTGAAGGGAGACGCTGGGGAGTCGCCTTGTTCGGGATGTCAGGCCTCGCCTGCAGGCAAGTCTTGTCTGCTTCACCCACTCGCGGGATAACTTAGTAATTAGAAACAGCACACGAAGACGCGCGGCAGCATTGCTTAGTAGCGACGATAAATCTTTTTGCTAAGTTTATGTTTGTCATTTGTAGAAGGCAAATCAACACCATCTACAATTAGTATGTGTGTCGGGCTTTTTGAGACTTCTTGATTACTCTCGTTAAGGGGAATTTATTGGGAGATAATGATAACTTACGTTTTTTATGGGGAGGCAGAGTAAGGTAGCAAGACTTGAAGCAAAGCCCTTTCCTCATTTCTAATTCTGAGTGTTGAAGACGATTTCAACTGCTTTCTGTGAATTCTCTTTTTATTGGCAGTTATTAACTGCAGGTATTAATGGAGTTCAGTCTGGGATTTCTGTACATGAACTGATTAAATTCATGCCCGGTGTCTACTAATCAAAATTCCCCTTTCATGACTTTATCTAAGTTAGAGAACAATTGAGACTTGTAATTCCGAATGCCTATGATGGGTTAAATCTAATGCATGGTGCAGTGTGTTGTGGAGCAAAGCCTTCCTAGCTCTTTACACTGTTGTCAACTGAAGCTTTAAGGCCACAGTTGTGAAACAGATGGGCTTTCTGCTATAAAGAATTTGGAACCAGGATTTTGGAATTTTCTTCTTGCTGTGCCATTTCTAAAAAGCACCGTTATTATGCCCGCGTGTTTGTTTTATCCCTCCTTGCCAGCTGGAAGATGTGAGCTTGACCTTACTAAAAGGGCCATTGCTCCCAGCATTCTGTTGTGAAATCTGTCCGGGGAGACATCTGTATGAGCTTGCTAGCACTGCTATAACAAAACACCACAGAATATGCTGCTTATGCACTAGAATGTCAATGTTTACAATCCTGCAAGTTGGAATATCTAAGGTGTCAGCAACTTGGTTTATTCTGAGGTCTTTCTTGGGCATTTGCAGATTCGTTTCTCACTGTGCCCTACGTGGTCTTTCCTCTGTGGGTGCATGTTTCTGTCCTGTGCAGCCTGTGTCCTAAGTTCTTCTTATAAGGACATCAGTCATATTGGATACATATTCTCTCTTTCTCTCATACATTGTACCTCTTTTTTGGGGGGTGCTGGTCCTGGGACTTGAACTCAAACATAGGCCGATCCCTGACTTTTTTGCTCAAGGCCAGCACTCTACCACTTGAGCCACAGTTCCACTCTCCATGAGCTAAGATTCTCATGGACTTTCCTGCCAGGGCTGGCTTCGAACTGTGACCCTCAGATCCCAGCTTCCTGAATAGCTAGCAATACAGATGCCCAGCTTACATATATGCATTTTGTGTAATAGCAATACAGTGCAATTATAAGAGTAGACTGTACAAATACTCTAAAATAGCCAGAAACCTCTGTTTTTATTGAGCAGAATACTGGAAATGGGGTGATAATACTCACACCTCCACGCTCACACACCGACCCCCCCTCCCCAAAGTATATACCATGTGAAAATTCTTTTCTCGAGTCTAAAATTTCTCAACGCTTCGGAGAAAATGCAGACCAATTCTGAGGTAGTGCCATTTCAGACTTCAACATAGGAAGTTGAGCGGAATCATCATCCAGCCTCTAGCAGCACATTCCCTTGCTGTTTGTGGCTTAACTGCCCTTTTCCAGGTGTAGCTATTGTTCCGGGGCTGTAACACTCCAGTTTCCAAAGCGCTGCTGCATTCGATGTCTCGTACCCTGCATGAGGGCCCACGTGATTTTTAAAAAGTGTCCACGGTTTGCTTCATAAGCGTATATATTTCTTTCCTCTTTGTAGACACATATATTTCTATGGAAACATTTTAAAGTAAGTTTACAGACATCATGATCTACATCCCCCGAGTATTTCATTTTCTATCTCTCAAATATAAGATCATTTCCCAAGTTTATTTGTGATTGTGTTCTACGTTTACGTCTTCCCAAATAAGCAGATGTATTCCATCTTGATTTTTTCTTGAAGCACCTAATATTTTTTTGGTCTCCTTCTAATCATGTCTGCATTATATCTTATAGGTTGGTGTTTCCCACCAACGTGTTGGAGTTCCTAAAAGCTTTCTGAGGTTGAATATGGGGAAATGCCGACAGAGGTGAATCTGGAGGAAGTGGCTACGTGTTACGACTTGTCATGTTGGTGATATAAGGCGTGTTAGTCATTGCAGGGAGAGCTTGCTCATTCTGTACTTGGTGATTGCCCTTTACCTGAGATGTAAACTAAATCGTGCCTTGAGCTCTGTCCAAGGAAGAGGGCTGGCTAAGGTTTAGACCTTTTTTTTTAAAAAAAAAAAAAAAGAAAAGAAAACACAACAGAAAGCTTCTTGTCTACTTTGTTCCTTGGAGATGTTCTGGTGATGGTGGTGTGTTTTTTCCCCCAGAATATTATTGTTTTCTCTGTCCTTAATAATTGTGGGCGCTAACGTAAGAGTTGGTAGGAGACATGGCGCTCAGCCCCTGTCTGTCTTCATCCGGAGCCAGATCTTTACCGTAGCAGATCCTCCGCGGAGCAGCCTGTGTTGTAATCCCCCCAGGCTGCGGTGACACAACACTATAAATGCAGTGGCTTAGGAACAACAGAAATTTGCTTCTGGGAAGCCAGAGACCCCGCTTCCTGCCTTCCCTTGGCATTCTCCAACCCTGGAAGGGGCCAGCAAGCTCCCTGGGGCCTCTTTGTAAGGACACTAATCCTGTTAAAGGAGGTCTGTCCTCTTGATTTAATTACTTCTTCAAAGGCCCCCACTCCCTAATACTATTACCTTGGATGTTACCAGTACCACATGTGAGCTTTGAGGGGGGCCCTTAACACTGAAACCATAATGACTTGCTTGTGTACACTTCCATCCCAGAATCTTGTGAGAACATTCCTTTTTTCCCCCTTTCCTTTCTTAGCTTTAATCAGCAGGAACTTCTGATTGTCTTATCTCTCTATCACTGCTGCAGATTAAAATCCTGCAGTCCATCCTGATTGTTTAGGGTAGGAGGAGTTCTACTGGGACGTGGCTGCCCAAGCGTAGCTAAAGAAATATACTTGACAAGTTGATTGCAGTGCTATCTCGTCTCACTCTCTCCTGGCCTGGGAGTCACTTCCCATAGTCTAGATTCTGGCCAGAATTCCTGCCCAGTTCCTTCTCAGAAGACATTCTCATCATTTCATAAGAATCTGACTCACCTCACTAGCAGAGTCTCGTCAGACTTGGCCATCCAAATACCTCTGTACCCGTCCCTCTGGAGTCTAGAATGCATTCATTCTCTGTCCCCTGGATTTCTTAAAGACTTGCTTCACTATAGTTTTCTTTGCTACTTATTTGGGTTTGGTGATGGAAAAAAATATACTATGGGTAGAAGCTGAAAGGGTGAGTAGCTGTACTGCCTCCTTTAGGATGAGATGTTTCCAGAGTTGGACTGGGTTGTTTTCTGGAGAATTTGTCATTTGTATTAAATTCATTTCCAACACAATCCTCCTCCTCCTCCTCCTCCTCCTCCTCCTCCTCCTCCTCCTCCTCCTCCTCCCCCTCCTCCTCCCCCTCCTCCCCCCTCCTCCCCCTCCTCCTCCTCCCCCTTCTCCTCCCCCTCCTCCCCCTCCTCCTCCTCCCCCTTCTCCTCCCCCTCCTCCCCCTCCTCCTCCGCCCCCTCCTCGCTTCTCCTCCTAGCTTGAACTCTGGGCCTGAGATTTTGTGCTCAAGGAGAGCATTCATTCTACCGCTAGAGCTCCACTTCTGGCTTTTTGTGGTTAATCGGAGGTAAGAGTGTCACAGATTTTTCTGCCTGGGCTGGCTTCAAACCACAATCCTCAAATTTTAGTTGCTTGAGTAGCTAGGATTATAGGTGTGAGCTATTAGTACTTGGCTAGCTTTTTTTTTTTTTAAACATGTTTATGTCTAGCATTTTAAAAGGTTTATACTATTCTTACAAGAAAAAGCAGGGCAGGTATAAATAGATCTCTTTTTCTTACCTGATTTTTCTATCTTTGTTTCTCTGGAAATTGCATCATAAGGTGAATCACTGTAAAAATCTAATTGTCTTGAAAAGGACAATGTTAAATGTGAACGTTGCTTGGTTTCCTGAAGTTCTCCCGTTTATCTTAGAGATATTTGAAGAACAGTACAATAGAAACACAATAAAATTCCTGACAAAATGCTTCCATATTTTTTTCTCCTTTGGCAACATTCATAAAAATAAAGGACCAACCCCCAAGAGCTTTATGACTATATGAATCATATTTTATTGAACCTCTATTATATGCTAGGCAGTGGGGTAACAATCAACAACAATGCATTTGCTCATAGTTAATATCCAGTGGGCAGAGAGACAATGGATAACTGACCAAAATACATGCTAAACATTGGGGTTGAATGTAAGTGCTGCAAGAAATTTAAGTCAGAGTAGTAAGGACTCTGATGGGATAGGTGTGTGTGTGTGTGTGTGTGTGTGTGTGTGTGTGTGTGTGTGTGTGTGTGTGTCCATGCTTGGGGTTTAAGCTCAGGATTTTAAGTTTTTGCTCACAAGTAGAATGCTGTCACTTCAGCTTGGCCTCCTGTTCTAGCTTTTTGCTGGTTAATTGGAGCTAAGGGTCTTGTGGATTTGTCTTCCTGGACTGACTCAAACCATGATGCTCAGATCTCAGTCTCTTGAGTAGCTAGGCAGTGGATGGAAATGGGAGTTGAGCAAGGACAGACAGTGAGGAGAGACAGATCTTTGGAGGAAATAGCCATACAAGAAGTAGGAGAAGAAAAGAGGGTGTCACAGCACATTTGTACTTTGTGGATAGATTCAGAGTAGAGAGGCAAACCGAATGTTCATGAAGGGGCTATTCTGGGAGGAGCTAAGCTTTGAGCAGGCTCAGGACAGGCTTCGCAGAACAAATAGAAGAGCTGACCTTGCCTTTGAGTAGTGAGAGGTTCCGTGGTCTCAGAGGAAAGGTTGACTCATAAACGCTAGATTTTATGGTAGAAAAAAAGAGGAAGATATTTTCAGGCAGCTTCTATTTTCATAATGAAGCCCTCAGATGAAAGTGACTATTGAGGATGAATGGATCAAGGTTTGGGGAAAGAGATGGGAAGAATTGTGTATAGTCCTGGGACTGGATCAGGGTACCATGTCAGAATGTAGACAACAGAGAAGGCCCATCCAAGACGGGTTAGCAATGCTGAAGAGACCACATGTGTGATAACTCTGATCCGTCGTTCAAGTGTTCACAGCAATCATTCTCACTCAGAGGTGATTTTACCCCCAACAGTACATCTGGCATGTCTCATTGTCTGTTTGGTTGTTACAGCTGTGAACCGAGGAGGGGAAGGGAATGTTACCGGCATTAGGCGTTAGAGGTCTGGGTGGCATTTTCTTTCTGTAGCCAGAACATAGTAGAGAATCTTCCCAGGCTGGCTTTGAACTGTGATCTTCCTGATTTCCATCTCTTGAGTAACTGGGATTACAGGCACTGTCTGTGATGTTAGAGATGTATTCCTTATTAAAGATTTTTCCCCCCACATTTTCAAATGGGATTTGAGAAGAAATGAGAAGGAATCTGTTTATTCTGTTAGCCGGAACAAAGTAATTTTTAGGGTCTTTCTAGGTCTCTTTTCTACCAAGCATAAGATTTTTCTCTTCTACTGTTGATAAATTCATATATGAGGTTTTATTTTTGTTTGTTTTGTTTCCTTTACAAATGGAAGTAGTGTTGGGTGGACATATTTCTTTTAATTTTTTCTAAGTCTTTTGATTCCTTATATTTGACTGATGAATATGTTTAAACATGCAAAATTTGTGTGTATGTGTGTGTGTGTGTGTGTGTGTGTGTGTGTGTGTGTGTTTTCTGGTGGCCCATCCAGGACAACCAGACTGAAATTTAATCACTAAGTGATCTGTAACCCTTTAGAAACAGAGACAGTACTGAGCAACGCCTGTCTTCGGCTCGGATTCTCAGATGAGACATCATGTGGTATCGTGACAGACCATCAGGGCCCTGTAACTAGGTTTCCCCTGTGACGCTACTAGCTGTGTGGAACCCAGCATGTTCCTTATCGTTTCTGAACTTTAGTTTTCTCATCTGTGAAATGGAATGGATTTTTTTTTTTAACAGTACTTGGGTTTGAACTCGGCTCACGCTTGCTAGGCAGGCACTTTGCCTCCTAAGCCGTACCCAAAGCAACATGATAATGACCAACCCTCCCTTTCTCTGTTTCACAGGATGCTTGTAATATTCAGATATAAGAATGAATGTGGGGCTGGGAATATGGCCTAGTAGCAAGAGTGTTTGCCTCGGATACATGAAGTCCTGGGTTTGATTCCCCAGCACCACATATACAGAAAACGGCCAGAAGTGGCGCTGTGGCTCAAGTGGCAGAGTGCTAGCCTTGAGCGGGAAGAAGCCAGGGACAGTGCTCAGGCCCTGAGTCCAAGCCCAGGACTGGCAAAAAAAAAAAAAAATAGGTGCTAAGTGTTAAGTACAGACATGATGCTTCTCAGGGGTTAATAAACCTTATTATTTTTTTTTAAAAAGAATGAATGTGAAACCTTTTAAGAAACTGAAGGTAAGTAAATGAAAGTATTCTTAATATATTGCCATGAACTATCTCCAAAGATTAGATTTTTAAAAGTCAACGTATGAGTTAAGCCACCTTTGTAAAACAGCTGAATGATTAGAAAATAAATAAACAAATAAATGAAAACATAAAATAATTCAACATAATTCTTGACTTCTTTAAGGATAACTGCCCGAATTCAGATATTTCTTGTGTTATTAAAAATGAGACTTTTTTTTATATAGGAGGAAACGACAAATGCAGAATAAGTCCTTTGCTTAATGAAGTAGAACAACTCACTAGACCTCCTGAAGAGTTCAGGTTTGTTTTCACGCCCGTTTCAAAAGTATGCATCCAGAAAGGAATTGATTTTGGAGATGTTTTCCTAGAAACATCTGGAGAGTGGGCTAGACGTGTTTAGAAGGTGCCTTGTCTAAGTCTGCCTCATTTGTTTTGGCGGGCGAGCCCTTTTTCTAGGGTAGATACTTAGGACTCAGCTCCCTTCGCTGGTTCTGTACAGCAGCGAGTGTCGTCTGAGGAGTCTCATTGACTCATCAGAATCCCTAATTGGGCACTAAGTTAGTCAGCATTCATCTACAGGGATCTGCCAGGCAGGGCATGGTAAAAGAAAAAAAAAAGAATTGAAGTCAGGCCACGGAAACTAAGGATTCATTCTGCCCAGCTAATTCTCCAGGGAAAATAACCTTGGGGTATATTTATTACAGAAGAAAATGAAATGTTCTAATAGACCAGGAGTAATCCTTTGGACAAAGACAAGGATTCATTAAGAACAGCAACAACAAAAAGAAATCTCTCTCTTCTATGCAACCTTCCCATGACCTGAAGTTATGGAAAACAGTATGCTCCAGTGAACAAAAGCTGCTGAAAGTTTGTTTGTGGTGGTTGGAGGGAGATGGAATTCCGAAGTGGAAAGGAGGAGCAGATGCTGAATACAGTGCCTAAGACGTCTCTCTTTCCAGTGGCTGAAATGCTACAAGTCTAAAAACTGGATTCTTGAGCCACGTAGAATTGAGAATGCTAATTAATTTTAGCCGTTCTGACTATCATAAGCTCACTCTTTCAATACTTTCCAAGTATCAGGGAAATATTTAACAAGAAAGAGCAGAGTTGACAGAATTCCTTCATTGAGTACTTGGAAAGAATGCAGTCATGTTTCTTAACTTGACTCTCTCCCCCAGCTATGGCCCCGTCTTGATCTCTTTTACCACATTTCTATAAGAATTATCTTTCCATACTGTGTCCGGTTTCCCTGGACCCGTCCACCCATTATGAACTAATTGCAGACTGATTTAATCATGGTGGCTATTAGTTTATTTGGTAGACAATGGCAGCCATCCCTGGAGTTTGGTTATAACCTAATACCTGCTCATCACCAAAACAAGCCTCAGCAAATTCTAACACAACTGAGAAGTCCTAAACTGTAACCCTTTATCTTTTAGGTGTTCTTCCTGTCTGCTTTTTGAGACTGTCATTAGGGGAAGTTGAGAATATACTAGAGATACCATCCAGAAGATCAAAATCTCTAGCTGGACACAAGACCTATAGGAGGGGAAGGTGTGTGTGTGTGTGTGTGTGTGTGTGTGTGTGTGTGTGTGTGTGGCGTGAAGTGTTCAGGATGGAAACACGCCAGGTGTGGACACAAACAGACATCACTATCGTTGTTCAATAGTATCACCTACTCATTTAAACATGTGCCATTCTTTTACATGAGATCTATGCTGTTCATGAATCTGAGGTGAAGAATAACTGAAATGATTTCAGCTTTCTTTGTATTGTGGGCTTTCTTGTTTTAGCTGCATCAGAATTACCTGGAGCACCTGTTAAAACTCAAGGTTTCTGAACCTTACCTGAAGTTTCTGATTCTGTAGGTCTGAAAGGGGGCCTGAAAATTTGTATGTCCAATAAATTTCAAAGTGATGCTCTTTCTGAGCTGAATGTCTCCTTCAGAACCCTTGATCTTACAGTTCTAAGTCACCTCAGGTTCAGTATTTCTTCTTGAGTGAATTTTGGCAAATTTAGGAAATGGTATGTTTCCTTTTGGCTTGAAATCCAAATCCACTGATCTTTACTTCAGATTCTCTCTCTAGGATACATACTGATGATTGTAATTGACCACTTCCTCAAGTGTCATTTTATTTACATTGTGCAAGTTGAATATGTAGGATTTGTGTTGACATTGGGTTTGAAATTCTTCCATAATTTTCAAGTGGGTTTGAGCACCTCAGTGAATTATTAAGAATGCGGTTTGTAATGTCTAATTCTCTTTGTACAGATTTCTCCTCATTGACTTCTAGCTTTGTTGTGCTGCTGTCAGAGTCCACTGTGTGTGTGAAGTCAATGGCTAGTGTTAGATGACACTTAATAGGCAGTCTAGAATGCGGACAGTTAGTCAGATCGCTGTGTGATTCTGGGAAAAGTTTAAGGTGTCCAGATGTCTTCTTTTCCTCTTCTATCCACATTCAGAGTTTCTAAGTGCCTGGTTCCCCAACTTGACTTAATCAGCCTTCCTTCGTGCTGGACTTAGCACCAGAGTTCTGGCTTCACTGGGTCACGTGTGGTCTGAGAATTCTGCCCAACTTTTACCAGTTGACACTGAAGCCTTTGGTCTGGGGGTTAACTTGCAAAACCGCTGGCCCACACATTAATGCTTCCTTCATTTGCTCACAGCATTTCTGTCCAGTACTCTGATTTTCACTTTGCAACCAATTTCTAATCCTCTATGTCCCTAATGCCTTATATATTTTCTTGGGTTGTTTCATATAAGCAAAGAGCACACACAAAGAAAAACATAATAAAAACCTTCAAATAATAAATTTTGGAAATCTGTACCTACTGAGGTAATGCTCTTCTCTTATTCATGCTTGATTATAGTTCACCAAACCTACCCCACATTAAGTAATCTGAATAGACTTTTCTAGAGAAAAGATCGATTGAAACGGACAGTGTATCCACTAATATACTCCCTTAAGCTTCGGTTTGTTTACAAAATTGGAATCGGATTCACTAATCTCTAGCGGGCATAGCTTTGTCTGAGTGCTATATAATAACATGGGCATTCACATGTATGTTATTTATCTGACCATATTGTTAAGAAGTTTTCTTTTCTTCTTCTTCATCCCCCCGCTTTCTTCCCTTTTGTTTTTCTTCCTTTCCCTCCTTCCTCCCTTGGTAATAAAAAGATAAGATAAATATGTATTCACAATGTTAATGTAGCTATAATGAATAAAGAAAACAAGTGAAGATGTAACTTGTGATCAGTAAGTTGGTAAGTTATTACCTAATAGGGAAGAAATGAAAACTCCAATTAAGATGAGACTGAATACATGTAAATTCTTTCTCTCCCTCCCTCCCTCCCTTCCTCCCTCCCTTCTCTCCTTCCCTCTCTCTTCTCTTTCCTCCCCTCCCTTCCTCCTTCCCCACTCTCTCCTTTCCATCCTTCTCTGCCTCCTTGTTTCCTATATTCCTTCCCTCCTCTACTATTCTTCCTCTTTCTTTCTGCTCTCTATTATTCGTTGATAATCTTTGTGGAAGACATCACGTTAGAAACTTATTTTTACATTATTCCACTGAACTCTTTTCATAGTTCTACCGTTTCCCTGTTTTATGAACCAGGAAATGAAGGCGGCAAAGCTCCTTACTTGGCCCCTACCCGTGGCCAGGTGAAAATGGCCTCACATGGAGTAACTGAAGCTCCAGCTCCGTGGTCTTCCTATCCACAAAGCCGCCTCCGGCCCTCTCGTGTTCTTCCTTATTTCTGTAATGAACCACCTTATCCTCTGCACTTTAGCTGGCGTGGCAGCTACAGGCGCAGGGTTTAAGTGGTTATGTGGATGCAATTTCTCCTGCTCGCTCATAATATATACATGACATATATTGTAGATATATTTGCTTAAATGCTAAGCAACTCCTTGGATCTCTGGAGTTTTTGTGGTCTGTGAAAGTTGCTCCTCTTGACTGCTGCTTTTAAGACAGCATTTTGAGCTGTTTTCAGTCCTTTCTGTGTGAAGTTTACCCTTTCTTTGAAAGTGTGTGTTGTTCTCCATGTCCTTCACAAGTGTCTGTCAGCTCCTTTGATTGCTGTCTTGTTTTGTCTCCTGGAATAAACTTTATCTCCCACTTCTTGATCTTTTCTGACGCCTTTTCCTATGTGCCAATGTTTTAAGTTTGCAGACATTCTTCTCTATCTTCCCACAGGAGAGAAAAACCACTCCCCTACCTTTGACATTGAGAAGGAACCACACTTACAAGGCCCTCTCCTAAAGACTTCAAACTGGCACAAAATAGTAAAGCTCTCTTTTGGAGCTATTATTCTCTTCCGGCTCTCACTGGCTTCTGAACACAGTGGGAGCTTCTTTTACCCTTTAGCAGATCAGAAGATGAACACCAATTCTATCCCCTGCCACCGCAGACTGGCATTATCTGTGGCAAACATGGGCATATTTGAAGACAGCTCACACTCTGATACATTTGCTACAACTGTAGTATCTCCAGTGCACCTCTTAACAGCTGATATGTAAGAGTTGAATAATCAAATTTAAGTCAAGATAAAACCATCTATCTAGCTATCTTTAAGAAGTACAAACAGCAAGGAACTCCTACAAGAGCTCAGCTGTAAGCAATTATTCTTTAATCTGGTGATGAATGCTTTTTTATTAGCAGGGACGAAGATTTTTCTACCTTGAAAATTTGGATGCTCTTTCTCCTCAGCCTTATATAATGCACTGTCCTCTTTTTTCCCCTTTTGTTCTTAACTGCCAGGAAGCTTGGGGCCATTCGTGGAGGGTATACACAGCAACCCCCTTATCCTTTGTGGTGAAGATTTTGCTTTTCCTTCTCTGGTTTTAATATCTATTTCAACAGTATTATTTTCTACCTGATTTCAACAGCAGAAAGTGATATCAAACTCTTTCTCTTACTTTTAAATAGGCAATAGTAACAATAAATAAAGTTGTATTTACTTTTCTGGATAAAATAGAATTCATTTTTGTACCCCCCCCAACTACAGTTAAAATTTTCCTTCTGGATTCTACTTGTCTGGCAGTCATTGAAATTTTCATTTAACTTTGAATGAAAATACATGTGTGTGCTCACGTGGTCTATATACCAACTCTGTAAGGAAGTCTTTCATTACTTACTCTTTATCAGAAACCCACCAGCAGTGGGTGTTGCTTGGTTTTCTTAATTAGCCACGGCCCATGGCTCTCTAAATGGCCCTCTTCAAAGGCACAGGGCTCCGTTCTTCCCTGTTTGGTTCCTTTTTTTTTTTTTTTTTTTGGCCAGTCCTGGGCCTTGGACTCAGGGCCTGAGCACTGTCCCTGGCTTCTTCCCGCTCAAGGCTAGCACTCTGCCACTTGAGCCACAGCGCCGCTTCTGGCTGTTTTCTGTATATGTGGTGCTGGGGAATCGAACCTAGGGCCTCGTGTATCCGAGGCAGGCACTCTTGACACTAGGCTATATCCCCAGCCCATCCTGTTTGGTTCCTTAATGGCTAAGATGTGAGAGCAGCTGGGTGGGGTGGGTAAGGACAAGGTGTCACTTGTCATTATCCCTTACATGTCTCTTGGGACCAGTGGGGAGACATTCTCGTGGCAATTAGCCACTTACTTTTCCAGGTTTTATCTCATTAGGTATTTTCGTCTCCTGTTAGTAGACTGTAACGTTCTACCATGGAGCCTTGTGAACCTGTGAGTGTTCTTCGAGGAAAGTGCCAGAGTATATTTTATATAAATCATAGTTGGATATTGTATGTAAAAGCCATTTATAAAAAAAAACAACCATAGCTGGCATCAGCCCATTATCACCCACTCTATAATGATACCCACGTTCACCAGTTTTGTTCAACAAAGGACTGGAAGTGCTGTTAAGAAAACAAAAGGAATCCAAATTATAAAGGAAGAGGTAAAGTTACCTTTATTTGCAAATATCATGGTCTCATACATAGAAAACTCCCAAATTCCACCAATACACCTTAAATGAGTAAAGTTGCAGGATAAAAAGCCAACCTTAAAAGAAAAACAAAACCAACCATAGTATTTCAATAGATAAACTAGTTGAGAAAAAGTAAGAAAGGAATCCTATTTAATAGCACGGAATACTTGCAAACAAATTTCATCAAGGAAATAAAAAAATGCACACTGAAAACTGTGAAACATGGATCAAGGAAACTGAAGAGGACACAAATAAATGGAAAGATATCCCAAGTTCATGGATTGGAAGAATTACTATTGTTAAAATGCGTATCCTACCCAGAGCAATATGCAAATTCAATGCAGCTCCTACCAACATCGCTATGGCATTTTTACACCAAAATAGAGAAAAGTATCTCAGCATGTGCAGAGGGATTTTAGGAGGCCTCCAAAGAGCCGCAGTCTGGGCTCTCCATTTCAAAATGATTTCATGAACAGCGTGGCATTTCGAAATATCTCTTCTATCATTACCGTGTCACCATACTATTTGGGTAATTTCCATAACGCATCACAGCCTTGAGTTCCGTCAGCAAGCTTTGCTTGTGACAAGTATTAACAATCGGACTTTACGTCCTGGATTTGAGTCGAGAGATAGAAATTTCTCCCAGGCGTCTTGAGGGGACAGTCACCGAGCTCACAGCAGCCTGACTGTTTCCTCCCGAGACAACTCTCCCCATCCTCCCGCACGCGTGACCTTCGCGTAGGTCCCCGGAGTGCCCTCGTCTCCGTGTGCACGGACTCCAACAGCCTCTTCTGACTGGGATGATTAGAATTCCTGGTGGTCTTTGAAACGCTGGTCCTAAACAAGCTGAGGTTCCTATTACTAGAAGGAAAGATTCTACACTTCCATGGAACTTTGCCTGTCATAATAAAACCCAACGCCCAGGGCTCACCATCTCCCCAGCTACTCCCGTCCTGTGCCTGCTGCCCTCCTTATCCAAAACGAAATAGGAAAAGGTCAATTAAAATAATGGGCAATGGCCAAGATTTAGAAGTCCCAGTCCTACGAAAGTCAGAAGGTAAAGGCACCTCCCGCTCTGAACTGGGAGGTCAAAAAGACCTGGATTACAGTTTCTAAGTCTTATAAAAGCTAGAATGCTATGTAACGGTAGAAAAAAAAAATTTTAAACCCACAGACTCTCGTTGCCTATAAAGTAAACAAGGCAAAAGTAGCTCTACCCATCTAATCGTGTGTAGAAACATGGTAATGTAGGCAGAAGAGCTTCAGGCAGGATTTGTCCATTTGCTATCATATGTCATGGGGGTAGCAGCATTAGTGGATTCTTGAAGGAATAGGACTTGTGTTTCCTGGTTCTTGGTCTGATATCCCTTGAGACTGGCTGGACACCATGTCTTTGTCTCCAAGGACATTTCAGTTCTCTAAGGACATTTCCCCACCTCATCTTTGGGGTCCCAGAGACTTGAGATATGGCATTACATTCTAGAGAGAATCACTGCTCCTTCAGAAAGCTGTTGTTTAACTTGAGCCTGTAAAACTGTCTCCTTTTGTAGCTGTTTCCATTCCCTTTCTACCCATCCCCTTTTAAACATTTATTTGGGAATGTGTTAGGTTAGATGCTGAGAGAGAAAGAAAATGGCACAGTAAGTTGTTGAGCCTGGGCTCGCAAATAATAATAATGAAAGATACACAAGTAACCCTGCCCTGCGATCAAAGTTAATTCTGGTAAAGATAATGCTTTCTGAAAAGACAGAGGAGAAGATTGCTCGTAAGTGACCAGCTCTAGCAAGGTGCTGGGCCCATGTGGGCTTTGCGTAGGAAGTCTGAACAGATGGGAATGTTGATGGTCTCTGAATGGGAATGGATGGGGCTAGTCCCAGGGGGAAAGACGGAGTCAAGAAAATAGATGTGCAGCTGAGGGTGGCATTGGTATAGCCTCTCAGCTAGACGGTGGTGTTTGGTCAAACATCTGTAGATGCCTTTAGATTTGCGTTTGTTAGTTGACTCTCAGAGGATCACCCTCCTTAATGTGGGTGGGCTTGGTCCAATCAAAGAGAAGAGAATGGTAGAAGGAGTTTGGCCTCCAGAATGCTTTCAGCCTCAAGACCATGATTTCAGCTCTTCCATGGGTGCCTAGCTTGCTGGGTGGACCTGCAGAGCCTATAGTTCCCGAACTCCTGCAGGGGCAGGAGGTTTGAGAGTTCAAGGCTAGCCTGAGCTACATAGTGTGACCCTACCTCAAAGCATTAAAAATTGTATTTATTATGCACAATACAGTGCTTGAGGTATGTATATAGTATAGAATGGTTATGTTCAGCTACATAGCTGATTAATTTCTTTGTGTTAGCTTTTTTGTGAGAACATTTAATGTTTACTTGGCAATTTTCAAGACTAATATATTGCTATTAACTATATTCAAAATTGTAGCATAGATCTATTCAGTTTGTTCCTTCTGTGTAACTGTAACTATGCATCCTTAGACCAATACCTCCGCAATCCTTATGGGTGCTGATTTCCTGAATTTCCTCCTTCATCTTCTCTATTTCTTCAAAAGCAATTTTTATTCAGAAATGAAACACAGTATCGAGTACAGTAAGAACTCAATGAACATTAATGTTTCTTTTTAGTACTATTACTCCTGTGTGCCACCATTTTGAGTCCTATAGACTTCTGTCTATCGTAGGATTAGTGCATGGTTTCTCTATAAAACACAAATTTTGGGCCCTGGAGTTTTCCTGGGTTCAGAGAGTATGACTCAGTAATGATTGTGAGGCAAATAGTTTGGCCTCTTGCATCTGACAGCCTAACTTTGGTATGTAGCTGTAGATCCTCATGTGTCCTAGATAAATATAGATTCTGGTCACATGAGTTATTCCAAAGTCAGAAAGGCCCACAGCAGACAGTTAGATCCCACTCAAGGTCACTTCAAGGTCACTGCTCCACTCATAAGACACAACACTGCCTCCTCGCACTGCAGAATGTGAGGCAATACTTATGCACTGTTTAGAACTGTTCTACACCGCAAAACACCAACACGCAGTTCAAGAATGTTCAAAATGTGGCACTCCGTAGATCATGAACATGACATTTGTTTACAGCGTGAGAACAGAAACAAGAAGTTGCTTGGTTCAATCTCTTCTGGAGATGAGTGCCACAAAAATTTCTCCTGCCCCTGTGCCTATTTGGAAATGACCTCAAAAACACAGAGAGAATTGATGTGGGGTTTGTAAAAATACTTTTTAGCAAATAGGAAAATTCACAGAGTCCTGGATAAAAATAAGGGATAATGATCTTCATCTGAATGATAAGAAGACTTATCTTTATCTTATGAATCAGAATCCTGGAGTTCCAGGAGGGCTAGGAGGGTGGAGGCTAGCCCCGCCCCTCCGATTCCCAAAGCAAAGTTCCACCCGGGAGAAAGCCTGACACATTTTGGAATCAGGCAGGTGCCCTTTTCTTACTTGTGCACAGTTACGCTAAGTGAGACATTGACTTTGGCATGTTTGTTCTCTAGCCTGGTCTCCAACAGGGTTTGAGTTCTGTCCAATCAAATTAGTCCCCTCCTGCATCATGAACTCTTCCACATAGTCTCAGCGCCTGATCTGGCTATAGGCATTTCAAGTTAGTATCTTTGGAGGAGTCTTGCGTCAGCCTTATTGCTATGCCATCTCTATTCTCAGAGGCTGTCTCTTGAAAAGTTTCTTTCTTCTCAGTCTGAAAGTTAGCCGTGCTATTGTCATAAACTTAGAAAACCTGGAAAAGCCCTGAGAATAAAACCACCTCAGTCGTATTTCTTAATGTTTAAAAACAATCTTTATTCATACTGAATGTAACTGCTTTCCTTTTCCTCCTGTGGTTTTCTATATGTATATACTTCTAGCCAAACATATAAAAATAGATAAGTTAGGAACTGGGGTTAGACATTACAGGTTACTAAGATTTTCACGTAAGAACCTTTTTCAGACATTAAAAAAAATCATAGGATATACCATAGTCAATCTATTTACAGTGCTCTCAGGTTTTAGATATTTCAAGTATAATCTTTAAATGATCTTTGTTTCAGATGAATATTAGTATGCATTCCTAATTTTCATGGAGAAGTAGAAGTTGTGTATTAAAGTGTACAATCATGCTGGCTAGGCTGCTTTCAGAAAATACCTAATTTTACTTTCCTTTGGCTGGATCTGACATGCTGTGTTTTGCTTTTGTTTGTTTGTTTTTTTTTTAAAAACAAGGTGTAGTCTAGAGGTTTGCCTGAAGTTACTTTCTTTGAGGCATGTGAATGCCTTTGGAAGTGTGAGAGTATATGTGTGTTTATATATACATAAACTTAACTCAAGAAAACAAATCAGATTTAACTTTCCTAAATGCCTTCTTACTGAAATGCAACATTTCCCTTCATTTCCCCCCCGGAGTAGGTACTTTGTGCCCCATGAGACCGCAGGATGAGAGGAGAGGGGCAGAAAGCTGGTATTCCAGGGAAACCCCCCAGTCTAGGTGAAAAGGGCCATGAAGATGAATTCCTGAGAGAGACAAAGAAGCCAGAGACGTGACCAGAGGCCCTGGGGAGCAGGGTCTCCTTTGTGTGGGATGAAGAGGTTTCCAGCAACCTGTGAGAGCCATGCACATCCTTGAGAAAGGACTCGCAAGGTCAAACAAGACAAGCAGCCTAAGTTATTCATTGGGTTGGACAAAAAGGGAGGACAAAAATCCCCACTGCTGTGTGCTGGGCTGCAAGGGTCACACACTTCTTTTTTTCTTGTCATTTTTTTTGCATGTGTCTGTTACTGCTTAGTGCGTGTGTGTGTGTGTGTGTGTGTGTGTGTGTGTGTGTGTGTGTGTGGAGTCAGTGTACAAACACAGATGATATTTGGGGAAGAGCTGGTACTGTTTGCTTCAGGCCACCTGCTCTGGGGGAGCAGCAATTCCGTAAATGCAAAGAAGCGGATAATTGCAGATAATATCTGTCTGCCTTTTGAATGGCCATAAAAGGCTAACTCTAATGCTGTTCTTAAAATAGGATCCATCATTGATGAGCTGGGTGGAGGTGCATTTTCATCCCGTTAGTGGCGGGGTCGGGGGGTGGGGAACCTGTAATTCAGTGATGGGTGGGTGGGGAGTCTGCAGTTCCGTCTACCCTTGTGACCTGCAGCACCCGTGGCCGTGACCTTTTTGTTTCAGTGAGGGGACCAAGTGCGCATGTGGGATCCACTCTGGCTTTCCCAAGCCTACTCTGAAAGAACTGCAGGGACAGGGCTGGGAACATGGCCTAGTGGTAGAGTGCTTGCCTCGTATATGTGAAGCCCTGGGTTCGATTCCCCAGCACCACATATATAGAAAATGGCCAGAAGTGGCGCTGTGGCTCAAGTGGCAGAGTGCTAGCCTTGAGCGAAGAGAAGCCAGGGACAGTGCTCAGGCCCTGAGTCCAAGGCCCAGGACTGGCCAAAAACAAACAAAGAACTGCAGGGACTTGTGTGGATCAATGAAGAGCGAGGGGCTGGAGCCTGGTGTCAGCCTCCTGAGGTTGGGGACACTTGTAGAGTGTCTGTTGGGACCACGCTGAGAGGGTTCCATTTTTGCCTAATACGAGAACGTGAGACAGCGACAGTAACGGTATCAGTGATGCTATGTGGCAGCTAATGAGGGCAGCCGCTTTCTTCTAGGCGGTGTGCAAAGCACAGAGCATTGTGTAATGTACTCTCAATCTTTATCTTAAGCTGTTTCTTTTCCTGTCTTTTTCTATGTGCCACCCTGGGGCTTAAACTCAGGGCCCGGGCTTTTGTGGTTAAGATCAGTGTTCTACCAGTTAAGCCACAGCTCCACTTCTGGCTTTGTAGTTTTGCTTTAAAACTGTTACGGTAGAGGTATCGTACAGAGGGGTTACAGTTACACGAGTCAGGTCATGAGTGCATTTCTTTTTGGACAGTGTCACCGCTTCCCTCCGTCTCCCAGTTTTCCCCTTCCATTCCCACCCACTTGTTGTATAGTGTCAAGTGAGGACCTCTGCTGCATTTGTTCACCCTTTCCCCCTCCATTTCTGTGCCCCCTTCCCCTCCCAAAGACAGAGTAATAAACAAGACAAAAAGAAAAGAGAACAAAAACAATAAAGAAGAGGAAAAAATCATCTTGTTTCTATTTCCTGGAGTTCATTTTGATAAGTATTATTTTATATGACCAGATACACCTGGGCATTTTGCACTGCTGGCTTTTTTTGGTTGTTAATTGGAGATGTGAGTCTCATGTACTTTCCTGCTCAGGCTGGCTTTGAACCACGATCCTCATCTTTCAGTCTCCTGACTAGCTAGGATTATAGGCGTGGGCCACTGGTACTTGGCTCACCTTGAGCTTTATGAACTATGAGCCATTACATTTTCCAGATGAGCAAAGAAAGGTACAGTAACTTTGCCTTGAGTCTGTTGGTAAGAGGCCAAGTTCAACGTCAAGCCTGGACCTCTGTCCCAAGGGTCTCTTTTATGCACTGCTATGTCTTAGGTCCATAAAGCACATGGCCACATAGTACTCCTTCAGAGCTTGGGTCCTTTCTCTGTGGGGTGGTGGCTGGCCTAGTTGCTGGCCTGGTATCTGTTGTGAGATGGGATGACCGTATACCAACAGCACAGCCCCACGACAGGCAGCCCAGGCTAGAATGACGAGCACCAGGGCTGAGCGTGCAGGACTTTCCGGGAACGCTGCAGGGTTCGATGTTGTATAACCTTCTGACTCATTCCTTGCTCATTCTATGGTGGTTCTTCCTCATATCCTCAAGTTCCACTATTAACTAATTTTCTTTAAAAAAATAGCATGTGTATATGCCTGTGTGTATACACACACACACACACACACACACACACACACACACACTCAATGCCTGGTTTTTCTCTTATCAGTTTGGGGGCTGACTGCTGCAGTTTGGGGGCAGGGATGTGTGTGAAAGAATGCTCTTATCGGAAGCACTGAAGAACACTCTGGGGTTAATGGAGGCGAGGATCTTGCTCGTATCTGAGAGTTGACACAGTCTACCTCCTGGCTTCTCAGTTCTGAGTTCCCCAGGAAGGCGAGACTGGCTCTTTTTCCTCTAAGGGAGCAGGTGCTTATGCAGAGAGACAAAGCCCCTCTCTGGTACCACGAGGCCTGAGGGGGAAATGGAAGGTGTCCAAAGGACAAAGATGATGATTTCTTTGCATCCTGGGAAGGATTTGCCTCTGTTCAGAGGAGGTTAGGTGGAGGTGTCTACAGAGTGAGTTAGGCCATGTGGGGGGCGGGGGGGGGGGAGGCAAGGAAGGTGCCCTCTACAGGTCCCTGAGGGCACTGCAGTCACACGTAGCAGAAAGCCATCTTGGTCTTCCTGGGATTTGACGCTCACTCAGCCCAAGCTGAGGTGAAGGGGCTGGACACTTGCTGAGAGTCGAAACACATTCACAACCGTCTCCGAGTCAAAGAGTGGGAGTCACAGTCCCAGGGCCATCGTCTAAGCACGACACGAGAACTCTACCATGTACTTGGGGATGGAGAATCAGAGAGACAGGCAGAGCCCGGGCAGGCATAGACTGCCCTTGGCAGGGCGAGGAACAGGGAGCTGGAGCCCCAGCAGGAGCCTGCGTGGTTCCCCTGAACGCCAGAGAGTTGGGAGACCAGGCGGCTGGGGCAGTCTGGGGCGGTGAGGTGCGACTTGATTTTATCATCTGCTCGTTCGTGTTTGTTCCTAGTCTGTAAACACACACAGCTGTGGAGCGCAAACACATCCACCAAGTATCCTTTCCTCTTCCACTGAAATCAGCCCGTATCCTTTCCTTACCGAATCGCTCCAACGTTATGGACAACACACAGGTCAAGCTGAAACAAAAGGACAGACGAGATGGAAGGTTTCAGGTGCAACTGGGGAAGGAGACAGGGTCTCGGTGTGGCCCTTCTCAGCTCCAGGGATGGTCACGGGAAGCTGGCTATCACAGAAGGCTTCGTATTCCCCAGATGGACCTGCCCTTCACCCTCTCAGCTTAGAGAAGCGTGGACCACAGCCCAGCCTGCTTCGGTGTGGGCATGTCCCGGGAGAGAGCCTTCTTCCTAGCAGAGTCCCTCGCTACAAGGTCTACATTCAGCAAACAGAAGCCTGGAAAGCGGGGGGGGGGGGGGGGGGGGGTCCCAGGGACAGCAAAGGTGATCTATTTTTATATAGGCTTTTTTAAAGTTTAGAAAATTGTGTGTGTGTGTGTGTGTGTGTGTTGGTACTAGAGCTTGAACACAGGACCTTGTCTCTTGCTCAGCCTTTTCATGCAGAGCTGCTACTCTATTACTTGAGCGATACCTCTACTTCCAGGTTTTTTTTGGGGGGGCGGGGCGGTTCTTTGTGCTAGTTAATCAGATTTCTTTTTTCTGCCAGCGGCTGCCTTCAAAGCAAGAGTCTCAGATCTCAGCTTCCTGAGTAGCTGGGATTACAGGCGTGAGCTACTGGCGCCCAGCGATCGCAAGCTTTGACTTGAGTGTGATGCTAAGTTTCTTCACTTTCCTCCGCGTCGTTCTAGTCTGACCCGCCTTAATTTTTTTTATTGTTATTATAAAGGTGATTGACAGAGGGGTTACAGTTGCATCATCTCTTTCCTTTCTTGACTACTCATGAGGAATATTAGTCATCTTCAGGGGTTTGTAAAAAAAGGCACATTTCATACTTTGACAAAAGAAAAAGCAGTCTTTTTCTAGTACTTTTACTTATTTAATTCTTTAATCACTCCATCAAATATTTATTTACTTATTTTTAATTTAAATTTTGTTGTAAAGGTGATGTACAGAGGGGTTCCAGTGATGTAAGCCAGGTACTGAATACATTTCTTCTTGAACAGTGTTCCCCTCCCCCTCATTTTCTCCCAATTTTTACCCTTCCGACCTCCTTGAGAATATTTATTTTAAAGGGAAATATTTTTTCCCAAAGCTCATTTTCTTTACTCTGTCCTCCATGTTAACGTTCAAGGACTGGGTGTCTTTTGCTGGATAACTATGGTAGAAAGAACCAAGACAGAAAACCAAACCACACCAAGTTTCCTCCTCCACCCTTCCTCGGAGTCCTCGCGCCCACTGCCATGACAGGTTCTGCTCAAGGCGCCTCCCAAGCTCGCGTGGATGGGGTGGTGGTCAGTGCACCGGCCTTGCTGTCTCTCACGTTCACACTTGCTATAGCATAGCCTCTGTTTTCACATGGAGGAGTCAGGGTTTTCCTGAGGGTCACATGCCTGTCCTGGTGGTTCTGTGTCCTAGAGGACACACACACACACACACACACACACACACACACACACGAGTTTATTATGGGTGTGAACTCACATGATTACAGAAGCCATGGGAAGGCAGGCTGTGTTCAGTCTGAGCCTGCCCCCACCCCCCAGGACCAGAGGCTCATGGGTAAACTTCCAGTCCGTGTCTAAGTCCTCAGGACTGGGCACGTGGGAACTTGAGCAAGCCTCAGAGTCAGAGCCTGCAAACCAGAAGCTTCCATGTCTAGAGTTATGTGCAGATGCGTGTCCCATGTAGGGACATTGCATTATTATTATTATTGTTACTATTATCATCGTTAACTTTTTTTCTGGTGGCCTATATGGGTCACAATTTCCATCAAAGTTGCTTAGATAGCTCATAATTATAGTCTCTTTGTATGGGTGGCCCAAAGATAGCTTAGTATATCTATTCGATTTTGCATATTGTAAAAGAAACGCCAAACGTTTTAGATCATCCTCTCAAGAGGCATAAAAAAGCTAGCAGGGAGCCCCAAACAACGTCAACTTGCAGCCATGCTGGGAGTTAAATTAAGACAGACTGAAGGCGGATGAGGAGGTGGCCCACGCCCATAATCCTAGCTACTTGGGTAGCAGAGATTGAGAGGATGATGGTTCAAGGCCATCTGGGGCAAACAGTGAACAAGATCCAATGAAGGAGCTGGGCGCGGTGGTGTGCACCTGATACCCCAACACTGCAGGAGACGTAAATGAGAGAGAACTAAGGGTTAGAATGGTGGTTATCACTAGATGCAAGGAAGGGCAGGCAGGAGAGAGGACAGAGAGGGAAACCAGTGGCTGCTCAGGGACAGTCAGGTAGGAAGACTATGTTGTAGCGTTGACAGATAGAGATCACAAGAATTTACAACCTCCTCTATATTTTGTACAACTAGAAGAAAGCCCCACACAAGAGAAATGGTAAGTGTTTCAGAAGATGGAAATGCTAATGTACCCTGATTTGATCCCTACACATTATCCATGGATCAAATGATCACACTGCACTTCTTAAAGATGAGCAATAATTAGGTGCCAATGAAAAATTTAAAAATGTCAACATCTTTTTTTTTAAATGGAGAGCAAGTTTTATTCTAAAAATAGATCTCAGTAACAATGAAATACCAAAAGCTAGTCACCTTAATAGAAAAGAACAGTAACAACACCTTGATTGAATTTTGTCTTGAAAATACAAAATTATGTCATACTGTAATAAACTGCCAATTCTTTGTCTATTTGAATTATTCCTTTTATATATTATCCCAGATTTTTAGACATAGATGTGGATTGCTTTTATCTTTAAGTAAATACATTCTCAAGTGAACATAATTAGGAAGACAATTTATGCTTAGGGCAAACGTGTTTCAAAGCAATTGTTTTGTATTACTGTTTTCTTCAATTTCTGCAGAGTAAAATAATGCACTGAAAATAACAAATTACATCTATATATACATATATGTATATATATATATATATATTCAAAACTACATTATTTTCAACCCAAAAAGCAAGAGGACGTTTTCAAGGCAAATACTGGCACTCAGTACTGTAAAAGTAGTTTTCTTTCTTCAAAGTGCTACAGCAACAAGTATTCAAAAAACTCCTGAGGCTGGTACTGAAGTCCGTGAGAGGCTATCCTGAAACTGTGCGGGGAATGAAAGCACTGGCTGCCCAACCAGCTAAACTAGTTACAGCAAGTTAGTCACAGACAACTTACTGAGTTTCAAATCAACCCAAACTACACAAGGTTTATACCATTTCCTGCATGATATGTAGATCAAGTATAGCCATGGTGAACAATTTTTATCCTGTCAATCAACTAGTCATAATGCACAGCAGGTAGAAATGATCTTTTCACATCAAAATCTTGCTATCTGGCATTCTCTCCAAACCAAAAGCTGATAGCAGAAGTTACCTTCTGTTTGTTTTTTACTAAATGTAGGTGTATATGCACCAAGACATTTTTGTGCGTTTTTGCTTTCAGAAATTGGTGTGGTTTACTTTGGCCCTCTAGGACACAAACATTATCTTAGTATTTAGTGAGTAACTTTCCCCTTTTATTAAAGCTTGACCCTGAGTTTGAGTGCCGGAATATAAACTGTAAAACTGTGAAAACGCTGCAACAATACATTGGTTAGCACTGGTGTTTCTGTAATACTATGCTTTTTCTCTTAACGTAGTGCATCTGAAAGTACCTCCTATCCCCGATAGCAAAGGAGGAAAAGGAGTTGTCTAGGGGATACCCAGGTAAGCAAAGTTTCTATCTAAAATAAGAATTTACTCCAAAATATATGTATAAAATGTCATTTCCCCATGCCCAAGTAAAACTACAGTGTACTCAAATGCAGGTGTGCAAGCTGGGGAAATCCTCTCGGCTCTGCTTTAGTAAACACAGCTTTCATCTACAGTTCTGACAATCTACAGCTCTAAATATTGTTTAAGAAATCAGCTAGGGCTTTAAAAAAAGTTAGGTGCTTTTACATTCCATTAAAATTTTCTAAAAATTGAAAGCAAAATTCACTAAATATAAAAATAAAATAGAGATGTGAATAGGAAAAGCAATTTCCAGTGATAGTATTTTCACAGTAGCAGGTAATTTGCAAAGAGTATTTTCCTATATATACATCTTACAACCAAATCTTGAAAGCACTATCATATATTTTGCCTAAACAACATTGAGATTTGCCTGAAATACAGAGGGGAAAATAATCTAACAATGAAAGCTCAAAAAAGTCAACAGAAATGCATATTCTTCAAATGTAACTCAAGAGTGTCTAGTAGAGCAAAGCAAGTGCATTGTTTGGGGTTTTATTTGAAGAGTGTATTCTGCTTTTAGATGAGTTACTAGACTGTAAGAACATCATGGTGCTTTCTTGCGTTAGACTGTTGTGTGGCATTAGGAATTAGAATATATCCAGCTCTGGAAAGCTGGGAGTTCCCTGTGTGAACAAGAAAGGCGCACAAGATCCTAAGTGTTGTGATAAGTGCTTGACTTGTGGACCCAGTTGGAATCCTGCCCTTTGAGGTCATCTTTTAATTATTGGTCCCATGTGACCAGGGCCACAAAAAGAAAAAGACAGAGGTCTTATCTTAGCATGTTTGTCCAAAGTGAATCTAATCAGTGTATAAATTATGTTATAGTAATTTTTTTTTTTTTTGCCAGTCCTGGGCCTTGGACTCAGGGCCTGAGCACTGTCCCTGGCTTCTTTTCACTCAAGGCTAGCACTCTGCCACTTGAGTCATAGCGCCACTTCTGGCCATTTTCTGTATATGTGGTGCTGGGGAATCGAACCCAGGGCTTCATGTATACGAGGCAAGCACTCTTGCCACTAGGCTATATCCCCAGCCCCTGTTATAGTAATTTAAAACCAAACCTTTAGTAATGAGGAATCCTCATGCACTTATGTAATGCACTGCACAATGTAAGCATGGGCCTCTTACATTATTCTCAATTTAAAGTAATAACCGAGATTAGTTGATAGAGCTACAGTTTTTCTCCTTTCCTTGGTCCATGGATTTCCTTAAATGATGGCATCATGCTCGTCAATGGTTCTATACCGAATGCCTCTTCTTGAGTAATATATTTTACATCCAATACAAAGAAGAGATAAGACTCCCAGTGTTAACACAATATCACCAACAAAGCTGCCAGTATCAAATTTTGATCCTTTATTTTCTTCAGAACGAACAGTTGTTGCCAGAGGTCCTGGTAGCCTACTGTGGGTGGTGGTCACTGAGGCGGTGGACATCTTGGTTACATTCTGTGCAACACTTATCGCTCTGGGTGTGGACTTCATGGTCATAGAAGTCACGTTTGTTGAGAGCTTTGTGGTTGCCACTTTAGGAGTCGCTGTGGATTTCACGGTGACAAGTGTCACATTGCTTGAGACCAGTGGAACTGAAGTTGTTGCATTCACAGTGACATTAGATCCACTTGTGTGGTTGGAAGGCACATATTGAGTAAAATTCCCCACGAGCCGCCCACGTCCGCTTCCACTGCGCGTGACTCTGGGCCCCGGAAAATGTCAACATCTTAAAACCCTTTGAAAGGCTAAAATTTTATTCTCGGAGAAAGACTCAGATTCTAACTTTATTCTTTTTTTTTTTTTTTTGCCAGTCCTGGGGCTTGAACTCAGGGCCTGAGCACTGTCCCTGGCTTCTTTTTGCTTAAGGCTAGCACTCTACCACTTGAACCACAGTGCCACTTCTGGCCTTTTCTATATATGTGGTGCTGAGGAATCGAACCCAGGGCTTTATGTATACGAGGCAAGCACTCTTGCCACTAGGCCATATTCCCAGCCCCTCTAACTTTATTCTTTACATAGTATAAATCACAAGTTGGTCAAAGAAGAAAAGGCCTAGAAAGAAATAAACTCCAAATATAGACATTCATGATCTATTGAATTTAAAATTTTATTTTATCCTAATAGTTGACTCCATAAAAGGGGATGACTTGATTCGTTGTTAGGACAATTTTTAGGCTTAAGTCAGCAAGAAGTTCAACTACGCCCAATCTGCATAGTGTGACAAATTCCCAACAGATGGAAGGATCATGTTTTACGCTGACAGAAAAGATAATTGTCATTCTGCCTTCCCTTACAAGGGAAGGATGAGATCAATAATAATGGTAATAAAAACCTGTTGATGTCATAATTTGCATTTCTAAATATGGAACTTTGTATTTATCTCTTCTAAAAAAAAAATCTCCTGGCTTTAGCATAGTCCCTCATTTGAGTGTCTACTGTCACAATGTGGCATCTGTGATTTGTTTCTCGGAGGAGAATTATATTACTAAATTACCAGTTAATCTACAAGTTCTTACATTGTGACACAAATTGCTATGTAATGATTCAATTTCCATTAATAATCCAGAAAGTATGTTTTACATAGATAGAAATAGGAGATTACCATGTAACAATTTGTTAATTTCATTAGAGCACTGGCTTCGTTGTTGTTGTTACTGTGAAAATGTTAGAGAATTTAACTACTTCATTTCTGGGGACGTGCTACACAATCTTATTTTAAAATGTTACCATCTTTTTGGTGGAACTGGGGTTTGAGTTAAGCGCCTCAGCGCTTTCTCTGTATTACAAACAGTTCATGGACAGAAGAAAATCGAACCCAGTATCCATCAGTAGCTATCACCTCTTTCTTAGTATTCATGAAAATATGACACATGCATCAACAGAAATGGGAATAATCCAAACTGAAATCTTATAAAAATGTTTATTCATGTTAGCAGAGGTTACAGAAAAGTCATATCTGTTAAGGGGTCACCCATGGCATGACAATATGACTTATTTGGACTAAGGCTATGTGTAGCACAAAGAGACATGCCAGTTGTTATTTTTATAATAAATTATCTGATAGCTTGCTTTAGTTACAATTTGATTGCCATTTTTAGGAGCTTCCATTTTTAGTAGTATATATTGCTTCCGTGTTATATTTCCATCTACGATTATAAGATTATAATTTTGAATCTTGTATAACTTTTATGTCCAGTGGTTAGGATCTGTGAATTTTATAAAGACTGGCTCTGTGTATGTTGAAATCATTATATTGCGCAGTGAATCCTATGCTATCTTTTTTTGTTTGTCTGTACCTGTATCGGGGCATGAACTCAGGGCCTAACACAGGTTTTTCTATTTGCATCTGGTGTACTCTATCACTTGAGTCATGCCTCCGGACTCACTCTTTTTGCTGGTTACTTGGAAGATGGAGTCTTGCAGACTTGTTTCTGGGCTGGTTGTGAACCACGATCCTCAGATCTCAGCTCCTCCACTGGCTAGGATTAGAGGCAGAAGCCACTGATGTCCTAAAGACTTCTGCCATGAGGAAGTTGCACCCTTTCCTTGGAGACACTACATGGCCTAGAAGAAGACAGTTCTTGCTAATGGGTGGAGGTCCATCGACCAAAGGAGTCCTGAGGGGCAGAAATTCCAGGATGGAAAAGATTTTTCCTTTTGGGAGCTTCCAGATCAGTATGGCGTTGGCTGCTTTGTAGCCTAATCTTTATGGTAAACTAAGACTTCCTGTTATTATTCTTTCTAAATTGTGTGGCAATGGCCTAATGCCAAGAATTTCACTTTAAAACAAAAACAGCATTGTAGAACTTACTCTACCACAAAGCAATGAAGCAAATGGAAGGCCAAACTGAGGCTACTCAATGGACCCCCTCACGCTGCTTCAGATACAAGTTACATCCTGCCACTCCCTGATTTCTTTTCTTTTCTTTTTGTTAACACCACATCCTTAAAAGCACACAGGTTGATTCAAAAAGCTTCACTCACCTTGCCAGCTTTAGCCCAAGGTCTTAAGGACAAATATGCTGGCAACTTGTTATTTGCTTTTGACGGGACCTGTCAGTTCCACAGGCAATAGAAACAACATAACCAGAAGATGGTCTTCAGTACAAAAATAAACTGCTCAAAGCCAAGTGTATCGGAGTTTAAATAAAAATACAAAATCTCTAGACTTGTACTCAAAGCTTTTTTGTTTTTGTTTTTTGGAAATAAACTTTGAGACACCTATGAGGCTGTTTGAAGATAAAAGAAAAAGTTGTTTGGCAGCTAGCAGATGAAAGTGTGCGAGGGACCACAGACGTGTTGCAATACACATCTGGAGATTCCATTTGAATCTGAAAGCACCTTGAAGCAATGAGTTCTTTAAAGTACTGGTTGGCTGGGCTTGGGTAAGGTGAGTCACCCCTACAGCCAGGATCTGAGGGAAAACCTTGCCCGCCAGCCGGGTTCTGTAGACTGCAAGGAGTCAGGCTGTCTCATTCTCCATTCTTATTAGAAACCTTAAAAAGCATGCCTACATGAAAGCCAATGCATGGGTCCCTTTAAATGTCTTGTACATGTCATTGGCATATACTTGTATATTTGAAAGTTGTGTGTGTGTGTGTGTGTGTGTGTGTGTGTCCTAGTATCAGGAAGATGTCTAGGTCAGTGATAGAACATCAAGACTGATGATTATTTATTAGATTATGGACTCTCCTGGCATCTCCTTGGGTAAATTATTCTTGTACATGTAGCTATGGTAAAATGCAATAGCAGTGGGTTTTGGTGAAGGAACAGTTATACACTGAGATAGCAGCATTGTGCATTGCTATAGGTCTTGTGGAGACTAGACTGGCAGAATTAAAACGAAAAACACAAAACCCTAAAGATTTTTAGGGCTGGGGATATGGCCTAGTGGCAAGAGTGCTTGCCTTGTATACATGAGGCCCTGGGTTCGATTCCCCAGCACCACATATACAGAAAACGGCCAGAAGTGGCGCTGTGGCTCAAGTGACAGAGTGCTAGCCTTGAGCAAAAAGAAGCCAGGGACAGTGCTCAGGCCCTGAGTTCAAGGCCCAGGACTGGCAAAAACAAACAAACAAACAAAAAACCCTAAAGACTTTTAAAACTGTTCTCTAGTTTCATGTGGTCCCAATTCTTGGGGTCTACCATGCTAGTAACCAGGATCTAAAGAGAAATAGAAGGAAAAGGTGGGTAAAGTTAGTGTTCAGGCTTTTTCTACTCTGAGTGTGTGAATGTGTGTGTGTGTGTGTGTGTTGTTGTTGTTGTTTTAATTAGGTTCTCTATTTAGACTTGGTTAAAGAGAAGACTTACAAGAGGGTAAAAATATAGTTGAAGCTAGTACTCCACAGAGGAATCCCTAGAGAGCGAAATGTAAAGTATAATATGTCATTAAAAATAACCCAGTTTAAAATACTAGAAATAAGACACAACTCCACATGAAAAGATGAAAAAAAAAAGCCACAGCAATAGCATCAAGAAGGAACACCACATAACTATTCCATGAGACAAGCAAGACAAGTATGGGTCCACTTAGGTACAAAGGAATATTAAGTACATTTAAGAGAAAGCAGACTATGAAACACTACATTTTCATGATACAACGACACAAAAATGTCCTTGTGGATATACAGTGACAGGCTTCGGAGGATAATTTAGGGAAACATAAATAGACCTTGCTGTTCTTTAGTGTCTCCCCCCCCATTAAAATCATTAACTGAAATTTTAAAAAAAGATTCTATACATATCTAAGAGAATATGGATTACCTGCATCAAGATTATTCAGATGAATGGTTCCATTAAGATAGCATAATTTAGCCATACCTGTGCTTGGAAATTTCTAGAAAAGCAATAAAGGGTCTGTGAACACATGGGCGCTGCAGGCCTGGCTGTCCATAGGCTCCGGAACATATATTTGTGAACTCAGATATGTAAACCATCAAATCATAGCTCATTCTCCATGTGGCACAGTGGTTGAATTTCAAAGCCAACCCCCCCAAAGAAATGTGCAGATGTACATGCAGCTGGCCGACAGTCTTATTATCCTTATTTCCCTATTTTAGTTTCCTTTTTATTTATTTCTTTATGGTCTGGGTTGGACTGCTGGGCTCCAGCATGACCTTGAACCGTGATTTCAAGGTCTCCTGAGACGCTGACACGGTGACAAATTCATCTGACATCTGAGAGCGATGAACTTCACTGGCAGGGACGGGAGGTAGGGGAATACAAAAGAAATCTCAAGATTAAAAAAAGGTGAAAGTCCTATAAGATAACAGAAAGATGGTGATGGAAGGAGATTTAAGTTAGAACTCCTTTCTTTTTTTTCTTCTTTTAAACTAGAAGAGACGGACAGCTGTGAGAGGCTACGATTTGACAAGTGCTCAGGGTGGAAGACACATCCCCGACTCCATCCTGGAGAGAACTGAACACTGGAAGGAAGCCCCAGGTGAGAGCCGAAGGTGGGGACCATGGGGCTGGACTGGGAAGGGAGAGAGGGGGTTCACTCGGTCACTTACTTTGCGTGTGTCCAACGGCACGTCTCACGTGTGCGCACCTTTGGTTTAGGGACTAAGTGATGGCCCAGCCCTGCAGAATCATTGTGGGGTAAAGGAATTCACGTGGCCGGGATGGAGGGTGTCCTCAATATTCACTGCTGTTGCTTTTGGCAGGAACGGGGGTGGGGGTGGGGGGTTGGTGCTTGGTAGAATGTCTCAGAAATCGCGTCATGCATTTGAGATGTCCCCAGATAATCTGGGACCCAAGGAAGTCTCCCGCGCCAGGGCGGTCCGTTTCTACTTATTAGGGCATGTAAGAGATGGGTGGAGAGCAACAGCACTTGGTTAATTGATGGGTAGAGGGGGTATTCACCAAGGGAGGGGCAGAGAGGGCCACCTGCTAACACCAGGGAATGACAATCAAATGGCCCCAAAGCCTTAGGTGGACATGAGGGTCATTGGGTCATTAGTTAGATCACAGCGTTGTTTTCCTGCCATGTGGAAGGATTTCTTTTCTGCGTAAGATGTGAGAAAAGAGGACTGTGATTGTCCAGCCTTTTTTTGAGGTGGTGCCAGTCCTGAGATTTGAACTCAGGGCCTGGCACTGTCCTTGAGCTTTGTTTGCTCAAGGTTTGTGTTCTATCATTTAAGCCACAGCTCCACTTCTGTGGGTTTTTTTTTTTGTTGTTGTTGCTTTTAATTGGAGATGAGAGTTTCATGGACTTTCCTATCTGGGCTGGCTTTGAACCACAATTCTCAGATTTCAGCCTCCTGAGTCGCTAGGATGCCAGGTGTTAGCCACCGGCACCCGGCCGTGATCATTCACTCTTGACTCTGAAAAGAAAGCAAAGCAACGTAGAGAGTGTATTGTGCCAAGGTGAAGAAATCTTAGAAAATAAGCACTTGAAGTGCAAATGAATTCTTTGGAGTTCTGGGAGTCTGAAGGTTGCCCCAGCTCCGGCCCACATTCTAATCCTGGAGAAGGAAGTTGGCACTCAAGGAGATGAGACCAGTGGTCTGGGCTTGATGAAGTCTGATGGTCGTTGCTCATCTATTTTTGTTGCGACCATCTTTATCTGGAGTCCTCCATGGGGAAAAGTGAAGATCTTTCTTTTTGTGTGTGTGTGGGGGGGCTTGAACTCAGGGCCTGGGCCCTCGCTGTCCCTGAGCTCGTTTGCTCAAGGCTAGTGCTCTATCACTTGGAGCCACAGCTCCACTCCCAGTTTTCTGGTGGTTAATGGGAGATGAGAGTCTCATGGACTTTCTTACCCAGGCTGGCTTCAAACCACCATGCTCAGACCTCAGCCTCCTGAGTAGCTAGGATTACAGGCGTGAGTCACCAGCGCCCAGTGAGATCTTTCTTAATTTGATTTTGACCGATCTCTTCACCCTTGTTTCTCAGCGTTGCCTGACTCCTTTCTCCATACCATAGGTTTCAGACAAACTTAAAAAGTTATTACTCTTCCTCCCTATGTCCACGGAAGCGCTCTGTTCCCAAGTCTTTTCACAGTTTTCATTCCTTACACCTTATACCACCCTCAACCCTTTGCCCCTCTTAGAGGGGTGCTGCCCGCCCTTGGAGCTCCCTAGAGAAGCAGGGTCAGTTTTGTGCTAGTGAGCACTTTCTAGGTGTGCTCTAACTTTTTAAAGTTAAAAATTAAAGCACACAGTTAAATAATCTGAGAGGTTTCATCCTTAATCAACACTCAGTGAACAAATGGATGCCCAGGTAAAGCAGCGCCTAACTGAGGCCTCCTCGACCAGGTAGTATGTAAGGTGAGAGCAACAGACACAGTCACGTGTGCCAGTTAGATGTCTGTTACAGCAACAAAATCCCCGAGACAATCCAACTCCACAGAGGAAAGGTTGACCTTCAATCCCAGTTGCTTCTGCCGGGTGGAAGGCAGTACATCACGGCAGGAGTCCATGGTGAAGGTCTTTATCCACCTCGTGGTGGCCAGGAGAGCGACCAGAAGGCTGGGGGCCCAACCCCTTCTTCAAGGGCGACCCCCAATGACCTAACTTCCTCCCGTGTGAGCCCGCCTCTTAAAGGTTCCACCAGCTTCCTACGGGCCCCAAGGCTGGAGATCACACCTTTAACTCAGGGCTTCCGGGGGAGCGCTTCTTACCCACACTGTAGCACAAATTCTACTGTTCTTCTGCACAAATACCACACTGTCTAATAAGAGTCATGGGATAGAAGATTTTTATGATAGAAGAGAAACATATCTGCTGCAGATTTTGCACTTACAAGGATTTATACACCTTTGCGTATTTTGAAGCTATATGATTCCTTTCCATATGCCTTTTGACCCTCTCTCCAGAACTGTTTGCTCAGCCCTCTCTTGAGTCCTTGGTTTTTCAAGTTCCCCAACATGGGCCCAGTGTGGCTTTCTTTTCATTCCTCATACTCAAAGATCTTCAGATCTGAAAAATTCTTTTAAGTTCCTTCCCTCCTTCCTTCCTTCCTTCCTTCTTCCTTTCCTCCCTCCCTACTTCCCTTCCTTCCTTCCTTCTTCCCTCCCTCCCTCCCTCCTCCCCTCCCTTCCTTCCTCTTTCACTCCCCCCTCTCTCCTCCGTTCCTTCTTTCCTTCCCTTCCTCCTAGCCTCCCCCTTACTCCTCCCCCTCTCCCTTTCCCCTTCCCTCCGCCCACTCCTTCCCCTCCCCTACTCTCCTCCCCCTTCTCCTGGGAGTACTAGGGGTTTGGACTCAGGACTTTACACTAGGTGGGTGCTCACACACTTGAACCACACACTTCCCCAGTTTCAGAAGCACTGGTGGAACCGACTCTTAACTACCAAACATTATTATAATACATTTCTAGTTGTATTGGGCTCATCTTTCTAATAACACGGAGTGGCTCGCTACAGCCATAGTTTGCTAATTAAGTGATACACATCTGTCAAGCTCAAGGAAGGTAGGTAGGTAAATATTTACACATGAACCAGATTTTTCTAAGTGTCTTATGTCCTCAGCAGTGTAGAAGCTGAAAATACTGGCTGATAGGTAGTTGAGTGTAGTGCAAAGAGCTGAAAACTGGCTGATGCTTAGTTCCTAAGAAGGAGCCTCATGCCGGGCCTCTTGGTCAGGTCTCAGCCCCTGAAATGTAGTCCCCTGTCTAGCTCTCCCCCTCTTCCCTTCCCATTCTGAAAACCATAGGGATTTAGACGGTTGCTTCTTTCCCTCCGTTGCTTTCCTCTGTGGCTGCCAAATCCACTTGCTATCCTCCCATCTCTCTTTCACTTGTCACCAAAACTAAGCACTCTGGCTTTACTCTGGATGCTTTCTTGTCTTGAGAATCAGCCCGTCCGGCTAGCTTGTACTCAACTCCCTGGCTCCTTTCACGTTGGAAGAGGAATGAGCAGCAGGTGCATGCATGCTGGGGAACCGAATGCAAGCACTCTTGAAAGCTTGTGACTGTGGCATGTTTCCTGGAGATGGCCCCAGAGTCCTGCCAGGGACTCTCTCACACCTGTCCTTAGAGTCTCTTTGGGTTGCTCGAGTCCTTGGAAACTCTGGTTGTTCCCCTAGCCCGTGTCTTTCTTTGGTTTTCTAGACTTGCTATGAACCTTCTCTCGTCTAAAGCATTGTTTCTAATGGTCCAGTGTAGGAAGCTTCTGGAGTCTCAGGTTCCTGAGCCTTATCCCAGTCACTGAGATCCACACTTGTGAAGTCTGGGAAGGTGTGGGTTCTAGCCGGCCCTATCTCTATTTTACTAAACCAAATGTGAGGGGGAAAATAATCCCAGAAATCTGGAATTGTTTACTGTTTGGATTAAGGACAAGCCTTCTAAGTATAGGCTTTTCTTTCAACTAGATCTTTGGGTGCTGATTTATATTTTATCTTAGTGTTGGGTATATTTGGCTTCCTGTTTCCTCAGTTTATCTGCCTTTTCAAGTAGACATGAAATCTACGGAGATCTTCCCCTTTCAAAAGGGAAATGTAAAGGAAAGTGAGAGGGGGAACTGTGTTTTGTAGCGTTTGGAACTACGACTCAGCCCGGGCAAGTTAATACGTGTTCTATACATGTATTCTAATCCATGTACTATAGAATGAAAGTACACGAATCTTACCGTGCCAGAAAGAAAAACAAGAGCAGAATATAAAAAGACGACTTCATGAATGAAAGCTTATTCAATCCATGAATTCCCAGCCATGGGAAGCACCAACTGGGAAAATGCGAATTATCAAGAGAGTGATGAGAAATTCGCTTCAAGGATAACAGGAGGGTGGATGCAAGAAGGACAAAGAAATCAACAAATAAGTCGTGGTCCCTGGGGCCCCCCCGGTCACATTTTCACAAGTCAGCGCTTTCCCAGTTCCTGCTCCTTCCCTTCCATCCTTGAGAGAGAAAAATCCGGCCTTGGTTGCTCGCAAGAGCAGCTGGGCTCCTGTGGATAAGGGGGTCAGGGTGAAGCAAACATCGTTGAGATTGGGCTAGCATTTCCTGCAGACAGGAGTGGTTTCTTCTCCCTGTATTTGCTAACGCGCCGCCTCTTCATGCGGCTTGCGACGCATTCCCATGAGAAAGGTCTAGGGTGTCATTCTGGGTCATTCTGCAGTTCCTGCCGGGACGCTTTCCTTCTGATCGTAGCCCTATGGAGAATCACCGGGGATGACTGGGCGCGGCGGGGACCATGTACGTGCTTCAGGACAGGGCGGAAACCACCCGGCGTGCTTTCGTCTCACGAGCTACGTTTCCTATGGAAATGGTGTCCCTTTGGAATCATGCTGGTCGCCTGACTGTCCTTTGTGGGAGGAGATTTTTTTTTTTTCCCAGTGAAGATTGAGTTAGGAGCGTTGTCTCTGATTTCAACCCCGCTGAAACACCGTGTCTGCTCTGGGCGCCTTGGAGTGCCACCCACGGTATTTTCTGCATCTGGGGTGTCCCCATTGCCATGGGGTCAGCTGCCCGAGGCTGAGTCGTCTGGGGTCCTGGGAACACATCTCCCTTGTTGTGCTTCTCTTTATTAACCCCTTGCACAATTTCCTCCCCAAATCTGCTCTCATGAACCGTTTTCCCTCCTGGCCTTCCTGACCTCTTTTGTCCCTCCCCACCCCAACCCCCATTCTTGTCTTTCACCCAGACTGCTGCTCTCCCTGGGATTTCTTTGGTTTTGCTTGCCCTTCTCCTTGTCCTGTGGGAAAGCTCACGGCTCGTCTGCCTTAAACATTTGTAAACTTAGTTTATGCATTTGGAATCCCTTCAGATAATTTGGGCTTGACCTCGCCACAAGTTGTTTTGAACAGGACTTGGTAGAGTGCTGAGCATATAAAGATATTCTACATGGGGGGGGGGGTAAGGGGGCAGTGAACTATGCTCATGATGAAGAGTAAAGGAGTTGAAAAGTACTCCATACTTCCTGTGGCCCACACCTGTAATTTTATTTTATTTTTTTTGCTGGTCCTGAGGCTTGAATTCTGGGCCTGGATGCTGTTCCTGAGGTTCTTTTGCTTATGGTTAGCACTCTACCGCTTTAGCAACTGCACCACTTCCAGCCTTTTCTGGGTAGTTTATTGGAGATAGTAATCTCACAGACTCTCCTGCCCTGGTTGGCTTCAAACCACGATCCTCAGATCTCAGCCTCCTGTGTAGCTAGGATTACAGGAGGCGTGAACCAACGGTACCACCTGTAATTTTAACTCCTAGGAGGCTGAGAGCTAAGGATTGTGGTGTGAGGTCAGCCTGGGCAGACAAATCCGAGAGACTCTTACCTCCATTTAACCAGCAAAACCAGCGGCAAAGCATGGCTCAAAGTGACAGTCTTGAGTGAAAAAAAATCAACCACGTGGTCAAGGGCCTGGGTTCACCGCCCTGCCCCCCAGTTGAGGGAAAGCTTCAGTCAACTTCCACAACGAATGTGGTTTTCATCATGAGTCACATCTTCTATATGACTCTCACCCTGCCTCTCCCTTCGATCCAGAGATGGATAAAACTGAAGAAAAGCAAAAGCAAAGGAGATTCAAGGGAAACGGCTTGCCGTGTTTTCCATGGAAATAGCCTATGGCCTCTAGCTTGGGATTTAGCCCTGACTTCCTGGACAACCTTTCCCCTTGAATTGCAGTTTTATCTGGAGACGTTTAGTACTCACTGTGGTTCGTGGTCATTTGGGCCCAGATCTCGGCTTTCTTTAAAATTGCCGATGCTTTCTCCGCTGGAATACGTCCTGAATGTGCTGACTGATCACCATTTATCTTGGCAGTGGTGGGAAGCTCTTTGTTATGGACTCTTTTATTTATTTGCTTTGTTTTATTCTTCTTAGAAGTTCACGCGGGCAGAACTGCTGTTGGCTGAGGGTTTTAGGGGTGAGGTGTGGAGGAGAAGGGGGGACTTTGGGAAAGTCTTGCTAGCTAGCTCTGGACATACAAGAGTGCAGAGATTGGAAAGGGGAAGAAAGTTCTCTGTTTTATAAAGATGTCTTGGACAGACTTTGAATAGGGAATAAGAAAAAATACCCAAATGTAATTTCATAGCCAACTTCCCATGTCTTCATGTCTGCAGGGTAACCGGAGACCTTTCCCTTGCCATTCGGCTGGCTGATGGTCCAAGAGCAACAGGAGGAGGGCTGGGAAAATTCCTTTTGATGGTTGGAACACACATGGTTTCTTCTATCTTTTAAAATGACCGTATACTTGGACAATAAGGCATATCTACTATGGTATTTTATTTTGATGATCCTTCTGGGTTTATGAGTGATCTCAGCACCATTGACCGGCTTCTAGTTCCTGGGTCACCAGAAGGACCTCATAGACCATCCTGTGTCACACAGACGGTCCCCATTTCGTGAACGTTCAAGTTCATGACTTCACCAGTGCAACCCGCACTAGCATCTGTACTTCAGACGGTGCGTTTTGATCTTTTCCTGAGTGAGGGACACAGGGTGCAGGACTTTCTCTAGATGGGAGGCAGTAAGTTGCCCTAGGCGGTAAGGCTGCTCTACAGCGTGCCGTGTGGTCAGGGTGGGGGAGTTCGTAGATTCGGTGACACAGGTGCATTTTCAACTTGCTTATTTTACTGGACAGATTGTAGGCCCCCGTGGTGTAGGTCGAGTGAGTATACTCCCCACCGTTTCACCGCCCCGTGAGGTATAACAAGATGGCACTGCAGAGAGAGGCATGAGAACCTTGGCCACTGGATGAGGGTGAGTGTTCGAGTGTATCTGTGGCCCTGTCATCTCTGGCTGCCCGAGCATCCTGCTACCTTCTTCTACAACCAGGGCTTTGCTGTACCCTTCTTCTCCTAACAAGGCTCTCAGGCTTTCATGAATACCCAGGCTCCATTGCGTTGGATACCCTGGTTTTCAAAGGACCCAAGGTGTGCTGAGCAGACACCCGCATGGTGACAGCTAAAATGACAGCGAGGCCTCATCAATCTGGGATGCGTGAGGCAGGGCCGAGGGCTGAGGGGCCCTGGGGGTGGGGGCTGCCCCTATCCACAGCCCGCTGGGAGGCCCTCACTGTAGGCCCTGTCTTCAGCAGGGGTGGTGTTGGAGGTCACTGGCCGGAATCTTAAAGATGTCATCTGACTCGGTGGTGGGTGGCAGTGCCTGCCATCCCGCAGGCCTGGCCCTGGCAGAGGACATTCCTGGCAGGGGGCCAAGTAGCCCATAGTGTCTGCCCACTGGTGGCTGGATGGGGGCAGGGAGGGGCCTCAGCGCTATTCCTCTTTATCCCCCTCCCTCCCTCCCTCCCTCCCTCCCTCCCTCCCTCCCTCCCTCCCTCCCTCCCTCCCTCCTCCCTCCCTCCCTCCCTCCCTCCCTCCTTCCCTTTTGTATCCCACTATCCAATATCCTTGGCTCAAAGAACTCTGGGTAAAAGCACTGGTTTTTGTTGTTTTTTTTTTGGTTGGAGTGGTTGTTTCATAACTCACTTGCAGTTCTTCGGTTTGTCTCTTCCATCTGTCTGTGCAAGCATGGTTATCCTTTGAAGCCAGGTAGCTGTGAGAGATGGCATCAGAGTATGTAACAGGGCCAGGGACCAGGGGATGACATTGACAGTCACAGTGTAGAGATTTCATGTTCTCAGAAAGCAAAAACAAACAAACAAACAAATGGCTGGAAATATTAGGAGACTGTTACATAGAAGTTCCAGAACTTTTTTTTTTTTTTTTTAAGATCAAGGACGCCTGGGAAGTTCAAGGTACTTCATTGCGTTGATGGCCCCCGCCTCTTTGTTTAACATTCCTCTATCCTTTAGAATCCTCCTCGGCACTGTGGTGCAGCTCCTAGCCTGTTTATTGAGCTGTTTTTCAACAAGGAATGATGTCTATTGAATAGTGCCCTAAAAAAATAGAGCTTTGCTTTTGTTGAAATGGAGGGAAAGATGAGCTGGCTAATTCATTCCACATCCAAGGCTTTGTAACAGAAGTTGAATGAAAATGATGGAGTTTGCAGACCTGGTCTGCAGATATGAAATGCTGCTGGAAACTGTCAAGTGTCAAATGGCTTTAATTTACTATGTGGATTTCAGCCCACAATATGTCTGGTTCTCATTTGCTTTCATAAACGAGAAAGAAGCATAGAGGGCAAACATCTTCCGAGCTGACTGTAGTTGAAAAGAAGCAGTGCTGGAAAGTCTGAGGTTGCTCGTTGTTGCATTGTACAATGAAGGATTGTTCTGGAGGGAGGTGGAAATGGGGGTGGGGGGGCGGGTATTACACGGATTCCCCCACTCATAAGAATTTTGATGGCTTCCTCTATGAGCAGGTGTGACTTCAGACTCTGTCAGAACGGTAGTGTGATCAACCTAGCTGGCCTGCCACCTTCAGGATGCGGTCTCTAGATTATCTCCACGTGGTCTCAACACCGCCATGTTTGATACTGCCTTCACCAAAGGAGGTCAAGTGTTGCTCCTTCTCTTGTACCTAACTCTGGTGGTCCACTGTGTGGTGATCACAGAGTGGGTGATCTATCCCCCAGGTAGAGGGGTAGAAAATCCTGGGCACCTCTTTTCTTTGTTCCCAGATCTTCACATTTACAGCCCTGCTCTGCTGAGGACTGGAACCCCAGGCTTCCGGCAAAGAGCTCGAGTTGGGCATCCTGTGTGTTTTACAGCAGTCATTAGTCCTTGACTGTCTTGTAAGGAAGTAGAAGAAAGTAATTTCTGATTCCAGCCCCTCGAGTGACCACACCACAGCCCCCACCCCCACTTTTAAAGGTCGTATGGAACCCATCTGGGCCCCTTTGAAGTCAGTTTCCTTTTAATGAATTAAACTTTCTCAGATTGTGCCTTCATTCCCCCCCCACCCCCAGTTTTTGCCATGTAATGTTTAGTTAATTCTGGCACAGTATACCTGTGTTTATAAAGCTGACAGTTTAGTCTGCAGAAGGAAGCTGGAGTCAGAAACGTGTGCCAAGTTAAGTTTACTGGTAGGCTCCAGGATTTCTCTTTCCTTCTTCTTGATAGTACTTTAGATTAAACAGCTCCGTGTGTGGATAAATATCTTTGGCTTTGACTATTAGGTTATTTAAAGAGACAGCAAGTGTAATGGTTAAACTTCGAGAGAGAGCACGAGCCACGTTTAAATCATGGGTTTATAGTTTACTGTGTGATTGTACCCAAGTTACTTTACCCCTCTGGGCCCCAACAGCGCTCCCTTGTAAGGGGGGTGACTTTGGTGGCCCATCTCTAAGACAGGCAGCGACCAATACAGGCTGGCATGCCGGGTGCGCGGTCTCCTCCCATGCCGCGTGGGGCTGACTGGTCACAGCCAGCGAGACGCCTGGAAATGATGGCGGCCGAGCTCTAGGGCCTCTGAGGAGTGCTAATAGCTGCGCGATAAGCCATCAGGCGGCCGTGCCGCTCCGAGTCCCAGCGCTGTGTCCTCAGGTGTCCGCATCCCTGGGGGAGATGCTGACCCCAAGCTCCAGAGAGGCTGGGAAGGTGTCCCCGCATTCGTGAGGCTGTGGGTTCAAGTTCCAGCACCGCACACGAGGACAGCAATAACAGCAGCAAAGAGGACCAGCACTGTGCAGCACCTTCAAGGGTGCCACGTGTGTTTAGTAGCGAATCAGCTACTAAACGTGCTGTGACGAAGTCACAGCAGGCTCCTGAGTGAGTGGGAAATGGGATCACAGAGCGGGCCCTTCTTGTGTCTTGTTCATTTCTGCCTCGCTGCACTGACCAGCAGCGGGATAGCATGAGTGAGGTAGTATTAGCGGAACGTTCACGGATCGTTACTGGAGTAGTCTTAGTGGAGTGGTATCGGTGGGATAATATTAGTGGACCGGCATTAATTGCAGTAGCATTAGTGCAGCAGCTTTAGTGGAGCAGTCCTGATTGGAGTAGTATTAGTGGATGAATACTAGTGGGACGGCACGAGTGGGGCAGTATTAGTCTGGTCACACTCTTTGAGGTGCACCTGTGTCTCTTGCTCTGCTTTGGTCTTCTCTACTGCTGTCTGCCATAAGTCTACCAAGGCTCTGATTTGGAAGTGTGTGCCAGCCTGGATTTGGAACAGAGTTACTCGTAGGATTCATTGAGAGGGAGGAGGTGAGGGTAAACCAGTCTCCTTTGCCCTCTCTTGGCTGGCTGATACTAAGACACCAACTTTTCTGCTTTGTTGATCATCTGTTTATCTATCATCTATCTGTCTTTCTGTCTCTCTTGTATTTTGCACTACTAGGAGTTGAGCCGGAAGCATGCTCAAGCCAGTCCTCTGTGTTTGTTGCTTTAGTTATTTTTTTCACATAGGATAATTGTGTCTTTTGTCTTGTAGCTTGGAAGATGATCTTCCTACCTCCACCTCCTACGTAGCGGGGATTACAAATGCTTAGTTAGCATCATGACCAGCTTGTTTGTTGAGATGGTGTCTCTCCTCTCCTCCCTTCTTGGTCTCATTTCTCTCCATCCCTGGCTTCATGAGCCCAATGTTGAGAATAAACTCTGTGCGTACAGTCCCTGCTCTATCTCCAACTCTGCTGTTTAGGCTGAGAATAGACTTTCTAGTGCAAGTTGTCAGGTGGTTGTTGCTTGCTGTGTGTATACAAAATCGCTAACGGGATGCTTGCTTTGCCACTTGAGTGGGTTTCCAGTGCGTTGCGGATAATGCCTCTAGCATTTCACCTGGTGACCAGCTACCCCCATCCATCGCTTCTTTGCCTTGGCCTTGGGAAGTTTTGCTGAATTTCTTTTGTATGACGCGTCTCTGTTGCCTCTCCATCCAGAGCCTGCTGTTTTTCTCACATTGCTTGGCAAATTGTCACTCGCTTCTTGGGTGTGAGCCTAAATACCAAACCCCAGGAGGGGTCCTTGGACGTCCTCTTCAATATCCCCACATCAACTTGAACTTTTCTCTTCGCAACACCAGTTGCTCTAGTGTGTTCCCAGTGCCCGTCACTCCTTCCCGAGTGGTCAGTCAGGCTGGAGGCCAGGGATTCAGCTACTGCTTTTCTCTTTATTGCTTCGTGTTTGGCTTCAAGACCATCTCAATAAATGTTTCTTGAGTGGAAGAATTTACCTTGGCAATGTTCTCCCTGGTTGATGATGTTCCCTTGTTTTTTAAGAGAACGTCTGTATCTATCCCTTTAGAACAGGATCAATGTTCAGAAAGACCTCAGCTGGGGAAGCAAACTATCAGCTCAGTATTATAATAACAAGTGTGTTAGTAAAAGGATTTATTTCTCAGCACTGTACAAAGGCGATGATGCACACTAACCTTCAAGTTTCCCTGGTGCTTTAGATTACAATTAAGCTTATAACATGTGACTGGCAGACAAGTTTTAGAGATTGTCTCAACTCAACAGTCGAGCCTTGCTTGACTAAGTAAAACCTGTACTTCAAAACAATACTTGAATAAACTGGGCATTTAGCTTCCAAGATAACTCAGAGGAATCCTAGCTACTCAGGAGACTGAGATCTGAGCATTGTGGTTTGAAGCCAGCACAGGCAGGAAAGGCCATTAAAAAAAACACAACCCAGGGCTGGGGATATGGCCCAGTGGCAAGAGTGCTAGCCTCGTATACATGAAGCCCTGGGTTCGATTCCCCACCAGTACATGTTCAGAAAACGGCCAGAAGTGGCGCTGTGGCTCAGGTGGCAGAGTGCTAGCCTTGAGCAAAAGGAAGCCAGGGACAGTGCTCAGGCCCTGAGTCCAAGGCCCAGGACTGGCAAAAAAACAAAAACAAAAACAAAAAAACAACAAAAAAAACCAAACCCAAAACAAACTCCAGAAGTGTTCTGAGAGAGTGAAGGCCAAGTCTAGACAATCTCTTCAGAATGCTTCCTGTGTTCTAATCTTGAGTTTCACTCATTACCCATCTGCTAAGAGGTAATCCAAACCGATTAAAAAACAAAGTGCTTTTCTCTCTTTCCTCTTCTTTTTGGCTTTGAGAACTCTATTTAAATTACTGTTTCCTGTCTCTCTCAAGAACCAATTAACCAGCAAAAATGAAGAGCTGGAAGTGGATACATGACTCAAGTGGTAGAGTGCCAACCTTGAGTGAAAAAGCTGAGGGACTGCACCCTAGCCCTGAGTTCAAGCTTCGATACTGACACAAAAAGAAGAAAGAAAAGAGTCGCGCAGATTTGTTTGTTGTACAGGCTAGCTTTGAACTGTGAGCCTCAGATCTCAGCTTCCTGGCTAGCTGGGATTACAGGTATGGGAACCTGGCTCTGTAAGGTTTTCTGGTTTTGTTTTGATGTTGGTTTTACTTTCATTTGAGACCGAATGGTTGTGATGAAAGGAGCATGCAATAACATCTAAATAAAATAAAGTAACATGGAGTGGGCCTAGTTGTGTCTTTCCATACAGGTCCACTCTAAGGGAAACCGAAAGGCAAGTTCTGCATTGGGTACCACTCCAGGTACTGCAGGGAGACTCTGAGGCCTTAGGAGAATTATGCTGTTCACAACCCCTCTCCAAAGCCAAACCAAACCCTCCACTGTGTTTTGGCATGAGCAGCCTTTGTGTCCAGCCTCCATAAATCACTCTTTCCTTTATTGTATCATTTGACACTGTGATACTTTAAAGTGGGTGTTATTTATCTAGGGAGTGGTGGTGAATGGACCAGCAAGGATTATGGCTGTTTAACAACTGTCTGCGAAGCTTCCAGAGATCTTGGGAGGGACAGGAAATATTAATTTAAAAATAGTTCTCAAAGCCAAAAAGAAGAGGAAAGAAAAAAAGCACTTTATTTTTTAATCTGTTTGGATTACCTCTTAGCAGATGGGTAATGAATGAAATCCAGGATTAGTACACAGGAAGAACTCTGAAGAGATTGTCTAGACATCGCCTCTCAGAACGCCTCCCAAAGTGTTTAGAGGATATTCTCTGCCATGATCTTACATAGTTCAAAGGGAGGGAATGAAAAACTCTCAAATAATCAGTACACTGTCTAAAAAATCCCCTCAACACCGAAGTGACTTTCTTTCTTCCCTCCCTTCCTCCCTCTCTCTCTCTTCCTTCCTTCCTTCCTTCCTTCCTTCTTTCCTTCCTCCTTCCTTCCTCCCTTCCTCCCTCCCTTCTTCCCTCCCCCCTCCCTCCCTCCCTCCTTCCTTTCTGTTTTGGAAGTGAGGCCTTACTATCTAGCCCTGGCTGGCCTCAAAGTGACAATCCCTTTCCCTGAGTCTTTCACTCCTCCTACCTCAGCCTCTCCAGTGCTTCCATTACAGGCATGTAGGACCACACTCCGCTTTCAAAGTCATTTTCTTTGAAATATTTTTAACCTTCTATGATTGTTATTTGTACTTTCTTAGGAAAAGAGAAAAAAGCAAAACTGGGAGTATGGGCTTGAGCCAGGATATCAGACAACAAATCTTAATGCAGGGTGAGTTCTTGAGTTGGAGGTAGACAGACTACAACTCAGAGTGATCAGTGATTGAAAAGGCTGAACTTGCGCCCACCTTCCTTCTCACTGTAGCGCTGACTCCCCAAAGCCCAACTAAATCTAAAGTCGTCTTTAGTCTGGAACAGTTTTCATTTTGCATTGTTGTTTTGTGCAGCATGCAAAGTATAGGAGCCAAAGAACATGAGAACAGTTTTCCATAGGTCTACTCTGCCAAAACTAACACTCATTGGCAACTGAATCACGACAGCAATTTAAAGTCTTCAGCACGGGGGCCTGGGCCCCTTCTGACATGAATCATTCGAACATCGTGGTTGCAGACAGAGAACACGTGCGTTAGGGAATGGGATGGGAACTCAAGGAAAAAAATAGTTCAGAAAATGCCAGTATCCATACACAGCTAAGAAAGAGATCTTGCAGGAAGCAGCTATCTATTCAGCCATTCATCCATCCATTCATCCTTTCACCCATCTATCAATTCATCCTCCACACACCCACCATCTATCCATCTGCCTGTCTGTCTGGTGACTCTATAAGACACTCACTATATGTCCATGGACATTCTCTGGGTATTGGGCCATGTTTAGTGATAATACAATGGGTTGTATGAATATGTGTACCTACGTTTAACATTTTCTCAACAATATTTCAGTATAGCTTAAAGCAAAGTCTTTTGAACCCTTCATGGTAGCCCTTGAAAAAAAAATCAGAGCCACAAAACTCACTCGGAGATGCTTCTTGGTTGATGGACGTCTCCTCTCTGTTCTCTCTTTCCCGGGCATCAGTCCCCGGCCCTGTGACCTCCCAGCGGCTACTTTTGGAATGAACCCAGAAGCGAACAAGTGAGACTAGTCAGTAGAAACCACTGCAGAATGTGACACGGCGGAAGAGCCAGCCCTGCCACGGGAGTAATTGGCTTTGGTCAAAAAGGAAGGAGAGGCAGGCTGGAGGCCCTGAGAGCCCCGTGGTCTCACGTGATTGCAGCGTACGAGCAGCGCAGTACGGGAACTGAGGGACTGTGGAGACTTTATTGCTGCTGGGGGCTGAGGTTCACCTCTAGAATCCTGACGACCTGGGAGGCTGAGACCTGAAGATCCTGATTTGAAGCCAGCCCAGGCAGAAAAAAGTCTGTGAGACTCTTATCTCTATTTTGCCAACCAAAAACTAGAAGTGGAGCTATGGCTCAGGTGGCAGAGCAAAAAACCCAAAACCAAAACTAAGCCCCAGGACTAGTGTGCATGCGTGTACATGCACCATATAAAGACCGAATTGCTGAACTGGCCCATCTGATTGTCGGGAGTGTGTGTGTGTGTGTGTGTGTGTGTGTGTGTAAAAAGATACAGAGAAATTCTTCTTGAGTCCCATATGGGAAGGTGTAACCTTTGACATTCCACTGTGTGATTTTTTTTGGGGGGGGGGGGGAGAGATCTGATATGGAAGCAATACCATCTTCTCTTGTTATTTTGACTTCTCTGTGTTTTCCTTATCTTGCTTTCTCATTACTGGGCCTGTTGTTATCACAGAAGAGAAAGTTTCCATCCCAGATGTTGCTGCCGCTGCCACGTTGGGTGGCAGTCTCCTGTTCCTGATGGATGGCCCAGATAGCCCCGAGTGGGGGTCCTTTGGTCTCCATCGGCCGCAAGGCCACACACATAAACAGGAACACATGTGGAGACTGCTAATTGATGGGGACAGCTCGATACCGCCTTCGCAAGGGTTACGGAGCCCTGCTCTTTCTCCATGTGGTGTGCATGGGAGAAATGGGGGGAAGGTCAAGAGAAAATAAGCTCAAGCCAAAGAGGGCCTTGAAAAATAAACAGCCACATCTGGAAAAGGACTTCCTCCCATGCGCATAGGAAGGGCTCTTCTAGGCGATGAGGAGAAGTGTTGTTCTTGGCAGCGGGTTGGCCTCATGACCATTGGAGCTGGGAATGAGGCTCGCGTAGCGTTACGATATTTCTTCATTTCTCGTGACAGGGTGGGCTCACAAGAGCAGCCATTCATTTGATTTTTTTTGAGCATCACTAGGCTTACTTGGAAAGTCTTTTCAGAGGTTGTTTAAACAGTGAAGACCTTATAAACCTTCATTCTATTAAGTTTCGCTTGTGTCTTCTTAGTAAATTATGTTATCACAGGGGAGAGATACAACACCGTATTTCTTTCGGTTCAGTTAACAATTTAGGGTATCACTCCAGACATACCAAAATATGGGAGAATCATTCTGTAATTTTTTTTTTTTTTGCCAGTCCTCGGGCTTGAACTCAGGGCCTGGGCTCTGTCCCTGAGCCGCTCATTGCTCAAGGCTAGCGCTCTACCACTGGAGCCACAGTGTTACTTCCGCTTCTGTAATTTCTCGATGCATAATTATTCACATTGCATGATTAACCAGCTATGACTCTGCAAGGACATGACTCGACAGCTCATGAGATTTACAAAGGGTACCTTCAAGGCTTGCCTTACCAAGATCTACATATTTTTTTTAAATGGTTCCCACAGACAAAGAAAAGGAAAGAAGTTAAGAAATTAAAATACAAAACATTGGAGCCGTTTGTTCAGACCACACGAGGGATCCTTTCTTGCCTGTGTGTGAACCTAAACCTTCCTATTAAATATTTCTGTGAGGCTATTTTAAAGTTAGCACGCGGAGAGGAGCCCTCTCTAGTTGGATTGTGGGAATCTCGCGCCGCACTGCTTCTCAGTGTGGAGGGGACTGGCGGAGGGCTGTTTTCTTTGCCATGGGGAGGAACCTTGGATGATAGTGTATTCCTCTGGAGAGCCAGGAGAGGTAGAATGTCCATTTAACTTCCTACCCCTTCCTCGGCTTCATTTCTCAACCGCTGCCATTTATGCAAACCAGATGGGAGCCGAGTGATTTACATGTGGAATAATTCTATTTTATGTTATGAGAAATGTGCATGTCCTGATTTCAGGGTTGTTTTTTTTTATGACAATGCTGATTTTTTTTTTTTTTAGGTGTAGGCTGTCCATAGAGAAAAGCCATCTGTTTCCCTGAGGCCGTGTAATTCTCAGCAAACGAATTCGCAGACTCATATACGTCTCTTTGGTCCACGACCTCCAGGGAAGAGAGAAAAGTTCTGGGATTTCCAAAGTCGGGGGCCGGGGGAGCTCTAGGAGAGGCAGTTATCTGAAGAGATGCAGCTTTACAAAAGAAGCAAGCCACCAGCAAACCACTGCCCAGCAAGCTTAGTTGAGGGAGAGCTACTAAATACTGTCACAGACACTCAGACTCCCTCCTCCTGCCCCCATGTAGTTTTTACCAAAGGCAGCACAAAGGATTTGGTTTTTCTTTTTTGCCTTATCTTTTTTTCAATTCTGGAGTTGGAACTCAGTCTGCAAATTTCCCCCTGCTCTGCTGTGAACATGGTTGGCAGTTGATGTTCATCTCTTGCTCACTAATTTATGTATCATAAACTTCCATGCAGATATTCGGTTCTTCCTTGGTCTTTATTCTTCCTAAGGATCAAAGGGGCAAACTAACCTATATTGTCATCCCAACTGGTGATCTATTGCACTGAACCAGTTAATTAGTGGGAATAAAATGTAGACAGTAGGACAAATTCCTGGGCCAGTAACAAAGGGAATTGCGTGTTTCCCCAAAAGTACAGTATGGGTGTGTGCGGGAGGCCATTGGGTTCCTGCCTGGTGGTCACAGAGGAGGGGCTGGCCATGTCATGTGCTTGACACAGTGGGTCCCAAGGAAGCCACACAGAGGAACAGGGCAGTTCACACTGAGCTGAGGAGGAGCCCAGAGGCAGACTGGCTCCTATTTCTGCAGGATCTAAATGCTGGGTCATTTCCTGAGCTGCACACACGAAGGCGTAAGACAGACAACTGGGCATCAGAGAGCTTGCGAACGATGGAGACTTAGCTTTCGGAGCATAGATTGAGACCAAGTAGAAGTGACGGTAAAAGTGAACCAAAATACCACCTTGAAGGACTGATATGCACTGAACCCACAAACTCATGTTGGGGAAGAAGAGTGGGGGGCAGTGCATGGGACATGGGTTTAAGGGGACAAAGAAATAGGGGGAACTGGCAGGCGGGAGGAGGCAGATCTCCTGGGAGATCCTAGCTCCTTACTGGGCTCTGAAGGGGTGCATTGCAGAGGATTATGGAGCTCTGCTTGTTCTGTGGTTGTGGTGATGTTCTTCTTTCTTTCCTTGCTACCTAGCCCCCATGAGGTGAGGAGATTTATCCATCACTCACGCCCCGCCATGATATGTAATCTCCCCACAGGCCCCAAAGCAACTGGGTCAATCAAGCATGAACTTCAAACCTTTGATACTACAAAAAAAACCCAACAACCCTATCTTCCTTACAAGGTGAACATCTGCAATATTTTATTACAGCTATAGAAAAGTGACTTTCTCATCCTTTTAGGAGCTCCTGGGGCAATTAAGGACGCTTGAAACTAAAACCTTATTTATAACAGCTGGCATATACCACCTCAATCCACATTAGTCAAGCTCAGGATATGGAGACTCTGTGAAAAAATCACTTCCTTAGTCCATTTCCACCTCATCTAGCAAGATCACTAATCATAACTTGAACCTTATCTCTTTCACTGACTTAGAAGGTAGAGACAATTCCTTCCACATAAAATACGTAAAAATAGTACAACATGGAGAGTGATCATTAGTTGTCAATTGTGGAGTGGAGTAGTTTTATTTCACTGGAAAAAATCCCCAAGTTTATCCTTTTCCTTACAAAAGAATATCCCGCATCATCCATGACCCTTGTTTGGAATTAGCCGTTTCCCCACTTCCTTGTTCTTCTCCCGAGTTTCAGTGTTCTTCCATATATGAAGAAGATGGTCGTAACTGCCCATGGGAAGATGGAGTTGGGGATGGAGCCCTTTATACGAACACCCTTCCCCTCCAGGAGGTGCGTTCCCGAGTCATTTCTTCCTGCTCTGCACATGGTTTGCTAAGTGCGCATTCCGTCACACTGGCTGTCCCCGAGACCCTGACGAAGCTGCCTTCACCTTCTCCCAGCCACGGAGGGAGCGCGGTGGTCCTCAGTGCTCCCTGCTCTTCCTGTCTTTGCTTTTTACTTAGACACTTTAAGTATGGTACTGTTCTTCCCCCTCGTAGAGACTCGAACTCCAACCCCATGCTCTTTGGTGCCAAACTTTCTCTTCTCACGAAGCATATTTACTTTTATAAACGCACCATCTGCTCTTGGATCTCCATGGCTTTTGGGGGTGGGGGGGGTAGGGAGGAGGTGCTGGTCCTGGGGCTTGAACTCAAGGCCTGGCATCAGACCCTTAGCTTTTGTGTGTGAGGCTGGCTTCAAATCGTGATCCTCAGATCTCAGTCTCCTTAGTAGCTAGGATGACGGGCCTGAGCCACACGTGCCCAGCTTCCTTTCCCAATGCTTCTTAGCTTCATCTGTATGGACATGTGAACATAGTTCCCAATTTAAAGCTGCCGGAACTTCGCATGAACTAGCTAAGCTCAGTCATTTGCGTATTGATTTCCCAGGTTGTGTTAGAACACAGAATGATGACAGATAGCTCCTTTTCCTAACTCCTCACTGAGTTCCCGTTGGAAAAAAAAAATAGGAATTCTTACTTATCATTGATACTGTCCATTGGTGTTGGTACTTTGGTACTTATAAAGCCTTCCACACACTCCTTAAAGAACTCAAGGGCGGTTAGAAGGATCCAAGAGGCCAAAATTACATTTATGACAGCGAGAAGACAGTATTATTCCCTTCCACAGCAGATTGGCAAACTGACCAATCACATTCCTTTGGCAAACTAATTGTTCTCTTTGAGGTTCAGCTTTCACTAGATTTCTTCCTAAGGGAATCTAAAAGGAAAAGCAAGGAGTAGAAAGAGCTTTTATCTTTGTTAAGGAAAAAAAAAAGAAACAATTGTTTTTCTCTTTCTTAAGATATTCATTCATTTAGAACGGGGCTGTCGCCAAAGTAGGGCTCAACATTCAGTACAGTGAAAGAGACCAACTCTTAATTCATACAATATTTAGGTACAAATTTCTTACTGTTGGCTTTTTACCCAAAAATACAGGACTTAGGAGAGTTTCCAAAGTTTTATTTCATTATTAAATAATCTGATCTCAGGTCTCTGTCAAAAATACATTGAAAAAGGTAGGTGTCTAAAAGTTGTAGAATAATAAAGCTGCTGTGGACAGTGTTAAGCTTTAGAGAAGGCATATTGCTAAAACCAAACTTGGGAACCAGTACACGGAGTGAAGGTAAGGACAACCCAGAAAATTGTCTTCTGGGAAATTTCCCTGGGTCCCCGGGCTGGCTCCTTTCTGCTTGGACAGTTTGCTGTAGATGGTTTTCATGAAAGGCAACTTTAGCTTTTACAAATCTTAATGCAGTAAATATCAAGTAAAGTAAACAAAATGTATGTTTGATCATCCATGGTAGGTCTAGAGTGCCCAATTGTATTAACATTCATATTCAAACTGTGTGTGTGTGTGTGTGTGTTGTGTGTGTGTGTGTGTGTGTGTGTGCTGGTTCTGGGGCTTGGACTCAGGACTTGGGTGCTGTCCCTGGGCTTAGGTACTCAAAGCTAGCACTCTATGACTCGAGCCACAGCTCCACTTCTGTTCGTTGTTGCTGTTGTTGTTGGGTAACTGATAAGAGCCCACAGACTTTCCTTTTTGGGGCTGGCTTAGAATGATGATCCTCAGCTCTCAGCCTCTTGAGTTGTGAGGCTTACAGGTGTGAGCCACTGGAGTCCGGCTTACTTTCTTTTCTTTTATTATTATTATTTTTAAATTTAAAGATGAGTTGGTGCTCTCCGTCTCTACCAAGTACCACTGTCTTCTACTTGGAAAAGCCCATCTAGCACTTAACTTTCGAAGTTCCTTATGAGTTTGATCAAAATCAGTCTGTGAATTAAATCTTACCATGTGACCTCATTTCAAGAAAGAATTGAGCAGGGAAGCTAATCCTCTTAGAGGATTATCTGTTTCTATGGAAACACATAATTTGGAGTCTCTTGACTTTCAACTAGAAGGTCTTCTCAGCTAATCGATATTTGTGAAGCATGGGCCAGGTAACCTGCCATCGCCCGCTACACAATACCTTGGGAATTCAATCGAGACTCTTTTAGTATACACATGCATGCAGCTATGCATCTGAAGTATGCTCCTCTGATTATTGCTCACTTTTATTTTAATAGCGTTTTGGGGCGGTGAGGGTTGGGGGGGGGGGACTACTTAAAGCCTCATGCTTACTAGGCCGGTATTCTCCCGTTTGAGTCCTTTCATGCTTTGTTACTATTCAGATCCGTTCCCATGTTTTGGCCTGGGCTGGGCCCTGGACTGTGATCCCCTTACCTACACCTTGACACATAGCTGGGATTACTGCAGCCTACCACAGACTTAGCCCTTCACTTGGCTTGTTGGTCCATAAGGAGTCTTGCTAACGGTTTGCCTGGGCTGGCCTTGAACCACAATCTTTCTGATCTCCCGAGTAGCTGAAATCATACGTGTGAGCCACTGCCTATCCTAATATTCCTAAAGTACAGTAAAGTGAAAGCTGACAATATACCAGATTTTGTAGAAGAGTAATGCGTACCAAATATTTAATAGCAGAGAACCACAGAAGTTTTGTAGGTGTTGTATAACGAAGGAAAAAACTTTCAAAAAGTAATTTTTTTTCCAGTTCTCTTAAATATAAGCCAGACACGTACACTTCTGGGTTCAAATTCTTCATGAAAGGTTGCAGCCAGTCACAGTTGATTCTTTTAGAGTTCCTGAAAGATTGTCCTCTCCAAGAGTCCACTAACACTCTGAAAAATGTAAAAGAACTGTCTCAGGATCTAGAAAGTTAAATGAAATAAAGGAAAAAAAACACAGTTTAAAATGTTGATGTGATTTGCTCTTTCATTCATGTGTATTCAATGGCTTCTTCACCAACTCTTGTATCTGAAGCTTTGTGTTCCAGTCAAAAGAACTTCTAATTCCCTGCTCCTTTTTTTCCCCCCTTCTTTTGGCCAGGGTAAAATTATTCTTGGAAACTTTCCTGACGCGTTTTTTTTTTTTCCTTTTCAATTAATAGCTGTTCACATTCCTTTATTCTTCCCTCTTCATTTGCTCTGAGTAGGGAAGGAATAGTTGGGGAGAGAGAGCTCAGCGGTTGCCCGAGTCCTGTTTCACCTCCGTTGACTTTGTCAGATTTTTATTTTATTATCTTTAAGTGACTGAATGAAGGGGCTTCTATTCAACATGTCATTGTAGGCGAGCCATGCCTCTGGATCATCTGTGGAAGACACAGGAGGTATGGCGCCTTCTTGCGCTCCAGCTATCAGTGACCCAGAGGCATTTCTCCAGCTGGTTACCCAGCTCCTTCCTTACCTGGTCATCGATCCCATGCCAGGCTTGGTGACAACCTCTGCCTCTCAGAATTCAGCATGAGCACTTTAGGGTGAGTTGGGAGGGGAATTGCTTGTTCTAGAAGTCACCTGGAAGGAGAAGTTTCTTGATTTCCTGGTGTCAGGAGTACAAGTTGCTGTGGAGTACATCAAACTAACAGCAACAGACTTGGAAATCCATTCTCAACTACGTCTGCCTGCCCCTGGCTTTTGCATTTACCTGAATGTCTGATGGTTCCTCTAGCACATCCGTTTCTCTTGAAGAAAAATAAAAATTCAGCTCCGTGTTAGACAAGGGCTTATACAGTTGTTTGGAGAAAGTCATCTTTCAATTTGATTTGGGTAAAGTTGGTGTGTTAGCCTAATGTGATTTTTTTCTATTAGATCTGAAGAAACCTTAATCGACTGGAGTTAACGTTAAGTATTTTCCTTCCCCTCAGTTCATATTTATTAGTGCAAGGGTCTTGAATAGGTGTGATCTTTAACAAAGCCGCTTTTCTGGGCTTTCCACTCCAACTATTAACGTGAGGATTAATTGGTTGCCTAAATGACTTCCTCTGCCTGGTGAAGTTCAACACAGCCTTCGCTGGTCTCCACCTTCCACAAAATGTTAGAAACAGCAGGTGCCACTTCTCGTATGTTTATTGGAAAACCATGTGCCTCAGGTTCCTCTCTTCCACCTTACATTAATACCAGGGCTGATGATGGAAATGGGAGCAGAATAGAGCCCAAGGGTGAGTGTCCCAAGTTAGGAAACACGGGGAAAACTTCTATGATCACCACCACCAGGCCTGAAGTGCCTATTTGCCTACCACACCATCTTGGTTAAACCAGATTAGTCAGGCGAGGTCAGGATCAAAGTGACTTACTGGGTTCTTGGTGGCTTCTGTACTGTGGGAAGTTTTGAGTTCCAGAACTGGGAGTGTTTGACATCCACCGAGAGGCAAAGATGTCAGAGCATCTAAACAGAACAGACTTCCTGTGCACCACGGAAGAAAATGTCCACAATGATCTAGAATATTCTAGAGCTGACTATAAGTGCCACGGTGATTGGAATGGTGGCTCGTCCCACCAACCAAGCAAGAATATGCATTCAAATAGAAGTCATGATTCCAGTAACACACTCAGATCCCTCCTATTCCACGAATCAAACTGGAAGCGGCCAGACGGGGCTCCATAGACCTGTACGGGGAATAAAGTTTTCTTTTAAAACACTAATAACAATGGACAGGAGCCTAGTGTAGGAAGGGAGGGGCAGATGAGTCATCTCGTGGAGATGGATTCACTCCTTTAGCCCCTGAGGGGCCATTCAGCATTGCACTATTTACACTAATTAGCACTCTTGGGTCCACCTATTAACGAAGGCCAAAAGGAGAATGGTTTGCTCCTCAGGCACCAAGAACATAAGGCCCATTATTATTGTTTATGATAAAATGTTGTACTTACCCTCCACCTTTGATCCAAGCTCAAAGGCTTTTTCTCCCTCTCATTAACCCTATATCATCGCTGGGATTAAGTGGCTGGAATGTGTGTTATTACTGCCAGTCTTGGAGAGAAAAGGGCTTTGGGGAGGCATGTCCCAGTGGGAAGGGATGGAAGTCAGGGAGCCTCGCTTGTCTTCTTGGGGTAAAAATAACTGTTAATAAAAGGAAACGACGAAGCCAGGTACTGGTGGCTCACACTGGTAATCCTAACTACTCAGGAGCCTGGGCTCTAAGGATCCGGGTTTGAAGCCAGCCCAGGCAAGAAAGTCTATGAGATCCTTATCTCCAATTAACCACGAAAAAAATCCACCCAGAAATAGAGTTGTGGGTCAAACTGTAGAAGGCTAGCCTTGAGCAAAACAAGCTACAAAGGGCAGCACCCAGACTCTGAGTTCAAGCCCTAGCACCGGCACGCATGCACACGCATGCACATGCAGGTACACGCATGCACACACACACTTCTCCTTATCACTTCTTGCTTCTCTTCCTTCCTCATCCCGCCTCTCTCTTGGACTTACTTGCAGTGCTGTTCTCTGTGTAAAGTCGTCTTCCTTTAGGCAAAGAGGCTGTACACATTCTTCATGAAATGGTCATGCACTTTGCCCCAAGGGGATCTTTCCGATAATCTGTGTGTCACAGGAAGACAGTTGTAGCCACTGGCGTCCATACAGCAGAGATGACATCATGGCAATCCACCACCCAGCTTCACAGGGAGCATTTCCAGGGCCTCTTTGCCGTGGGGTTCTGGTCATGTGGTCAAGACGGGACTAGGCAGCTGTGCTTCTCTAGGAGCAGCCACAGTGGTCTGGGGCCTCCGACAAGTGTGGGTTAGCAACGGACTGGTGGGATGTGCTGTCCAGTCCTTTCGCCACTGCAGCGTTCCCAGAGGGTAAATAGATGTCCAACCGCTCCTTCCTAAGGAGCAGCCAGGAAATGGAAAGCAATCCAGCAGCGGCAGAACAGACAGCCCGAGAGTGAAGGGACCAGGACGAAGAGCATCTTTGTAGGATGGAAGGCAGCAGAGGAGAAAAAAGGAGGAGCCACGCCCCTCCCCTGTCACCAAGCCACCCCCCCCTTCCCCTGGGGACCGGACACTGTTGTCAACACTTTCTCATAAAGCTTCCCTGTGCCTTGAGGCTGGTGATTGGTGAGTCAGCCGTGATTTAACTTGGGATGGAGGTGACAAAGGCCACTGGGGTCCCAGGGCCTGTGCTGGTCCATAATTACCTTCTGATGTGGACACATGCGCTGACAAATGTGATTTAGAGCCTGTCAACGTGACCTGTCAGAGAAACAGTTGTCCACGGGGACTTCCCGTGTGTCTTCTTGGAGCTCAGATGACAGTGGAAGGTATCCTCACGTCTCTTAGAAGGAAAAAAAGAAGGAAGAGAGAGAGTCTGAACCACAAGAGTCAGGTCTGGCTCATAGGAGATGTTCAGTTAATCCCTACTGGTTATTATAATAGTTTCAATGACACACTACTTAACTATATTTAACACATTATTGGCTTTATTTATTTTCATGCCAGTACTGGAACCCAGGGCTCAGGATCATTGTTTAAGTAGGCATGGCGGGGTCTCACGTAGGCTGAGCACGGTTGGAGGGAATGTCATTTCCTCTTACCCGCAAGAGGAGTGCTGGGGGTTGATGCTTCTTATCTCGTTCCTTCTGGGAGAGTGTTCATATTCCCTCCAGGTGTCTAATGAACAGAGAACTTAAGTTCCATCAAAGAGCCGTCTCATGAGCCATTGTTTTGGAATTCATTTTTGTGGCTAAATTGATCACGGAAGGCTGTTTCTAATTTAGCAAACTGGAACTCTGGAGTCTTAGTATTCTTATTCCTTTCTTTCCTTGCCTGCTTTCCCGACTCTCCTAGCCTGTGCCTGCTGCCCCTGTGTGAACTCAAAGCATTCTGGGAAAGCAGTTATTAAAGTGTATCAGCTAGCGTTTAACTTCCACTTCTAGCATTCCTGGTCCCTCACCTACGCTGTGAACTTCTAGAGAAGCAGGGCCATGCTTTTATTTGCTCTAAGGGACCAAATGAATATGTGTTTCTCCAAGTTCCCTAGAATCCTTAGAATTTAAAGGACATTTGAAGGTCTTCCATGTCTTAGCTTGTCTCATCTTTAATGCAGCGCATGCTGGGTGCTTTAGTTGCTATAGTGTTCTCGAAAGGCCCATATGGTAAAGGCTCAATCACTGGCCTGTTGGCACTGTTAGGAGATGACAGAACCACTAGGCATGGGGTCTAAAGAAGGAAGTTAGGTGCTGAGGACATAGCCTTGGAGGTAGAGACCCCAGCCCTGTTTTCCCTTTCTTTTTGCTTTCTGCCTTCGCAGATAGGAATCTGGGTGGAGCCACCTTGCCATGAGACTTGTAGGTCAAGTGCATGCATAGTAAGTGTGAAAGGATCTAACGCAGACATTGTAAGTTTCATTTGTAAAATTTACGAATGAGGCTATCTGGACCAGGTAAGAATTTTTGTAAACTGCAAGTTTAATAGATGTTCAGGTCACCTGTTACTTCTTGAAGCAACTTTGATAATTGGAGTGTTTCAAGAACATTCACCCATTTCATCCTAGTTTTAACTTTAGTGGAAAAAGGTTTAAAATATTTTCTTTCATCATCAAAATGTCTTTGGCCTTTAAAATGATGTCAAGGTTTATTCCTGATATCTTTCAGGGGTATTTTCTACCATTTATTTTCTAATAAAACACCGTGAGTGGCTGATCTTCACATAGAATCAGCTTTTTGCTTTATTGCTTTTCTCCATTGTTTGTCTGTTTGGTTGAGTTCCGTTCCTCTCCATATGACTCACTTTCTCATACTTATTTCAGATATAACCCCCCTCTTGTGTAAACTCATTGTAGTGAGTTGAGATACTTCCTTTCTCATATGAGAACACTGTGCTATGCATTTCCCTCTAGTGCCACTATAACCTCATGAGAAAATACAGACAAAAATCTACCTCAAAATCCAGACAAAATAAGCCTTGATTTCCTCACTTCAGAAACGGAGATAATAAATTTTGCTTGAATTAAAGTCACCAAATTTTGCAGTCATTTCTTGTGCAGAACTACATAACAAATCCAAATTATCAAGGATGTGTGAAAGCATAAGAAATATACTAGAAGACCACCAGAATGTTTTTAACCTCATTGGGAAAAAAAAATCCTACAAATTACTCTTGCTTTTATGATTGCAACAGAGTTCTTAACATAAAACAATTAAGGTCAGGCCAGGAAACAGATCACTGAATTGCCTAAACTGCGGGATGTTTGTTCTTGGTTTTGTAAGTGGAGACTCTAGGCCAAGAGGGCCTCAGAGTTTCTCCATCTCTGCCTCCCACACGTTCCATTGTCTCCTGACCCTCTCTTCCCACCTGTGGCTGCAGGCTATATGTTATCATTTGTGACTTGGTTTTCAGTGCTTGACCTCGATCATGACCGCACCAGAAAACATCCCCAAAACTCTGGGCCATGATAGCTTGCCAAATAATCAGCAGTAAATCATCTGTCAACGACTCACTGTGAAAACTTAAAGCCATTGGACGTATCTTTGGAATGTATTTGCTCAGCGATCCCCTTCCAGTCACCCAAAGGAGATAGAACATTTAGAGGATAAATCAGAACCAAATCACTCCTTTGTCACGATACCTACACATTCCCTGCTGTCTGTGCTCAGATACTTTGTGATCATCTTGGACAATTCTCTTCTGAGTGTGTTAGTAAGCTCTCTATCCCTGTGACAAAAATACCTGACAGAATCAACAAAGGCAGAGGCTTATTTTGACTCACACATTCAAGTGCCCGGTCACGTGGTGCTGTCATTCTGGACCTGTGATGGTTGGCATAGTACATTACGGTGGAGATCTTGGTGGGCAAAACCTTTTAACACCATGCTGGCCAGGAAATGAGAGAGAGACAGAGAGACAAAATTGTTGGGGTGTCAATATCCAAATCAAGGTCACAACCCCAATGGCCTAACTTCTCTCTAAGTCCCACCAATAACACCCCAACAGCACCACAGGCTGAGAAGCAAGCCTTACAACCCATGAGCCTTTGGGTGATATTCAAAATCCGAACTCTAACACTGGGCCTAAAAATCTATTGTCTTTCCATCTCGTATCACCCGTTTAGATAACATCTCAAGCAATGGTGAAATAACCACGGACAGCTTCAGAGTTCTTTTCATAAAGGCGCTTGGGGCCAGGGTGTGGTCGTGAGTGGTACTGGAGCTACCTTGGGAGGCAAAGGGAGCCGACAGGGTGGGGTGGCGGCCGACCTTCCTCCTTCCAGGCACTCACCAGCTCTGGTGCAGAAAGCAGCTTCCTACCATGGAGACCTCTCTCCGCGTCTTCCGCCAGCAGTGACTTTTTAGTCATGACTTCACTGTGATTCCTCAGAGGAGTGATTTTGAAACCTTCGTAGGCAATGGAGCCACAGGGAGATCTTGTCAGAACGTGTTTCTGGGGCTCACCCCTGGAGTTGGCTGGTCTAATAATTCTGTGGTAAGGCTAGAGGGTTTACACTTCCAGAAAGTTCCCAGGTGGATGATGCCGATGTTGTCTACTCCTAGTTGACCAGAAGGATGGCTGCCCCAAAGTTTCAAGCCTGGGTGGGCATACGGCAAGGACAAGAGCCAAGGAAACAAAGATTGCCCGCCTTCTTTGGCTCTGTGATGCTGGACATAACATGTCCCCCACAAAAGGCTCATGGGACATACTTGGTGTACCCAATCGCCAGAAGATGCTTAGATCATGGAGACTCTGTTTTTCCCTCGCTGATGAATTTAAAATGTGAATAGGCTATTAGAAGGTGGTGAAATGATGAGACTCAGAGCCTCCTTCCAGGAAGTGGACCATTGTGCCTTGGAAAGGTCTATGTTGCTTCTAGCCTTTTCTTGTTCATCCTCTCTCTCCCTCCTGGCTGACATGAGCCGCAGATCTCTTCCACCAGGCCCTTCATCCGTCCTTCATGTTCTGTCTTTCCTGTAGGCTAAAAGCAATGGAGCCAGCAGACCACAGATGAAAGTCATAGCCCGGGTTTCTGGGAAACCCCAAACAAATCTTCCCTCCTTTTTGTCTCACTGATGACAATTCAGCAGGAAGCAATGAAAGGAGTAAATGTTTGAGAGGAGGCAAGGGGGAGAAAATCTAGGTTGAGGGTCACATAAAGGCGAAGGTAGTCAATGACATATACTTGACGGGGAAGTTTTCAGAGATCTGTCAATATTTCTCCTTCAAAGCCCAGCGTGGTTAACAAAAAAAAAGCCCAATGAGGTGACAGACACCTGTAATCCAAGATACTCAGAAAGTAGAGATTGCGAGGACCGTCATTTGAGGCCAGGCTGGGGCAAAGAACAAGTCGGATGTGGCGGTACGTGTCTAGAATCTGGCTACGTGAGAGGTAGTGGTGGGAAGACCATTGTCTGCGGCTGAACAAGAAGTGAAAAAGCGAAAGGTAGCGGAGGGGTGGCTTTCATAGCCAGTGGGAGGCCCTGAGTTGAAACCCCATTACTGCCCTGAGTAAATCAGACTTAGTGGTTTATACCTTTTCTGCTACAAATTAATCTTCTTACCCACATTATGAACAAAAGGCTGTGTCTGAGGGACGAGAAGGAAGGGAGGGCAGTGACCTTGGGACTGAAGAGCTACAGACCTGCTTCTTGCCCCTCTTCCTTGATCTTCCTGACCCTTCCTTCCCATGCCTCGTTCTAGCAAATGTATTTGCCATTTCCAGCCCTGACTAGTTCATCATGTTCATTTCGGACCCTCAGAAAGTTAAACAACCAGCGGAAAGATTAAATTGGAGGGGAAGGATACACTTCAGGCTGGGATACTTAGACGCCTAAGGTATGTTGTTTCTTAACATCGTGTTCATCTAGGTGACATTTGCAGTGGAAAAAAATCATGGAAACTTCTGATGGTGGCGATGATGAATCACACCAGTTTTGTCTTCAGGAGTCTTCAGTATAGACAAATGATTCCTCAGAGGTTAGTTCAACTACTCTTGTAATTGTACATCGTGAGCTCAAGGTAAAAAGCTTTCTTCCAAACACCAAAGCCTCATTAGCGTTACTAGAGCAGAGCACTCTTTTTTCCTGCTCCTGGCAGGCTACACCTTTCCTCTTCTCTAGGGATTTTCATGCTACTCTTCCCACTCTCCTTGCCCACCCATGAAAGGGCTGACGTGTGAGCCCTGGGCTCCATGGCTCTGTCAATGGTAGGCACTGGACCAATACTAACAGAATGCTCATCTGGACTCCGTCCAGATGCCAGGCATAATCTTCACACAACAGACAATAAACAGTAGTGAACGGAGACGGTGGCCATTGGACTTGCAAAAGAGGTGCCTGATTTTATTATTGATATTCTTTGGCATTCACTATTCTTGCTCCTTTATTGGGATCTGGTAGGTAAACTGAAAAACAAGCATGAAAATAATAGTTCTGTAAAAAAAAAAAGTTGATGAATAAAAACATTTGTACCAATTCTGCAAACCTGCAAAAAAAAAAAAAGAATAAGGGATTAAGAGGAATATTAGCATCTTCTAAGATTGTTGGAAGAAGTAAAAGGACCGAAGAAGGATGAGTTACACAGGCTGTGTCTCATTCAGATTTTTCAATTCCCAGATGAGAGAATTTGGTTGGACAGTGAGGGTGTACAGTCTTTAATTTGGTTGCAGTGATCTGTATTGGAGAGAGAGAGAGAGAGAGAGAGACAGAGAGAGACAGAGAGAGACAGAGAGAGAGACAGAGAGAGACAGAGAGAGAGACAGCGAGAGACAGAAACAGAGACAGAGACACAGAGAGAGACAGAGACAGAGACAGAGAGACACAGAGACAGAGAGAGGACTGAAATCAGAGTTACTATGGTTCAAGAATCCTTTTTCTGTACATCATTCTTCAGAGATGTGTTACAGTGGTCAAGAATAATTTTTTTTATCAGTGAAATGAGCATATTCAATAGAATAAGTATAAGTATGGGTTTTTTTTTGGCCTGAATTATGAACAGTCTTTTTCAAAGTAGAGGGAACACAGAGCATCTCTAGTTGAGATCTGTGCCATGCTACTCAGACTGGGGTGTCCAGACCATGAACACTTGCTAGAAATGTACTTGTTAGAAATGCAAATCACACTTCTTACTCTAGATGGAGTGAATAAAAATCTTGGTGTAAAGCTGCAAAATTGTGTCTTAAAATGTGTTTAGATGGATTTGAAGTGGGAAATTTGCGTGGTTGCCTAAGCGGGTTGTGGGCACCAACTGGTGACCGGAGGTGGCGCTGATCCAGTCGAGGGAAGACGGAGGGGCTCAGGCCTGTCGCGCCCAGTGTCTTACACAATGGTACAGGATGAGCTGGCACACTTTGATAAAAGCATAAGTGAATTTGGGAGTACGTTCCGAAATACTCTGAGTGAAACTCCCTATCAGATGGTGGGACTGAGAGATGCCTACAAGGACTCCATTAAAGCACTGTCAGAAAAGCTGTCTGTGACATTAAAAGAAGAAGAAAGAATGGTCGAGATGTTTCTGGAATATCAAAATCAGATCTGCAGGCAGAATAAGAGCATCCAGGAAAAAAAAAAAAGAGCACCTCTTAAAGTTGGCCGAAGTCAAAGGCAAAAAGCAGGAGCTGGAAGTACTGACAGCAAACATCCAGGATCTTAAGGAAGGATATTCTAGGAAAAAAGAAGCTATTGCCACTGCTAACAAAGCTAATGAAGAGAGGTTGAAGAGGCTGCAGATGTCAGCAGACGTGTATAAAGATCGACTTGGACTAGAAATTAGTGGCAAATTGCAGTTTCTATTCACCGGTATTGACCCCAAGCAGCCTGAGACTACGTTTACGTTTTCCTTACATTTAAATGAAGCAAGAGACTACGAAGTGTCAGATAGTGCTCCTCATCTTGGAGTGCCTTGCAGAATTGCAAGAGAATGTGAGGAAGACCAACCATTTTTCAGCTTTTCTTGCCAATGTTCGGAAAGCTTTTACTGCAATGGTTTATAATTAATGTCTAAATAGTATATAAAGATCATTGTTTCTTTTTCTGTCATGTATCCTTTTGTAAAAGAGTTCTCATACATTGTCTACTTATAATTCATTGCTTTTTTGTGATATTTCTAGGGGGTGTATAGGAAACCAGACCACCTAACCCCCAAATGTGCCTCTTTGATGTAAATATGTTTGAGCTGACGAAGCAGCAAAGTGAGAAAAGCTCTCTGCCCTTCCCCTAGTTGCCTAAAAGCAAGACATAACATTGTAGAAGTGACTTTGCTCTTCATGTCCACAAGGCAAACAGAAGGCCACCACTAAAGAGAATCTTTCCCAGTTCACACATGGCGGCAGGAGAATTCGTAAACCTTACTTCACTGCTTTCTTCCCACGACCTCATGTTCCACTGCTCCCCACCTCTGGAAGCCTAAACTGCTTTCTTCTGTAAAAACTTTTCTTTGTTGATGACCCTATGTAAGCCAGAGCTCTAAGCAACTTCTTCGAGTTACCATCCCATGTGATGTATTCTGCGTGCATTAATAAAGTTGCTTGCATTTATCTTTGTTACCCTGTCTTGTACAGTTGTTTCCAAAGTGTGAATTTTCAAAGGGTTGACATAAGTCTTTCCTGCCACTTGTATCCCTTTAAGTTATTTTAATTGATGTCTTAAGAGAAGATTGACAAAGTAAATGTGCCCTTTTAAAAATGAGGTGTAGTTAATATACTCTGTATTTTCTTTTTGTTAAGTATCAGGCATGAAGAAGTATATGTATGGCTAGCACTGGGAATGGGAATTTGTACAACCTGCCCTGTGTCTCTGCCATCTTCACAGCTTTGGAAGATTCTGGGCTCTTATTAAAAGATGAAAAGAGTGGGCCCAACTTTGGGTTGACAACATTTAAAAAATATTTGACAAAATAAATGCTACTGTTTTCGATCCTTAAAAAAAAAAATGTGTTTAGATGATTCTGATGCATGCAAAATTTTCTTCTGGGGCTGGGGATATAGCCTAGTGGCAACAGTGCCAGCCTCGGATACACGAGGCCCTAGGTTCGATTCCCCAGCACCACATATACCGAAAACGGCCAGAAGCGGCGCTGTGGCTCAAGTGGCAGAGTGCTAGCCTTGAGCGGGAAGAAGCCAGGGACAGTGCTCAGGCCCTGAGTCCAAGGCCCAGGACTGGCAAAAAACAAAACAAAACAAAACAAAACAAAATTTTCTTCTGCACAGGAACCATGCAGGGATATAAAAAATACATACATTTATTTGGTGATTTTGCGATTCCACATGTCAATCAAACTTCCAGTGATTCCATTTCTGCTGGTATGGGGATCCGGTGAGTGGCAAAACCCTACAGCTAACAGAGGAGAAAACACATCTCTGCTTCCAACTGCTGAAAACCTATAGTTAAAATAATTGTATTGAAAACCAGAAAGTAGTAATGATGGTTATTGCTCTTGGATGAAAATACTTTGTGGGCATCTTCTTTTTCTTCTTTGAGGGGAGGAAATCCTTACCTTTAACTAGCAGGTCTACAAACAGGATTGGTTATAAAATTTCTGTAGTAGAGTCACTCCATAGCCATGAGTGTCAATGTCCAAACACGACTTAATCTCCACATGTAAAAACACGTAACAGGAGTGCAATCTGTATTTCCAGCTATCCTGTATTTTGCCTTTTGCTAGAAAGACTATGCTCCATATTGCTTAAAATTAGAAAAAAAAATCACTGAAAGCTTAACACTAATGAAGTGGGGAGGGATAGCCTGGCTAGTTGGATCAAGTTGCTGATCACCGAATGTTGGATCTTGGCTTAGATTGACTATGGTTAGTGTATTTAATTTCCGCTGTTTTGTGAACAATCATAAAATCTTGTGAGAAATTTTTTTGTTAGTAGCATTCGAATCTAATTTCTATTGCTTGACCATGGAGAGGGAGAGGCTATCAAATCTGGCACATGAGCCTTCCGGGTTCTTAAGGCGACATTTGACAATATTCTAATTTCCATTGTATTGTTTTAATTATCACATGACTATGATTCACTTGTGTTTGCTTTCAAAGATTTTGCTTTCAAAGATCTTGCTTACGCTTACTTAACCTAATGAAATAAAAAAAAAAGACATTTAGGAAAACCTTCTCCATACCAAAATCTCCCTAGAGATTAGAAGGTCTTTTTGCTTTTAGTTTGTTTATCTGATAGGGTCTCTGACTAAATTTGCCTTAGCTGGTATGAAATCATGATCCTACCACCTCTACCTCTGGAGTATCTTGAAATACAGGTATGGACCACAACCATCATCCTTCCTCTAGATATGTTGTCAGACTGACAAAGCATGTAAAACACTATATATGGAGTCAAACCAGGAGAGAGGAGCATGGGATAGCCATGATTACTTCCCCCTGACTCTGTCTTGGAATTTGCACAGTTATTAGGAAAGTCTTATAAGCCAAGGGCTGACTTGGACCTGATTTCCACCTTTAAAGTTGGAAAGGAAAGAAGAACAAGGAGGAGGGCCGCCATCTTGATTGTGTTCTTCCACAGTGCCATTATTCTGCTTGGCTGCATAGTCTAGTTCATCGCCAGGGCATAGGTAGGGAGGCAGGGATTAAGAGTGACACTCCATTCAGAACTGTATCTGGGGTGGGCAATTGGTGGTTCACACCTGTAACCCTTAGCTCCTCAAGAGGCCCAGATCTGAGGATCCAGGTTCAAAGCTAGCCTGGGCAAGAAAGTCTATGGGACATATCTCCAATTAACCAGCAAAAACACTAAAATTGGAGGTGTGGTTTAAGTGGTAGGATACTAGCCTTGAGTACTAAGTCTTAGGGGCAGCACTTAAGCTCTGAGTTCAAGCCCCAGTATTGACACAACAAACCAACCAACAAAAATAAGAATGTGTCTGTGGGACAAAATGGATAGCACTTTTCTGAATGCAGAGTTACTTTGTAGAGAAAAGTAATTGTAAGGAGAAGCTGGTTTTCATTTACTTAACAAATTAATTGCCTCTTTACACATGTAGCTCTGAATTGTTTACTCGTGGAGGACATTCCTGAAATTTCCCAAACTCTCTTTAAATAGGCACTTTATTTTCAGGCACAGTTGAAGAACTTTTTGAAAAATCAATTTTGCCTGTGAAAACAGATTGCATCTTATTTTATTTATTTTGCTATAGTCCTATAACTTACTGTATGTTTAGATAGCTTATATTTAAGTTTAACTGATGAGGACTTCATTGAACGTTAATGAATGATGCCAGTCTTACTTCAGTGGAATAGTAAGGGTATGCTATTTAAAAAAAATGAATATCAGGTATATTAAAAATCAGAACTATTCAGTTTTCTTAAAGAACATTTTCAATTAGGAATTTGGCATCCGAATGCAGGTAGCCAGATAATGACTGTATTCACCTTCATATGATAAAAGGTGGTTTTGAGAATGGGAATCTAGTGGGATTGGAAACCTTTTGTCTACCAAGGGCCATTTGGATATCTGTAACATCATTTGTGGAGCCTTGACAAGCTAGCCAAGGGCAGCAATGTAAAGCACTCAAAGAGCGTACCTGTCTATCCTGACAGGCTCCAAATGATTTTGAGGGTTTTATATGCAGTATCCATACCCGTGTATTCTTCCCAAAAGGTGGATAGAACGTTTGAAAATAAGGGTGATTAAGTACCAATAGTAGAATCACTACAGAACACTCATGGAATGAAGCTCACAAGGCTTAGAAACATGTGAACAACGGGTCCAAGAAATGACATTTGTGGAGTGTGTTACTGTTCATTCTCTGAGGTTTAAATATCAGATTTTAAGCAAGAGTCAGTACTGTTGAGAACAAATGCTACTTTCTAAGATCATTACCTTATTTAATAAAGGAAGGTTGGCATGAGATTTGCTTTTGTGAAATATCCCAAGACAGGGTAACTCTCAAAGTGACTGACTCAACAATCATCCTGCTTCACAAACTTTTGAGTTTTTGCATTTGTAACTGAAAAAAGAACCCATTACTGGCCTGGAAATGAAGAGTTACTATATTCTGTAAAGATACATTTTAATGGTGGTATATAGTTAAAATTTTGACCTATGTTAGAAAACTGCTTTCTTCAGAAAATCTAGAATTAACGAAGAATTTTATAACCATAGATGACTTCATTCTTTATTTACTTTTAAACTCAATTTGAATTTCTTGTAATATTTGGATTTAGGGGCTAGGGTCCTCACTCAGATAATTCTTTTTTTGTTAGTTCTGGGGTTTGGACTCAGGGCCTGAGCACTGTCCCTGGCTTCTTTTTGCTCAAGGCTAGCACTCTGCCACTTGAGCCACAGCGCCACTTGTGGCTTTTTCTGTTTACGTGGTGCTGAGGAATTGAACCCAGGGCTTCATGCATGTGAGGCAAGCACTCTACCACTAAGCCACCTTCCCAGCCCCTCATTCAGATAATTTGCTGGTGGTTGCATGTCTGCAGAACAAAGATGGTTTTCCATCTGGAAAGAAGACATTGGCCTTGAGTTAAAGGATCAGGCAGATGAGGAAGAGGAAAGAGAGAAAGAGAGGGAGTTCAGACAGACAGGCGCTGGTAGAAAGGGACTCTTGCTTTTGGATTCTCATCCCTTATATCCCAGGATTAGGCTATTTTATTGTTTTCTGTCTTAGACCACAATGGTCTTTATAAATTTAATACATATGTAGAATTTCTTTGGAGTCACTCAGAAATATCCAACTAAAAGGTTTTAATCAACCCCCCTAGAAGTCTTACAAACATTATTGCATAATTTTAATAGTATGTGGATCAGTAAACAGGACAACTCAATTTGGAGCATTTTTGTTGGTGGCAGGGGTCCCTCAAAGCAATCTGGGTGTCTTATTTAACATCTGAGTGCCTTTGCTACAGGAAGGAAAAGCTGAGCCTGTGCTTTGGATACTAAAAACTCCTATAGTGCAGGTCCCCTCCCAGGCATTGGATTGTCGGATTGTCCGAGGTTCTGAGGGATTCTTCCTAACTGCTCCTTGCAGCTAGCCGTCTGTGACACATTCATTTGGCTTTCTGATGTAGGAGTGACTGACGAGTCATCTATAGAGGGTGTTGGGCCCTTAGGTGGTGGGTGTCAGTGTAAACAATCTAGACCCATAGGCTACTGCCTAGCCCCTTGGGCAGAGAGATGGACTCACAACCACACATTCCCACTGTGCCTTAGGCAGTCTGGCTGGACTCTCGCCCAATGTCTTCCCATGGGAATCTGGAAAGAAAACATAACTTGGGGGGGCTATTTGAGCTTAGGAACTCATCCACGGAGAGTTCACCTCATTCTTTTTGGTTTGGTTAAGTTTGGGAAGGATCATTAATGTGACATCGATGATTGTTCTTTTCTTTTAATTAGCTTCGTCTCTTGTTATTCCCTCTGGATGCCTCGCTTTTGAAATCAAGTTCTGCCATTCTGCACTCATAATTATTGTACCATTTTTTTTTTGGTATTGAGAAGCCTTGCCCAAAGAAATACTGGAATCTGGTTCTGTGTTAACTGGTAAGCGTGTCTCCCATGCTTGGAATCTTCCCTCCTTTGGGTTGGTTAATACGTGAATGCGATACGCAGACTGTGGGAATACCTCTGCCTTGTTCAATCTCTCAAGTCATCCAGAGCAGTGAAAGTAATAGGATTTTAAGACCCAGAAGGCCAGTGAAGCAACAAATCTGAAGTGCATTTTCTTGTGATTCACTCAGATAGAAACAAGTGGATGCGTGAGACCAGTGGTGCTTTTCTGTCTTAAGTTACGCGGTTATTTGAGGCGAATATTGTTCTCACTATACACATAAGCACTCTTTGCATGTATGAGATGACAAAAGTAACTTCTAGTCAGATAGGATGCTGTTTCAGATTTTATTATAGCTTTTCCCATAGCTAACGTGTTATTTTAAAACAAGGAGAAGATTAACAGGACTATTTCAAAAGACCTTTTTTTTTTTTTTTACCAGATATTTCTTTTGGGATTGTAAATGGCAAAATAAAAGTTTATGAAGGATAATTGAGAACATATTTTCATTTCCTTTTCTTTCTCTTTTCTCCCCCGTGCCACCATGTTTTTCATATGAAGGGAAATTTGTAAGACTGGCTTATTTCACTTAACGCGATGCTTTCTAGTTCTATTTTTAAAGTTTTTATTGTAAAGGTGATGTACAGAAGGGTTGCACTTACACTAGTCAGATAATGAGTACATTTCTTTTTCAACAGTGTAAGACTGGCTTATTTCGCTTACCATGATGCTTTCTAGTTCTGGGGTGTGTGTGTGTGTGTGTGTGTGTGTGTGTGTGTGTGTGTGTGTGTGTGTGTGTGTGTGTGTCTTGCCAGTCCTGGGGCTTGGACTCAGGGCCTGAGCACTGTCCCTGGCTTCTTTTTGCTCAAGGCTAGCACTCTGTCACTTGAGCCACAGCGCCACTTCTGGCTTTTTCTGTGTATGTGGTGCTGAGGAATCGAACCCAGGGCTTCATGCATCCTGGGCAAGCAGTCTACCACTAAGCCTCATTCCCAGCCCCTGTCTATTTTTTTTTAAACAACTTAATTTCATTTCTCATACTAAATGAATATATCTCCCTGTGTGCATATACATTTCCTTTATCCAGTCATCCTTTGATGGGCACCTGGGCTGATTCCATAACTTGGATATTGTGAGCATGGGCCTTGTAAGAATTTTGGATTTAGCTCAGAACAATGGAACATGTGGTCTGCGGAATGGTATAATAGCACACACATTTCATTCTTGGCTCTTTGTCTCTTAAAATGTCTGATAGTTTAAAAAGTTTTCTTCTCAATTGTCTTCGCAAAAGGTGAAGTGGGTGGATTTGTGTCTAGCTGATTAGCCTAAGAGATATCCTCAATTATTATCTTGCTCAAAGCCCCAAATTATTTCATAAAAGTTGTGGAGCTTGAGATCGAAATCTTACATCTGCTGTTTCTTGCTTGCCAGTCTGTCCAGTCGTGACTGTGTCTACTCTGTACCACACGGGGCAACTTCTAGGCCCTTTGTGGCACGTGAAATTGCTAAAAAGCTCTCTGATCTATCAAGATCTATTCAAGTGCAGTGTCTTTAAACTTCATTTGTTTGTGACCACTCCATAACTCCACAGAACTCGCGAGATTAGGGAGGAAAGAGTGGTAGGCTACGTGGTTGTGGCAGACTACACAAAGCATTTAGATTGCTTAATTTGGAGTGGCCCATGTTGACATGATTTTCAAGAGACCTATAGAATGTGAGTACTTGCTTATATATCCATGGAGGAACCTCATTGTTTTATTTTCTTGCTTTGACTATGAGAGTAAACAATGCTCATTGTAGAAAATTAGGAAGCTCAACCATAGAGATTAAAAAAAAAAACAACCATGGGGAATGCTTGTCATCCCACAATAGAAAGGTAAATACTGTTAGTACTCTGTTGTATTTTTTCTAGTCTTTTCCCCTCTGTGCATGTCTTTGGCATAATTGAGATCCTTAAGTATTGTATTTGACTTTTCTTATGAACATTATCTCATCATTATTCCCCTTAGCATTAAAAAATCTAGTGAAATATATTTTGAACTGATAATGGTTCATCAAGGACTCTCAATAGATTCCTCCTTGAGACATTCAGGTTATTTGCAGTTGTCAGTTATAAATAGAAATGAAATGGACATCTTGTGATATGTTTTTGCCCATACCTTTAATCAAGAGTTTAGGTCCGCTTATTAGAAGTGGACTCTCGAGGTCAAATGATGTGTTTTAAAAGTTTTGAATGCGTATTTGCAATAGGCATTTAAAAATCAAATTTAGAGAAAAATCAGTTTTATTTTCTGGGAAATGTGAACACTGAAAGCGAGATGATGAGGGAGCATTATAACATAAGAATTTACTCTGTCCTGATTTCCTGATTAGCATCGTGGTTTAGACTCCTGGCAATGCCTCTGTAATTCCTTTAATTTTCTCATTTTGTGGCATAGTTAAATAACATCAGTCGTGTGTGTGTGTGTGTGTGTGTGTTTAAGATCCTTTTTCAAAGAAGGCAGATTGGCAAGAGTTTTTAAAGGACTTTGAATATTAATAAAAAATGGTCTCTTGAAAAAGTAATGCCAATCTCTCTCTCTCTCTCTCTCTCTCTCTCTCTCTCTGTGTGTGTGTGTGTGTGTGTGTGTGTGTGTGTGTGTGTGTGTGTGTGTGTTAGGGAACCAAAATCAGATATTTGGATCTCTGGTGGTTGGAGGTTTGGGCCAGGAAAACAGGAGACATTGAGACTGGGCAACGCAGCATTTACTATTCGGTACAATTTCAAAGGTCTCTACTAAGACAAAGAGAAGCCCGGCAGGGGATGGATGCCTGGGTCAGAGGCAAAGTTGTGAGCCAGCACCTGCTGGAAGAGGGACAGCTCGGGATGAGTTCATATCTATGCACGGCACACTGCTGCAGTCGAACTTTATGACTTTTAATGACTCCGACCACCTAATCACTTGTGATGGGATGTGCTGGAGTTTGCCTTCAGTCAGCTTGACAAGGTGATGGGAGGCATATATCTTCCTTACATGAAAACACTTGTCAGTTGCATCATATTTGGTAAGACAAGCACCAATGTCACCTTGGGGGGAAAGAAAAGGAACTCGGCTGACATCCAATGCATATGAGTTTCCAATATGCTGCAACATAGCCTAATTTCAAGTGAAATATGCAAATACAGCCTATTTTGTCTGTAGTTTTTATTTTCCTGATGCTTTCCCTAAGTGCCACATCTTCGGTTGATGGAAACATTGTGTAACTTCTTCTGAGCTGATGCATATTTAAACACGGGGAGGCAAAGAATTCTCAGCCTTTGAGGAGGAAGCAACACGGCACACCAAATGCAAATCCCAGGCACCTGTCCTTGTTTTGTTTGTTTTATTTTATTTTGGGACTTGAGTTGCACTTATATAACCAGTTTCTCGTTGTTGAAATGGCTGGATTTTAGACTATTTTTCTGGATAGTAGGTCAGTGGAGTGAGATGAGGGCTTGTTAGGACTTGGATAGCAGGGAGTTTAGGACTGAGCTATTTGGACATCGAGGAATGACTGAGAAGCGGCATTAATGAGAAACAGGCCGAGGAGACAGAACACAGCACACCGTCCTTTCCTCATAACTTTCCTCGGCTTTCAAGGAGAATGTGAAAGTATGTCCCTTTTCGTTCTTGTAGTGGGCTGGTACATTTGTTTGGCTTTGATCTCTAAACTATTGAATTTGGGTAGTGTGCCTAAAGAATTCCAAGTAAAAGTACACCCGTAAGGTAAATAGTGTGGTTCAAGTGAAAGTCCTGAGTCCAGGCGGCGAGATGGCTGGTGAGATATACTAGGAACGAGGCTGCTGTTGAAGAGACATGAATGGAAGCCTTGAGTAACAGAAGGAAAAAGCCACTGAGGTATTTAGTGGGACCACATTGCCCAATGTTGCCATGGTGATGAAGGAGAACAAAAACATGGTTGGCCAACACCCAACTTGACCCTATAGACCCTATAGACTATCCCTATAACATATCGAGTGCTTTTCTTTGTGTACCATGGTGGACCCTATCTTCAACAGTTTAGTTCAAGCATTGTAAGCATGCTAAGTCCACCTTCCTTGAGCTGGCTCTTTGGTTTGCTTCTTTCTTTTAACTATACATGCATGTGTCTCGGGTGGCATTCTCTTACAACAAGCCAGTTAGCACTTACAAATAGACACTGTCAAAGGTTCCATTTTGCTTCACCTGTGTGTTTCCTTCAATTGTTCTAGCCACATGTATTGGTCATTTTGGAGTTGGCTAGTGCTCATGGTTTCTCCAACTGTAGAACTTTGTAGAATTCTGCCTATTACAGAAGCAAAAGATCTATGAGAATTTGCCCCTAATGTGTGGAGCAAAGTGAACTTTTCTTTATAGGTCAGTATCACTTTAGATTTTTTCATGAAGAAGTAAGTCCAAATCCACATGTTTTTTCCCCCATCCAGAAACATAAGTCCTGTTATCTGGGTCTGATTCTTTTCCTGCTGAGTCCATTTACTAAAGAAAACAGGTGGCAAGTACTTTATACAATATGGGTCCTTTACAGTGTCCACATTCTGAGAAGAGTTTGTTTTATGCTAAGAAACATCTAGAACTGGAAGGACCAATGAGAAAACACTATCCCAGAAAATAACAGATAAAAATGACATTTCAAAACTTTATTATAGCTCATCTAAGAACAAAGGTATATCATGTTTCCATTTGTGGCTATTCATAGCATATGTTCTTTCTCCCTTAACAATGCTCATTAGAACCTAGGAGAGAAAGTCATGGAATTTATAATATGTTAGTGGAAAAAAAAAAAAAACAAACACTGCTTGTTGGGATTCATGGGTTATGTTGAAAATTTTCAGTTTAAGTTTCAAGCCTTTGTTTCTTCTGAAAACTCAACATTCCCGAGTAGATGATAATATTATTTTATCCATTTTCCCCAAAAGTTGGTGGAAATGGTTTTCCAGAAATCATGTAATTATACACTTAAATCCCTTCTTTAAAATCCAAAGCAAGTTAAGAATGTAGGAAGCACCACTAAGCAACCTGAAATGAAATATATGTTACGAAATACACTTCTGCCCATCATGCAATTGTCTCACAAGGTACCTAGGAAATGTGGTCTACTTTGGAGTTTATTATTGGATCATTCGGTCCTCATTTGGCCCATGAGTTTGCTGTTTCCAGCATTTGCTATTGTTCCTTGGTGGAGAAAGGAAACAAAGAAAACTCACTGAATTGTCACATGACTGTTTGGGGGTGGTCATGAGCAACATTCTCTTCTTGTATGAAACAATAACATTTAAATTTTGTGGTTATGTATCATGAGTGTCTGACAGCAGAAACCGCTGTGATTGGCAGGCGGTAGATTAAATTTATGGGTTTTAGGCTTTTTTTTTTTCTTAATAAGGGTACCTTGAGAAAGTCCAAGGGAAATGAAAGTCAGTTTTGTCATCTCACAGAGATTTCAAAGGCAGGGGGCTACACTGGGGCTTGAAAGGTCTACATTACACTGCCGCTGTCTAGCCATTCTTGACAATGAGACATACTGCATTTGCTCACGGTGCTGGAGTTTATCATGCAAGAAGAGTAATTATATTTGAATTGTGTCAGCCAGCCACCCTAAAATGAAGGAACGTCAACGAATGTTGCTCCAAGGAGAAGGAGATTATTAGTTATAATTATACTCAGTGTCCAAGAAAAATGTTTCATTCCCTCATTCTGTTGCAAAGGGGAGAGGGAAAAAAAAAACCCTACAAAAATTTTAATACTTCCTAGTATTTTTTTGGAAACTTTTAAGGTGGCCATGTGTTGTAAGAATTTCAGATAAGCTTTCTGGTTTGACCATTTAACTATCTAGGGACTTGGCTAGTCTGTACCTAATTTTATAGTCTTTAAAAAATAGATGACATGTAATACATCTTTAGATTTTTTTTTTCTTCCTCTTCACCATTTGTAGACAGTCTCCTAAGAGCGGAATGATAGATAATAAGAAGCATATTTCTTAATTCACCTAACTATGGCTTCATCTCATAATGTAAAGGTTTAAAATACATCTTTACAGCCATTCATGAATACAAGAATATGGTGATTTGACTTGTAATTTTTGTCAAATAAGCTGATGAACTGAATACTTTAGAGTGTTGTTATATAGTTGGTTGAGGGTTTTATTTTTGGCTGTTTGTTTGGCTTTCTTGGTGTGGTCAATGAATGGTTGATATCTAAACTTGGCTTTCATTTCCTGAGAATTGTATATTTTGCAGTTTATACCTGTTTGTTTTTAGTTGGTGTGTTTTGTTGTATAATGCTTCTTATTATGTAACTTCCATAACTGGCTTAGAGTGAGAATTTGGAGGATATTGATTTTGTTGGTTTAAACTTAATGTGAGTTTATTCCATTGTGGTTGATGTCTATAATGTATAACCGTGGGACTGCGTTCTCAGGTGAACAATTTTATTTGATTTGAGGTGATCATATGTTTTATGGACCCAGATTATCCATTAAATGGGTTGTTCCTGTTCTTATGAGAATCAGCTTCATTTATAGTTGTTGACATTTGCATGTCAATACTTCTGACAACAATCTCATGAAATCAATACAACTATAAAATGAGTAGATACAATGAATTTTACAAGGAACAATGTTGACATATTTGCTGAAGAACAAATTACTACTCAATGTTATTTTATCCAACTACCTTAGCAATGGTGACACCAAAAGAAATGTATCTATAGACATTTTTACATATATTCCTTTGTAGATAGGTAAAGATATTTATTCAGATTTGTTGGGTTATGGTCATGTGTCTATTTCCCTTGGAAAAAAGGCCTTTTAAACCCTCTAAAGTCAAAATGATGAATGAATGCATCGTTATAGTATTTTAGGATTGCTTACAATTCTTTTCTTACTCGCTTGGGGTTCAAAAATCATATTAACATGTCTTGGAAAGGAGAGATACTCTTATCTCCTCCCTTTACACAACCTAATTAGGTGGCAGTTTCAATAGACTTTAATACATTTCACTTTTTAAAGCTTAAATTAACAAGGCTTTCTATTGTATAAAATATTTATCCTAGTATTACAATCCACAGGTTTATTTTTACAAGTAAAATATTTGAATTTTGATCATTTTACATTCACTTGGTTGCCCAATAAAATCATTTTTATGGCATAATTTTTCAGTGGATTTAAGCTCTCTGCTATATTGCCCACAGATATGATAATAAGCAATAGGTAAAAGGACCTCCAGAGCAAATTGTTGTACTTTTGTGTGTCTGAGTATCTGCACGAACTCTTTGTTTTCTTCTTAGCTTGTGCTTATCAGAATTCCTTCACACATACTTTCTGTCTTCAATATTTAATAAGCAATTAAAGAGTTTTTTTTAAAAGAGGACAAAATGATGCTTAATGATATCACTCCATGAATGTTTTTGTCAAGACCCGTGGCCCAAAGAGCTCATTGAGGTGAGTCCCAACTGTGTGGGGTTCACCACGCTTTGTTTGCTGCAAACGTGAACCCCGAGCATTCATGTGGAGGGGCTATTGAAGGGGGACAAACAGGCATTGGCCACAGAGCTTCCTAGAGGGTCTCTGATCGGTCATCAGGATGATCTATAGATTTACAAAATTGATTTGAGTACCTTTGTCTTTCCTGGTTCGCTCTCCTATCCTTTCCACTTCATCATTCAGTATAAAAATCTGCAGGAATTGCAATACAAAAAGGAAGTTAGATTATTTCTCTTGGTCATAGAAGGTTATCAATGGATATTTGGAAAAAGTCTGAATGACCATTTCCTCATTTAGTAGATTTGGTTATCGTTTTATACAGCAGCATTTGCTCTTCTCCATGTAATACAAAAAAAATTTTGACACGTAAGCATTTGTTACACCATAGTTCTGTGGTATAGATCGAGTGCTTCTCTAACTTTATTGAATGGACACAGTGATTTCTTTTGCTATTTCCATTGTAACTTTTCTCAGGGCGTTAAAAAAAATTAACTGACATTAACATTGATTTATGTAACGATTATTAAACCATCCTTAAAAGACTAAATATTTTAACAGGTTTCATAGGAATCGCTGTGATAAAAAACCCAATTCTTTAACTTTTAATGTACATCTTATTAAGAATTCCTAACACTCCCTTTGGAATTGAAAAGTCCTTCCTAGCATGCATTGGGGCTGGGCATAGTTATTAATTCATTAGGGAATGGTGGATCCATTAGACTCTTCTGCCTTTCTTTGGTCCTGGGAGCCAAGGAGAGAGAGAAGGGAAGAGGAGGAGGAGAGAGGAGGAGGAGGAGGGGGAGGGGGGTGGGGGGGAGAAGACAGTGAAGGAAAGAGACGGGGAGACAAAGCCCGAGAGGGAGGCGATGACATTAGAGGTGACACATAGCTATCCTGAGCTTCTTCATTCTGAAGGGGAGAATAATGAAGGGTTCCCCCAGCCCCCCACAGCCCCGGGACACCCCTATGGCCACAGCACCTTTTCTAATCCCATTTCCCCTGTGCTGCATGTCATAATCTGTACGGCACAGGTTCCGAGTGAAAACCCTGAATCCACATAGCGACTGGGTCTTGTATTTATTTGCACTTTAAAACTACATTGTGTAGAAAAACTTACTCCTAAAAAAAAACCCAAAAAACAACAAAAAGGCAGAGAGCAAAGGGCAGCAACAGCACAAACAGAAGCATGAGCTTGTTGGCCTCCCAGCGGCACCGTGGGATGAAGTGAGCCTTACATTTCAGTTACCTGCTTTGCAGTGGTCATTCGCCAAGGAGAAACCTGTGTGGTCTCCAAAACACTTGCAGTGAACACCTCCCTCTTTTGGCATAGCTTTGTCCTGCACACTTTGGGCCCCCCCCCCCGACGTCTTTGTACTTAGAATCCACCCGACCCTCGGCACTCCCATGGTCTCCAAGGGCCTCAAGGGTTCCAGGAAGGCGATTCTGAGTGAGAAAGTGACTGGACAATATCCTCAGAGGCAGGGTCCTGGAGGCAGCGTGTGAAAAGCAGCGGGATTCCGTGCTGGGTGTTGTTTTATGCGGGATGAGAAAAGGTAGAAACCAGGGCGAGGAGTCTGTGCACGGAGCACGCTGAAATCCCCCTTAACCTTCCAGCCTGGTGAGTATGAGAGTCATTGGATTAAACGGCGTTCTCGTCTTGTAAGGAAACAGTCCCTGGTTTGAAGGTATGCAAACGTGTGTGTGTATGTGTGTGTGTGCGTGTGTGCATACGCGTACGTGCAGAGCAGAGCTTGGCAAACAGGAGACATCTGTTGTCTAGGAACAGTGTTGCTCTCGGTCTCTGAAGAGATGTACCTGTTGGACCAGAACAGAGAGAAATTATTAGAAAGAGTTTAACCCATTTATTGAATCCCTGTGGATTCAGCATTATGAGCTCTAAATGTCTCACCAATACGGAAGAACGGGGTCAATGTTTTGAATGAAAGTCATTATAATGCTATGAAGTATATGTTCACCATTTTATTCCTTTAAATATTGGAAACCAGAGATGTGTTAAAAATTTATGGTGACATTTTATTATAAAATACCACTTAATGTTTGAAAATAGAAGATAAAAATGACTCATTTTGAGCTATTATCTAACTAGAAATAGGTTGTAACAAAGTAATGATCAATAACATGAACTAATCTTACACATGCATTTAATATTTTTGTAAGATCTTGAAAAGAGATGCTTTTAAATGAGAATTTAATTTCGTTTAAAATATTCTGCGCATCCTATTGGCTTTCTATTTGCTTGTGGCCAAATTTCTTTGGTGGTTTAATTCTTAGGCTAGAAATTTATTTTATGTAATTGTGGGATGGTTCCAATAGAAAGTATGGGATTCTCTTCTCTTTTGACTAAATAGAATATTTTGGTGGAAGATTAGAGAGTTGGTTTTTAAAGCCACAGGTGAACACTAAACGTTATACAGTACTCTGCCTATGGAAGCAGTGATAGAAATCTGCATTTAAAAACAGAGGGGGAAATGTGTGATTCAATCAGCGAGCATCTACTCAGTTTAAAGGCTCTGGTTGCTAGAATTCCCTACATGCATTGCTCTGGTCCTAGCAATCAGTCTTTATTAGGAATGACCGTCCTTATCCCAATGAAAAGCATTCTTTTTAATCAGCAATTTCTTTTCCTCAGACTATAATTTGACTTGTATATCTAATAGAATCTACTAATTTCCATTAGAACACACTGGTTGTTTTTATCTTTTTCTTTTTTCAATCTGGAAGTTATTTCAGAGAGGTCAGTTCAGTAACATCATTTTTCATTATGCATTTTTAATGAGATTTTGGCTTATCTAGTATGTTCTCATTTAGAGGAATTGAGAGCTTCTTAATGGATGTTGAACACAATCACCTGAGTTCATTACTAAGTAATTCTATATTAAAAAAATGTTAACAATATTGTAGCAAAATCTCAAGTCTCCTCATTTCAAAATAATGTAACTTCCGCCATAGGCATATATTCTTTTTTCATTTCTGGAAAATTATGCATGCAGAACGGAGTTTCATTTTAATGTTGTCAATAAATAGTTTTTGTGATTTGGGACAATGTAGAGATTATTATCAACCCTTCGATTCCTTATTTCCAAGATGAGGACGGGGGGTGGGGGGTGGGGGGGGTAGGAAGAGGCACCCAGGCTCCTTTGTAAATTCTAAAGGCTTCATGATATAGAAAGGGTTTGTGTGAACTTCGCTGTTTATGTAGAAAGCACAGTATTGTTATGCTTTATGTACTTATTCTTTACTTAGTATTATTTCCATACTTGGATGGTGTCATTGAGCACTGGCTACCTGTTTGGGCAGCCAGAAGAAAGGGAAAGCAGCCTCAGGATTTCTTGTCATTTGACTTTGCTTCATTTGCTGGTAGAATCTGCGTTCATTTGCTTTCCATTGTTGATTTCTGTGAAAAGTTTCAACCTATAAGGAGAAAAAAAAAAGAAATGAATTTAATCCTATCAGGTTTAAATTTATGTGTAGGGGGGAAAAAACGCCAAGTGAAAGTTTACATCTGGAAAGGAGAGAGATATATTTGGCCCCGATCTCTGATAATGAGTAAGAGTTATGATTTTGAAAAAAAAAATCCTTAAATTTTCCAATTGGTAGCCTACATGATTTGAACTGTGTTATTTTAGTTAGGTGGACTGCTGTGGGCTCTGAGACAGGGGCGTCAGCTGCAGACTATAGGTGAGAGACGCATACATAGCACTGTGGTGAGCTGTTGTATAAAGTGTTATGTGGAGGGGCTTGGCGGATTTGAGGAGCGCAAAGATGATTTCTGTCCACAGAACAGGAAAGGATCAGAAATGTGAAAACAGAGACGTTGAAGAAACGGCTGACCTTTGAGCAAAACATTGAAGGATTAAGAAGCATGTAAGGCATTTGTGAGTGTTTCAAAAGCAACATGATAGTTCAGAGAGGCTGAAGCAGAATAAAAAAAAACAACATTCAGTGTAATTGAACCATTATTATGAATCAAGTGAAGTTAATCTGAGATATTTTCAAACACATGGAGCCTAAATATAGTTTTACTGTGTATAGTTTGAACATATTGTATATATATTTTTTCTGGGTTTAGAAGCCAATATTTGTCAGTGTCTAGTTCAGTTTTTAATCATCTGAGGAATTTTAAGCTCTATCTTTCCAGCTCTTTGCTGATTGACAGTATAACCACTGTAGTCTCCTAACCCCTTTGTGTTAATCAGGCTGACAGAAAAATACTAGGTATACCTAGGAAAACGTCCTCATGGAAATGTGAGCTTGTGACTCCGGGGTGCACTGATTATTTTTAAGCTGATACTGAAACACTATTTTGTAGGTATTTTGCTATTCAGAAAAAAAAAGAGACCATCAATTCTAAAGACCAAAGAGCATAGAATTCTTTCTCACTTTTGACCCCAAGAAATCACAATTTTTCCAAGTAATATTGTCCTCGATAGTTGGAATCTAGTTTAAAACTTGTAAGTGGTGGGCTCTATCAATGTGTCCAGCCATGTAAACAACTACACTGCGTATTTCTTAACAGGAGGAAAAATAAACAATGCATGTGAATGGTGGACAGGAAAGAAGAATAACTTGCTGGCTGCTTTTGAAAGAAGTAAGGTTGAAATTTGTAGTTTGGGAGAAAATGGAATCCTTGAGTTTAATTAACTGGGGTTTCACTGATTAGAGGGCCGCTGGAATTTCATTTAACCAGTGTGACAATGAGCAGGGGAGTTTGAGACGGAATGGAGTAGAACATACACTGGGTTGCAGCCCTATTCCTCTGAGCTTCGGCACAGCGGCTTGGGAGTAGTCAATTCCGGGAGACGTAGGCTGGAATCAGGCCCACACTTCCCACTGGGGCTACAGATGGAGACAAGCTTGGCTTTGGATTTCCCTGTCCTTCCATGTCAAAGGAGTTGGGGAGAACATTCATTGGTGATAGTGGTGGATGGTTGTTTAAGGATAAGTGAGGTCATGCCCGTGAAATGCCCAGCAGATAATTGACCTGTGACTTACAGGTCAATTCCTGCCGCCATGTCTTATTTTCAGAAGAAAATTTGAGGCCAGTGGAGCTCCTTAAAGTATTTGGCATTGCTCAAGTAAAAGAAATTAACAACAAAAAAAAAATCGAATGCTACCAAGAATGCTATGAAATGAAGTTCTATTTGTTTCTGATGCCTCCACAAACTGGGACATCTCTCTGGGAAATTACTTAGCAACTTGGTGACTATCGTGATGCCCCATGAACTATTTACAGAATATGCGTTAGGAGAACGGAGCGGACAGAGAAGCCTGTGTTCAGTGGGAACGAGGAGCCCGGTGGAATTGGGGAACGTCGTTCCGGTAAACGCTGGAGAAAGGAGAGAGCACAACGTGTTTCCTCTGAATTAAGTGAAACATTGACGCCCACTTTTGCTCTGTGCTGACAGCATGACCAGGCTAGGTGCAGAAATTCTCAGTCCCAGCAGATGGGGGTGCAGGTTGCGAGGTGGTGGGCAGGTGGAAGCTGGGAAAGACTAATTTTGCAGTAAAGGTTGTCAGCCTGAACCCCAGGATCCAGTGTCCAGTATGCCCAGAAGTAAAAGCAAACGTGCACCAGATGCAAACTTGAACCCGTCCAGAGGAAGGGCATACAGTGAGTTCTCTCCTGAGGCCAGGACCCGAAAATGGCCACCTGGAGTAGGAGCGGTGCCTCCCAGGATGGCATGTGGTTCTTTCTGTTGTGCCAGCCCACATTCTCCAGGCCTGGACACAGTCAACACATCTACCCTGCCGTGTGTGTGTGTGTGTGTGTGTGTGTGTGTGTGTGCGTCTAGGGAGTTGACTCGGGGCTTTGCTCAGATGTTCTACCATTTGAGCCACACCTTAGTCTTTTAGTTTGATTTTTAGTTCGTTTGCCTTTAAGCTTGTTTTTCAGATAGGGTCACAAACTTTTATCCAGGTCAGCCTCAGGCCAAGATCTTCCTGCCTCTGTCTCCTGAGTAGTTAGGCGTACAAGCACTTGACTTGCTTGTGAGATGGGGTCTGGCTAAGCTGTGAGGAGGATAGCTTTGAATGGTGATCCTTCTATTTCGGCCTCCGATCTTAGCTGAGATGACAGGCATGAGCCAGCACACACACTCAATTTTTTTTTTAAAATTATGGACTAGAGGTATGTCTTAAATGAGATAGAATCAGCCAAAACTATGAAAACCGAATGATAAGCCTGAGGCCCTGAATTGAAAGAAAGGAAGAAAGAAGAAAAAGGAAGGAAGGAAGGAAGGAAGGAAGGAAGGAAGGAAGGAAGGAAGGAAGGAAGGAAGGAGAGAGAGAGAAAGAAAGAAAGGGAGGGAGGGAGGGAGGGAGGAAGGAAGGAAGAAATGGGAAGAAAGAGTGAGAGAGGAGAGAGAGAAAGAAAGGGAAGAAAGGAAAGGAAGAAACGAAGGAAGGAAGAAAGAAAGAAAAAAGAAAGGGAGGGAAGTGAGGAAGGAAGCATCAGAATATCTACTTCATTTCTTTTTTAAAAAATTCAACACTTGAATATGTTTGCTGAACCTAGAATATTTCTTAGACTTTTCCACTCCCCACTACCTCGAGACTTAATGGTGAAGTACACTCATAAATATTTAGAGATCGATGCATTACCTACACACAAACTTTTTAAAATGTTAACTTATAAATAAATATATTCAAACTTGTAAACACATGCATACTTCATGGAAGATAATGCAGTGGCTATTTTTTAATAATTCATTTACTTCAAGGCAGCCACCTAACAAAACTCAGGTCAGAATTCTCTTGTTTTGAAATGGAAAAATTCATTGGTGGATTTCAGTGGTTCCAACTATGAAATGGACAGTATTCAAAGCACACAATGGGTTCTATGTGGAAGAATGAAACACACCCTCTCCTACATTTTATTATCAGTGTTTATTTTCTTCTTTCTTGAGATCTGGGTTGCAAGGATGGTGGTTAGGGTTATCTTTACTGCTAGCTGACACGAGTTTTCCTGTAGATGTTTTGATACCAAGTCGGTGGCAAAGCTCATGTCAGCTGAGTTGTGTTGGTTGATCAAGCAGAATAATTAAATTTCTGTCCATTGAATACCCTTGGAAAATCATTTACAAACTAAACTAGTAAGAAAGAATGAATAGATCTCATTTCAATGCAAACAAATGTCTGCGTTACACCTATCCTGGAAGAAATCCTTGGATTGTCTTCAAAGCATGGGAAGTTTGGCAGAAAGAACAGTTACTTCACTCTGAGCTGAAACCCAAGTACGGTTGCAGAAGTGGCAGGCTGCTAGGAAAATCAAGGTTCCCGTGGTTGATCACTGCCCTGCAGTCAGGGCCTGGGAAATACAGGACACTCAGTTATAGGTGGGGAGGGGAGGGGGGTTCCTATTCCACTGATCATAAAAAGATCAAGAGTACAGTCCTTTCCCTGAACTCTTTTCTGTGGGTTGGCTGTATTCCAAGGAAAGAAAAATCTTCAGATGATGTTGACTCTCAGGATAGAAGACTGAGCATATCATATTTGTACTATGTGAAAGTTTATTTGTGTCTAAGTCAATTAAATCTTAGAGTCAATTCTTTACACAGAATACAGAATTTAATTCCTCACCTTAGTTGATGAAACTAACAAATAATAGGAACTGAAGTTGTCTAAATTTAATCTTGCTAGAATTAGAGATGGGGTTGTCCAAGTGTTGGTTGGTTGGGTTATATATACATATTATACACACATATATATATATATATATATATTTATTTATATATTTCTCATTCTATTGCTCTTTCGCTGGACATTTTAGACCCATGGCATTGTTCTTAATTTGCAGGCTTAAATCAATTCCATCACTTTTGTGAAGAGCCTGCTCCTGTCCAGGGTTCCTACCAGGTAGTATGCTGAGAACTCTTGCTTTGAAAGTCATAGGAAGGAGCATTTGGCAAGGATTCAAGTGCCTGCAGCAACTTTATGAAGTGAATTAAAATGATGGGGGTTTTTTTTTTGGTTGAATTTTGGCAGGCATGCAAAATATTAATTCAGGGGATCACTTATGTAATTCTGTGTTCCCATAGTTAGAATATTGTAAGATCTTATTTTTGCAGAACAAGAGGCCTTTGGTCAGGAGCCGATGTTTTCTTGTGCACGTGCAATACTGTACTCCCTCGATGGAGAAAGATGCTTCTAACGTCGCAAGAATGTCTTGACCTGCATTTCTAAAAGCCATAGTTGTATTATAATTATTTATTGTTATTTCCTGTTACAATGGAATTAGAAAAAAACCTATGGCTTAAGTGAGACAAAGGCAACAGTGGGTATTTTATTTTTTTTTTTTTTTTTTTTTTTTTTTTTTTTTTTTGGCCAGTCCTGGGGCTTGGACTCAGGGCCTGAGCACTGTCCCTGGCTTTCTTTTTGCTCAAGGCTAGCACTCTGCCACTTGAGCCACAGCACCCCTTCTGGCTGTTTTCTGTATACGTGGTGCTGGGGAATCGAACCTAGGGCTTCATGTATGGGAGGCAAGCTCTCTTGCCACTAGGCCATATCTCCAGCCCGGGGTATTTTATTTTTAAAAACTGAAGGTTCTTTCCTCCTAGATCTTTGTTGCTTGATATTTCTGTAAGACTAACCTTTGTGTTTAAACAGTTTATAAAGTACATCAAGAATAGTCATTGACTTTACAATTAATTGCTAAAAAGCTCTAAGAGAACAACAAACAAGACATAATGTACTTGGAATAAGCTTCCTTCTCCTCTTCCTCCTCCTCCTCCTCCTCCTCCTCCTCCTCCTCCTCCTCCTCCTCCTCCTCCTCCTCTTCCTCCTCCTCCTCCTCTTCTTCCTCCTTCTCCTCTTTATCCTCATATTCTTCTTATCTTTCAATTTCTTTCATTTTGTAGTTGAGTATGAGCTTTGAAGGCATTTAAAAATTTTTTTTTGGCCAGTCCTGGGCTTGGACTCAGGGCCTGAGCACTGTCCCTGGCTTCTTTCTGCTCAAGGCTAGCACTCTGCCACTTGAGCCACAATGCCACTCTGGCCTTTTTGTATATATGTGGTGCTGGGGAATCAAACGTAGGGCTTCATACATACAAGGCAAGAGCTCTACTGCTAAGCCACATTCCCAGCCCTTGAAAGCATTTTTTAAAATCGTAGAATATAACATTGAAAGCTGGCATCATTTTATATTTGTATCTATCTATCTATCCATCTATCTATCCTCTCTCTATATATATTTCTTAACTTGCAATAACCACTAATGGTATTACTAGCATTTTACTTGGAGTCCAGAGCCCTCTGGACTTCTACATTTTTAGTGAATTAAGTACATTCTGATATCATTAAAATATGACCTTTGAAATATTCTAAATGCTGTCAGTAAACAATGCTCACTCACTGGTGAAGAATGACTATTGAGTGTAACGCTGGATGCAAAGCAATTCAGTACTTAAGTGTCCACATTAAGAAAAGATCAATGCCCCCACACGTGTTGTGACTTGAGACTCCCTGTACTGGCTTCCGGATCCTGAATTGAACACAAAATGTTATGTGACTTGACAAAAATGGCAGGTGGCATGATTTTTGTTTCTGGATATATCCCAAACCCTTACACGGGTGGTTGGCGGAGGGGTTCGATGTCTTGCTAATGAGTGAGGATTGGGTTGTTCTCAGCTAGGCCACTGGCTTGCCATCCTAGACTTTGACTTGAACTTGACACCACTTGATCCGCAAATATCATAGCGTGAGGGAACACATTTCAGGAAAATGCCCTTGGCTCTCTTCAACGCTCTTTCTATGGCAATGAGAGGTGATCCCTGGTTTGACTGAAGGGCAGAACACGATGCTCTAAACCTGACGGGACTTTCACCAAACACATCTACCTCGTCCTCTCTGGGCTGCATTTTATTGCTTTCGGGGATTTTCCATTACAGATATTGTCTTGGAGGGGAAGTTATGAACAAAAGTCCCATGTATTTGTTTTTCACATTTATCATGTTAAGTAACACATGGCTAAAGCTTAAAGATAGCAGCAAAACACTAAGCATTTCGCCGGGCATTGGTGACTCAGACCTCTAATCATAGTTACTCAGGGAACTTAGATCTGAGGGTTAAGGTCAAAGCCAGGCTCGGCAAAAGAGTCCATGAGACACTTAGCTCCAGTTAACCAGCAAAAAGCTAGATGTAAAGGTGTGGCTTATGTAGTAGAACACCAGCCTTGGGTGGAAATGCTAATTAAGAGCATGTCAACCTGAGTTCAAGCCCTAGTACTGGACATAGGCACACACATGAACAAACGAAGGAAAATTGAACATTTGAATGTATCTGGGATCTATTCCAAGGAAAGTTGGGAATTCTAATTTTTCTAATGACAGCAAATGAAGAAAAATGAAAAGTCATTTCAGGACAAGTTTGTTTTACAGTTTAAGGTAGAAAGGCTTTTCTAGTTTATATAGTCTATGCTTTCTTGTTGCCTCTGAAGAATTAACTTGTTGACTATTGGGAGGGCAGAGCTAATTTGGCTTGGCTCATGAAAATACAAATCCCCTGTTTCCTTTGTGGTACTTCCTGGCAGAATATGCTTCAGTTAGATGATTTTTTAATTCCATTTTTCTCAGAGGCTTCCAAATTCTGGTCACTCTTGTGATTAATGGCTCCTTTCAAGTCAAAGGGCTTTTGGTTTTATTTAGTGTTCTAAGTAAATCTGGGATTTATATCATGACGACTCATAATCGCTTATGATTATTTTTACTCTTACAAATCTACAAGTCACTGTCTCCGATTGGAAGTGAAGCTTTTGTTCATGATTCACCTGGGTAACGTTATTGGCTCGATGCCTATATATTGTATTTCCAACTGGGCTTCTCTTTCCTGTTCCTCAGTGAGAATTTCTTCATGTTTGTCCCTTCATTATATGCTTTTCGACCACAGCCATTTGGATTGCTGAATTTGCCTTCTTCACTCTTACTGTTGACACTTGTTTTTCTATATTTCTGTGATAGGAAAGTGAATCTCGCCTCCAATCTCAACCTACAACAGGCAGGAAACCCTTGTCTTGCTGAGTTGCCTGGAGTTAAGTATTCCTCTATAGTTTTGTTATTCTATTACTCCAGTCTCAGAGGAACCCATGTTTCTATTGTTGCCACTAGATTAGAAATGATCCTATCTGCTTCCGAGACAGCCATTTCTCTGATATTCCAGAGTCTGAACCTTTGGTGGGTTAAGATTTCAACATAAGCACTTGAGGGGAGGGCGCAAACCTTCACACTAGTGCATACCCACCAGCAAGTTAATTTTTTCCTGCTAGCCTTCACTGGGTGCTTATGAAGACAGGAAGGACAATGCAGAGACCACCTTCCCTGGGGGCCTGGGTATCTAAGAAGTGATCTTTGTCTTCTGAGGAAACTTGAAGGCTTTCTCACCCCTTTCCGGATCTCTTTTCTCCTTAAAAATCCTTCCACCATTGAGCAGAGGGAGCAAATCCTGCCATGCATACAGAGCATGGAGAATTACTGTAGGTGAGAGAAGAGTAGACCAACAAACCCTCAATTCCAGTAGCAGAGTAGGAAAGCAGCCTGGGGGTCTAGTTCCCATAAGGACACTCAGCGCTGGTCTGCCCCTCCTAGGGGAGGGCAGGAAAACCTGCCCAAGGGAAACCAGAGATGTGGTGGGGTTTGGGCCTACCATGGGAAGGACAGCAGAAGGGCCGAAAACTCCAAGTGATTATTTCCAACATTGAGAATAGGCGGTAAGTCAAAGATAATGGAAACTAACTCAGGGTATATGGATGAATAGTCGGGTGTCTTTAGGAGCAAGAGGAACCTAAGAGAGAACTTTGGGGGAAGTTGATAAATGACGGTAAAGCACATTAAACATGCAGAATGAGCAAAGTTGTTCAAGTGGCCATCAGACATGGACTGTCAGAGCTCAGAAAATGGGTTGGGAGACGCTTATTTGTGTGTGCACACGAATCTAATGACGTTTGATCCAAGCCGAAATTACAGATGAGAACTCAGAGAATAGCCAAGGTTTGGGAGCTGCATCCCAGAGAACACCCACAAGTAGGAAGGGGAAAGGAAAGAGGAGGCAGCAAAAGAATCTAGGACAAGGGGATTAGAAACATGTGGAAAACTGGGGAGCGGCTTTCCAGAAGTGGTGCTGCTAACAGCTCCAGTGGTAACAAATTGGTGCAGAATGAAGGCAAGGCACGGCCTCCTGGCTCTGTGGTCGAGCGCGGAAGGAGCCTTCGAACACAGTTCCAATAAATTTTATTTTAGGGCAAGGGGGAGGAAGCCCAGTCTTCAGAAAAGAAGGCATATGGAAGTTCATCCCCAAACCTTCTGAAAACGAGACAACAGAAAGAGGTTATAGTCAGAGGGAACCAAACACCATTTTATCAGGCAATTAGTTTAAATTTATCTTCAAAGATGAAAGAGCCTCAAGAATGAATTAGTTGGAGATAGTTTAACTGATGGGCTAGGAGACAAAGAATGATCTTAGGCCATATCATACCAACAAATATTTTTGGTTTGGACAAGAATAACGTTTTAAAAAATCAAGTTGGTTTGGTCTATTTCGATTTCTACATACAGTTCTCGGTTTCTAGTGTCTCCTGAAGAAGTTGGACGTTTGGCAGCTCCCACTCTGCAGTGCTCTAGGCCCTTCTGTCTCTGGGGTTAGTGGCATGCACTGGTCTCCTTGCTGGGTCCTTCCTCACTGTCTGGGTCTGTCCATAGACTGCCTGTTGGATCCTTGCAGGTATTTAAACTGCCAGTCCCAAATTAAGCCCAACTCCTCCATTTTGTTGAAAGGAAAGAATGAAAAGTAAAGTCCAAGAGTGCCTTACTCCACACATCCCATCAGTGGAGGAATCCATTTGTAGACGTCTCCGGGTTGTTTTTCAGGTCTTTTTACACTGTGTTAACTTTTCCCTTGCTTTCCTCGTCTGTTCAGGATATGCCTATGGCAATTCTCACCCTGTTCCCAGATTCTAGCGTTTTGCCAGATGGCACCTAGGTGATTTACTTGGCCCTGTCACTGACCAAATTTTCTGTGTTTTTCTTGGGGTCAATCTGCTGGCCTGGGAGAGATGGGGTGGGGGGGGAAGAGAACAATAGAAAGGATGACATTGATCAAAGATCCATTGTTCTCATAAAGTGACACAGTGAATGGAAAGCCCTTGGGTACAACTACTTCAAGATCATTTTTAAAATTTAAAAAAATCATACAAATAAAAAAATCATAATAAATTAAAACAGAGAAAGAAGCTGACCAGAACAATTGTTGGGACGAGTAAGAGACACCACTGCTCACCAAGTCCAAGCTCAGTCTTGTTAGAACTTCAGCGTAATGTGAGGAATCTCATTCCCCAGAAGGTTTCTTTTAGGGAAATTTTTGAGGCCTAAGTGGAATGATGTTAAAACAATGACTATCATGCATTGACTCACAAAGTAGAAAATTAAGTTCAGCTCGCTGAAATGAGTACCAGATAAACTCTCCAAGTCTGCCCATCGAAAATCTGTGCTTGGTCCATCAGGAAAATTTCACATGATGAGTTGGGATTTCTATATTCTCTCCTGGGAAAGGAAAGCTAGAAGATGGTAGTCTACCTTCATTTTCCTTCTTGATAGGTAAATTCACTAACCTTTCAAAATTGTTCCTTTAAAGTTTAGGAAGGGTCACAGCAGTTTTTACTGTTGTTGTTTTTGTTGTTCGCTGGAGAGTATACAGCTCCAGTCACTTGGAGATGGTTTTCTGAAAGCTTGGGATAATGTCTGCATTAATTAATTACCTGCTTGTCATCTCTGTCTGTCTGTCTCTCTCACTCTCTTCTGTGCTACCCCTTTCCCTACATCATGAAGTATAAATTTCTTTAAAAAAATCAGAGTTGATAGCATGTGGCAATTTGATTTAGGTTAGATAGTGTCATTCGGCTTAATGTTATAAGTTACAATGGCCTTGTAGAAGTTTGAAAACAGTGCTTGAAGCCTGACTCTTGAGATGAACTTTATTTTCGGTGTTCCAAATGAGCTGATTCTTCCCTGAGCTTACCTCATTCACGTAATGCTTTGCCAAATGCAGCCTATATTCGCTAGTGTACACTGATGGGTTGGTTTTTCTTTTCTCCACCTTCCTGTAGGTTTTCTGACTTGGCAGGCTGAGGTCTGCCTGTCACATGACCTTCAACAACCCACGTGCAATCTGTCTTCCCACTGCACACACAGCTCAGATCACTGCGACTGTAGCCTGCACAGTCAGCTTGTTTGCTGCCTGTCACTGTGCCAGCATTAACGGCTTTACGGGGGCAGCCCCACTACCCCTCAAACTTCCTCTGTTAGTCGGGTTGAGCTGCATTAAGCGGCGAAGTGAGCAAGCTCTTACTCGAGTGGCGGAGTCAACGAAGGTTTGCTTCTTTCTATTATCATGGTCTGGTTGCTGTGGGCACTTCTCTTCTTGGTCTTGTGATGCTGCCATCTCCACCCCATGCTCCTCTCCGTCGCCTGGGTGGAATGGTGCACCCTGTTGCGGCATAGCGGCTCCCTCCTGCCCCAGTCTTGAACTTGTGGTCCTACATCAGCAATACTCTGTGGAATCATATGACATATTACTACCACGGGAGAACATAAGTGAATCAGAAATCCCTCCTCCTGAGCTATTGGAGGGATTTTAATATAATAGCATAAAGGTGTTAACATCATTTTGTGAAGTGTTTACACGGGGCTACATTTTTTTTTCTTTGAGAGTGACTCGAAGTTCATTGGATCCCATTTCCCTGGGGCTGGTACTCACTCCCCTCCCAGGCCCTTTCCCATGCTTTACCATGTCTGGAATCCTATCAGTGACCACATCATGGCAACAATTAATTCGTATTATCTTACCATATTGATAAGCGATTTCTCATTAGTAGGGTTGGAGAGATGCCATTGGGCAAGGCTATTATGGAGACGTGATTAGCGTGAGTCACATGGTTTTCAGCTTCTACACTTGCTTTATGTCAGCGGCAGTTTCGGTTGGTTAGTGTCATTTCCTTTCCAAACCATGGAGATATTTATTTTTTGTTTACAAACTTGCTAAGATGGTATGCAGCCTCCTCATCCTCTCTGAACTACTAGAGTAAGCATTTCAGAAAGCAGTTATGGAGATATCCCAGCCTGAAAGTTCCCTGTCCCAGCTTGATTTCTTTGTGGAAATCGTTCAGTCTTGAACACATTCTTGTTTGACGCCACCACGCCAATAATGTCAACTTTTTGAATGAGCAGATTAAGAAAACTCACAAAATGGTTGTCCACTTTAAATATGTTCTGCATTTTCCTATCACATGTGACAATAAAATAGAAAAAAAAATAGAATTAGGGACTTGGACAAATTTAGAAAATTTCCTTTAAGCTTTAGATTCATTTTAAGTTCTTTGAGGTCTGGACAAGCAAATTTGTACTTGGTTGGTGAATTCCTAAAAAAACATAACTTCCCATTCTTAGGTTCTTTGATTTGGTTGACTAATGTTGATTCGCACTCCTGTGTTTCAGCACATCAACCTTAGATGATCTGAAAGTCTTACTTGTATTTCCAAGGAAGTGCAGGAAGCCGCCACATCCTTTAAGGGAGTGTTTCCCAGGCAGATGTTCTACTATGTTCTTGGCAGGTGTAGATTTGGGTCCATAAAATCCAGGCTCATGACCTATGACCCTGGGTGTCTGGATATTCTCCCACCTTGATTTCTCCTGCCACAACTCGTTAGTTCTGGACAGGCACATCCTTGTCTGTTTACCACTGTGCACACGTGTTTCCTCTAAGCTCCAGGACTTGGGGGAACTGCACTGTGAGTGGTAATACCATTGGGCCTCATTTTCCCTAATGAGTTTGAAATTTTATAAACTGTTACGTATTTCAAACCTAACAGAGACACCAAGACCAGTTAAGAAGATGAAGGCAGGCAGCCAGGGATGCCCCTCTATGAGCAAATGAACACAAACACTGCCCCTGGCTTCTTTTTGCTCAAGGCTAGCACTCTGCCACCTGAGCCACAGCGCCCCTTCTGGCCGTTTTCCATATATGTGGTGCTGGGGAATCGAACCGAGAGCTTCATGTGTAGGAGGCAAGCACTCTTGCCACTAGGCCATATTCCCAGCCCTAAAGCAAATGTTTGATTGGATGCCACTACGAAACGATCTTCTGATGGACCACCGGAGTGACTCATGGTGTGTAGTTTCTCCTGGAGTCGTTCTATGCCGCTGGATCACAGATGGTGAGGGCTCAAACGTTCAGTGGGGGTGGGGGGGTGGGGATTAAGAAGGGATTAAGTCTGTCAGTGCCATAACTCTCAGAAGTTGTAAGTAAATATATAAATATGTCCAGAAAGCTTTGTAGCCCGGTGCCCTTCCTCCTGCTGGTTTTTGGTATAGTCTCCTATAGCAAGGTCTGTATCAATGCCTCTTTCCAGCTAAATAACCCAACCCTCATTTCATGTAAATCCTTCTTCAAGCAGTGATCTGTCCCTTCCTCTTGTCCTGGAATATACTACCAGAGAAACTGATCAAAGCTGGGTGCTGGTGGCCCACACTTGTAATCCTAGCTGCTCAAGAGCTGAGATCTATAAAACTGTGGTTTTGCCGGAGCAGGAAAATCAGCAAGGCTGTATCTTCAAAATGGCCAGGAAAGAGCCGAGCTGGCTCAAGTGTTTGAGCCCCAACCAAGCAAGCAAACCCAGAAAATTCGAGGTCCTCTACCACTTTCGTCACACCTCTGTTCCCAGCATTTTGCTGGTTGATTGAAGGTAAGAGTCTCATGGTCTTTGCTGCCCAGGTTGGCTTCAAACCACAATCCCCAGTTCTCAGCCTCCTGAGTAGCTAGGGTTGCAGATGCTGACCCCTGGTGCCCGGCTTCTTTTAATACTATTAACTTGTACTTTGGGTATCAGATTGCTGCAGCAGTTGGGAACCAAACCATATTGAAATCATTGCCTATGCCATCTTCAATCAGTGTCTTGTTTCCTTCATGTTGTCTTAAAATAGCTGCAGAAGTGCCTTTGTGGAGGGCACTTTTCTGCCTCTGTATAGCTTAGGATTTTGATTAATTCCTAATAAGGAAGTTTCCTGGGAACTCTGACTTTGGGGCACCACAAATGACAGGAACACTGTCTTCCAACAAATTATTCCTTACAGCCACCTGGAGGTCTCCCAATCTGTCTGACAGCCTACACTCCAGCCAGATCTCATTGGGAACGGAGGCGGGGCTCTTCATAGATTGGTTTGTTGATAGTTTCTGGTCCAGCTGAACCAAAGTCAGCCAGGCTTGCCAGTTACATTTAGTGCTCACTTTTCCTTTGCATAACCAAAGTACAGCCTGGAATTCACAGAGCCTCTGTTTGAAACTGGTGCTTATGGAAGAAACGAGAGCCAGCTGTAGTTTAAATAAGGGGTATTAAGAAAACCCGGTGTTGTTAAGATTTAAGAACACTTCTAGTTTCTGATTGCTAAACCAGGCATGCTGTTCTTTTAAAAATATAATTATTTACTTTGTTGCTTATTTCTATCTTTTGCCTATTTATCCATAAAGCAATTACTATGTTACCCATTAGACATATGTTTTTTTCTTAACATGGTTAAAAAAGGGATGAGAACTATGAAGTTTGAAAGAGGAAGAATATAGTGACATAGATGGAGAAGTCAGATTCTCATCTTCACTAATTTCCTCTTTAATAAGATGATTACATAGAGTGGGCCATTAACCATGTATCTCGTGTTGGACACAGGGGGACCCATAGTTCCTGAGACTCCCACCCCCCATCCTTTCTAGAATGCCAGGAATTTTGGAGCAACAGGGTGTAGATTCCTAAGCTAAGTATTTCCAGTAAGAGTAAATATCACTCCAATTCGCAGTTTGTGAAAGCAATCTGTAGATTCTCAGATTGTTGCACAGTTGCCACATAAGTTGAAACTCTTGGTGCCCAATTTCATTAAAACCTACCTTATTACAAGTAGCACATACAAGTTTACACAATTGCTGAGCACACACTGGTGATAAACTCTACTTGTCCTTTAAAATATGACGGGCGTTTCTCCTACTTTCCTATTCTGTTTTCCGTTCAAGGTAATAATTTTCAGAGAAAAGTCTGTGTGGTGTTTGGAAAAGGCTAAATCCATGGAACATGAGATCTTGAGGAGATTTGTCAGGCCAGCTCACCTTCATGATGAAGAAAGCTACAAACATCCCCATCACATCAATCGACTTTTTCTTATCTGCTCTCCGCAACTTTAGGACTCACATACTACTCACAACTTCCATGAGACTGCTCTTCAGATTTTGCCTATGAGTGAGAGCATGGGACACTGGTCTGTGGCTGGCTTATTTCGCTTAACATAATGATCTTCAATTTCATCCATGTTGTTACAGAAAGTCACTGGTATCTCTTCTCCTCTTTCCTCTCCTTTCTTCTCTTCTCCTTTCCTCTCCCCTTCCCTCTCCTACTCTTTGTTCTGCATATTTGTAGCCTTCTTAGTTCAGGAATATACTTGATGATTTTGAGTGTGTGTGTGTGTGTGTGTGTGTGTGTGTGTGTGTGTGTATCCTTGGGCTTGAACTCAGGGCCTGGGTGCTGTCCCCGAGCTTCTTTTGCTCATGTCTGGTGCTCTACCCCTTGAGCCACAGCTCCACTTCGAACTTTTGGATGGTTAATCAGAGATAAGAATCTCACCGACTTTCCTGCCCAGGCTGGCTTTGAACTATGAGCCTCAGGTATCAGCCTCCTGTGTAGCCAGGATTATAACTGTGACCTACTGGTGCCTGTAATTCTGTCCCTTCTATAGGTGAGATTCCTGTTCCGGTTATCCCTGAATGTAGGACAGGCCTCCATGGCCCCAGAAGCAGTCTTTGCAGCTGGGGCGACTTGGTCCACTCATCCCATTTCTGGTGATGTAACCTTATACCACTCGCTTGGTAGTTGGGCCGACATGGAAGGGCAGGAAGGAAGCTGAAGTCCTCCAGGCATCTAAGCTGTTTTGTTTTGGGGGGAGATCTTTCTGCAGCCATCTTTCTGTTGGGCCAGGCCACATTCGTGGTGATGATGTGATGTCTCTGAGCCTGGGTCTCCTTCTTTATGATGTGTCTACAACCAGAGTAATTGCCACCTTTCAAATCTTAAAGAATCCTCACTTGCCTCTGGCTCTATTCAGTGTGCCCTTCGGAACCATGAGGCCTTTCGGCTCGATTGTATTGAACGCCTGGGGATGAAAGGGGGCTTTCTAAATGGTGTGATCCCTTTTTTTCCTCTTCCGACCTTTTCCCCCAGTGGTGGACCTTGACCCTTTCTTTGAATTAGAAGCTTTGGAAAGAATCTGTTTTTGTTTCCTTTCTCTATGTCTCTGCTACTTTCTTAACAAGTTTTGTGTTACTGTTCTACTGACTGCCAAAACAAGTCACTACAAACTGAGTGGCTTAAAGAAAAAAAAAAAGATGTATTAGCTTATAATTTTGGAGGTCAGATGTCTGACTCACATCTCATGGGACTAGAATCAAGGCCCTGGCAGCACTATGCTGCTTTGGGTAGACTCGTGGGAGGGTGCAATTCCTTGCCTTTTCCAGATGCTACAGATCTGCATTTGTTGGCTTGGGGTCCCCTCTATCATCTTCAACTCCAGTAAAGGTGACTCAAGGCCTTGTGAGATTACATCACTCAGAGTTCCACATCTGCCCCCTTCCTCTGAAAGGATCCTGATGGTTCCACTCGGTCCACCTGAGGAATGTAACATAACCTTGCAGTTTTAAGGTCAGATGGTTAGTCTACAAACTCATTTCCTTCTGCTGGTCAGTGCATGCATATCTCCGGGGAGAGCATTCTTCTACTGACCAAGCCTCCTTAGCTCCTTCAACTGCATTCTAACTGGATATCTAGCTCCATCCCCTTCTCGTTTCTGGTACAATAATCATGTGCTTCCCTACTTTCTACCTCTATTGCTGTTTTCTTTCCCCTCTATTTTATGTAAAACAAGAGTGCACTCCCTATTGTTCTGGTCATATAGATAGTACTTGCTATATGAGGAACCACATGACATTCTCAAGACAACTGTCCCTTCAAGTATCTTCACAAAGTGATGATTAAAGCAATTGTCATCCAAGTTCTGTCAACTCTGTATCACTTGGTTTATGGTTGCTTCTTGAACTTTTAAGAAGTTTCTCAGGATATGACATTATCTGGAAGTTCTCATTTCCATTTCCAGCACTTAATGGATCAGGATAAGCAGGGAACTAATGTGTTAGTTTTGATTTTCATATTAAAAGGGGACTAAAGATCAAAAGAGCCTAGTCTCATAATATAGGATACTCGGAGCAAATTTATTATAGCGTTCCCTTAATGACCACAAGATCTAGTTACCAAACACTTTCACAGTGCTTTCCATTAGCTTTGACCTCTGATAAGTATTTGAGAGACAGTATGGCTTTTGATTGTTCCTAAAGAAAACCACTAAATTTTTTCCCAGTCCATTTTGTGTCCCTTTCATGATATGAAAACTGATTTTATTGTCCTGTTTAAGGTAATGTTTTTAGACATGCTAAGCATTTAAATTTCTATGGACAATGTATTCAGAATTAAGATTCCCACAGTCATATTATTTTCCTTCAGGTTTTTGCCTTTTCAAGCTTATATGGCATTACAATGTTTACTTCTTCTCCAGGGTGAACTTTCCAGAGAAATTAGGGGGGTTTTGTTTGTTTGTTTGTTTCTGTTTCTGTACTGAAAAATTCCTAGATGGCTATGGTAATATCCCAAATCTCAATCTTTCCTCAGAACACCGTGAGGAATAATCAGCCCCAAATGACACCAAGAATATATGCAAATCAACATGTTTCATGATCATCAGGAGAGTGTAAGATTCATTGCTTTGGCGCCCTCAGGATAGATTTTTGTTTTCTACAGTGTCATTGCAGCCTCGGCTTTCGTCTGCTTAATGACCGAGTCTTTCGTTTGGCTGCAAGACCTAACCACTAGTCAGATCTGCTAATGGTGGAAGTCCCTGTGTAGACAGAGTACCCCACGTGTTAATGTTCAGCTGGGCCCCTGACAGATGCCGGTAAACACTGGCAAATGTTGCTGAGCACGTTTGGTCTTATCAAGAGACTTCAGGGAGCAGTGTGGCATTTCAGTGACACGAGGCCAAGCACCAAGCATCCAGACATTCCATTCATCGCCTCCCGTTACAGGCCTGCCCAAGCATTCCTGCTCCTAATCAGTACATATATGGTCTTGGGAATAACGAAATAAATAAATATGTAAGTCAAGGTGATGGCTGCCCTCCTTATCCCCAGTGGTTACTGAACTGGCCATGCACTAATTGCTTTCACTTAGCAAGGGGAGTGGAGTTCCGAACTATGCAACACTATGCGTTGATTAAACAAAATATGGTTCTTAAGTAGGCTTTGAGGCAGTTCTTAAGAATTAGGTTATTTAAGAATATTTAAAAGTGTAACAAAACAGTCCTTATTGCCAAAGTGGGTAGGCAACAGGATACAAAATGTTATTCTAGGAATTAAGACATACTGGGGTTATCCTGGAATCCACTAAAAAATTATTAACACATATCCCAACGTTTTCAGTTTTTAACCTATGCATGATAGCATTCTAGTAAACTTAATTTTCTTCCTTATATTTTCCCCTTCCAAATTTCTAGATAGTCTTCAATGATCACTTACTGTTATAATGAGGGAAAGTCATTTCTTTTATTTTCCATTATCTTCAAGTTGTACAAAGAGGTTTCCATTCGACGTGTCAGTTTATAAGTACAATGCCTCTTGATCATTCTCTATCTCTCCCAATTCTACCTCAGCCCCTGGGAAAAGTTATTTCTAGCAAAGACAGAAAAAAGGTTTAAAGCAAGTTATTTGAATTCTAGAGCCACTAGTTCTCAACTCCATTAAACAGATGCAGAGTTATAAAGGGAATATTGAATCCTGCATGTGAGCTATATTGACACAGAGGTACAGAGTTGGTTGAATACATTTCAGTGGAAATTAGTTCTCAATAGTGCAAATGCAATAGAATAACCATTTCTCCGTGTGTGTTGTGTGTGTGTGTGTGTGTGTGTGAAGAGTCAAATAGCCATGAACATATCTTCTAGTGTTTTCTTTCAGGAGGTAAACGTTGTGTGAAATTTAGCTCCTGTTTTTCTTTAGAGTGCACGAAAAGGGAACAGGGGAAGTCGGGAGAGAAATAGATTATAGATGAGTAACAATCCGCTCTTAACCTATGGAGGGAAGATGAGACCAGAAAACAGTAAATTAGGAATGAGGTTATTCAGGGGTGTCTTGCTCTGTTTTGTGACCAATTTATGTCTTATTTGATCACTCTGGAGGACTCAACCTTTTCATCTGGAAACTCAAAGGACTGGCTGAAAATTATCAGAGGTGCGGGATAAGCACTGAACCCGGCAATGAAAGTGGCGGGTGAGGAGTAGAAGCAGGAGAGATCACCTCACCTTTCCTGAGCAGATTACCACCTTCTTTACCTGTTTTTGCAAAGTGGCCAGTTGTTGTTTTTTTTGGCATGATTTCCAAAGCAAAACAAACGACATACCCAGTCCCCATCCAGAACCTTTACATGGGAGACACAGGGAGCCACTTTCTCAAATGGGTGGGGCTCACCCAAGCTTATTTTAATATATACACAATGATGTTTGAGAATGAATTTTAAAGGCTTGCTTATACAGGATTGCAATCCATTTTCTCTCACATGCTTTGTTCTGGAGGTGTGGTTTGACTCCGGTGTGTTATTATATTTTGTAGTTACTTCAGTGTGGGGATGAAGTCACAGTCATCAAGTTATGAGTAGAGTCTTGCTATAAAAGAATGAGATCTGATGAATTAAAAAAATAGTCGTGATAGAAAACTAGAAGATATGCATTTTCTTCTCATCATCCACTGGCCAGAGGACTGGGAGCAAAAGGCAATTACACCAAAAGACAATTACATGCCAACTGCCAGGTCTCCTATAAGTATCTCTAATGAACCACTTAGAACAGCTGTTCTCAGGATAGAGTTTGCCTGTATTCAAACTCTGATGGTCAACTTAGGAGAAAGTTTCATTTGCATTAGAGTGACTCTAAATATCTGTAAGGTAATGTTTCCTTGACAAAGAAACCATGAGTAGCTATTTCCCCAAAAGACTGTTCTTTTTATGAGCTTGAGTGAGGAAGAAAAGAAGGAAGTGGTGAATGTTTATGTTTTAATGTGACTTGAGTGCTTCAAATAAAGTGAACTGTAATGATTTTGCCTATAACCTAGGTCGACCAGTTGTCCTGAGCCCTGGGAAGCCTGTAAAGATACACATCTAAGACAGGGAGAATTTTGGTCCATACTTCTGTATGTCCTGGGCTTTATGGTCACCAAGGCTTCTTTGTGATCACAGGAAAATAATTATCCCCCTTTCTCTGCTGATATATTTTTGTTCTCTTTGATATCAGAAAATTCCAGTACTTGGAAAATACAAGACCAATATTTTACAATGACTGAGCATCTTTTTAAAGTAAGGAACTCCATTTGTAGTACACAGGGATATATCTACTCTCATCCAATAATCTAGGTTTACTTGTTAGTATAATGTACACTGAAAACTAATTACACTTTTCAAACGTAGATCTAGAATTGTAGTAACAGATTTCAAGATGCAAAAATACATATCTCAATAGTGTGTCTGTGAGCTCAGTGTTATCCATTCACTGGTAAAAGAATATTGGAGGCCCTTCCATATTTAAGAGTATCACTTGTATTTCATTAATAGCGCAGAAGTTAAAAACTTGAGTTACACATTGTCTCAGAAGTCAAATGGCAATGTATAGGCAGAACACATATGAAGGAACGCTAAATTTGGTCACATCTTTTACTGTAAGAATAGAATTTTCCATCTCCAAGTGGGATCAGATCATTTATTTCTTGGCAGTGTTTGACAAAAGATTTTTAAGGCATTCATCTCCTTATACATAAATTTTTCTTTCTTATTTGAAATCTTATGCATCCTTATGCATCTTATGCAGGTCTTGGTTCAAATCTCGTCTTTCCACTTGTAGAAAAACTTTGTGCCTGGTGTTCTCTAATTTTTTTGAACTCTTTCCGTTGCTATATGGTTAGGAATTGCTCTAGTCCATGTCTGTTTCTTCAGTAACTCCTACAGTATCTAGCTAACTTATAGTATGGTACTGAGTAACAAGTAAGCTCTAGTGAATAAATACTTCTAGAAAGGATGAATAGGCCATTAACTACTACAAAACTACTTTTTTTTTTTTTTTTTACTGGTTTTGACTATAGTTTTTGAACTCCGATTGAAATGTTCTGGGGACAATCATAGGTTAATTATAACTAGAATAAAATTGTAGTTGCATAAGAAGACATCTCTTCTGTATTATTTTGACATAGAAAAGGCAGAAAGGTTGGCGATGTTAGCTGAATGTAGTAGTTGACCTGCAGCAAGAAGTTAGACGTTAGGGAACTTGTTTGCCTGTGTGGTGTGTGTAAAAGAGATGGTGTACATTTATATAAGCAAGAGACAGAGAAGGAAGAGATGGATTATTATAGAGATAGAAGATAGCTACAGTAGAAGTTTCTCTTTTTATCTGTTTATCAGTATCTCAATCCCAATTTGCATCAAATTAAAAGAGATTCATATGGCCTTTTAGTTCTCTGTAACAATTGGGGCCTGTAGGAGGAATTTTAGGGTACTTAGAGCTTTGAGAGAGGTGAATCATGCCAGAAGCAGCCAGGCCTATATATAGAGTAAGGGCAAGTAAGTGCTATGTTGAGTTTGAAGACCTTGAAAAGGGATTGAAATGGAAAGCACAGGAAGATTTCTTCTCAGACTGTTCAAAAGTGATGGCTCTGGTGGAAGAATTGTATCAGTGTCTTATTTTTCATAGAAATTGTCAGTAGAACTGGAACTTTGTACTCTATCTAGGCATGCAATTTGGACATTTTCCTAGGTCTTTTGGGGGAAGATCTGAGTCTGGAGAACATCACATTTAGTTCCCCCAGACATAATAAACACAGCGACGATAGCTAATACGTTTAAAGACGTACTGAGTGTCCATTGGCACTACTCACCAACGCTGTGGGGAGTGCCATGTATTTCTTTAAGGCCCTATTTAACTAAGATGGCTTAAAGAAAGCAAGTGCCTTGTACCCTTGGACAAGGGTACGACAAGTACAAGGCATACATAATAAACCTACGAACTGAGGTTCAACTATTTCAGGGTTCAATCTCGTAGCTACATGGCACTTCTTCGGTGAAGTTCTCACACCTCCAGCAAAAGACATAAAAGCATCAAGGACCTAAAATTAGCAACCACACAGCAATGTGTTAGAGAAGGCTCATCAAGACCGTGATTAGAAACGCTTCTCACTTTTTCCCCCCAAATCGCCGGTGCATAGATGTGGACTCCAGGCAAGCTAGAAGGCAGAAGGTCTGCTTTAGAGTTACTTTTTATTTTTTTTTAAAGTTAATTGCCTGTTTTCTTTCACATTTACCATTGAGGACACTGGGGATACTGCTAGTAGATGTTAATTTATCCCCTTGATTCCTATCATCGTAGTATCTCAGTGTAAGCAACAGTTAGAAGTATGCTGGCAAGTGAGAAGGTAAACTTAGAGGTGCATGATGGACGATGGGAAAATGGCTAGCTACATTGATGGATTTGTGCGATGAAATTAGACTTTAAAAGCATATTGAACAGCATTGCGGTAAGGCTGAAAGCCAAAGAAATTAGCATCCATCTTTCTGAGCAAGGAAATGACTAGAACTTTCTCTTTCTGTCTTGGTTTCGCCTTTTTAAAGGTTATGCACAGCACAGCACAGCACAGAAGGTTGTACAAATCTAGAGGCTCCTAAAGAATTTGAAAAAACGCCCACACCAACGTGTAAAGGGGGATTTCGTGGAAGAGCAGTTTTCGGTGCTCACGGGACTGGCTTGGTTGATGAACATAAATAATTGGAATGGTGTTTGGGGCGAGGGCCAGAAGTTCACAGGAACCTTAACCATGAATATCTTCTAGAAGCAGTGGTTGAGCAGTCACTAATGCAGTGACTGAGATGGCCTTCTAGAACAGTTACCTCGTATAATAAGAACCATCAACTGTACATGCACTATTAGTAATGAAGAGCTCACTAAGCATAATTGGACCTCTCTGGGAATGAGCATTCTTTGTCTTTCAACATTTCTCTAGGCGTAGTTTCTTTGAGGTGATGCATTCCTTTTCGTAATGTTCTCAAAATAAATTCCATATAATGTAAGAGCTTCTTCTATTCGAAACGACAGTCTGGGGCTCAAAAGCCCTGCATGTCAGCAGATGGATCAAATCTATCTTCTACTCCAGCTTGCAAGCTGGAGCCCCGTGTCTGGCAACATGGGAGGAGAAGCAACAGTGACGGTGTCTTGCTCTCATTCTGGAGCATTCTTCTTGCGACCAGAATCACAGGGCACTCTCTACTTCTGCAGCTGTGGTGTCTTATGCCTTCCCCTCAGGAAGAAAAGGAGCAATGAAAAATCTGAAAGTTGGTTTTAAAAGGAAATCTGAACATAGAGAATTCTTTCCAAGCTTATTTCTTAAAGGACTGGAATTGCAAAGACAGTCCTTACCTGGTGGCATAGTTACATGTCACAGTCCTTGAAAGAATACTTTGAACATTAAAACAACAACAATAACCTAGCAAAAGCTCATGATTGACTCAAGGTTAGGGAAGAAGGAGGGACTTCATCATTGTCTGAAACAGCATATATGTAAATGAGTTGTACTAATTGCACATGTGTATACACGTGTGCATCCCAATGCACAGATAAATCAAGACAAAGAATGTGTGCGGTGGAATCGTGCTCTGATTTCCAGTTACTTCTGCCTGATGGAATTGGACAAGAATACGGCCAAAAGAATATATTCTGTCTTTATCTGAATCCTCCCTTTTGTACTGTTGGAATGTGAGCTCCAGAAACAGACCTTGTGTCCTGATCTGTTCACAAAGGTGTCTCAAGTATCTAGAAGAGTGTCGGACACCTAGCTCATGTCCAAGAAATCTTTGTGGAGGAGACGGACAGGGGCCAGGCCTCCTCTCCGCGCCGATTTGCTGCTGCTCTATGCCGTCTGTACTGTGGTGACGCTCACATCACAGCCTTTTTGAAGAAGTGGGTGATAGCACTTCTTTGCTAAGTCCAGTCTTTATCATTGTTTCACTAGGGTTTTCTGTCCCCCTCAAATCTGCTCTGAACAAAGCCTTGTTTGGCTATGTGAGAAAGTCTTATTTTTGCATTTTCTGCCTTGATTGTGGGACAGAGGCCACATTTCTGCAAATTTCTTAGTCATAACATGGCAAAAATCAAAGGAAGCGTTTGCATGCGTTTTAATGTAGGCACTTCATGGGGAAGGGCGAGAGGGTAGCTGCAGGTTTGGGCCAACGGCTGGAAATTGTGAGGGTTGAAGAGGCTTCCTATCTCCCAAGGAATGTTTATGGTGACGGCAGGACCCACCAGGCATGGGCTTTGGAGAAGAACTTTAAGGACTGGGTGTCAGTTTCTATTCTATTGGCTTTGTTCTCCAACTTAAGATAATGTTTTGACTTAACAGCTAGGGAGACATCTTTTTTTTGTTTGTTTTGTTTTGTTTTAGAAAATGTCGCTTTTCAGGCATGGTACCTATTCATTTCTGGATATTTATCATGGTAACTTGAGAATAAAATATCATGGAGAGGTTTAGAAGCCACACAAAGCAGTTGTTAAGGACAGAAAGATGGATAAGGAAGTGCATTAAGACAGGAGAAAGACACTATAGCTTGTAACAACTTGATGTCTTTTGCTAGGAGTTCTACGTACTGTGTCTTGTCTTGGGGTGCAGGGGTGTGGCTATGTCTGGTAGATGGACCCATTTGCTCTCTGTTATTCAAAGTTCAGATTCATCTGAGTTTTTCCCTCTCTTCTGTTCCGGGATGCCGTTCTTGTTTTGCAGTATTGTGGGATTTCTATGTGGCAATAGGTAGTCTCAGAAATTAGACTTGACGTAAGCTAAGCAATAACATTTTAAAAGCTATAAAGCTGTGCATATTTGATGTTTCATTATCACTAAGAACGACAGTCATGTTGCTTAATCCTGTAGGTTTGCTTTGCAGGCTGCAGTTAGCCAAGATGGGCTTGCTTGGGTGTGACTGGTGAACTAATGAAAGATGGGTGCTAACTAGAGAAATGAAGTAAGTTGCTTTGTGCTCCGAAATCCCCAGAGCATACTTATACTTTTTTTTTTTTGCATTACACCCTTTGGCAATGTTATCCAGGATTATTACTTTGAAAAGTTTTATATACACAGCCCTACAATCCTGTACCCTAAAAATACGTTTAATCTAGCAGATTTCTTCCTTTACCAAACTGCCCACAGATTTCACATTGTTTTGCTTCGGATACATTTTTCTCCATATCTTGTTTTCTCTTTTCACCAAACATTTTTTTCCCCTCAGAACTTGCCTTCTTCGTTGTTCTAATGGTAGTGACTGTATGTGATTTGCTAATTCTATTCTTAGACAGTTAACGTTGCTTCCAATTTCTACTATTATAAATAAACATAGGATTAATATAAGATCTTCATGTCAACAGCTCTTCCTCCAGTGCCTCTAATTTGAATATTATTTTTATTTTTGGCCAAGTGCTCAGATGTGAGATTACAGTTGCAAAAGAGAGAACGTTTTTCAGGATCCTGATAGAAATTAGGAAACCCTGTGCTTAATTTCTGCATCCCTAAATGAGATTATAATGATATGTAAATTATATTTAGTGTGTTCTGGCCCTCTCACTGTGTGTGTGTATATATATACACACATATATATGTATATATGTATCTCACATTATTTTTATGAAGGTCAGCTTCATTTTCTTGACTAAAAACAGATATCCTAATACAGTTTTGTTCCTCAGAATGCTCCTGTGGGCTTTTTGTGTTTATCTCAAGTTTGTTTCAAAGATGGTTTTTAGGTTGCTTAGTCCTTGCTCTTCTTTCTGAGCGTCCTAGCTCTCTTCCTTAATTGCCTTCTGTTTCTCCTCCTTTTCCCAGGAAGCCATTTCCCCCCGGGACGGTAAATGTGTGTTTCTTATATTTATTGACAATATTCTTACATTTGGTGGTGGTAAACCAAACTGAAGAAGCCATTGTCTCCCACTCAAGTTCAGCATCTCCTTAGGATGATGTGAAAGCCTGCCCTCTGGTGGCTCTGAGAGGCGGCTGCAGGTCAGACGCAGCAAGGCTTCACCTGGGAGCCCACGAAAATGGTGAATTAGTGAGGGATGACTGGTATGTCTGCTGAATTCACTGGGATAATTGTTCTTCACACCAATTCGGAGACCTCTGCTTTCTTCGTGCTAAGGAATTATTTTAGAACTCACTTCCCGAGGAGATAGCTTTATAGAAGATGCGTTTCAAACACGATACTCTGCAAACGACTCTCTTAAACCGCCAGCCATCACCATCATCGTCACCAACCACCTCCATCACAAATGTTTAAAAAAAAGCCCAGGCAGAAGAAATGGACAGCTAAATCCCACCAATGGGGAACACAGAAGGGATTAAAATGTATTTTGTGCCTATGTGTGTTCAAATATTATTTTAATGGACCTCTACCTTAATTGTGAATCAATTATTACCAAATTTTTGACCTCCTAGGCTTTAAACTGAGATTCTCAAAAGTGATTTTTAGGAATTATTTATGGATCGTATAACTGGAATAGAGTAATATGAATCAGGAAATGAAAGTGACGTAAGAGGTCTCTAGGAGTTGTGAGAATGTCCATGAGCTCCTTTAGGTTCTTCCTGGTCCTTTAAAAGGATATGAGGGTGCTATCCTGGTTAGGCTTGACGATATGTATTTATGTTACACTTCGTCGTGTGTCTGTAGAAATCTGTTTTCAAGGTGGTTGGATGGGTTGACAAGGCATGACTAAAAGTTCATAATATAATATGCAGTGTGTGTTTGTGTGGTTTGTGTAGAGAAGCTGGCTGAACACAGATGGGCTTCGTTAATCCCAGCTATGTGTCTGCGTCTCACAAAAACATAGTCTGAAGCAGCTGTAAATAAATTATTGATTCGTCCATTGTCCCGGGATGGATGACACATTCTTTGGTCGCCATAAGCAGGTGCAGTGTCTCTGTCAGCCAGGAAAGGGACTTTTAGTGACCTTTTGGTTCATCAACGGTTTACAACATCGGTACCCTTGATTTCAGATAAATAGGGTTAATGCTTTCTAGGAAAGAAGCTCTACATTTTATTGCGTCTTTCAGTCTCTTCAAAATTGAGCTTTGAAAGCCTGATTGATTTTTCTAGAAAGCTTCCTAATAGGCTCTGCGATTTGACTATGTTAGTTCTGATTATACGATGTGGCTATAAATAATTTTTGAATTTGTATCTTCATCACAATGAAATTTGGGGTCCAGAAATAACAAGATGCCTGAAGAGAACAACAATATTCTACTTGAAAATATTTTGTCATTGTCATTCATTTTAAATGGCCATTGTTTTTTTTAACACTTGGGTAGAATTAATTAGAAAACAAATATAGTTGCTATTTACATAGTAGTTTGGTGTCATTACCTGCCTTACTTGATACAATACTCACAACAATCCCATGTTATATTATCATCATCCTTATTTTATAGATGAAAAAAATGTGCAGGAAGGTTTCCCAACATCAAACACAAAGGGCTGTGGGAAGACTTATCTCCTGACCACACAGCTTGTCTCTTACACATAATGCAAGATTTGCAATATGGGCACATGGAATATTTTTAACTAAATTCAGTCCAGGAAATTGCAAGACATTTTATGCTATTACTGCATTTTACATGTATAATATTTATTTTAAGAAGAACCAAGAGAGACACTGGTGGCTCGTGTGTATAGTCCTAGCGACTCAGCAGGCTAAGATCTGAGGATCACGGTTCAAAAGCAGCCCAGGTGGGAAAAACCTGAGGCTCTTATCTCCAAGTAAGGCTCTTATCTCCACCCAAAAGCCAGGAGTGTAATCTACTCCTGGGGAATTCTGAGCCACTGAAGCTTGGTTGCGAGAAGGCGTTTCGGTTTTCCTTACACCTGACCCTGGTTCCAGACCTTTTCACCTACTCTACTTAAATACTCTCTTCCTCACTTGAAATGCAGAGTCCTTCTGGAAACCTCGCCGGGGATTCCTTGCCCTCTACTTCTTTCTGCTTTGCCTTCTCTGTTTCCCAAAAGCAGCAGCACCCAAACTCCCACCGACAGCAGAAGCCAAACTGCAGCGTTGGGAACGGCTGGTGTGCACGTGGCCAGCAAAGGTGGGGGGGTGGGCGGGCGACCCCCCCAGGGCGCTCATTACCTGGGGCCACCCCATCTGTCTTCCTGAGTGACAGCCCGGGGGGCGGGGAGGGGGGGGGTCCCCGACTCCCCGCTGACCTTCCTGGCGCCAGGAGCGAGGAGCCTGGGCGCTTGCTTGCTGACAGCCAGCCTCTGCGCACTGCTCCGGGGAGGGGGTGCGCTCAAGGGGGCCCCCCCCGAGAGAAGCACCCGGGGCTCCGGGTGTGCAGAACGGCCCCCCCCCCACTTCCCTCCGATCGATCGCTGCTGGGGGGCGGGGAGCCGCTCCCGCGTGGGCTGCGGTGGTGACCCCCACCCGCCCTCCCGGAGTCCCTAATGGACCTGAGGCTCGGCCCCGCGCCCCGCGCCCCGCACTCCGCGCCCCGCGCCCCGCGCCCCGCGCCCCGCTCCTGGCCCGGGAGACGAAGCACTCCTCGGCCCTCTGATTCTAGAATTAGGTCTTTTTGCACGTGTGTGTGTGTGTGTGTGTGACACACGTAATAGCAACTGGGCATGGCCACAGAATAAACGAAAGCCGGGAGCCATGGCGGGGCGGAGAGGCGTCAAGCAGGGATCCAGGGTTGGGGACCAGGAATGGAGGCAGGGATCCAGGGTTGGGGACCAGGGATGGAGGCAGGGAGCCGGGAGTTGGGGACCAGGGATGGAGGCAGGGAGCCAGGGTTGGGGACCAGGGGCAGAGATCCAGGGGTGGGGACCAGGGATGGAGGCAGGGAGCCGGGGTTGGGGACCAGGGATGGAGGCGCGGTTGCCTCCTCTGGTCATGCAGTAGGGTGAACGCCTCCAGGCTCTGGTGATGTATTTTAGACAGGAGTGTCGGGTTCATTCTTCCTCCCGACTGCCCTTCGGACGTAGGCGCTCCCACTGCCAGGCGGAGAGGCCTACCACCGGCTCAGTGGCAGAGGACCTGCAAGGTCCTGAGTTCAAACTCTCCCAGGACCACCAAAAGTCACCGCCCTCCCCAATGCCAGCCGAGCAGCTCCGCGCTCTCCACCAACAGCACCATTTGGTTCTTGACCTGCTGCCCCTTAGGAAGCCCCAGGCAAAGAGCGGGTTCCTACGGGAACAGCGCTCCCCAGGAGGGTACAGCCACAGGGAACTTGGGGTGCCCCCCCCCACCCCGCGCTCTCTTTCTGGAGAGCATGCGGAGCTGCCCACATCTTGCGGGTGCAAAGCATTGGCACAGGCTGGCGTTGCTGCTACTGCTGCACTGAAGATAATTCATTACATGCACTTTCTGGTAGAGAGAGGCCATAAGAAATAGTCTCGGCCTGACCACAAACACAAGACAATGTGGCTGCCTTCCCCCAGCCCTCCCCCTCCCTCCCTTCCTTCTTCTGAAAGGATTAGAAGGACAGGATTGCTCCAATCCATGAGCGAGGCTGCTGGGGGTATTGGTCGGCAGGGGCAGAAGAGCCCCTTGTAGGCCCAGCCAAGTCTGTGTTTATTCCTTGCGTCCCTCTGTGGCCGCTGCCCTTCCTGCCTTGATCCCAAGTCCCTGGGATGGGTGGGGAATTTAAGGAGGGGAAGATCCCATCCAAGAACCTGTGCTTGTATGTGTGTGGAGGGATGGAATAGTTCACCAGCTGCCCCAAGCTTTTCCTATCCTGTTCCATTGGTAAATGCGGGCTGCTGAGTTGTCTGTCATGCTGTGGTATTGGTGCTTCCGTGTGTGTACACACATTGTTATTTCAGAAGTGTTCACTTGTGAACACATGAAGTATGACACAAAGTTTAGGCCCATTCTTCTGGACAAAGTATAACATAGGGATTTCACGGATATAGGAGACCATAGAAATCATACCTATTTGAGGTGATGTTTCCATGATGTGCTTTGTCATTGTCCCTCTAAGAAGAGGCAGGTTCAAATTCCGGGCTCTGCAGGGCTACACTGATTGGGTTCAACGGCACCTTAAGACCTGTGTTGCTGCGAAGCCACTAAACACATTGGGCAAGGGCCTGCGATATACTCTAGTGTGGAAATGGGATGAAATACATGACAGTTCATAATTTAGTCTTGAAAGAGTCTTATGGAACAAAGTGATAGAAGAATGTGGTTTAAGAAAAATTACAGCTGTGGGCTGAGAATGTGGCTTAGCGGTAGAGTGCTTGCCTAGCATGCATGAAGCCCTGGGTTCGATTCCTCAGTACCACATCAACAGAAAAAGCAGAAATAGTGCTGTAGGTCAAGTGGTAGAGTGCTAGTTTTAAATAAAAGAAGCTCAGAGACTGTGCCCAGGCCTTGAGTTCAAGCCCCAGGACTGGCCAAAAAAACAAAAAAAAAATGTTATAGTTCTATAATTTGAGTCTAGACAAAATTAGAAAGAGGCGAAGCTGGATAAACCATGAAATAATACCCAGATCCTATGACATTCAATTGAGTGAAACAGTGTGTGTCATTCTTAGTATTAGCACAAAGGATCGATCCTCCTTGCCTCCCCTCTATCCTTATGTATGTAGATTTTTTTTTGCTACTATATACTTCCCTTCTCTTGTTTCAAACCCTTTTCTTGCCCTTTCTTTCATCTCAGCCCTGTGACAAAAATCCTCATAAAGGTTGGCTATTGGATCCTTATGGTCTCTTTATCCCAGCCCCTAATTCCTAACCAGGGGGAGGGCAGAACAGCTCAGGCCTGCCCTTCCTCTCTGTCCTGCAGGCTGTCTCTGAGCCACACTGTTTTGGTTTAATATATCTCTGAGCTGAATGGAGCTCGGAGTGGCACGGTGGCGTGGGCACATTTCTTGGATACCTGTGGCTCTAAAAGCCATACCATACGTAGAAGTTGACTGCCGGTACTGCAGTAGGATCATGTCTCATAAGTGTCAAGCAGCTGACTAGATGGGTCTCATTAGCATAGCTTAGCCTTTCTGCATTTGGGGAAGAGCCTCACACTACCTTTAAGAGACGGATTTAAGTCAGCAGTTTGAGCAACCGGACACATGCATTATGCAAAAATTTAAAAATCGCTCCCACTTCCTAGGCTGCAAAAACTTTCAGTTGTACACGGTAACATTGGAAAGGGGGTAGATCTAATAAAAAATTTAATTGTAGATGATGGACTATTTTTTTTTACCTCTCCCCCACATTGGAAATTTTATTTATTAGAGTTTAAAGAATAATGTTTCAGCCGAAGCAGGAGACTATTTGGGGGGAGAACAATTCTATATTTCATCTGCTTTGTACCAAATAATAGAAAATGTTTCCAAACTTAACATAGGATAACTGCTTAAAAATGACTCGTTTTTTCCTAGACAATCACAGGCTACGTTACCTTTTACTACAAAAACTGTGCACATAGTTGAATTATATTTTAGACATAAAAGTGATCTGTACATTTCATTGCAGTTGAAAGGCAGACTTTCTTGATAATTCATTAAACACCACATATGCATTAAGTGATTAGTTTGTAATAGCATTGCAGACTAGGTGAAAATTCAATTCAGACTTTGGAAATATTTAGAAATGATATTTATAAATGTTATTAGCAGTATTTAGAGACAATTCAGGAATATTCCTGAATGAGCCAAAGGAAATGCTTTGGTGGAATAAAAACCTGTGGCAAAGGTGTATTTTGTGGTACTCTGTGCACCTGTCTACTTCTGGACCCTGGGAAATTTGAAATATTTTCCTTCCTCCACCTAATGGGAGTTGTGTGTGAGATTAAGTTACCTCAGGAGAGCTTGCTTATCAAGGGAAGAATACTGACAAGACGAGGAGTGGTGGCACTGTTAAATTATAAACTAGGCTGAAGGAAAAGCATGCATGTGCCCTTGCTTTGTAATGTGAGCAGAAAACATCATATTAATACTGAATTCCACATGTCTATTAATAGGAGAAATGGGTTGTTTCAAGATAAGAAAAAAACAGGTTCAGTAAGAAGAAGTTGAAAAGAATTTGAGATTGAAAGCTGACAGGTACTCATAGGCATAGGTTAGTAAGGGTAAACTCATTCACTAAACTAGTAAATTAAAATAAAATACCTAAGGTATGTAGCCTGGATCAAAATCTGTGCTGTGAGTTATATTACATGATTTTTATGTTCATTGCATTCTCATTTTTAAAATAAAATGATAAGATTTCTGAAAGATAACACCAAGGGAAATATACTTAAAAATGGTTACAATTTCTACATTTTTTTTTGAAAAAAGACCTATTGAATGTATACAAGTAAATAACCAGGGAAAATAATACATTTCTTTCCATTTATATTTGGGAGGAAAAATTGCCTTGTGTCTACTGCTGGAGAAAAATGACATCCTAACTTGGTCAATGGCTTTTAAACAGCTTATTTTAAATGGTGCTTCATATAGAAATAGGCCAACAGATATGCTATGTTTAATAAATGACTACACAGATTTTGAAAAACAAGTACTTCAGTGGAAACGAATTCAATAATGTTCAATTCATTCTTTATTGATCTACATGAAGATAAATAACAAAACTAACAGTTTTTCTTCCCAGTCTATTTCTTAAACACATACACAATGCCATAGAGAAAATATTTTCAAAATTCACAGTATATCTATTTATATATTTAAACACTGAATGTTTTTATTGTTTAACTTCTATGAAGGCATTAATAAAAGGTTCAACCTGTTGTGTAGTAAGATAAAATATGATGGAGAAAACCTAGCACCGGTGGCTCATACCTGTAATCCTCAGGAGGCTGAGATCTCAGGATCACAGTTCAAAACCAGCCCAGACTGGAAAGTCATTGAGGCTTTTATCTCTAATTAGCCACCAAAAAGCTAAAAGTGAAGCTGTAGCTCATGTGGTAAAGTACTAGCCTTGACCAGCTCAGGGGCAGTGCCCAGGCCTGAGTTCAAGTCCCAGGACCATCAGAAAGACAAAAGAATAAACCCAAAAGCCCAGCAAAAACAACAACAAAATGTGCTTGCAAAATGTTTACACACACATCACCTTTCCCAAGAAACCTGACAGTTTCGAAAGGAATGTATTCTTAAAGTTAGCATTTCATAAGTGAAGTTTATAATCTTATAAAAACAACTTAGTCTAGCCAACATTGTGTGTTGAAAAATTAAGAAAAATGCTCATAAAAACAGCAGCCACCAGATATGAACTACAGTCTGCAAAAGAGCTGATTCTATTGTGAGTGAAGCCAGGATCTTCCTGAAACCACCATCATTCTCAAATGAGAAGTTGACATTTTACAAGATTAACTATTAATTAGGATTCAAGTGCAAATAGCCGGCATTCCGAGGGACACTTCTGTGTGTGCTCAGGAAGAGCTCTGTGTACCACTTTACAATGTGGCTGTTTCAGATTCTTCACTCTCCTTGAAATCCTTTACCTACCACTCTTGTCAAGCAGAGCTCCAAGAAAATAGAAGCAAGAAGAAAGTGTTCCTCAATTCTTGTCACAAAATGTAAAATAGCCTAGATCCACATTTGCTTGCTTCTCATGCTTCAGTGGAAGAATTTACCAAGTCTACTTTTTTGGCCCTTGATGGAGTACTAACCTCATCAGATTCAGCATCAACGCTGGCCTCTTCTGTCAAAGTACAAATCTCAGAACAGCAGTTGTATTATTTGAAAAGTTTGGGCCAGTTAAGTTCCTTGATTTTTTTTTCTTTCATTATTACATTTACTATAATCTTACATAACCATTCCCCTTTCTCTACTCTTTTTTTTTTCTTTTTTCTTGGTCAGGCAGGGGGCTTGAACTCAGGGCATGAGCTCAGTGCTGTCCCTGAGCTTTTTAGCTTAAGGCTAGCACTCTACCACTTTGAGCCACAGTGCTCCTTCCAGTTTTCTGGTGGTTAATGGGAGATAGGAGTACTATGGACTTTTCTGCCCTGGTTAGCTGCAAACTGCCAAGTTCAGGAGTAGGTAGCGTTACAGGCTCTTGCCATGGGCACTGGGCCCTTTTTTCCTTGTTTTATAAAGCTTTTTCACCTAGGTTCCTTTCCCCGTTTGCTTCCCATCCCATTGACTGTTCATGAAAGGAAAATTGTGTAAGACTGGGACAAGCTTAGCTCCCAGGCCTGCTGGCCAAAGGCAGTTCACAGCCCTGGGGACATCTTTTCCCCCAGTGCTCCAACCTCGCATTCCATTCTGGTCATGCTTTCCCTTGTTAACGCTGCCTCCCGATGAAACCCGATTTAGAAGCCAGAGCTTTTCTGAAGCACTTTTCCCGCAACCTATTTTGGCTCTGGTCTTCAACTGCATATATCATTCTCAACCAACATAGTAGAGACATCTAAGCTGGCTGTTTGCTAAGAAGTGAGAGAACTGTCTGTGTTAATGAACATGGTAAACTTCATACAAAATTTGCAACATGCCAGCTGAAATCCCTCAGTTCACTTTAATACACTCTGTAAAAATTGTATGTCTGGGTAGGCAAAGCTCAAAGATTGTCTTGAAACCATTAGACTTAATATGCCTAAGACACAAACAGTTGCCTGAAATAATTCTTTCTCTTCAAGCTAAAGACAGACTTCTCCCTGTGTATGTAAAGGAATGGTATTTTCTCTGGTTTAGATTGTCCACGCGCATATGACATCCCAAGACATTTATCAGCATGCCCAACCCTTGCTCATCCTTAACCCCAAGTAACTTACAATTATTTGTTGTTGTTGTTGTTGTTAAGTATTTTCTTAAATATTCAACTCTGATGGCTAGACCCTAAGAGTTGGAATAAGTACTCAAGTTTTGGTTCTTGTCTTGCTCATATGTTCATTTAATATGTATTTATTTTGGCTTTTCTGTATCCCAAGTGCTATTCTAGGTATGGGAGATATGCCAACAAACTAGATAGGATTCTTTGTTACGACCAGAGAAGGGCGTTAGATGACATATGATTTCTACATAGAGAAACAATATCAGACAGAGGAAGTTCCATAGAGGGTAATTCACAAGGGAATCAGGCAGAGAATATCCTAGGGAAACAACACTTCCCTTGAGAGCTAAGAACAGGGAGGAGCCAGCCAGGAAAAGATGGCAGAAGGATACACTCCACAGTGGCCCGACGGAAAATTGAAACTTCTGTATTTGCAGGAAAGTAAGGAAACCCCCTTACAGCAGAAATTCCACAGGAATGGAGGGCATGGTTTAAGCTACGGTCTTATACAATAATGAAACTAGCTTCTGTTTTCATTTGAAGTCATTGGTAGTTGTAAGACAATAGACCAACTGCTCTGGGAAGAACAGAGGCAAAATGGCAGAGAGGAGGCCAGTCAGGAAAACCACTGTTGCTATGGCTTGGATCTGAAAGATCTCCCAAAGGTTCATAAATTAGCATGGCTCCCAATGCTTCCGTGTTAACTAGTGGGTTTTCCAGAAGGTTTATTAGAAGGCTCTGACTTCATCAATGAATGAAACCATTGGTACGTCATTTGGAAAGCTAATGAAGCAATGGAACCTAGTTGAGTAAAATGGGTCTTTGGGGGCATGCTCCTGGTAACTACGTCACTGCTTCTCTTTCTGCCTCTCTCTCTCTCTCTCTTTTTCTCTCCCACCTCTCTCATTGCTTCTTGGCCACCGCAAGATGAGTGGCATTTCTTCACGACTCCAGTCTTCTTCCATGGTGTTCTACCTTGTGACAGGCTGGAAACAACAGAAAGCCAAGTGGATGTGGACTGAAACCTCTGAAATGAGGAGCCACCATAAACCTTTCCATCCTTTAGGCTCGATTATTTATCATGGCAGTGGAAAAGTGACTAATGTAACTGTAGAGTTCAGACAAGCGAGGCTGGTGGCTGGGACCAGGGTGGACACAGCAGGATGGAGAGAACGAGGTTCACGACAGGGGAGTCTGCGAACAGGGAGGTAGACACAGTTGCTCAGTTGCTCTTAGATTGGATGCAGGGCACTGTCAAGGCAAGTTGAGGATGATTCCTTGCTATGGTAAATGTATTTCCCCTGTTGATGGTGGGCTTGAAAAGCCACGAAGCATTACTGCCTGACAACACACGGGCCTCCGTGTTGCAGGAAAGCCTTCAGAACCGCCCAAAGAGTCTGTGTTTTGTGTTTCCCACAAGACTAGAGTGGCTGGGATTTTCATTTTTAAGAGAAGCTTCCCTGTGAATGTGGAAACAGTACAGGCAAGTAGTGAAACTCGTTTTTAAATTGTACTTGATGAAATTGTATTTGGTCTTTGCATAGACTAACTTGAGCCTAGATCTTTAACTTTATTTTTTTTTGATTAAAGAGAGAAATGTGTTTAATATTTATTTGGGGTCTTTTGCACTCTTCTGATTACAGGGTGATGGTTGAAAATGTTCTGTCCAGCACATTATTAGTTATTTCAAGTCTTGATAAAATAAAAAGACATTTAAGAGCCAGGCAGAGGCTGAGAGTACAGAGGGGGCTGAGGGGGGAGAAGAGGAGGGAATCTAAACTCTGTGAAATGTCTAACCTTTAAACATAGTTCAACAAAGTTTAGATTTCTGGCAAAATGCCTGGACTCTGTAAGGCTGTTTGTGGTAATGAAACCCGACGAGACTCTGGTGCTTAAATTATTCTGGCTTAAAAGTTGAGACAATGTGAAGAGAGCCAAAAAACAGACACCCTGATAGTTTCAGTTAGGCGGAAGGCACAGGGTAAGTGTTTTGGAAAAGGACAGTGAGGGTGACGACTACCATGTAAGTTTTCTTGGAGGTTTCTTGGTTTCTTCTTTGAGAGAAGAAACTATCTCCATCCGGGAAAGCCAATCCAGCATGAAAGGCTCTTAAGAACCTATAACCAACAAAAGCTGTCATTGGTGAGAGATAATTGCTTGTTCTCTGACAAACAGTTGGGAAGACCCACTGTTGAGATAGGTACACCTATCTCAAGCACTGAGTCTGGAGGAGTTGTCATATTGAGAGCTGCATGTGCAGGTTATAACTGCTGACAGTGTTCGTGACAGTGTGTGTGAGCCGGAGAAAATGGGGAATTTGTAACTAGCCAAAAGAGTCACGTATTCCGTATTCCATGGCTGCCTGCCATTGGATGATTATTTGTCAACACATCCAACTCACTTGAATTCCTAGGAGTGTCTCTAAACTGTGTCAGAATGTATGGATGCTTTGTGAGTAAGGAAATACAAAATGATCATTATGAAAAATGCTTATGGGTAGGTGTAGCACAGTGCTTCCGACATTAGTTAATTGGTCAGTCAGTTTGGGAAGCTTGTGAATATTACTCAGAGTTTTTGCTATCATATCTTAATTTTTATTTTTTGCTGGTTCTGGGGCTTGAACTAGGGCCTAACTGCTATCCCTTAGCTTTTTTCACTCAAGCTTGTTGCTCTGCCACTTGAGCCACTGGTCAATTTCTGGCTTTTGAGTAGTTAATTGGAGATAAGAGCCCCAGGGACTTTCTTTTCTGAGCTAGCTTTGAACTACCATCCTCAGATCTCAACCTCCTGAGTAGCTAGAATTACAAGTGCGAAATACCAACTCATGGCATCTCCTACTTTTCAAAGCCCTTGGAAGTTTTATGTGTACTTGAAGATCTGCAAAAGGACCAGATTGTCCATTGATTCCCAAATACCCTTGATCACAGGACTCTGAGCTCCATCTTTATTTCCTGTGTGAGGGGTCAAGCCCTCCATCGTGCAAAGACACGTGCACGGATGCGATATGTACATTTGGATGTGTCTACGAAATGCATACATTTTCCCATGTGGACTTCAGCACAATGCAGAGAGGAGGAGAAGGCAACTAGGAAGATGAAGTAACCGAGTAAGCAAGGTTAGCAATAAAGGAGCTATGAAAGGCCGAGCTTTTACACACTGAACAGTCCAACCACCCTGACTTGAGGCAAGAAAGCTGACCATGGGTGGTTGCTGGTTTTATGTCAGCAACTTAACAATGCTAGGTCCAAGATGTCTGCATTCCTCTGGGCTATTGCTTCCAACTGGCAACATGGCCAACACCACGGGGAGCTTATAGCTGAATACAACGTGGGGAGAAACAGAGACAAGAGGAAGGGTTTGGGAGAACTTGATTAAGAACCAGGGAAATGTAAATGTTTCCAGAGCCCTCAGAGTACACTTGAGAACATATCTAATCCTGTGGGACTGGGTTGGTATAGCAAAGAGCTGTGGAAGAAATCAAATGAGAATTTTATCTGGTCCAATTCAGCATCTTCTTCGATACTTGAAGCAGGAATAGAATGGCAATAAGTAAAGGAGTTGAGTATGATGCGTGAGTATTTCCAGCTGTAGAAATACGCCGACAATACATATTGCTTTAGATACTTTCGTTCGGGCATGCCTTGCCTAGATGGTACCTTTCAGGATGGAATCCAGTCCATGGTTTATACCACGAGGGCTGTGCAAGGCCTTTGAGATAATCACCATGGTTTTGCAGTCTCTGGCATCCTAAGGAGGGTAAATGAATGGTAGGAAACACTTTGGGTGTCCCTGACTGTGGAATGATCTCTGATAGCAAGGCACAACATGGTTCTCGGAAGACTACCAAGAAAGTACATTTGCTTGGAAGTGACTTCTTCTGAAACATAGCAGTTATGTGTACCTCTAATTAATGATAGAATGAAGTCTGTCTCATTTTATAATCCCTTTAGCAAAAAGACCCCGAGGATGTTATCTTGTATTATATTTTTATTAGGAATATAAGGTATATCTCATTGTTAACTATTTAAAAGATAGAGATATCGCTTTGTATCTAGGAATCCTAAACATTCTGTTGAACATCGCCTCTGTTTTGAAATATGAGTTTTCTTTAAATATATAGTGATTTTTTTGTAGCATTATATGACAACACGCTTTGTTATAGGCAAACATTTTCATGATGTTTGGTCTTATACCACCCTATGAACAATTAGTTCATTTCCATATTTTCCTTAAAATGAATATTACTAAATCCATATTTTCATTTATAAAATCTATTGCCATGTTTCATATAGTAATACTTTTGCCACAGACTCAAAATTGCTTGAGTAATATATCTTATCTGAAACCAAAATATTGATTACCTATATGTGTTATATGTAAGAAACCATGGGGGAAATAATAAATATCATTAGTGGGCCCAACTTTGGGGGACTGTGGGTATCCATACACAGATCTTCACATGGAGTTCACAAACCCATGTGTAGACATGTAAAGCTAATAAGCTCGGCATGGTGGGTCAAGCCTGTAATCTTAGCTATTTGGGAGGCAGCATGGTACTGTAACCCATTATTCCCAGTGACGGGAAGCACCGTGGCTTGGCATAGTGATGCAAGTCAGTCCTCCTCGGGTCATGGAAGCACAAGTAGGAGGACCACAACCCATCCTGCCTGCGCTCAAAAACAGCCAATCAAAGAGGGGTGGGAGGTGTGGCTCGAGATGTAGAGTGATTGTGTAAGTGGTACAGGGCCTGAGTTCAATTCCTAGTACTACCAAAAAGGGATTGTATATTCCTATATATGCACACATATATGCACATATACCTATATGTATATCTACACACATATGTAGTAGGACACACCTATGATGAGCCCACAGAGGTAAGATCACTGTGGACACATGATACGGCCATCCTAAGGCAAGAGAAGCCTCCGGAGAAATCCAACTCCTTGAGCCCCTGGAACAGTGAGAAAATAATTTCATTTGTTTAAGTGGGGGGGGGTGTGGGGGGGGAGCAAAGAAACAGATCCTACAAGGATGGGGAAGAGAACCGAGAAGGGAAGAGGCCGGGGATGGAGCCCCATTTCACTCGGCACGTGTGTGACCCGGATGTTCAGTGGTGTGGCAGGGGCTGGAAATCGCTCCAGGCACAGGAAGACAGGATGGGAAATCACTGGGGAGTTCAAGGGGGAGTTCAACTTGCCTGCTTTGCATAGTGATGTTTATTTTAACCTCCACTTCCGGCATTTCTGGAGAAAATAGTCTGGAGTCCTTTTATGCGGGACATGTAACCCAGCCTCCTTCCACTCCGTCCGTGAGTACGTGTTCGGCAGAGGGTAGATGCCAGGGCCCCTGCTCCTGTGTGAGCTGCCTTCCCAGACATAGGTTCTTTCCTGTTACCTCTTGGCAAAATCCCCTGGAGAAAGCTTTTTTGGAAGAGACGGGGTGGGGGGGGCGGGGGGGGGGGGAAGTCAAAGCCATTATTATTAGTACCTTGGCCTAGTCAGCCTTGCCAGAATTTGTTGTTTTTGCCTTACGGTAAAATCTACAGTTATTTTTTAATCTGGAACTATCTCTACATGTACTTTGTAAGAACAGCATGGATGATTGGGACATTTTACCTCGGGTGGGCAGCTGAGCCAACCTCCTTATAGATTACCTGAAGGAGCACCAAGCCAATGGCCAGGCGCCTCCTATTCAGGTGCTGTGTTGTCATCCATCCATTACCTATTTCAGCACAAGAGATTCAATTCAGGGTGTCATGCTTGATGAACAGGGTCTCTATGTGCCTCTCAAGTCACATCTGCAGTTCTTTTGCTTTTAGTTTGTTTTTCAGATGAGATCTTTCTCCTTTTTTTCCAGGACTAGCCTCAGACTGTGATTGCCCTACTCTTGCTTCTCTACTTGTTGAAATGATAGGTGTGGACCACCTCACCTGCCCTATATTTTTCTATTGAATGGAAGCCTATCCCTCAACACTAAAGTTAAACCGCATAAAACCAAGTCTTCTTCCTTAAGCACATCATATGAGTGTACTACTATTGAGAAAATCCCTTGTTTTGTCTTCCCTGCTCATCTAACAGAGGAGTCCCAGATATTCAAGAGCTCACAGAGAGTCTCCATAGAGACTCTATTATGAGAAAAGGTATGTGCAGATACAGCCTGTTACCCAATTACAAACTGTTAAACCAAAGATGGGACGAGAACCTTGAAAGGGGTGAAACGGATCAACATGCATTGTGTTCATGAAAAAGAAAGCCGAAAGATGAGTGCATTGGGCTGAGCCCTACTCTTTACATCTTAATTTTCCCATTTCTATTCTCTCAGGAAAATAAAATAAAAAGCCAAGTCTGTATTTGTAGGTCTGAGAAGCAGAGGTTCGAGCTGTATAGGGCCATTTTTAGGTCCTCTGGGTCCTTGTTGGGGTCTTTCCCCACAAATCCCCAAGAGAGCTGGGAGGATTAGGGCAGGACGTCCAACAATCCGTTCCTCTGCCCCAGCAATGCCGGAAACCAGAAGAGTGGTTCTTCTAAAGAAACACGCTCCACCCCACATGCAAGCAGTCACATGTGATATCCAAAACATCTGCTCACTCAATGTTCAAGTCTCAAAGTCCTTCTAATGAGTCGGCGTTAAGACAGTTGTAAGAAAATTGTTGAAACACAGTCAAATGCTTTTGGGGGGGGGGGGGTTGGGCATTTCATTTGGTACTTACTGTGCCTTTTTTCTTTTCCTTGTGTGGGTACCGGGGCTTGGACTCAGTACCTGTCCCTTAGATTTTTCCACCCCTCAGGCTGGCCCTCGACCACTTGAGCCACATCTCCATTTCTGGTTGGTGATGAGTTGAAGGTAAAGGTCTCATGAACTTCTCTGCCTCGTCTCTCTTCAAACTGCAATCCTCGGATCTCAGCCTCCTGAGTAGCTAGGATTACAGGCCTGAGCCACCGACACCCAATGTTACTTTACCCTTTTGTTTCTTTGGGGCAAACACATGATGACCACTTTCTCTAGTCATGCTGAGTGCTTTCGATGCAATATATCCACAGGACAAGTGGCGTTGTTACGACTCAGAGGCAGGGCAGTTGGATAGATGTTGCCTTTTTAATGAGCCAGGAACCCAATGTGGCATTCAGATTGACTTTTTGAGATGCACGTGGTTTTTGTTTTTTTTTAATTTGTGTGAATTTCTTAAAGACATTTTCCTCAGATTTCCATCTTCCCTAGACAAATTGTATTTGGGCCTGTACTGTGTCCATAATTCTAAAGTCTGGTAATTTAAAAAAACAACAAACCAACCAAACATTTAAGCTCAGCTGTCTGGTAATTGCCCTGCGTAGATGGGAGATGCCTGCTTGTCTCACTTTGCTACTGTTTCCAGACTGGGACCACCACAGGGCATGGCGCTTCCTATGACATAGTGAATGTACCTTTGGATCCGCATATCATTAAAAACAAGACAAGATTTGACATGTAGGGCACATGTTTCTTATATAAAACTGGAATGTTGTACAATTGCCCTGTGTGTGTATGAACAGATAACGCTCCGTTCTACTAATTCTGCAATGCACATATATCCCACAGGTTTAGCATCTCCAAAACGGACAGGGCAGCAGCCATGGTGAAGTGGGCATTGTCTTTGAACTCAGTCACAGCCATTTTGTTGTCCTTATTCTGAGTTGTATGGTCAGTGTTGGAAAGGTACATGTTAAGTTGAGTTGCTATTTAGCATAGTTTCAACAAGATTCTACCATTACTCTTCATTGACTGTAATATGTGGAATAATATGTAATAAGCAGAAGACTAAGCAACTGGCCTTGACTTTGCTATTAGTGAAGCAAATGTTTCTTGTCAGAGAAATCGCTGTAGTTCTTTCCTTTCTTGGAAAGAGCCACCAAGTGCTTTAGAGAACCTAAGAAGGGAGAAGTCTTGCAGGTCTGTGTGGTTTCGTTACTATTTGTTACCGAGATAAGGGCAGAAGAATTTTTATTACAGGCCAAGAAGTGTAACTGATGGCAGGAGAAAATGCCAAATAATTTTGAATACAGAAAGAGAAATGTCTGGACAAGAAGCTGCCTAGCCCACCCAGGTTTCTGGCAGGACAGACAGTAAGGTGCTGTTTCATAGGTTGACTGACACTGTGTATCAGTTTCTGTAATATTATGGCTAAAGAGAACCAAGCTGGATAGTAGTTAAAGCAGGAGAAAAAGATTTATTCAGGGGAATGTTGCAATAGGAGGAAAGAAATGTGGAACTGGGTTCAGGTGGAACACAGCAAGTACAAGTAGAGATTTACAGCCGAGGAACGGGGTCTGGTGGGGATAGAGGCCAGGGTCCGTGGACAGAAAATTACTAAGAGTAGACATCAAGGGTAGGAATTCTTTCTCTCTTTTTCTGATGCTGGAAATTGAGCCCAGCCCCTTATCTTCCTCACCCCCCGCCCCCCGCCCACCCTCCACCTTGCCAAACCTATAGTCTACCGTGGTGTTAAGCACATGACCCTAAAATGAATTCTTGCAAAACAAACTGAATAGGAATTTTTATTAATTATTAATAGGGACAGGCCAAGGTTGCTAGATATCAATCACAAAGAATGCTGGCTAAACGGACTTAGGATTCTTGCTATAGATGGGCTGTGGCAGGCCTAGAAAAAACAATGGGGCCTGGTCAAGGCCTAGTGAACTTAAAGAAGCCTGACTACAGTTTGGTCAGGAAGAATCTTTGTCCACACATGATAATAATGGTGGCTCTCACTCTCAGTGGTTTCTTAGAGCCAAAAAGTAGGGTAAAACTAAGACAGAAAAGTGAGAGCCAGCCATCCACACAATCACTTCCATTATTATCAATGAGGAATTCCAAAATTGCTCCCTATTGCTTTCTAACTACTGAGTGAAAAAGAAATGGAATGAAAAATGCCCTCATGGTGTAATATTTAAGAAGCAATATATTCAACCCAAGTAGAAAATCGAACCCAAACTTGGGCTCGGTCTTGTTAAATAACACAGCTTAATGTTGCCTTTAAAACTCTACAGGAAGACCAACTGAAATCAAAGCACCTGAGAACTATGTTTAGAAGGGCTGACCAATCTTAAAAAATATATAAGGAGGAGAGGGGAGTTTGATGCCAGCCCTAACAGCTTCATAGGAAGCCACAACTAAAGAGGAGGTGAGTTTGGCCTGCTACCTCAGAAACACCAAAGCCTGTTGTTTGAGACAGTGACGCAAACATCTCTTGTCATGTGTGATTACTTACACTATGTGTCATGAGACAAATGTTTGTTATTAGCAGAAGCTTCATGGACAAGTTTTATCATCCATTTTCTGGTCCACTCCAATTTAATAATAATCTTATATTTTGCCCGTAGGCTAGGAAGCTAAATTTATACCAAAGACATTTCTATTTTAGCTACCTAAAATGAACATTTTGTTTTTAAAAACGAACTGGAAAAAAATACATGTGAAAAGGAAAATTTAACTCCTTTTTGATATTTGTAAATGTTGTATAATGAATCCAGTTAACAAGTAACTGTTTGGTTCAGTTGTTTTTCCAGAAAGTGAGATGCTGGTTTTACTGTGATTACAAGTAAAGTCTGTTTACTGAGCAAAGGACCCTATTTTTAAAGCACATATTTGAGAGGTTGTTTAGCTTGCAGTCTTTGCTCAAAGGCACTACAAAAATGATCTTGGGAAAGTTTTGTATTCACTGGATTGTTTTCTGTGTCGTACATTTATAAATTGTGACAGCAACCAAATATATTGTTAGTGTAGAAATAAGCTTATCTATCTTTTTTTTTGAAAAAAATACCACTTTTTGACTTTTAGGCTTAATTAATACATTTTTTTTTGTTGCTAAGACAAAATGGGAATGACCTTTCATAAAATCTAACCATAGGAAGGGAAAATCTTGTTCAAGATAAAATATGCCTTCTGCTTTCTCTTTGAAGCGGCTGAATTGCTTTGCCTCTGGGCTGATGCTAATCCTACCATTTGCAAATTTCTAATGGTTGAGATTTTGGTGATTTGAGTTTTGAAAGTCCCATCTCAACATGTTGTTAGAAATGGCTGTGGATGTTGGGGTGCTACATAGGCATGAGAACACCAACTCTAGGGGAACACAGCAAGGCAAAGCTTAATTCCAGAGAAGGGTGCATCATCAGCCAAAATTCTGGCAAGCAAGCAGACAGAGCAAATAAGCATACTGCAGCCTTTTTAGCCCTAACCCAGCAGGCCCCGCCCCTTGACACGTGGGCAGAGCTCAGGCTCACACTTTGCCAAAGGATGTCACTATAATTCAAGGAGCTACTAATGGGATGTCTTAATTAAAGTGCAGGAAGGGGGGAGGGGGAAGGATGTAACTAAAATGTAATTAACGAGGGCCAAGCCATTTGGACAAAGGGGCAAGTTTCCTAAAAAATAAATTACCACAAAATTAACAAAAAAGGAAGCAAAACCACTTTGGTAGAAAAGATACTTTCCTCACACTATTTTAAAGTCGAATTAAAATAGTCACTGTTCATTGCTAGACATTTCACACCTGAATCAAAGTAGCACTGGAAGATGTTAGAAGCTTGTTGAGTAGGGCTCTCTCAACATAATAATGTTCTGTTTTGTTTTGTAAATCTGAGGTGTTTATAGAGTTCCCAGCACCATAAAGCAAACTGAATGGATGAGCAGTAGTTTTTGTTATGTCTGATAACAGAGTCGGCAACTGAATAAATGTGTGTTGAATAAACTCTTGTTTGTTTCTTTTTCTTTATCCTTTATTTCCTGTGACAAAATACCTGACAAAAACAACTTTAACAAGGGAGGGATTTATTTTGGGGACTCCTTTCAGAGGTTTCAACCAGTAATCCTTGGCTTTGTTGAGTCTGGGCCCTTTTGCAGTGGCAGGTGTCTGTGGAGGAAGAGGATGTTTACCACATGGCAGACAGGAAGCAAAGAGTGAGGAAGGGTGATGCCTTCCACCGGGGTCCTGACCCACCTCCTAACCTTCCCACAATCTCCAATATAGCATCACCAGTTAGGGACCAAGTGTTCCCAATACATGAGTCTGCGGGGGATATTTTGTATTCAAACCATAATAATTCTATAGGTTATATACGCACCCATGCCTATGTATGTACTAGCTTTCAGGAAAATACAATATTAGGCTGTGTCCTACAAACAACGTATTTAAGACTACACAGCAGATGCATTCAGAGTCATACAATAATGGTGATTATTATAACTGATCCATAGATTGTCAACTGTCAAGGGCATCCACCTTGCCGGCTGTCATCTCCAGATCACCTCAGTGAGTAGCAGGGAAGTTCTCTGATGAGAAAGCAATCGTGCTGTAGAGCAATGATGCGAATGCAGCCAGGTCACAGCCCTGTCTGCATCCTCTAAGAAAAATAGGTCCAGGAAGGATCTTCTCACTGGGTATACTGGTCTAGCGGAGTCACGTGATAAGACAGAATTTTCCTGTATTCATTGTTATATTTGAGATACTTATGCAGAAGGGAAAAATTAATTAAATGTCACAAGAGGGAAGAAAGCCTTGTGCACAGAAAAGCGAGCGCCCGCTTGCAGCTGTATCTAAGAATTCTCAAACACATCTGAGTGAACTAAAATGAATGTGATTTGGGAGACTTTGGAAGAATTTAAGTCTATATTTCATTGATAATGGAGACTCAATTATCTCGGCAAATTGGGTACAATACAGGGTTGGTCAGCTACGAGAGGCTAATGCCAGTATTGTTAAGCTTATGTATTTAGACTGGCAAAGACATTTTTTTCTTGACCAAACTTGAATCAAATCCCTCTGAAACCTCTTGGTCTCAACCACAAGTTGTCATTGGTGCCGTTTGGACTACAAATCCTGGTGGATCTATCTGACCACCTTCTGTCTGTGGTCAAATGACCTCTTCTCCACCTTCAATATCCTGGCCCTTGGCTGAAGCCTGGTGATCTTCGTCCCCAAGACTTCCTGTTTTCTCCTAGAGTAATTATCCATCCACTGTTCTCCACCTTGTTCCTTGGCCACAAAGTCCCATGTAAATGACTTGTGCTGTGAACTGAGTTCAGTATCTTTCTCCCACTTCCAAACCTCCATTTTGGTGGTTCCTCTTGAAAAAAGACTTCCTTACTATCTTTAACAAATAAGCATTGTGAATTTTTTTAATAAGATAGGACTAATACCGTATCGATTTTCTATAGACTACAACTTGAATTTGTAAGTCATAAATCCCAAACAAATGTAGGCATATTAGATATGCTACTTTATGATAGTGAATAACTTGAATGGTTAATATCTGTATATGTAGGTTTAAATTTCAGGTCAATGGCATCAAAATTGATAGTATTTCATTCCCTTTACAATCCAAATTATGTTGTTTATTCATCAATTGGCTTGAGTAGTCCATGGCACAAAAATGACATTGAACAACAACAACAAAAAGTTTGGGTTCATTCTCTGGGAATAATTTGGGGCTTGAAACAACATATTTAACCCCAAATGAATCACAAACATAGCCTTTTCACTGTAATCAATATAAGGATGGAGATTATGTTAGCTTTCTGTCACTATGAGAAAGTGCCTGTGATAATCTACTTGTAAGGAGGTAAGATTTATTTTGCTTTCAAGTTTCAGTCTATAGTTACATGGCCCTGTGGCTTTTGGACCTGTGGCAAGTTACTTCATTAAGGAGAGTAGGAGGGGGCGGAAGGAGAGGGCAGAGGGGGAGAGGGGACAGGAGAAAGTAGAGAGAGGAGAGGAGAAGGAGGAGAGAGGGGAGATGAAAAGGACCAGGATCCTACTACATTCTTCAAGGGTATGCTCCAATGACGTCTTTCTCCCAACTAGGCCCTACCTGTTAAAGTTTCCACCACGTCCAGATCATGCCATCAGCTGGCAAATAATCCTTTCACACACACTTAAAATCTAAACCATGTTGGAGGGTAGGTTGCATTTTTTTTTCATTCTGTTTTCAAACACCGGTGGAACTTTTGTATTTACTGTTCATCCCAACCTGGACTCACCACACTGATGAAATGGTTTCTTGAAGCTTGTGCTCTGTATGCCCTGGCTTGGCAGAAATTTGAACTGACATATAACACAGTAGCCACCTACCAAGACTGCCCTGGGATATGTCGAAGCCCTGAGAGAAACATGAATGAGTTGGGAAGATTCAATCAGGGTGGAGGTTTTACAGGTTGGCAACCCAACACTGTGCCAAATATAGTTCTAAGGAAACTACGTAACTAAATTGTTTTCCCAAGGAAGCTCCGATTTGAAAATTAAAGAGAAATGGTCAATGTTACTTCATTTGGCTCCTGGGAAATAAATATCTCAAACTTGCCTGTAGTACAATGCCATGGTCCTGTTAATTAATTGGGAGAAAAATGGCTGCCGTATTTTCTTGCTTGTTTAGGGGACAAAAAGGTTGAACTGTGGCACATACCTCCAGTTAGGGGCACGAGGAGGAACAGTAGACAATATGAGCTCTGTATTCTGACTTTGTTGGCTCTGTGGATGTCGGGTGATGTTGACTTGGTATTTATTGACTGTCTGTTTGACCAGGCACTGGGATAGTATCTGGGGAATCTATAAAGATAAGAGCAGTTTATTGATGTCACTGAATCATTTGGTCAGAGAAGAGGGTCATTTAGCTTTACTATGTGACTAGCCACATGACCCTGTTATGACTTCAAAGCTTGAAGTCATAATTTCTTATCCTGGGGGGAAGTACCCCAATCATGGAGTTTTCCTTTGCACTAGAATTTCTCAGGCTGTTAATACTCCCGAGCACTAAAAGAAATGTGAGGAGAGCAACCAAGCAGAGAAGAGGCCCGGAGCCAATGACAGCCCCTTCCATGTCTATAAAGCATGGTCTAAGGCCCTTCTCACCCAGTGGCTTTCCCTCCTATTGCTTGAGCTGGTTCCCATTTCGGAGTGGCTCAACACTGGAGAATCATTGGATGGATCGGCCTCAAGGAGCTGCCCTAGGGGTTCATCCTGTCGCCTGTCTTTGGGGAAAGCTGACGGTTTCATAAGGTTTGGGTGGAAGAACACAGGTGGGGCTCCCCGGGCACACAGAAGGTAGAGATGAGCACCGTTGCTCAAACTACACAGCCCACGGGCCACAGGGGAACCGGAAATCTGAGGAGAATCGTCCTCATTGTCCAGAGTGCCCTTTGTGGCAAGGTAAACCCACGGCCTCCTGGCCTGACCTCCTGTTAGGAGAGTTTGCTTGCCTTGTGGCCAGTCCACGGTGACAATGACCTGTGGAGGTCCTGCCTGCTCACCCAGGGAGGCCTCAGATGAAGACACCTTATTTCTGATAAAGCTCCAGGACAGAACTTAATGTAATCAGAAACGCCTGAATGGGAGCTTTGAAACTGAGAACGTGTAGGTATCTGAAGGAAAAGAAAAGTAAGAGCATGCATACAACTAAGTGATTTAACTTTTTTTTTTTAATTTGCCAAGCCTGGGGCTTAAACTCAGGGCCTGAGCACTGTCACTGGCTTCTTTTTGCTCAAGGCTAGCACTCTACCACTTGAGCCATAGCGTCACTTCTGGCTTTTTCTATAGATGTGGTGCTGAGGAATGGAACCCAGGGCTTCATGTATAAGCACTCTGCAACTAGGCCATATTCCCAGAAATAATATATTAGGAAATAACTCCCTTTCTCTTTGAGTTGTGGTTCACTAGATCTAGAATATACAGTCAGCGCCATCTTTCCTTCTCCACCGGGGCGGGGGGGGGGGGGGCGGTGTCCTCCGGCTCGTGAATATCCAGACCTCAAAGTTGTGGTTGTAACTGCACACTGCAACATCTACTTTTCTCACGTTCTTTCCCTGAACAATTTTTCCTTGAGTATCTGCTCTACGGCAGATGCTTAAAATACCCGAGGAAATCAGACGCAAAAAGCAAAACAGTTTCATTTAGCAAAACCCAGGCGATACTAAAACAACACAATACGTTTAGGTATATGGAAATAAATCTTCTAAGGAAAAATACAATGGGTTGAAAGTAATTTGTATATTTAAATAAGTAGATGGGACTTTTTCTTTCAGTTCAAAGTGGGATAGGTAGTAAGAGGATGATCCATGGATGAGGTGAAATACAACATTTGAAGCCAGTATGCAAACAAACCACGTAAATGTGTGTGGTGGGGGTGAGCTTTCCAGACATAGGGAAGAGTCTGTACCTGGATATTGCATCAGTAGCCTGTCCAGCTAATTAGCAGAAGAGTGCAGAGACCAGTGTGTCTGGCGCCTAGTAGGCCACGAGAAAAGGAGGCATGATGTCTGAGAGGGTGGGGGATGGTGAGGGAACGTTAGAGAATCAAAGGACTTTGGCTGTTTGTGAAGAAAACGTGTAGGTAATGGTGAGTTTGAGCAAAGCAGTATCATAGTTTGACCTTACATTTTCTTAGGCTCTCTTGTGTTACCACACTGAGACTAGACTATAGGGAGTCAAGGTGAAAACCCAGACACTGATGTGGAGAATATTGTAAAGTCCCAGCCAAAGAACATGGTGGATTGGACCAGAGCCGTGGTGGCGGTGGGGGGGGGGGGGTGGGATGAGGGAAAGAGGTTAAGTTTCCTGATACGTTTTGGGAGTATACTGAATGACATTTGCTGATGGATTGAAGAGAAAATGAGGGACAGAGTCTTCTAGGTTGAACTGCTGGACGCGTAGAGCTGGCCTTAGTTGACACAGTTGACACAGTGCAGGTGCATGCTGGGAAGTTGGACTTTTGAGTTCAGATGTACACACACACAGACTGGAGATGCCTGTTAGAGATCCGTGTAGGAACAACGGGCAGTCGGATGCATGGTTTCTCATCTCCAGTAATGGTTGGGGCTGAGAACGTTGGCATCTCTCTAAGTATTCATTAGTTGAATGAATTTCAAGTCTGTCTTCCATAGTCCAGTTTTCTGTGAAAAATGGTCTCATTCCCAGATCATTCTCACAGAAACATTTTCTCTGTGTAGTGGAGACATTAATCCATAGGACATCATTTTCAAAATACAGCAGAGTAAGCCTAACAGATGCCCCAAAGTGCAAATATATAATTTATATACATCTATTATATATTTCTAACTAGCTGTGTGTGTGTTGGTTAGATGTAAGCTGCTATAAATTTTACAAAGTTAATGAACAATGCAAGTTATAGTGAATTAGGCCATACTTCTAGATTTTGCCTAGAAATTACCTTGGGGTGATTGAGAAAACTACAAACCAGTATTTATAAAAATCGAATACCTCTAGAAGGGCCTATAAATCACCACTGGACCTGCGAATCTTGCCAGCACTTTAAAGAAGGTACAGGTGAGAGACCTCTGCATGTAAATGTTCTTTTCTCCCTTTGCTCCACTTAGTTTTCTAGAAAAATTGTCCCTGTAGGAGGTAACTTAGCTATTGGAAGAATTGATCTCAACAAAGTATAGTAATACTGTAACACATCTTTATTTATTTAAGATGAAACAGCCTTATCTAGACGAAAATCATGTCAGCTTTTGCACACTACTATATATCTCTACGAAAGTAATTAAAACAACATGAAAGAACCACCCCTTTGGTGGAGAGCCTTTTAAACAGTTCAACCAGTTTGTTTGTAAATGTGGTTTTCTAGAGAAATGCTTAGAATTCTTTGCAAATACATACTGGCATGGTGTTTTGTGCAAAGATTAATTTATCTGGTGACAAAAGGGAGTTGTAGAAATAGTCTTCTGCCAAGCTTCATGTTGCCTGTCAGTGATACAGATTCACAGAAATATTTCCACTAGGTGGAAATTGACACCTTGAACCCATTAGCCTTATGAAATTAATTTAAAATGTGGACTTTATTCAAATGGTGGAATGTACTGTTTGAGTAACTCACAACAGAAGTAGAAGGCAGAAAATACATATGGACAATAGTAGTTTAGCTGGACATTTTAAGAAATCAGGCTTATTAGTAGTTACTCATTATTTTTGTGCAATTGTAATCTCTGGAACAAAGTCAAATACTGTGTTCTATCATCTATGCTGGAGGTGTCTATAGCTGTCAGTTTTCTTGAAAAGGGCAATTCATACCTTTCTTGACATATAAAATTAATTGTTGGGTGAGGCTATTTGTACACCGAACATTGTTCCATATTTTTCTCACCAAACCAAGGGAAGGGAATTGAAAAACTTTTGCATCAAGACTGCTTGATCTTTTTTTCACTTTGATCCATCCATTTGTTTTTGTCTGTTTACTAGTGTGGTTCTTCCCACCCAAACAAAGCTCAAGTTTTGAAGGCTTGGACCCTTAGTGATGCTTGGGTCTTGACAATACTGATGGGTTAATCCTTCAGAGTTCATGGCTGATCTGGCCATTAGGAGATAGGGCCTTGCTGGGGGAAGGTCACTGAGGTTGCACCCTAGGAGGGTTTAGCTTGTCCACGGACTCCACCCCTCATGAGGTGCTTTGTTCTGCTGTATCTTCCTGGCCACAAAGTTCTGGCTTTCCATAGATCTACAGTCTTGGGGCCATGGACTGAAACCTCTGAAATTGTGAATCAAAATAATGGTCTTGAAATCTACTTTCTCAGCTGGTTTCTCACATGGAGGGAAGGCTAACACAATCACCATGGAAGGTTTCTTATTTGGTCTCATGGTTTATATTATTGGAATTCCTGCAGCCTATTTAGTTGCACACCCATTTTCCTTTGAAGGATACATCATTGCTTGATCTGGGCAGTGAAAATTCTTTCAGGTTGACTGCCTGCTCAATGGGGTATCTTCATGAGGTAAATGGTTAAAATGGGGAAAACAGTGAAGTATCATGACTATATTGATCAGAACACAGCAATCCGAACAACTAATTCAATGTGAACTTAAACATTATTTTAAATGTTTTTGATTATGGATTCAACCCTAAAACATATGAGCTTGAAAATTTTCCTAAATAGAAATCTTATACCTCTGTACACGCACACAGACAGACTCTCCAAACAATATCATGAAGATCTTACTTTTGTGAATGAGCTCAAGAGAAAACTTGTTTAGAAGAGAACTTCCACTAAAGAATAATTCCTCCTCATGTTTTTGATAGTGTAATTAAGGTAGGCTTTATTTCTTGTGCTTAATACGAAGGTTTCTTAATTAAAAAAAAAAAATACATGTCCTGGGTTCTTGTGTGGCCAGACTTCCTCAGGCTTTCCTTTCCTTTGCCTGAGGCCAAGTTGGCACCTGCTATCTTTGCAGGCTTGTATTGTGATAGCATCATGGCAGGAAACTGGGAGTGGAGATCTCCAGAATTGCTCATTAGCAATGTCTCTGTCATAATGGGTCTTTTCCAAAGCTAGCAGGGAGAGAAACTGCCGCAAAAGAAAGGAAATTTTACTCTTCCCGCTCTTCTTTCCCTTCTTTGTTCTGCTTCAGGTAAAGCATAAAAGGATACTGGAACAAGGGGCAATAAAAGCCTAAAGCAAAACTGGGAAACACTTACTGCTCTCTTGTCTCCTCAAATACTTCCATTTTTTTTTCTGTCTCATAGAAACATTTCACCTTTTCTTATAGGTAGAATCTTTTTAAAAAATTGTTATAATAAAGCTATTGTACAGAGGGGCTACAGTTAGTTACACAAGTCAAATAGTGAGTTTATTTCTTTGAGGGGAATGTCCCCCCCTTCCCTTGCTCTCTCCCCATTTATCTAGCTTTAAGCATATTTCTAATTGTTATTATAAAAGTGATGTCCAGAAGGGTTACTGCTATGTGAGTCAAGTAAAGAGTACATTTCTTTTTGGACAATGTCACTCCTTTCCTCGCTCTCTCCTAGTTTTTCCCTCCCATCCCACCCACAAGTTGTATAATTCATTTTCAACAGTGTCCAGTGAGCACCAATGCTGCATTTGTCCACTCTTTGTCCCTCTGTTTCTGTTCCTCCCCTTATACTTCCAAAGGCAGATAAACAAATATATAGAACAAACAATAAAGAAAACAGAAACAGCAAAAATAATTCCCCCCCCCAAAAAAAACAACCTTGTTTTAATTTCCTGGAGTTCATTTACACATCCCCTTTTAATGAAGATCTCCTCACTTCATGCATGTGAGTGAACATATTTCACTTAAAATGTAATGTCAGCAGGCTGGGAATGTGGCTTAGTGGTAGAGTGCTTGCCTAGCATGCATGAAGCCCTGGGTTCGATTTAAATCTAGAAGTGGCGCTGTGGCTCAAGTGGTAGAGTGCTAGCCTTGAGCAGAAGAAGCTCAGGGACAGTGCCCAGCCCTGAGTTCAAGCCCCAGGACTGGCAAAAAAAAAAAAGTGCATTGGGTTCATGGATGTGGTTATAGATAAAATGATCTTTTTTTTTTTTTTTTTTTTTTTGAGGCTGACCAGTGTTCCATGGTGGGTTTTGTATTCCCAGACTTTCTTTGTCCACTTCTCCGTTGATGGAGACATCAGTTGCTTTCATGGGAACAGTACTGCACTAAACGTGGGAGAGCAGATGATGTCTTTTGGACTCTAATTTCCTTTCCTTGGGATGAACACTCGGCACTGTGATTGATGGGTCATCTGATGTGTTTTTTTTTTTTTTTTTTGGCCAGTCCTGGGCCTTGGACTCAGGGCCTGAGCACTGTCCCTGGCTTCCTTTTTGCTCGAGGCTAGCACTCTGCCACTTGAGCCACAGCGCCGCTTCTGGCCGTTTTCTGTATATGTGGTGCTGGGGAATCAAACCTAGGGCCTCGTGTATCCGAGGCAGGCACTCTTGCCACTAGGCTATATCCCCAGCCCCATCATCTGATGTTTTGAGGACCTTCTATAGGGCTTTCTCTAGAGGCAGAACTAATTTAAATTGCCATGAACAAGGTAGCAGTCCTTTTCTCTGCATCTTCACCAGTACTGATTATCTTTTTCCTTGTCGGTTTTTTTTTTTTTATCATAGCCTTTCGTGCTCTTCCAGTCTCTTAAATGCCGTGGTACCTACACGCCCCAGACTGTAAATTGATTCCAGGCATTGGATTTCTGCTCTTTTGAAAAATTATATCTATATCAAAGCCTATATTGTTTCTAATAGATTGTGTAAGCAGAAAATATGACATTTTAAGACATTCAATAACAGGTACTTAATGGGATTTTGCTGGGGGAAAAAAAGCATTTAATCCTTATCTGGGTCCTCAAATTATCCCAAAGTGCAAGATCTTGGCATCCTTGTCTTCATTTTTGTTTCTGTCTTTTGCTTTGAGCCATCTACTTGGCAGCCATCTTGGAATCCACACAAGACCAACAGCTACCATCTTTATGTGGCAGAGGGGAGGAAACTTCCCCCAGGAGCGGAAACAGCGATCTCCACAGGACAGACCATTGACAAGGACTGGCCCATCCTGACCAAGCTGTTCATTCAAGTGATAATAGCAGTAACAACTCCCCAGAACCCTCAAAAGCCAGGGCCGAGGTAATGATCTTGGATCAAAACTACTTAACCATCATGGATACCCTCCACGCCCAGTCCCAATTCTTTGTCTCTTTAAATCTAAAGATCATGTCTGTACCCTGCACATGGGTCGAAGTGCTCTCACAATCAGTCCTTTCCTTAGCTTCACCTTGACTCTTCTCTTTATTTGGCAAGTGGCAAATGGCCAGTGGCCAGACCTGAGATAGGGAAACCCTGGAGTTAGGGGAGCCCTAAACTGTGGTTTCAGTGGAACAAAGGAGTGGTTGTCAGTTTTATTTGAGAGCAGCTTGAAAGAAATCAATTGCTTTACATATCTTTGGTGTTCTGGAGAGGGTTACCGAAATATATTTTAGCATCCAATTGGGCCAGTGGCGTAAAGTTTGTCTTACACATGTGTCAGGGCAACTGAGATTTGCTAGTTGAGAGTACATCTACTAGTCTTCCAGCTAGGTAAGGTAGAATCACTTGCTTTAGCTCCCTTCTTTCTACAAGCTATTGCTTCCATTTTAGGAATGGATGAGAAATGATTTTTTTGGGGATTTTGTTTTTTATGTCTATTCTATCAGCACTGGCCAAGAATTTTCTGGCAAGGAAGGCAGAATGGAGACTAGTCAGCAGGGAGGCGCTCTGCATGGCTCTGCTCTTAGCAGCTCATGGCATTTTAAGGAACAACAGTTCTTGTGGTCAGGACTAATCATCTTCAGTGAAAAACCAAAAACATCTGCTTTTCTTCTCTGCTCTCCAAGCAGAAGTGATGATGGTGGTTGGGGTCCATAAATGAATCACCAGCACACATGGAGTGCAAGGATGGAGCCCAGGAAGGGAATGGGGACACGGAGACCTGGGTGGCAGGATTTCCATGGTGGTGTTTGACCTTCATCTACCATGCTTGCTCTGACTCGTGGATGAAGCAGGGACATAGCAAGTGTGGAAAGACTGAACGTCGATTCTCCCAACCTATTTACAACGTTATTAGGAAAGAAGTTGCTCTCCAAGAGCACAGTGTACTTGTCAGAGGAAACCATTCCTTGCAGATTATCCAAAAGCGAGACGATAGTAATAAACTTGTCATGAGAAGAGGGAGACGGCCCTTCTATTCTGCCAAGTTTCCTAATATGTTCTTTGGAGAGGCTGCTTTGGCGTTTGCGAAGTTGCTTTCTGTAGGGAGAGTTTTGAATTGTCCTTGTTGTGTCTATACTTTTGGAACTAGTTTCAGCTTTTTCAATGGGTAACATGGACTAGGAATGTGAAGGAATGTTGATGGAGACCCTTGTCTAGAGGAGGATTCAGTTGTTTCTCCCATTAGCCTCATCCTGCTGACTGGAGGGAAGGGGAAACGAAACCCATGGCCTGCTACCAGGAAGTGTGTTCTCCCAGGGAAGGGCATGTGCCCGAGGTGAGGTTTTTCCTAGACAAGAACACCGAAACACTGAACTTTATAAAGGCCAATGGCTAGAGTTTCTTTCCAATGGAAAAAAAATCATATGGTCATAAACACAGAGATAACTGTGTTTATACAATCTGATCCTTCCATATCTCCTGTAGTTATTAACTTTCAGACAGAATACCCGAACCATCTGTAGTGATGCCTTGTTGTTTAGAACTGCCACTAACTCAGGGCACTTTTACATTTTTCTCTTGATACATTTTCCCCCTATTTTGTTTTCTATTTGCTTTTTCATGGGAAATGAAAGAACAGGATGGAGGGAAACAAAGCCTTCTTAGCGTGAATATGATGCTATCAAAGTGGTGACCTACTGGTTGAGAATCTCCGTCGGCATGGAACTCTCCCCCTTCCTGGTTATGGACTGTGGACCTGACCCTTAACTCGCGGTGCTCGTAGCAGCTGATCCGGAAGAAGGCCCAGGAGTAGCAGAAGCTTAGGGAATTCGTACCTGGCCACAATGTCACAGTGTGCACACGTGTGGATGAAGTGACAGCATCGGGAACATGGGTAGGGCCAGGAGACGTGAGACCAGAACAAGATGGGAGATGCACCTTTAACAAAGCTTGAGCCGAGGAGAGACTGAATGGATTCTTTGTATTTACGCAGATAGATGACCTCACATTTAATATGTCAATCGCAAAATGTCACAGAGCCTTTCATATCCTCCCACTAACGATAAACATATCACAACAAAACCCTGTGTAAGAATCAATAAAAGTAATTGAAACAAACCAACACAACATACAGCTTTTTAACGTGTGAAGGATCAATCTTAACGTAAAAATTGGTACGTTGTCTATAATCAAATAATGGAATTCTAGCCGGATTATACACATGTTTTCCATCCGTTTCGGAAAGTCACTGGGGAAAGCTGGAGTTCGGGTGAGTCTTGAGGCATGTGTTGATGTTATTACGCTGGAAATTGTGTTGGATAGGAACCCTTTCATGCCCTGGGTATCAAGGATTTGTTGAGTGTGACAGGAAAAAAAAATACTACATGTTTCTTAAAATGAAGAGCGAAAAGGAAAGATCACCGCATTTTAGAGGCTGACTCCTTTACAGTTTATTTAACATTTTAATTTGCATGAATTAATTACACAAAGGAGCTTCATTGTGATGGTTGCATATTTTTACATAATATATCTCGATCGGATTTGCTCTTACATTATTTTTTTAAAAGATTTGTAGGCTATTTATTGTGGGTTTTTTTCCATTTAACAAAGCAGTTTGTGTCTACCATGCATCTTGACCAGTCACCTCTTTCATCATTCTCCCTCATTCCTCCCAGCCCTAGCCCTCCCCTCAGCTTTCTTAATTTTGTAGGCTACACATTGAATTTTATGACTTCATTCTTCCTCTTTCCTGCTTCCTTCATCTACTTCTCTCTTTTTGACACCTCCCCCCTTTTGAGTACCCATTTCCTGGTGTTTATTTTGTTGGACAGTGAGTTCCCCTTTTAAAGGAATCACGCCATTTGATTTTGCCCCTGAATCAACCATAGTTTGGTTAATGCATTTATGTACACTTGGATACCACCTCCCAGTGTTTATTTATATAGTTATGAATTCTAGTTCCACATATGAGAGAAAAATTTGTATCATTTGTCTCTCTGGGCCTGACTTACTTAGCATGATTTTTTTTTCCAGATCCTTCCTTCTTTGTAAGTGATGGAATATCATTCTTTCTAGTACACGAGTAAAATCCCATTGTGTGTGATTGTGTATACACACACATACACACACGTATACAAATATGAGATCATGATCCATCCATCCACTGAGGGTCATCTAGACTGATTCCATACCTTGGCTATGGTGAATAGTTCTGCCGGGAACATGACTGTGCAGGTGGCTTTCCTGTATCCTAGGTTGTAGTCCTTTGGATAAATGCCCAGGAGTCGAATTGCTAGATCAAAGGGTGGCTCTGTGTTTAGCTGTTCTATGAACCTCCATAGTGCTTTCCAGAGTGGTTACACCAGTTTGTATTCCCATCACCTGTGCTCTGCCATTCCTTTTCCTCCCACATCCGTGTCAGCACGTTATCATCGTTTGTACTCTTGATGATGGCCATTCTAATGGGAGTGAGGTAGAATCTCACTGTTAGTTTGCTTTGCTATTTCCTTCATGTGTCTCTTGGCCATGTTCACTTCTTCTGAGAAATCTCTATGTAGCTTGTTTGCCCATTTGTTAACTGGGTGGTTGATTGTTTTGAGGGTTTAGTTTCGTAAGCTCCCAATATAGTCTTGATTTCTTCCTCTTCCTCCTATTTTGGTAAGTATTTTTGTGGGTTTCCTTATGCTGTTTTCATAGGCATCTGATTCCTTTGTAAATTATGAAATGAAGAGTTCATTTCCAGGCGATGTGGGGTCAGTGGAAAAAAATCACCTCCATATCTAGATGGGCACAGAAGCCCATCTAGATACATGCCCGGAGGGCAAGGGCAGGGAGAGGAAGGCAATAAAGTCAAGATGCTTTTTACTTTGGGTGGAAGAAAAGCAAACTCCACCATCAAGGTGAGAGTCTGGGGGATGAGAGCCGTTGGGTCGCCACTGGAAAGTTGGCTGGTTCGGGAAGCAGGGACTTGGCGGGCGCGGAGGGCCAAGTCTGCACTGTATCTTATCTCTCTGAGCACAGCAGCTGGCTCTGAGCTTAACCCTCTTGGCGAGGAGGAACTGAAGCTTGTGGGTTACAACCTTGCTGGGCTCTTGCTGTACCTATTTGAGTGATAAAGACGGTTCCAAGACGGCCCACAGCGCGTGGGCCTCAGGAAGGATCTCATTTCCCTGACACATGGTTGTTTTCAAGCCAGAAAATGAAAGCGCAGACATGCTCGCTGCGGGAAGAGATAAGAGTCCTCTAGCTTAGGCAGTAGAAGACTTGGGGACACCAACTCCTAGGGCGGCGTGCCACTCTGAGGATTACAGAGGAATTCCTTAATCTTTCTGGGATGAGAAACTGTAAATCAATTCCCTCAGCAAATAAAGTACTTGGGAAATGATTTTGAATGACAAAAGGCATAGCTGTCTCGGATTTAAGGCATTTCCCAGCCTTATTGGAATCTAACTAATTAATAAAAGTTAAGTATATTTACCATGTATGCAGGATGCTTTACTAGACATGTATAATGTGAAGGATTACTATTTAGTTGAACTAAGTCTTGGTATTGAAAGGGAAGTATCAAAAAAAAAAAAAAGTAAAGAAAAAGCAGAGTCAGACACTTGTGGCTCCTGCCTGTAATACTAGCTCCTCAGGGGGTTGAGATCTGAGGGTTGAAGTTCAAAGCCCGCCTAGGCAGAAAAGTCTGTGAGAATGTTAGCTTCAATTAACCAACAAAAAGCCAGAAGTGGAGCTGTGGCTCAAGTGATAGAGTACAAACCTTTAAGTTCAGGGACAGTGCCCAGGCCTTGTGTTCAGGCCCTAGGACTGGCACACACAAAAAAAGAATTAATAAGCTGTGTATTCCTGGGTTTTGGAAATCATCCTTCAATAAAACTAAGACACTACAGTCCTGGTTTCGGTTCGGGTTCGTGTGCTCTGTCTTTCCTACTTGTTGCCTTGCTCTGTGGAGTGTACCTATCTCTAAAATGGGAGCATTCGTACCCACAGTTACAAATAATCTGCTACCGAGCACCGAAGACTACTTACCAACACATTCATAGTCTTACTCACAAAAGGGTCCCACCATTCATACGCCAAACATCTTAACCTCTTCCATCTACCGGGGACGCTGGAGGGTCAGGTGTTGGCAAATGCTCCGCGAAGGTGAGGTTTCCCCCGGCTAAGCGAGCGTAGGGCAAGCCACATGCAAGTGGTAAATCAGTGACACCCAGTGGTTGCTGCTCTTATATGTATCTTGCTTTTTTTCCTATTTTTACTTTGCGCCCTAAGATTCTGTCCCCGATAAAAAAAAATGAGAGAAGGACTATGAGGACGTGGGAACTCAGGGTGCCTTGGGACAGAGGTTCTCGGCAGGGACATGACTTCCTAGCACCCAAAATGGAGAGAGAATGAACGGGAAGGTGAGGCGGGAAAACGGCCCAGGGAATTCCCAGCTCTGACATTTGCGTATGATTAAAGGGTACATTCTGGCTTCGCTGTCACTGTTGGATTTCCCAGGAAATGTTCCCACGAGGGACGTGGAACGTGACAGGCCAGCTGCCAGCTCAATTCCAACCTGTTGCAGATAGCCGGGAACGTTGCCTGCAAGTTGGCTTCCTGGGTGTAAGATCCAAAAGGCCCTCAAACTTCCTGTGACATAATCACGGCGGTGGAAATCCACCTGTGAATTCCAGCAAGGGCCTTGCACTCTCTTCAGTTCACACAGAAAGACTAGGCTGGCTAGGTAGAGGTGGCTCACATCTGTAATCCTAGCTACTCAGGAGACTGAGATCTGAGGATCGCAGTTCAAAGCCAGCCATGGCAGGAATGTCCTGGAGACTCTTATCTCAATGAACCACCAGGAAACCCGAAGTGGAGCTGTGGCTCAAAGTGGCAGAGCACTAGCCTTGAGCAAAAGAGCTCAGGGACAGCGCCCAGGCCTTGAATTCAAGCCCTATGACCAACAGAAAAATAAGAAAGAGGGAGAGAGAGAGAGAGAGAGGAGAGAGAGAGAGAGAGAGAGAGAGAGAGAGAGAGAGAGAGAGAGAGAGAGAGGAAGAAAGGCTCACTATGGGAAAAGGAAAAGTAGGGACTGCCAAAGAGGAGTGGCTTTTTAACGTGCCCGATGCCAACCTTCATTATATAATAAATGTTTACTCTGTGTGTGTGTGTGTGCGCTCGCGTGCGCGCGTGTGCACAGTGGTTCTAGGGCTTGGATGCAGGGCCTCTCATTCTGCCTTCTTGTTCATGGCTGGTACTCTAGCACCTCTGGGCCACGCAGCCAGTCCAGCATTTTGCTTATTCATTAAAAGTGGAGTCGCAAAGGCTTTACTGACCACCCTGACTTGGAACTTTAATGTTCCAGGGCTCAGCCTCCTATAGTAGCTAAGATTAGAGACATGAACCACTAGGGCTCACTTTATACTTTATTATTTTAACTGACAAACAAAATCCACATGTGCTTATACTCCACAACATGATTTTTCATATAGGGCTAAAGCAAGCTATTTATCTATGTTTTACCTAGTATGCTTCCTTTTCAAGGGTAGTAACACAAAATCTTCTGTTTTGGGGATTGTGACATACAGAATGTATTCTCATTAACTCTAGTCACCATAATGCACAACAGAAATTGAATGTTAATATCAGCTAATGTCAATGTTATTTAAATATTCATGGTATGCTCCAATCATAATAGATTGGAGGAAATGAGGAAATTGACTTATGAAGAAGTAACATGTACCCAACAGCACCATGCGTGGTCATCTGATGAGACAAACACTGTATCCTCTTATGGAAGAAGAACAGAGAGCAAAGGAATCTGAGCTAGTTCCCTCGATTGCACACTTAAGACATAGATTCATACAGAACTCCGGGGCTACAGTTACATCTCTGAAGCCCTGACCTCTGCATACCACCTTAATAGGGATTAAGTTTCAGAATTCATTGGGAGAAGACACATCCAAACTATGGCAGTCACATATGTATGGATGGTTTCAGAGGTTGTCATGTCTGTGTGAATACAATCTACAATGCCAACAAAAATCACCAATACCTCATTCTTCAGAATGTTTCCTGACATCAGCCGATGGATGCCTGGCTCTGTGTGTGTCTCCATGTGTATTCATCTACAAAACTGGCTCACTGGTTCACACAGAAATCCCATCCACCTGACATTCCCAAACTAGAGACCCAGGAGGGTGAGGAGTGTCATCTCAGTCTGTGTTCAAAGCACTGGCGTAGGCTCCAGTACAGGAAAAGACAGACTGACTTCCAACTGGAAAGCAGATAGGCAGAGAAAGCAAATTCCGGCCTCCCCCATAGATTGGATGAGGCCCAGGCCATGGTGAGGAGGTCTGTATGCTTTACTGATTCATGTGAGCCTTGCTCTGAGCCATCCTCATAGATAGTTCTAGAATAATGTCTAAATATCTGGGCACTTGGGAGACTGAACTCCAGTTTGACTGCAGTTGGCTTAACTTCATACTATAATTATTTGCCATTTTTGTTGTCGTCTTCTTCCTCTTCCTCCTCCTCCTCCTCCTTCTCCTCCTCCTCCTCCTCCTCCTCCTCCTCTTCTTCTTCTTCTTCATGTTGCTGCTATTTTAAGTTAAATAAATGAGTCACATTTACAGGTGTGACTAGCTATAATTGGAATAATTGGGATGTGCACGTGATATGTCTATAGCTGTCTTTGCATTGTAAAGTTTGGCTATCAGATTCACTTCTTTATGGCTGAGTTTAACATATTCTGAGATTTGTTCTCATTTTACTAGCTCAGTTCTGGGATGTGAGGTACAGTGTTAATGTCAGTGCACTACATTTCAGAATTCAATTTGACCTGGCATTTTATTCATGGCAGAAATAGTGTGTGTGTGTGTTTTAATCGGTGTTTCAACCATGGGTTCATTATTATTATAAAGAAATAGCCATACTGCTCAACTCAGAATAAGATACTTTACAGGAAATATATTAAATCAGAAGTCAAAGAAGCGCTGAATCCTTTCAATCTGTACATTAGGTAATGTATGTAGGATTGGGCCTACAATAGTTCCTACCCTCATAGGAACAAAGCAAAATACATTAAGATAAATTGATTTGATGTTATTTTCTGACCCTGTTATTTGTAGCTATGGGGTGGGGAATTCCTGGTTGTAAATCTACAGTCTTATCACCTTCAAATATATGGATTTTTTCTCTTCATAGCTACAGTAAGAATGTTTTATTCCCTTTGAGTGGTTGAATAGTGCATTATAATCCTATTAAGTAGGCATGGCACACCTAAATCATGCCTATTTAACATGCATAAATAGATAAGCATAGGAAAAGTTTGACAAATGTATAAAATTCTGCACAGCGAATTAAAAATATGGAAAAAAGGAAACAATTTAAACAAGCTCGATAGAGTTTTCTAGGGCTCATACTCTGGCATGCCTAGCTTTTAGATTAATCGATTCATCAAGTATTTGGTATACCAGAAGAACGGAATTCCATTTCCCTTTCAGAACGGAGTTTTCTAGCCTCTATAAGACACAGCAATGTGGTGACTATCTTACAGGTTCTGGGGAAATGACAGATTATTTTGAAATGACGGTTGTGTTGCTGTGCCAGACTCATTTCCCAAGTCTGCTCGACGTACATGAGGGAGAAGCATTCCATTTCTGCATTGCTTCTTGAGTATGAAGCCCGGTTCTCAGCCATCTCCCTCCCCTCCACCCCACTCCATTAATGTACTATTATTGGTCTATTTAGCTGAGACGGTGGGGAACAATGGATCATGCCGCCATTTTAATCAGAAGTGTCTTTTGTGCCTAGAAAATCTGATAGATCCAAAACTCTAACTTCTTAGGATCTCTTCCAGACTTCAGATGTTCCTCTTAACCTTTGCTAAAAGGAACAGTGGAACTGATTACTAGTAGCTACTCAACGGAATAGTTGCAGTTTCTATAAAAATGTGAAGTGGAACATGATCATTAAGTTGGGTAGGTAATCCAAGGTGTAGGCTACTTTAGATCTCACAGGCGGCAATTTTCTCTCTAGGAGGCTGAGTCGCGTGACATGTAGATCTTATTACTATCACCTAGTGTTCTGAATATGAGACTGGGAGAAGAGAAGTCACGTCTTGTCAAACTTTTAGCTTTCATGATCATCTCCCATTCATCAATCATTTTCTTGTCTCAGAGTCGCTGTGGCGGCCTTTTAATTGACAGAAATGACAATGTTGACTTCATTTGCAAACAATACAGCCCTCTAGGTTTTAACTCAAAAGCAAGATCTTGCTGGTATAGAGTGAGATGCTTGCTGAGAAAGGCTCTCGATTACACCATCGTGGGAAAAAAAAATGGTGACCGTTTTTCATCTTGTAAAAACACAAACGCGCCTATCACTCCCAATGGTCAAACATTGGCCCGAGTGTCACGCACCTTGCTGGTGCCCGTTTCCTGGCTACTCCCTTGAATCCTTAGAATGTTGATCTATTTCCCAGCAGCCTCTGCTCTCCCTGGCCTACAGTTAAACCCCCAACTGCCACAAGGCCCAAGAGAATGCTACCCAGTTGCCCTGGCCCCAAGTGCCAATACGAGGACTGGGAGCACCACGAGGGGGCTCTCTGTGCCTGGCTCTGCCTCACTGAGCTACGGTTTGCCCCTGGGCTTGGAGGCCCCTGAGAATGCTACCTGCAGAGAACCCCCAAAGAACGTCCTGAAGAAGATGAGGCCTGGTCTGGAGACTCTGACGCTCTGGCCGTGACTTTCATCCCCAGCTCCCCCCCCCCCCCCCAAAGATAGGAGCCCTGCTGAATGCAAGACTGAACCTGCAACAGAAGGGGCCTTCCTCTGGCCTCCAGGGAGCCAGGGAGTGTGTTACGGACACTCAAGATGCCCTGTCATTGTCCTGCTCCAGAGGCCTCCGAGTTAGTGCCTGGGGTTCCCTGACTCCATTTCAGAGAAGCCGCCGGCCTCACGGTGCTGACTGAGACCCTGGCTTTTTCCTTTTTTTGGAAACAGGAATCCTGATAGTCAAGCCCCAGCCCTTGGCAAGATGGAAAGTTGTCTGCATCATTGAAGTGAATCTCTGTTAGGACAGGGGGCTGCTGACCTTGTTACCCCGAAAGATAAAAGGCTAACTAGAAAGGAAGGGCAGAGACAGGATGGCAGAGAGCCTGGGGTAAAGGCTCAGCCTCGGTCCTCCAGCCTTCAACGATCAGTTCTTTATGTGACTTTGATTTTCACCTCCTCGCCATCGCCAGCCTGAAGGAAGTGCCTGGCTTGGCGCTCGAGCCCCTGTTCTCTGCGGGGTCTCCATCTCCTGGAGCAGTTCCACACTGTCAGCCGAGCTCACCTCTTGATGATCTCCCTGCTCGTTGGCAACCTCAAGTTGCGAGGGGGGGGGGCCTCCGGTGGCCCCCGCCGCGGGGGCTCTGGGCAGCGGCGTGGGGTCTTCCTATGAGAGGAAACACCAGCTCCTGGCCACTCCACCTTCCTCTCCTGGTCCTGCCAGCCGGCTCCTCCTCCTCCTGGTGTCGCTGTTTTGTCAGCACTCCCTTCTGGTTTGGGTAGAGGACAATGGACTCTCCTCCTCCGGTGGTGGTCCTCTCCCCACAGAGCTGAGTGCCAGCCTGCTCCAGTTCCTCCTTTAAATCCATCCTGACTAGGAAGTGGCTGGAAAACTCCTGGGGTCTCCTGCTGTGGATCCCGGGGGGGCCAGGGCTGCTAGGTGAGCCTGGAAGCGTTGCATGGCCTCCGTTCCTTCAGCCGCCAGCGTGCCTGCGCCGGCTGGAGCGCTGTTGAAAAGCGCAGCCATGGCTTCGGGGCCAGCGGGGGCCCACTCTGGGGCCTAAGAAAGAGCATTCTCGTCTGTTTTCTCCTTATCCACCCCATCGCTTCCCCAGGGAGAGCCCAGAGGGCCAGCTGGGCCGGTCGCCACCGGCTCTGCTGCCCGTCGGCTTTCAGGTCTCCCACATCCCCTGGAACCCCGGAGAGGCGATCCCTGCTGCCGTCTGGTCCTGCAACTCCTCAGGCTGCGACCTGTTCCGGCTCTCAGTACGCGTGGGGGACCGGCCGTCCCCAGGACTGCTGTCCTATCGGGCTCCCCATTGCTGTCGTCCTCGGGCTCGCCCGACCCCCTCCGGCATGCACGTGGGGGGCCAGCTCCTCTATGACATGCTGCTCTGGTAGCGCTGCACCTGCTGGCCTGGGCCTCTTCTCCCTGCTCAGCCTGAGGAAGCGATCCCGCAGCCCCGCCGGCCGGCGCTCGAGCCTCACGGCTTCCGGTGTCTTCATGTTATCTTCTGCCTGATGGTTCCAGACCCTAAGAGAACAGACACCTCTAACGCAGCTGCTGCCCTTCCTTCCTGCCCCAGGCTCCTATGATTGGGGTTTATGTTGTTCTATCAGGAGGAGCAGCTGGCCGGCCAGCCTCTCAACGCCTGCCTGCAGCTGCGGGGCATCCCCCCCCCCACGACTCTGCCTCGGCGGTCCCCACTAGCGTGGCGGGCGTGGCTGTTTCCCCCGTGGGCTCGTTGGTTCCGTCGAGTCGGTTTTGACTGCCGACGCTTGACCGGCCTCGTGCACCCTTTCTATTCTCAATGTGTGCATCCGCTTCACGGCGTGCGTGGCGGGGCGGGGCTTCGTGCTTCTGTGGGGTGCCCTCAGCGTGGGGGGGGGTCTCTGCCCATCCCAGGGCTCTGTCTGTGCGTAGTCATTTGACAACACCATCGTTTCCCCCCCCCCCCGCTCCCCCCCCCCGCCCCTCCAGCTGTGTCCGCCGTGCCCAGTCCCCCTCCGGGTCCTGCCCTGCCCGCTGGCCGCCGTAGGGTAGAGTGGGCAGGGAACGGAGAGAGACGAGGGCGCCTCCAACCGGGGAAGCTCCCCCTCGGGCCCGTGGGGAACGGCCATTCCTCCATCAATTGAATTTGGAAATCTCTCTCCTCTGGCTCCCGCGTGCTGCCGACGCAGCCGTCCACTGTCCGTGGTTCTTGTCCAGTGTTGGCTTTAGATCATCTCGTTCTTTGGTCACCTCGTGGACCCGTCCACGGACGTGCGCGTGGTGGGGAGGGCAGGCAGTCAGCCCCAGCTCTGCAAAAGACCTGAGGCCGACCAAACCCGCAACCCCCCCCCCCCCCCCCGCTTTCAGTGCGGCTGACGGCCGCCTCCGGGCCCAGAGCTCTCCCTGCTCATTGGATAACTTCTGGTGGCATTTGTTGGATCGAATTCATCCAGAACGCGCCTTGTCCTGCCCTTTCGGCTCTCTTGCGAGTGCATTGTCTGCTAGACAGCCGGAGTCCTGAACTCTTAGTATGGGTTTTCCAGATCCTTCATGTTAGCAGATGGGAGGCCGCCCCCCTCTCCCCCCCCAACGGGGTAGATTCCGTCGCAAGCTCATGGAGCCGTGCAGAATGTTGTGGTAGGGTGTAGGTCAATGAGACGGTCTTGGGGACAACGTTGGAGGTGAGGGCTTTTGTCGGCCTGGTAGCTCGGAAGTTACGCTATACCAGTGATGCCAGCCGCCCCCCCCCGCCCCCCCGGCCCTGACAGGTGGCAGAGGGCGGTCGAGATGCCCGCAGGTGCCCTCAGGCGAGCTGGAGTCACCAGCACTGCTCGGCTGGTTTGCTGGTTAGGTTTGACTTCGTGCTTGGGTCCAGTGGAGGCGCACTAGGGCTGTTTTCCTGCTGATATTCTCTCAGCCTTTTCTTGGTTGCAGCCGATTTTCTCGTCTGGTTTGTTCAGGTATCCGGGAAGTAGGTCGGGGAAGGCAGGGAGAGGGGGGACAGGGCCGGGGACGGGGAGCGGGGTGCCCCGTTGTAATCCGGGCAACGGTCCCACTGACGCCACGGTGGCTCTGTTGTCAACCAGGGTGAGCAGATCCAGCACCAGGGCGAGCTTGACCTAGATCTTGCACTCTGTTGGTGGTGAGAAAGATAAAAGGGAAATGCGTGGGGGGGGGGGGGGTGCGGGGTAGGGGGTTCGGGGGAGGCCGGAAAGGGCATCTCCCCCCTAAACCAGGATTCTGAGTCACAGTGAAATGGAGGAGCACAGCCCAGGGGTGCCTCCCCGCCCGGACCCCTGTGCACTGCCCTCGGGCTGCAGGGCCCAAGGGGGAGTGGAAGAGAAAGGGGCCGGGAGGGACAGAGCTTCGCTTCCCGGTCCTTCCCCTGGACTCCTCACACTTTCTCATTGTAGAAACCGCCTCCAAGGCATCTCCGCGGGGGTGGGGGTGGGCAGTCTCTGGCCATGAGCCCACCCCCCCACCCCCCCCCCCCCGGGCCCCCTGACCTCGGCATAGCCGACTCTGGTCCTTCCTCTCCTCTCGGCTGCACCGGGGCCGAGCTCCCACCTCCTGGCCCACCCTCCGGCCTCTCAGAGCGGCCCAACCAACCTTGCCCCCTCCACTTCCTCTCTACCAGGACTTCCCACGCTGGAAACAGAACTCGCGACGATGAGCGTGGGATCTGGGCGGGGGGCGGGGGGGTTGGGGTGGAGACAAGGAAAGGGTATATGTATTTTGCCAGGTTAAAATGAGGAGTGCACGGGCTGCTAGTGAAATGGAAATAAGAATGTAGTTCTATTTGGGGGCAAGGATGGTTTGTTTTTTTTTAAAGGTAAGCCTTGACACTCTGGCTTAGTGGTGACGCGGGGTGGGGGGGGCCGGGTGGCAGCCAGCGGCCCTGGGGGAGGGGGGTGTCCCCTTATTTCCCAAAGTGCTGGTTCTCGTCGCCAGGTTTATACCTTTTGTTATGCCTGGTGTTGGCTCACTTTGGTGAGGACAGCGGGGAAGGGGGAGGGAAGGGCAGACGCTCTTCAGCTCCCTCGCGTGCGGGGACGGGAGGTTAGGGACGGAGGAAAACAAGTCTGTGGAACATGTTAAGGGAAAGCTGGTTAGCGGGGTGCGTGGGGGTGGGGGTGGGGGCTAAGGCCACCGCTGCGAGCACGCTTGGTCCGTGGCAGTCGCCAGGGGCCTGCCACCGTGCCATCGTGGTGCCATCGTGACGCGAGGCGGAGTCACCCGCGTCTCACGAAGATTCAGCCAGCAGAAGCCCGACGAAGACTCAGCCAGCAGAAGCCCGACGACGCTTGCTGCTGCTCTTCAGCACCCGCCAGCTCACCGCGGCCGCGGGGCTCCGTGCTTCCCACTGGAGAGCTGAGAGACGGCGGGATTCCTACAGGAGAAAGGAGCCCGGTTCTTCCATGGAAGCTTCAGGCCAGTTGAATCCTGTATGAAACCCGAGTTCTTTCCATCTTGGCATTAAAGTTTGGCATGACAATCAGAACAGAAGAGGTGCGTATGTGTGTGTTGCATATTTCTTAGAGGGGGCAAATTTTAAATCCAGTTTTATATTTTTATCTCGTTCAGATTGCTGTGTTTTTTTTTGTTTTTATTTTTCTTTTTGGACAGTCCTGGGGCTTGAACTCAGGGCCTGAGCACTGTCCCTGGCTTCTTTTTGCTCAAGGCTAGCACTCTGCCACTTGAGCCACAGCGCCACTTCTGGCCGTTTTCTGTATATGTGGTGCTGGGGAATCGAACCCAGGGCCTCATGTATAGGAGGCAAGCACTCTAGCCACTAGGCCATATCCCCAGCCCTTGTTTTTTTTTTTTTTTTTAAAGACAGGATCTCACTGTCTAACCCAGACTGGAATACAACCTGCGACCTTGTGGCTTCCGTCTGCTATTATAAGTGTGTGCTGCCTTGTCTACCTAGAAGACTACATTTTTTTTTAAAAAGGGGAGGGGGACAGCTTCCTGTGATTTATCCGTCTCCAATTTTAACGGGCGAAGTAGCGAGCGCTAAATACGGAGATGTAGAATATTGTCAGGACATGAACTTGAGCAGCGAGCCACGAGGAAAGATGGCCCTCTCCCTCCTCAGCCCTCAACCAGCACCCCCCACCACCACCACCAATAAATCAGGCAGAGTGCTTCCCAGACAAGGAGTATGTATGTCCCCGTGGACCAAGCTGAGCTCCCACAGTGATCAGTGGATTCTCAGCGGGCCTTGGAGGGCTCTGGAGATGCCAGCACCCATCAGCCACGCCGGGCGGGGCTGGGAGCCTAAGCCAGAGAGTGGGATAGGACTCAGAAGTGAATTTGGGGCCAGAACTTAGGTTTCTGATCCTCATAGCATTTTCTTTGTTGGAAGGGATTGGCTGAGCAGCTCGGGGACTCTGATTTTGCTTCCTTCTCCTGAATGATTTTGTGTCTACTGGCTCGTCCCCCCCATCTCTTTCTCGGGAGATCAAGGGGCAGGTCTCCAATTGCCTTCACCCATGAGCATGGTGTTCTGGGGTTACTTAAGGTCTTGAAGTTCTTTCTACTCCTTTTGGATGTGATAGGATGGCACAGTTAATATATCTACAAAGCTATTCAAAGTCAAAACCATAGATCACACACACACATATACATATATACATATATACACATGTACATACATGCATGCATACATAGGTATTGGAAAATGTTAAACTTGAAAAAAATAATGGTTGAACACATTTCTTGTCAAAGTTTAAAAGTGGGAGCAATTAAAAGCTAAAAATCTGAATAGACTACATGGTACAAATCATGTCACATTCTAGGCCCAGGTTAAGATCTTTATTACTGCACTGTATCACTACAACTTAAAATCTTGCAGGAAATATAATCAAAGATAGGAATTTACTTTTGTGTGGTACAATTATAACTTTTTTTTGAAAGTAATTTACTTGTCTTTAAAATCTTTCTGTATTGCGTATGTAAGTTTTTATAGTAAGAAAAGCTATTTAAAAACTACCAGCTATTTTTTTTTCTGTTTCCTTTTTCATACCAGCTAATATGTAAGGTTTCCTGGAACGACAATAGATATATGTTCTAGTAGTAGGCCATGGGGCTATAATTTAGGAAAGAGGGAAGAGGAGAGGGCACTGTTTTAGAGTGCGTGTGTGTGCGTGCATGTGCGTGTGTGTGTGTTTGTGTGTGACTGTGCCTGGGCTATGAATTCAGAGCCTGAGTGCTGAGCTTTTTTTTTTTTTTTTTTTTTGCCAGTCCTGGGCCTTGGACTCAGGACCTGAGCACTGTCCCTGGCTTCTTTTTGCTCAAGGCTAGCACTCTGCCACTTGAGCCACAGCACCACTTCTGGCCGTTTTCTGTATATGTGGTGCTGGGGAATCGAACCCAGGGCCTCATGTATACGAGGCAAGCCCTCTTGCCACTAGGCCATATCCCCAGCCCTGCTGAGCTTTTTTGATCAAGGTTGGGACCTACCACCTGAGCCACAGCTCAACTTTCAGCTTCTTTTGGTGGTTCGCTGGCGATAAGAGTCTCATGGACTTTCCTGCCTAGGCTATCTTGTGACTTCAATCCTTAGGTCTCAGCCTCGTGAGTAGCTAGGGTTACAGGTGTGAGCCACTGGCGCCCAGCCGTGTTTAGACATTTTTATGTCTATAAACAACAGACATCACGTTCTTACACGAATTGCCTGCAACCGTCCACTTTCACATCAGTTGACTCTGCCTGGCAATGCACAGTGCTGGGTTCTGACAACCCAGAATGCAGCTTTGCCTTTCTAAGAACAGTTTTCTTTCCAGAAATTACTTCTTACTCAGCCGAGCGCAGCTGTTCCCCTAGGATGGAGATGGGCACAGAACCTGAATTTAGCCACTGAAACCTCCTCTTCCCCATCCATTTGAATTTTCCAGGAGAAGGATTGAGGCTCTCAAGGACAAGCGCCTTATTTTTCCCGCTTCCTCGTCTTGAAATGTTTCATTAAATGCCTGTTCCCAAGACTAAATCATTCCCCTCTGCTAATGAGAATTAGTTTCCTTCTCTTGTAACGAAACGACTCGTGCAGAGCGTCAGAGCTGGACGGACAGCTGCGTGTTCATCTCCATGGCTGCCTGGCTGTTTTGCTTCAGCTCTGGCCCAATCCAAGGTCACTGGGCCAAGTGACCAGCTAAGGAAGGACTGACGAGGCGCCGTGTAGAGCCAAAACCCCCTGGCGGGGCCCGAGGCAGCACGGTGAGGTCAATAGCATTCCCTTGGCCATCCCAGTTAGCCTGGTTTGGTTGGCATGATCCGAGAGCGCGATCAAAGACCTCCGTGGGAACTGGATTCCTATTGCCAGCCTCGCTGAATCTGGAGGGAGCCCTGCGAATGAGAAGGACCCCACAGGACTGGGCCCGGGAGTTTCCAGCCTCCCTGGGCTCCAGAGCCATGCCATTATTTGGAGCCTGTAAGAGTGCACTCTGCCTGGGGCCCGTGTCTCACACCTAGAATCCTAGTTACTCAGGAGTTCAAAGCCAGCCGGGGGCGGGGAAAGCCCACGAGATTGTTTTCTCTAATGAGCTACTCCGAAAAAAAAAAAAAAAGCCAGAAATGGCGCTGTGGGTCAAGTGGTAGAGCATTAGCCTTGAGCCAAAAGAAGCACAGGGACAGCGCCCAGGCCCCGAGTTCGAGCCGTCCCCCCCCCACCCCGAGTCCTCCCGTGGCTCTCACGTGGCCCATCCCTGTGGCAGAGTGAATGAATGGTAGTCAGGGTGACCCCAGCCTTCAGCAGCAAAAGTCTGGAACAGGACGAGGAGGAGCCTCCCCAGGAGATGAGGAGCGGGGCTCCCAAGGTAGGGCACCCCTTCGCAGTGGTGGCGGCCCGGGAGTGGGGAGCCATGTGCTGGCTCCCTCATGATTCTGTGATCACGTAGTTGGGAGGAGCTCCGTTCATCGTCTCGGAATGCGGCGTGGTGTTTCCTGGGTGGGTGGCGTGGCCAGCCTGGTGCCATCGGGAATGCGGTCGTGGTCTGTCTTTCCAAGGACTTCTTTGTCCCATATCCTGCGTGTGTGTTCCTGCTTCCTTTGTCTCAGTTGTATTGTTTTCCTTTGGTGCTGGGTGAATTTTAACCTAAGATCCAGTGTGCTTTTCAAGAGTCCTTGGCGGGGGGGTGGGGGGGGGTGGGGGGGGGAATCTGCTCGGACTGTAGACATGGCTCCCTAGTGGCTAGCTCTGCGGATCTCTTCTTTCCCTTCCTCTGCACTACTTTCTATAAATAAGAGTGTATACATGTGCAGATATATGTCTCCCTCATGCAAGTGCTCTAGGAGACATTTGCATGCAGCTGAAGGCTTCAAACAGGGGAGGACATGAGCTAGGAAGGCTTCTGGAAAAAAAAAAATATCTCAGAGAACTGTAACCCACTAAGACCCTGCTCTACAGGGGAGCTTACAGGTCCCATTCAAAAGGCTCAGGCCTCAGGAAGCCGGAGTGATTACAGAAAACCTGACGGACTGTCCAAAGCTCAGAATAGGGTAAATGAGCTGCTGCTGATTTGAGAGACTCCTCATCTGAAAACCAATTTTGGAAGCCGTGTCTTGAACCATCTTTGAATCCACAAACCCAAGAGAGTTACCACGTCATTTTTAGGGTCAGACAAACAACATTGCTGCGGACAGACTCCCTACTTGTGAGTTTAGGATTTTAAGTCGGCATAAAACTTGGGGGGGGGGGGTTCTAGGAATAATGATCCACAGTGGGGAGAAATTCCCTCGCTCATAGTAATCCTTACTGAAATCTTGCCTCCTGGTTCAACCTTGAAATTTCACCCAATCTGGTCCCTTCATGTCTGCAGTTCACCACTAGATGGCAACATTGCTCTTTTGTGGTTTGCTTTGGACGCCCATGAAACAAGATGGATTAATTTTTTTCCAAACCCAATTTAAAAAGAAACGGCCAAAGCCAGTCATTTCAACACACCACTTTGTAAAGCCAGGACAGAACACACGAAATTATTAACTTGCAACTGTCTTGCTTAAAAAGTGTCCTAAACAAGATGTCCTTGGAGAGCAGCCATTGGTACCCACCTCGGCAGGTGGGGGGGGGGGGGGGGGCTCGGCCTTCAGGTCCCTGTGATGACATGAAACCACCAAGATACTGTTTTCCACCCACTCAAAACCTCTTTTTGCAACACTTTGAAGAGCAGTGTTTTAGGCTCAGTAAATGAACGAAGAAGTAAAAGAGGCCAGGAACTTAGTTAGCCCCAGAGCTTCTGAACATCTCAAGCACAAGAAAGCTGAGTTCCTGGAAGAAGTTTCAGAGCCCCAGCCATTGAACTATTGAGTCCCTGGGTGTATCTGAGCGCTAGCGAGGGCCTGCATGTGGCACCGTGAGAGAGAGAGAGAGAGAGAAAGAGAGAGAGAGAGTGCTTGCCAATGGCATCACTAGTCCTGTGTTTCATAGAGTGACAGTTCTCAAACGAGAGTGGTGGATTTCTGCAGAAGTAATTTCATACATTCCAGAATGAGCTCCCTATATATATATATTTTATTCTTTATTAAAGGTTAAGATGGGCAGCTTTTAAAACTCACGATTATTTTAAAAAATTTAACCACATGAAATGGTAATTTTTTTTGTCACGTTTTTATTTCTTCCCTTGCCTTCTCCTTTCCTCTGCTTCCCTTTCCTCTCCTTTCAGGTCATTCTGTGCACGTCTCTCTCTGCTCTCTCTCTCTCTCTCTCTCTCTCTCTCTCTCTCTCTCTCTCTCTCTCCTCTCTCTCCCTGTCTCTCTGTCTCTCTTTATCTCTGTCATTACTTGATCTGTATCACTCTTTGGTTTAAGGCCATAGATTGAAGTCAATGGATCTCTGATCAAATATCACTTGCTCTGACCCATTTGCATCAATTGAGCTCATAAGATTTTTTTTCTTTCTATACTAACGTATTTCCTTGCTTTATAGTTGAGATATATATCATGAGAAGCCAGGTGTCCGTGGCCCATGCTTGTAAGCTTGCTTGCTCAGGAGGCTGAGATTTGAGGGAAAAGGTTTAAAGCCAGCTTGGGCAGGGAGGTTAATGAGACTCTTGCCTCCAATTAATCCTCCTCAAAAAGCCTTGAGTGGAGCTGGCTCAAGTGGTAGGACAGTAGCTTTCAGTGAAAAAAAAAAGCTCAGGGGACGGTGCATGGGCCCCGAGATCAAGGCCCCAGGACCAGCAAAAGGAAAAATAAAAAAGTATCATGAAGATATCAAGGGGATGAGTACTTAAAAAGGACGAATCTTTTTCCAAAATTAATTGTTGGACAGACATGAAGGTTGCTTTCTTTACAGGTTTTCAATTATTAGGCATACTGCTTTAGCCGTTAGAGCAGTTTTATCCCCAGAGGGAAATAATACAGCACAATACCACCGCAGGACTTTTCTGGGAGAAAGAGATCAAACATATTGTCTGTGAAACTTACGGAGGAGATCTTTCCTGGCAAGAAGGCAATGCCCTGAGAAACTTAACGCATCCTTACGTTTTCATGCGTGTCTTTTGTTTCTTTGGTTCTTTATGAGAGCCTCGAATTTAAAGGCAGAAAACTCTGTATAATAGTGTCTTTTCGTTTCATAAAAGCCACTTCTAATAATAAAAGACAATTGCAAGGCGTGGGGTCGCTGGTGACTCACACCTAGAGACTGAGATCTGAGGACCACAGTTTGAAGCCAGACTGGGCAAGAAAGTCTGTGTGACTCTCATCTCCAATGAATCACCAAAGAGCCAGAAGTAGAGCTGTGGCTTAATTGCTAGCCATGAGCAAACGAAAGGTGTGGGACAGAGCCCAGACCCTGAGTTCAAGTCCCAAGACACACACACACACACACACACACACACACACACACACACACACACACAGAGCGCCAATGACCAAATAAATGAATGAAAGGAAGGAAGAACAGGCAATGAACCACAGCAAGAAAACGGAAGTGTGCCCTGGCCTCACAGTGAGCAATCTCTTGGGGTGGGTGTTTGATTTTCGGCGTCATAATTGGATTGCACACTTCCACATGCTTGCTTTCCGGTGTTGGTGGTTGGCGACAGCGCACACTGCTCGTGTGTTTCACGTGTTTCGTTTCCGAGGCGGGCGTTCCCGAGTCCACCCACCGGGCCAGCAGGGGGACCCGAGCTCTTCTTAGCTGTCTGGGGTCAGGGCCAGGACATATGTGTGTCCCAAGAAGCACTCTTCCCTCAGGGTTTTATTCCTCCTTTCTCTCCTTTGAAAAAAAAAATATGCAAGGGAATTACCTGCAGAGAAGGCTTAGCTTTGCATGCACACAGAAAAAACAGGCGAGAATTAAATCCTGCCTCTTTCCTGCCAGCGAGGGTCTGTGGTTTTGATGAGCAACCATCACGGACACGACCAATCAACTTGCTTTTAATTTTTAAAAGACCACTCGAGAGGTGTGCTTCGCCAACGCCTTGTTCCTCGTGCAAACTAAAAAAATTAAACTATGAAGGTATGGTTGTTGTGGCTTGGGGGTTGTTATTATTTTTTTTTTTTGAAGAAAGGACAGAAGGTGGAAGGGAAGGAAGGCCTCTGGATTGAGAAGATGCTGGATTTTTGAGGAAAGGAAAGCCCGCTCCTGGTTTCTAGATGTTTCCCTTCCTGCAGAGCCGGCCGCCTGGACCTGCTCTCTTCACAAGGAAGCCGAGCTGACAGCGAGGATTAAAATGGCTTGTTCAATGAGCAGCAGGCCGGAGCCGCCACCTACAGAGGAAGGGCTAGGGCTCTTCTCCCGAGGACTCAGTTTTGTGTTTCCATTTCATTATGTTTCCACGGTCCCTTATTTTGACAAGCTATCGAAAGTTTGGAATGAAGATGGGCTTTTTTTTTTTAAACTTGTTTGCTGAAAAAGAGACCGTGCCTCTTCTAACGGCACACACGCGGGCTACGCCGTTAAGCACAGAAGATTCCCCACGTGTGGGCAGTCTTGACGCACAGGGACCACGACACACGTGCTGATTGCTTTAAAGAACCAGACCACTCTCCACAAAGGAAAGGCTCCCGGCAACGCGGCCAGGAAACTTCTGGATCCTCCACAAATCGTTAACTGCAGAGTGCTCGCTCTGCCTCCTTCCCCTTCGTCTGACATGAGCCCCAATGACTTATCCACACATCCACCCTAGTCTTTACTTACTTTTGGATCTTATTAAGTCTTATCATCCTCTTTAAGGTGTTGTATAAAGGAGTCGTTCTTTTTTTTTTTAGTGTGTGTGTGTGTGTGTGCGCGTGCGTGCGTGCGTGTATGTGTGTGCCAGTCCTGGGGCTTGCACTCAGGGCCCGGTGCCGTCCCTGAGCATTTTTGCTCAAAGCTACCACCCTATCACTCACTAGACCAACAGCTCCATCTCTGGCTTTGGGAAGGTTTTTTTTTTTTTTTTTTGGTGATTAATCATGAGAGCCTTATGGACTTTTCCTGCCTGGGGGTTGGTTTTGAACCATGATCCCCAGATCATGAACAGTTAGGGTTACAGGCATGAGCCACTAGCGCCGGTGGAGTCTTTACTTTTTGGGGTACTTGGCAAAGTCTGCCTCTCATTGCATGAAAGACAATTTTCTTTTCATTTGATGAGAATATCGTCTTAAATAGACTTCCATACATGTGGCGTGATTGAGTTTTTTCTTATTAGAACAAATGAAGAACATTTCTTTCCTTTGCCAGAAAAAAAAATACACCAAATTCTATCTGCTTGGTCATCTGGCTTTTAAAATCTGGTGAATTTCCTAGTGAATTCAATTTAATGTTCTCAGTCACTTTAAACTTTTCATTAACTTCCCTTACCAATGGGAGGGCTCACTGATATAAGATGATGTGAAATAATAAATATTGAACTAACAGAAACTCAGGATATAATTTCAAAAGTCATACGTGCTATATGGGACACATCTAGGATATTCAATTCTAAATTTAGTGGCTGACTCACAGAAATAATACAATGATTTACAAGTAGGCAGATTTATTTTCTTCTGCTTCATAGAATTTAACTCATTGACTTAATTGGACTTACAAATAGTCTAAACATTCCAGCCTTGTTCTTTTATCACAGGATTTTCAGGTATTTGCATACAGTAATTTTTTTCCCCCTTTGTATCTCCAAGGGAAAAAAGAAGTCTGTGCTGTTTAAAGAATTTACATTGTGTGTCTCCATTTCAGTCATTTGCAAAGGCAAGTAAAAGGTTAGCAAATAATACAAACACCTAAAACTCAAGAAGTGCATATTTCTTTAACAGATAGATGTAACTACATGGCTTTTTAAAGGGGAAAAGACTAAGAAGTATTGCTGATTTTGTTGAGATGTGACACTATCGCAATCAAAGAGAAAAGCTGTTTTCATCTGGACAGTTTTTCTGCATGGCCAGGTGCTAAGATTTCTCTTCACACGGATCGGGAACAAACAGTATGATTTTAGGGAGAAAGGTTTCAGTGTAGTGAAATACAGAGATGGGGAATGATTGCTAAGAGTGACTGTTTGTGGGAGAAAATCTTCAAGCAGGCTCAGAAGAAACCACGCAAGTGGCACTGACGTACAGAGTGGGGGAAATTGTACACCCCACGAGGAAGGTGTATGTGTGTTGGTGCACGTGTATGCATGTGTGTTTGTGTGGATACGTGTGTGCACATGTGCATTCGTGCATGGGCATTGTGCATGTGTGCATGTGTGTACACACGTGTGTGTGATCTTCTGCCAATGCCCTTCACCCCTATGCTACCTGGAGAACAAGGACCAGGGGTCTGCATGGTCATTGTCTCGGTTTCCAGGACCGAGTCCCACAAAACCCAAACATTTGGTCTGCAAAGCGAGAGAACCCAGTTCCAGATAAAACCACAGACAATGTCACCACCACCACAATGTCACACCAGCTGTGGGTTTGGGGACCATCGGAGCCGGAAGGATGGCGGAGACGCTGAGTCCAGCGGTGGGAAGCTGGGCCCGGGGAAACCATGTCTTTCTGGGGCGGGTCCCCGCAGACCCGGCTTCGCCCCTGTGCTGGAATGGATTGCTACACCCCATCTTTCCTCTACCCCACCCACTCCCTTCTGCCTCTGTCTTCTCAAGGGGAAAAAGGATTGAAGTACTAGTCTGAGTACCTGTTGGGTGCTATTCAGGTTAAAGAACTGACACATGGTGTAAGCTGGACCCCAAGTACAGAGCAGGGTCTGGGGGGTTTGCTTCCATGCCATTCCAGCTGGCTTTCCTTCGGAACGTCGGCAAGCGCGGGATACCACTTACTTCCTTACTCCAAGGCTCGTAGGATGCCAACTGTGAGTCAGACCATTGGTGAATGCTTCCAGGTGACCTGTGGGAAGAACACAAGCATCTACATTGTAGGACCCAGGGACAACGAGTGTCCGGATTTTTCTTTCTGGTGCTTTGCCCTTGGGAATGGAACATGGTTCCTCGGGATGATGGGAAGCGCCATTCACCGTGCAAGAGGCAGTTAGGCTACCAGGTAACGCTCAGAATGGAAATCCAGAAAGAATCAGCTCGATATCCACCCAAACCTCAGATTCCTCAAAATGCTGCAAACCGAGGCTTTACTATAAAGAAAACAGTGAAGGCAGAGATTGATCTAGAAATACAATGAAGGTAAAACACTGGCCATCTGTGGACCCTGACAAGTAACTTTGAGATGTCGGTTGTGATGCTGTTTCCGTGTTGCTGGGGGGTCACACGTGCTAGAACAGCACCCTCCCGCCGGATAGCCACACGCCTAGGCCTGTGATAATCGCTTATTCATGCAGCAGGCAGTAAGGAATGGTTGAGCAATAGAGATGTGTCAGGAACTAGGTTCAATGCTGGGAGAAAAGAGCAAGGGAGGCCCAGCTCCACCTCTGACGGCAAAGGCCCACTGCCAAGTGCATACTGGCGTGTTCCGGGCACTAAGATCAGGGAGGACCGAGAACCGTTTCAGGAGCGAACGATCCACTGGGTCCGGGTGCAGAAGCGGCTCGACTTGGAGCATGCCCAGTTTACGGACCATGCCGTTCTGAATGCTGTAGTGGGGAGCTCAACTTCTGTCACGTTTCTATTTTTACTTTTGCCATTACTATTATTATTATTATTGTCTGTTGTAGGGCTTGAACTCAGGGCCTGGGCACTCTCCCTAAGCTTTTGTGCTCAAGGCTAGCTCTCTACCACTGTGAGCCACAGCTCCACTTTCAGCTTTCCATGACTCATTGGAGATACGAGTCGCTCAGGCTTTCCTGCCTGGGGGCTGGCTTTGAACCGTGATCCTCGTATCTCAGCCTCAGGAGTAGCTAGGATTCCAGGTGTGAGCCACCAGCACCAGGCTGAGCTCAACGTTACAACCGAGGCCTGGAAATGGAGGTTATAGACTAGAGGCAAAGGGGTGAACTGCTATCTGGGGAACGATACTCTGAGGGTTGAGGATGCCCGTTGACCAAGCCTCCACCTGCCAGCAAGCACACAGTGAGCGGTGTTACACCTATGGATCTTAAAAGACTTCCTGTGGCATTAGAGGTGATTATCTACTTATGTATCCTGAAGTAGGGGTGCAGTGGGGTTTCAATTGAGCTTGTGAGTGCCACGTATCTTGAGCAGCATCTGCCTTTCCATCCTTCTCCTGCATCTCCGTCCCCCGGGTTGATCTGGCCCCGGGTTCACATACATACACCGAGTAGTATGGCTGCATTCTTACCATGGCTTTTCGTGCCCTCCACCTCTTTGCGCCAAATCTCAGCAACACCCGGCATCCTTTTGTATCGTGTGGCTTGCATCTTTTGTGGAATGATGACAGAGAGGAGGAAAGAAAAAGAAAGGAGGAAGAAAGAAACTGCAATCCTCTCATTAAGCACATTGATTTTTTTTTTAAGTAGCTCTACTGCCCTGAGTGGAGACAGAGGCTTTGTGTGAGATTCCGCATCTATTTTCACGATTAAGGACAGGACCCACGTGGATTTGGCGTTTTGGGGCCGACCCAGGGCCTTGCTCTTCGGCTCCGCATTCCTCCGCTCTGCACACCTGTGCATTTAAACAGGTGCAGCGCCGACGTCCGTACCCAGCAAGGGGTGGGAGAAAAGACTTGCGTAGCCAGTTGATTCTCAATTGCCTAATAGGTTACATTCAAACAAAGGAAGTCTTCAACCTGATTGGAATTAAACTCACATCGACTTCGCACCTGCTTCATCTTTCACAGATGCTGGGGCCTGGATTCATGGGGCGTCTGATGGGTGCTAATCGGGGGTGGGGGTGTGTGTTCCCAAGCTTGTCTTGCTTTTCTTAAACTATTAAGAAAGAACAAAAAGAAAACATTATTTAGAATAGAATCGGTTTCCAGGAAGGGAAGAAAGAAAACGGAGAATTTATTATTAAAGAAAGAAATAGAGCCAAGGTGGAAAGAAAAAAAAAAAGGCTGTCTCCTATCTCCTGGCCAGGTGCTGTGTGCATATAAATGTTTCAAGTTAAGCTTTAAGATCAAGGGAAAGTCTGTAGGGAGTCTTGTTTCCTAGAGGTCTGCTGGCTGGAGCTGCTCCTGAATACCGGCTGCCCATTTTTATTTGGTTATTAAGGATTAAAGGAGGCGACGATTCTGGGCTCGTAGCTCCTTGCTTTCCATTAACTTTGTACAAGATAGTGCAACGCAGGCTTCCTAGGAGCGGTTTGCATATGGGTTCCGTTCTATCAGCTCATCTCCTTGCCTGTTATCTTGTGTGTATCTTTAATGTGAAATTGCCAGCACCACCTCCCCGCCTCCCCCGGAGCTCAAACTGGAAGAAAGCTGCCTAGTTGCAATGATTGAGCATCTCTGTGCCCCTCAGAAATCCTCCTGGTTTTCACGGGAGAGTGGAGGAAAAGATGAAAAGAATTTTTCACAGCAGAGAGCCGGGCACCCTCGATACAGCGGGTTGGCAATTGCCTTGGACAGCTTCTCGTTGTGGTCCGATTTCTCTGGGCCTTCGGTGTCTGGACTCACCATCCCTCTGTGTCCATATTTAATTGTTTTTCTTTTTGGTTGTGGTGGTTTGTTTCATAGCTTATGGTTAAAAAATTACGGGGGTGGGGGGAGGAATCCAGTGTTATTTCCCTTACGCAACTAGGTGTAGTGATGAAGCCACACCCGCTGGAGGAGGTGACTGGATGGTTGACTATCCTGGCTGTCAGCAGCTAGATCCTAAGTGTTTGCCTCAGTAACAGGGCACAGCCTCCAGCGACAACAGAGGAATGAGCCTGTGGCCTGCTGCAACCCCAGAGAAGCTCTTCATCCATGCTTTTCAATCTCACACAGCCAGGAGGGACCACACGTGTGACTCTCACCAAACCAAGCCACGCGTCCCATATCTCCCCAACTAGCCAGTCTCAAAAGTTGGCATGAAACCTATGTATCTTAATTTAAGTGCTCAAGATGTCTAGCAGCATTATTGCGGCTTCTATACCACGTGACTGAGGAGAAGATCCACCAAGGATCTAAGACGCTGCCTCTTAGAATGACACGCATGGAAATTCTTACATGGTCAAAGCCAATTAATTTTATCTTCTGTCATGTCTTAATTTCACATGTGGTGGTTATTTTAAAAGTTATAGTTAATCATTATAATTATAGTCCATAGTCATTCCTATTTAATGATGAGCTGAGTTACAGTTTCCAGACCTGCAGTTTAACTTCGGTGTATTTGTTCTGTTGGAGAGGGAATAAGAGCCTCAGGATAAAGATTTTTTTTTTAAAAAATGTGAGTACTCTGTGTTGTCCTTCTTGCTGTGTGTCGGTGCTCTTCCACAAACTGCCTTTCCCTGCTTTCTGAGATGGCAGGGAAACCACCCTAGGAGCACCAGTGCCCAGGACAGAGCATGGCATCCATTGTAGGGACCCACTCACTGCTTGCATTTATTTTAGCAACCAGTCCTCGCCTGGCCAGCAACCGAGGGCTTCTGAGTCTGCTCAAGGCCATTCGTGGGATCCGACTCATCCCCGGCATCTCCCAGCAGAGATTTCTTCAAAACACAGGAGGCCTTTAAGGAGACAAGGCCCCGTGGTCTCACTCGTGCACGTGCCAAATTCCCACCCCGTTCCTTCCACACGTGGGTAACGAACGCCTGGGTCGCAGCACCCAGCAGCAGGCTAGAGAGAAGTCGGTGGCTTTGGACAGCTCAGAGAGCCGGGTGCAGCCGTCCATGAAAACATGCAGCTTGGAAGGGCTTGGGCATCGCGTAAGGCCCGCGTTCAGTGGAGGCCGACGAGACCCAGAACTGTCACGACGGGGGACGGGGTCGGGGGGGGGGTGGGGGCTTCCCACTAAAATCTATGCTTCCAGAATGCGTGGAAAAAGACGTCCTAGTTGCCACATATTGGCCAGATTTGTCCTTTCATACTGTTATTCTATCAGTATAATTCTGCTTGGGGTTGGTTGAAGGTTTTGAGTGTGTGTATGTTGTTGTTAAAGGGAAAACGACATAAGAATGGAGCAAACCAACAGCATAAAAGTGACAATTTGGGTGGTCTCAGGAATGTCAGGCTGGGGATTCCTCTAGAACATCTGTAGGTTTCTTTATACTTTTTCAGGAACTTCTGTATCTGGGATAACACCTTTGATCCCATAGCATGATATGATTCACAGAGTTCATTTCCAGGCATTTTAAATAACTCTATGGTTATGAGCTGGTTAGAACAGATTTTCTTATTCCCATTATATGGACAGGTAAGCAGAGACTCGGGGATACAGTAAGGATCACCACTGAGGGGTAGAGACCGGAACTTCTCTCTCAACCCAGGCATCTTCCTATCACTCTCCCCTGTTCTGCTGTGGTTCTAAACCAACTCTAAATATTTCACTAGATTTAAACAGGATCACAGCCAGGCCCCACAGCTCAAGCCTGTGACCTTAGCTACTTGGAGACGGACTGCAGGGGCTCATGGTTCAAGGCCAGAAGAGGGAAGAAAGTAAGTGGGAAAAGTGAGGAGAGTACACGAGGCTTCGTTGGAGAGCAGGCTGGGTAGGCTATGCCTGCCATCCCATCTTCTGGGGATGCAGAAGGACTGGGGATTATGACATGCATGTCATCCCAGAGAGATGGAGGAGAGCAAACAGGAGGATTGCAGTCCTGGTCAGCCCTATTGTAACAGCTGAGCCTGTCTCAAAAAAGAAAAAAAAAAGAGGCTGGCAGAATGGTTTAAACCTAAGACCCCCAAGTTTAATTTCTGATACTACCAGTAAACAGACAAAGACATACCTAAATAACAATGAAACAGGAAGACCAGCTGTGTCCGGAATTGTAAACACCCAACATGGCAGGTTAAGGAGCTATTTGGGGAGTTATGTGATCTTTATGCCAACCTTCTCTTCCACATCTCATTGCAAAAGCCAGAGGTAATTAGGTTCAGAATGGAGACTCCTTTGGGAAAATAATCTTAGTGCTTATAGACCACCAGTCCACTTAAAAAAAAACAAACAAACAACCTTCTCACCTCCTGTGGCTGGACCCACACGTATTCAGACCTCACACGAAAATGCCAAGGCGTGCACATTTTCCTTCCAAACAGACATTTTCAATCAAAGCAGAGAGAAATGAGGCTTTGCCTGTCTGTTGCAATCACATTAATATTGTCTCTGTACCGATGCTCTTAGAAGCACGGAGCCCGGGAGATGCCTGGGAGCACACACGCAGATATGCACAGCCATGCACGGAAGACCTGAGGAGCTGAAGCTCGGTGGGATCAACTTTTCACTGTGACAAAGTAGAGCAAGGTCGCCTGGGCCGACGGGAGACGTGAGATTGACAGCGGGAAGTCGCGACAGGGACAGCAGTTTGGGGTGCATTTAGGCTACGGAGGCTGAAGAGGAATAGATGCGTGGCTTTGGTCAGAATGAGCCGGGATATTCTTCACCTCCGATGTAAATTTGGTCTTGGAGGATGATTTTTTTTTTTTTTAAGTGAGGTTGAATTCTGAACGCAGCAAAGCGAATCAAGCAATAGGGGAGCTAAAGGCCGATAGATGTGAACTAACCAGTTGGTACCGGTCCTGGGACAGAAAGCTGATAAATGAATAGATGGCATTTCAGAATTCAGAGGAGAGGAGCCGCTTTGTCACCTGTCCTGCTGTGGGCTTGGGACGTTCTGGGCATCCTAGAGGCTGGCAAGGACCACAACAACGAGGGCGCCTTGTGGCTCGCGACCCATTTCATTTGCCCCTCCTCAGCGGCTGCTATGGGAGGAAAGGGTCTGCGCGCATGCATATTTCCAGAAGGGCAGCAGTCTGCTTCCTGTTCATTCCGACTTTATGAGAGGACGTTTCCTAAGGCTTGAAAAATAAAATCAGATCCACTGGAACAACCCGAGCCTTTAGGAAAAGGAGCAGAGATCCAAGCTCGCTGTCCCAAGGGGAAGCTTGATGATCCACCGCTGAAGAGGAAGTTGCACATTTCTGACTCAGTCAGTAGCTCCAACCACCTGTTACAACAAATGGCTTTCTTCATGTCCTCCGATCAGAACAGGGATTATCACGTCACCTTTGTTTTTATTGCCTCTCCTAAATCTTGAAGACAACAGGTTTTCTTTTTGAAGGTAGTAATGATTAGGTGCTCCACAATCTTATTATTATTATTATTATTATTATTTTTGGTGTTGGTATTGGGGCTTGAACTCAGGACTTTGCACTCATGCTAGGCTTTTTCATGTCAGCCAGGGCTCAACCACTTGAATCCCATTTCCACTTCCTCCATCATCTTGTACTTCTCTAAAACCCCGACAGCTATGGGATGACCAGTCTGGCCTGGACTGTAATCCTCTTGTTTGTACACCTACATCTCTAAAACAACCAGAAGTCATTTCCCAAACATCGTGTACTACAGACTACGTGTGCAATGAGTAGCCACGTTAAGGGGCTTACACATTTTAACCGTGGACCCTTGTCGTTGCGGTCTTGTCTTTAACATTTCATGGAACTAGAACCAAGATGCTATATTATTTCCAAAATGATGGAGTGAGAAACTGGAGTGTAGACATTGTGAGAGTCGAGAGCGGGTCTTTGCTTTTAGCCACGGGCAGTTTATTATGTTTGGTAGTTGGATTATTTCTTTATTCCACTACTAAGAAAGGAGCTTGGAGGATTAGTCAGTCACATAGGGATTTAACGTGTGCCTTCTCTGCAGCAGGAATAATGAGGAGTGTTGGGCACACAGGAATACACAGCCTCTGTCTCAGAGGAGCACGTAGGTAAAGGATGAGTAAGGAGGGAAGTAACTATACGATGCCCTCATAGAGGCGAGGCCAGAGTTTCCTGGAAAGTTAGAGGAGGAAGAGAGTGTGGAACGGGGAGATGACATTTGACTTAGGTCTTTAGTGCATCTTTGTTCATTTGTTTTTATTCAGCTGTGAGCACTGATTGGATATTTTTCATCAATTCTTTCTGTTTAAAATACAGGGAACATTTTATTCTACAATAGCTCAATACCATCCATCCACATGGGCTTTCATATTTGCATTCATGATCAACCTGGCCAGTATCTTTATGATGTCCGGGTGTTTTCTTTTCTTAAAATTTATTTATTTCATTTACATAGTTTACAATTATGTTTTCAATAGTTGTAGGAAAGGTTTCCAATGCACCACCTCAGTGTGTGCCTCTTGACCCAGGCCTCCCTTTCAACAACCTCTCCTAGAGTAAAATACTCACGGCTATTAGTCATTCTCTCCCCTCGCTCCCAACCCCACCTATCAAGGCGCTTGCCTACAGAGATCTTGCCTATGCCCTACCTGTAGTATCCATGTCAATTATTTCCCCATTCTTCATGTCAGAAAACGGAGGCACCCGGTGTGAGTAGCTTCCCCTGGGGTTTAGTGAGTAAGGCCTGAGTTTTAAAACCTTGCCTTTCTTCTGATGGCAAAACCGGAGATCCACTCACTGGCATAATCTTGACGTCAGGAACAGTGAAGTCCCGTAGTGTCCTTTCCTTTGGCTCCCTGTGTAAAAGAGGCTGATTTCACCCATGCTTCTAGGGAGAGGGCCCTGCCCATCTGGCTCAGGTACGTAAGAACTAAGCACTTGGGGGCCGCTCTGCTGGGCGGGTCGCATGCACCTTCCACCCAACATGGTGTTGACAACCGTGGCCTCAGGGGACTCGCCCCGGGGAAGGACAGCATTTTCCTCGCTGACATTAACCTTAAAGGTTAGGTGTACTCTCAGTAGCCATTTATGGCTCTGACATTCATAAATTTGGCCCAAACCTTTATGAATCCATTTATATTCCTGGCCGGTACACCTCCTTGTGATAATGAGCTCTCTATGTGTATCATTTTCTGTGTAAAGCTCTGCTTCCTTTGATTTGTCCTTAATCCATCTCACTCGAGTTTTGAGGGGTTCCCCCACTTCCCGAGAAGGGCAATATCCCCCCACCGGAGCTCAATTTGCACACGGTGCCCAGATTCTCCAGGTTTGTTTTATTTTTGTCTTGTGCAAGAATAAGTAATGCTTTCTGTTACATTTTTTTCTTATGGAGAGATCAGTATTTTATTTCATGATTAGGATTCTGTCTCCTGGCATCTTTTTTCTTTTTCAACACGCATTTTGGGGATGCTAAGCTGGTTCTTGAATCCTTCTGGAATAGCCCCATTCTGTTTGTGATACACATTTACATACCGAAGGGCAGCTCCCATCTGGCTGTCCTGAGAGGCTGGGGATAATTTTTATTCTAATGTACAACACATTTGGAGGGCAAGTACATGCTGTGTTATGATATATAGATTTTGTAAATGATTAAAACTGTGTTCAAGGATGCCTTTGAGTAGATAGGAGGAGAATGTTAACCTAAGTGTCAGAAATCACATGTTCTGAAACCATCCCTGGATTATAGTTTCCAAATGAATGGGGTTAGGGATTGAGTTAGGTAATTCTTAAGATGCCTTCACCCAGAGAATTTCGAGTCTCTGTTCCGATTTCCTTGACACTTGACTTGGCAATTTAATGGAATAAATTCAGTTCTGCCTTCACTGAGCCCCAACCACCAGTTACCAATCCCACCGTGATTCATTTGCTCTTTTAGATGGGCAACATATGTTGTCTTCTTTTACCTTATTATCAACCTTCCATCACAGAGATCTCAGTAAATGAAAAGAAAAAATTTCCTCTCCATCCCCTCTCAGAAATAACTGCCTTCTTCTAGATTATTCCTAACTGATGAGTATATTGTAGACGCCACACCCTGAGGATCATTTCTGCTTTAAGTGGTCACTGGCCAGGGCCATCTTTTAGGCGTAGTTATGTATCCAGGGTAAATATTGATCTAAGTCTCTCCATGTGCATCTTTGAAATTGCTCAAAGTCTTGAGGCTGATAATACCCATCCCAACCACATTGGTTCATCCACTTGGCTTAGAAACTTTTTTTTAACAGTGGCCACTTCAGTGGTTTTGCCACCCGAGAATTGACATTTGGTTCAGAATTATAAGTGCAGGGTAACCAAGTCTTCGGCCACCCGAAGACAGCATCACTCTGGTCAGAAAACAAACCCTCCTCATACGTCCACCTGTGACCAGGTCTGCGGCCCTCTGGAGTGATGCCCTTGGTTCAAGCACACGGTGAATGAATGATTCAGGGCATGGTAAACCACATGGTTGGGAAGGCCCAACACTCCCATCTGTGAAGTGGACCCAAGGACCCCGACATCATGATGCGGTGTTGGGGGTTCAGTGTAAGTCACATCTCTGGCACACAAAGAGCTTTGTGAATGCTTTCCCAATCTCAATTTCCTTTAACAACAACAACAACAAAAAACCCAACAACTTCTAGCTCTCTAGTTAGGTCATCCAGCCATTTGAGTAGAAATAGAGCACAGTTTGGAGAGGGACAGGAAAGCCTTTGGATATGGCCTCCAGGAAAATCATTGCTCACAGAGAGATGCTGTCATCTGTGAAAACAAACATACCCGGAGAGGCTGGGCCCTACGAAGCCGACCAGAGGATACTCGTTGTTTTAAGGAAAGTTCTTCCTTCATGCTCCAGTTGCCGTGGCGATCAGCAGACACGGCTCGGCCGTGCTTTTCTTGCTTTCCTGGGAGGCCGGCATTGGCCGCTGTGCTGCAGCTCGCTCTCGTCCATCCGTAGCTGACTTTATTAGGGTGTGTGAAATCAGGGGACTAGCCTTCTTCGGGTGATTTTCCCTGACAGGCCAGTGATTCTCTCAACCTCTTTTTGTCGTCAAAGGTTTGCTCCCGAGTGAGTTGATTTCTTCCACTTCTAAGACAGAAGCAGGACAAGATGAAAGGGTGCTGGAAATGGAAATGGGGCTCGTCCCTAGCCTGTCTGAGTGGACACCGGTCTCTTTCCACAGTGTCAGAACTCATCGAGTGACAGTAAATTCACAGGTTATGTTGATGTGATTGGCAGCCATGCTCAGGGTCACCCACAAGTGATTGTATTATAATCTTAATGACTAATACCAACTCTGAGGTCATGGAGGACCCTGCATATAATGGTAGATGCGGGTTACAGAATGTCTAAGAGTGGGTTAAAGCAGCTGTCAGGATTAAAAAGGGGTAAAGGAAGGTCAGAACAGACAAGAGATACAGATGCCAAGAGAGTGACTTCCGCGGGTTAGCTAAGACACACAGGGAACAAACCCAGCTACAGAGCTGTCCATAGTTTACTACGCGAAACCAAGGAGGCCACGTTTCTAATGGGGCTCGTGAGGAAGAGGTGGTCATTCCGGTAGGTAGGTTTTAAAGCTGAGATCTCCTCCTCGAGCCTCCGCCCTGTGGTGCTGGGAAGTCGGGCCTTCTTCGCCCATGCACTAAGGCTGGGCCTTCCTAGCAGCTGTGTCCATTTCCCATCTCATCATATTTATAACCCTCTCCGAGAGACGGAAGTGGGCTATCCTAGGAAGTCATCTGAAGAGAGGGAGGGTGCAGGAGACAGCCTCAGTAGTAAAAGATGAAGCCATCATTTAACTTCATTTGGTGGAGGAGATAAATGCAGCTAAGAGCCCAATAAACAGGAGCCAAAAGCCTTGGCTCAGGAAGCCCGCAGACAGGGGAGCTGGCTGTCGGCCACGGAGCCGTTCGCGTCTGCTGGAGGTCTGGTCTGAGGAGAGCGAGGGTCCGCAGAGGGGCTCTCCCTCAGTGCCGAGCGGGGGGTTCGAACCGCTGCACAAGGGCCACGGGGAAGCCAAGGCGGGCAGAAGGGGCTTCGCGAGGAGCCACGGAGCCGGCAGGAGGGAGGCAGCCAGCCATTCTTCAAGAGCTACACAGTCAAAAATCGCCCGAGGCCACAGGGCTCAGAAACTTTTTCAAATATGCCCTTTGCTTTCAGAAAGAAAAAGCCCAGAATGCCTTTGTCCTTCTTCCTAGTGAAACATCATTTTTTTTTTTCACCAGAGGATAGCTTTATCCGGGCATGCCCAGAAGAAGGCTGACGATGCTGGGTGCTCAGGAGCACTGTGTTGAAGTGGTGTCATCAGTCCCGGTTCCCTTCATTAAAGCAGGCCGTGAGTGAGTGTGTGTGTGTGTGTGTGTGTGTGTGTGTGTGTGTGTGTGTTAGAGCCAGTGCTGTGCTAGTTTCTGAGTTCATCTGATGAAAAAGACAATCCTCCCCCACCCCAGCGGCTTACAAAGTAGCCTCAGGCAATGTTGCCTCCTTTGGACATCTGGTGATGGCCATAGAATTTTTGGTTTCTATGGCTTGGGGGAAGGGGTGGTGCTGGAATCTGGTGGACGGAGGCCCCGGTTAGGCTTAAGCCTCCTAGAAAATAGACGACAAAACCAATGAAGAATTATCTAGTCCCAGAGGTGTTAATTATGGAGATCATAACTGCAAGATAAAGCTGAAGAAGCGCCGTTTCTTCTTGCTCCTCTTTCTGCTTCTCCTTCTCCCTCTCTCTCTCTCTCTCTCTCTAGTACCAGAGTAGGGACCCAAGAACCTTATGTTTACTAGGCAGGCATCTATCGTTCAAGCCATTAAGGGCTCCTCGAGTCTTTTTTGCTGTAGTTACTTTGGGGACCATGCCTGGAGCACAATCTTCCTGTCTCTGTGTCCCACAGCGCTGGGATGACAGGTGCAGGTCACCATGCCTCGACACTGGTTGAGATGGGATCGTGCCACCTTTCCCCTGGGCTGGCCTCAAAACCGTGATCCTCCCTGTCTTTGCTCCCTGAGTAGCTGGGATTACAGGTGTGAGCCACCAGTACCTGGCTTTGTCTGTCTTCTGTTTGATGTTTATAAATTTTAGAATTTCCACCCCACCCCCAACCGCATAAGAAAATTGGCTTTGCGTTGCTATCTAGATGGGGGAATTCCAATGCTTATAGTAATGAATCATGGCAGGTAAGTCATCTAATAAGCGTTACGCCATTAATCCTAAGAGCCATAAAACATTTAGCTGAAATTTATCCAGATTGCATGAGAAATGGGAAAGACAAAAAGATGTTCTTGGATAATATGATCTATTCCAGAATTTAAAACGTCAAAACTTTCCAGAGAATTAGAATTATGCAGCAGTGAAGACATTTTTCAGATTCAAATGAGCAGCCACTTACCGAGTCTTAAGTCACCTGTTGCCTCGCAGGACGAGAGTACAAAATCCCAGATAAAAACAGGGGTCCTCTCTTTCCAAGACGAAGAATTTCAAGAGGAAGACAACAGGGCATTGAAACAAGTGCAGGGTCCTTCCAGACAAGGAGCCCAGTGGAATTATTAACACTGCTGCATAATTGGCTCTGGCTGTTGGCAAAGCGGTGATTCGGTGATAGCTAAAAAGGTTTCTCTCTGGTTGGTCGTGTTACATGATACCAGTCGGAAGCCTATCCCAGATAGAAACACAGAACCCTGTCGGAACCCTCTCCCCCCGACGAACGAAAAAGAACAACAACAAAAAGAAAAATGTAAAACCCCCGAACAGAATCGGTGGTCTGTAAGTTGTTTTCTGGGAGTACTTTACACGGTCCTTCCAGGAGAACGCTGGCTTTCTAGGCCATTGAGCTTTTGGGTTCCTGTCTTGCTGGCGGGAAGCATTTGCTCCTTGGTGTTCATCCTCCTTTCTCTGAGACAGTGGCGGGAATCCCTTGCTCATCCGCTCATAAGTAAAGAATGTGGCTGGCTTCTCACTTCCTGGCTTAATCCGAATCCCCCTAATTTCTGACCACGTGATCACTGGAGACCCCTGCCTGTCTCCTATCAGCTGACTGAGGCTACAGTTTTCACTTCCTTCCTCTTCTGGGATTTGTAGCCATGACTCTGCTTTTTTTTGGGGGGGTGGTGGGGGTTCTGAGATATTGACTCACGAGGACCCCCTTTTGCTGCCTCCAAGTGTGATCAGTGTTCTTGTGGTTTTTTTTTAAATTCATAATTCATTTTTTTGTTTATCTGGCTTTCTTTTCTGGCTACTCCATTATAACTTACCTTCTCCGATGGTTTTCTTGGCAACTGTCTCCACCCTCCCCGCTTCCTTGGGTTTTAGCTGTGCGGTCTGTCTGTCATCACTCGGAGGATTTTCTCATTAATGTAGACAGTAGAAGTTTTTCAACGGGGTCAGTGTCACCACTACTCTGGAACGAATGATTTGGGGAGGGTTGAGGAGACAATAGAACTCACCACTACTCAATCTGGGGGGGGGGGGCAGGAAAGTACATTTTGAGGAAACAAAATTTGTTTTATATTTTAGCAAAGAAAAATCTTACCATCTTGGGCACGATGGGTTTTTATTTTATTTTTAATTTCTTCAAGCCAAAAGCTAATCAAATGCCCTAGCACTGAGATGTTTTCCAGTCAGAATAATGTGACCATGACTGACTGAACCCAAAGGCTTCCAATTGTTACTCTATGTCAGGCTAGAGTTCTAGGCAAGGGTTGTGGGTACCCAGGACCTTCTTCGGGAGCAAGAACAAGCCCAGGAACTTTGAAGTCGGAGAAACCCCTTGATGAGGTTTGTGACTACAAGTGGAATTCATTTGTCTGTATGACAGGTCTTAGGCAAGGTTGTAAATTATTTCAGTAGGTGAACAGGCATTTGGTGGATTGTTTCCTTCACTTCATTACTAGTGCTGGCTAATCACAATGAAAAAGTTTAATCGGACTTCAAAAACTTTTCCATGAAGGCTTTACGTTTTCTTAGTAAAATGAATCTAGCCAATCCATCCACTTAGGTTTGGGTAAGTTATTCCTCGATGTTGAGTGGAGACCCTCCGATCTCAGCTGTCACTTATGACAAATTAGGGCGTCCAGGCCCCGCAAATGCAGATCCCACTGTCCACATGGCCCAGAAATGGAAAATGTGATTTCTCCCCGGGGTCAGATAGACAGACCATTATATCATCTCACACGCCGAGCCTCTCCCCCCTCCACCTCCAGACTGGCTGAGCCTCCTCCGACGGCCCAGCGTCTTTATCTCTGACCTCTACGCAGGGTCACTGTTGTAACAGCCGACAGAAAGCTTTCAGGAATGAGTGAGCGCTTAGAGAAATCAGGTAGCACGCTCTGCCCGGCACCGAGATCCTTTCTGACAACGCTGATAGAGGGACTCGTGGCGCAGCCCATTGATTTCGGTGTCAGGCAGATGAAGAGTAGCATATTGATGAGCCTTTGTCATTACTTTGCCAAAGGTGTCTTGTCAGATAAAAGACCAATAGGAGAAGCCAACTTGAGACAGCCATCACATCAATGTTCTTGGTGCTGAAGGGGAAGAGAATGAACTGTGATATTTAAACTAATCGATGCCTATCAGGGCACTCTTAAACTCTTACAGTAAATTGTTTTGATTTGCAAAGAAAAAAAAGAAGAAGAAGAAAAAAAACAAGACTGATCTATAAAAAGGAGAAAGGAAAATAGTCCCTGGAGTGAAGTAAAACCTTTCCACTCATGGGAACACTGAAGTTACAACAAACGAAGCCTTCAAAACGTTATGTTACATTCTAGATGTTTCTAGAAGGTAAATGAATGCCTTGTGCTGACGGGACAGCCATTCTGCTGCATTCTGGGTTCAGGGAGAACTCTAGGCCTGGGTGCCAGTCATGTCCCCCAAGCCTTTCCGGATAAGATGCCATTCGAACGGCAGTGACGATAAGGAAACTTTGCGGCTCCCTTATCTTTCGGATCCTCGTCCCGTTTGTAGAAAGAAGACCGAGCATTGGCCAGTGGGTCATAGTTGTCATCCCAGCTACCCGGAAGGCAGAGGTCAGGAGGAGGATGGTTGGTGGCCAGCCCAGACAAAATGACACCAAGACGTCATCAGTCCATAGCTGGGAATGGTGACACGCACCTGTCACCCAGGCTTTCTGGGAGGCAGGGATGAGGGAGGTTGACGGCCCAAGCAAGTCTTGGCTGTCCCCAAATAACTCCTGCAAGAAGGACTGGAGTCCCCCAGATGGAGAAAAGAGGAGAGGGAGAAACGGGAGGGGAGGAGGAGACTGAAAGGGGGCCGCCATTGTTTTCCATTGCTCTTGTCATCTTGGTTTACAGTGGCTTGCGCTCCCTGCAGTTTTAGCCTATGGTCAGCCAGTCTGTGGTTTTTGGGGCCTGCTGGGGGGAGGGGGGGCTCAGTACATCAAGGTGGGGAGCACATGACCAAAGCAGCTGCTCACCTCTTGGGAATTCCCAGCCACAAGGACAGGGAGCAGCCGTGTCCCCACCGCCCTCCCCTCCCAGGGGCCACATCCTCTTTTCCCACTGGGCCCCACTTCCTGGAGAGTGTGCCCCAGGCTGAGGCCCAAGCCTTTGGCCATTCAGCAGGCAGATCCAAGCACTGGCATGGGACCCAGGATGGAGCAGGGAGGTGGGTGAGAAGACTCCCACCCCAGCCAGGCCCCCAGAGTCCCCGGAGTTTGGTAGCTGCCCTGAGTCTGAGGGGGAGAGAGACCTGGGCTCTCATGGGGGGGGGGGGATGAAATGAGGAGGCTCTTTCTTTGCTGTCCTTCAGTTATCCCATCATTAAGGTGACTTGCGCACGCCTCACCTGGCGCCCAGTGTGGCAGGTAGGAGGAGAGGTACCCTTCCTCACACTGGGTGAACCACACAAGATGGAGCAACCGGCCGCACTCACGCCCTCTCCTCATTCCAAACCACACCACCACCAGCTGTGTTAGATGCTCAGCATCTGCGTAGAGGGGCCAATCCCCAGCCCGGACGGCAGACGCGCCCATGTCAGCAAGCAAACAGAATCACTGCATAGCGAAGACAATGAAATGACTAGAGAAAACCTCCAACGACTTGCCTGAGTCATCGTAACACTTTTTTTTTTTCAGGCAGGAGAGAAAGTTTATTACAGAACTGCTGGCCTGTGGCCAAGATGATCCATGGCTGGAGAGAAGGGAGAGAGAGAGCGACCCCCACCCAGCCCTGCCTTATATCTAGGGCAGGGGCAAGGGGTGTGGCCAGGTGGATGAGGAGGTGACCTCAGGGAAAGGGGAGGTAACTGCCTCCAGGTCTGCAGGTTACCCAGGTAACTGGGTGGAGACTTAATGAGGTGGGGGCATCTACATGGAGCCCTCAGGGAGAGGACCTAACATTCGAGCCTTTTAATAGTTATGAAAAAGGGAGAAGACTCTCTCTGGCTGCTTCCTGCTGGCAAGGGGCGTCGGCATTAGGGGTAAAAGGCAGAAATGTGGCCCCTCCTGGAGAAGGCGGGCAGCAGGGTCCCTTGGTGGTAGATGCCAGTCCTTGAATGAAGCCTGGAAGAAGTCTCAAGAGGCAGGGGCTGTACCTTGTCAAGAATTGACCAAATACTTGCCAGAATTCTGCAATGACAAAACTCAGTAGATGTGATGAGTTTTAGCACAGATATGTAGCTAGATGGACATATAAAGAATAGCATACTGGTTTTACATCAACAATTGTACACCAACTTAACAATCTTTGTCTTGTATGAATTTAAGACATACTCATACCATCTTCTTCCTACACTGTTTCTTCAATTCCCTTTTTTTTTTTTTGGCCAGTCCTGGGCCTTGGACTCAGGGCCTGAGCACTGTCCCTGGCTTCCTTTTGCTCAAGGCTAGTGCTCTGCCACTTGAGCCACAGTGCCACTTCTGGCCATTTTCTGTATATGTGGTGCTGGGGAATCGAACCCAGGGCCTCATGTATACGAGGCAAGCTCTCTTGCCACTAGGCCATATCCCCAGCCCTTCAATTCCCTTTTCTAAGACTTCACTAACAAATGACATTTACACAGACATACACACATGGAACACACATTCACACTGTGCACATAGGTTTTACAGCGTGCAAAAATGAATTTCAGCAGTAGACTCTTTTGGAATTTCAATAGTAAATGACATTTTTTTGTCCAATATTTTAGAACCACGTGGTCGGTTAGAAAAACAATTTTGCTAGCAAACAACAATTTTCAGATTATAAAATGGAGAAACCATATTTTGACAAACTCCAGTGGGATGCCATGTTGAGGGGGGTGGCAGGACACAAACACACTAACAAGAGAACACGTAGCATGGCATAATGGCACCTGAGCTGGTGCCTGTTAAACCCAATATCCACCACGTGGTCAATGCTAGAGAAAAGAACTTTTAGATATCTTTGCTGACAAAGCACATTGGTTGTCAAGCCTCAGTTTCGGAGTTCTGTGAAAAGACGCAGCTTTGTGGGCAAGGCACGTTATCAGGATGGTACGACTTGGAGTTTTTATAAAGTAAGCAGGCAGATGAGAGAGGGAGAAAAAGGAAGCGAAAGAGAGCCTGAATATAAGTGACTTCTGACCATTTACCATTGCAGTGCCAAAAACTGTATCTGAGCGAGTATTTCGAGCAGGCTTCATTGCACTGTCAAGAAGCGTGCTAGCAGTGTCCCGGCTCGGGTGTGACTTTGATGCAAAACCCAAAAAGCATGGGAGGGAGGCGCCTGGTGAGTGGATGAGAGCTTACCGGGCAGAAGTGGCAGAAGCGGCGGACGGAGCGGCACAGAACCGGAGCAGCAGCAGTTTCACTCACCAGGGTAGACAAGTGGTGTGGAGGTGGAGGTGGATGTGGAGGCCAGCAATGGTATCAGTGAAAAGTGCCACGTGGCGACCACAGCAGTTCGGTTCGCGAAAAAAAAAGGGCCGTCAGGACTGGGGATACTCCCAGAAAAAGGAGAAAAATAGAGGGGAATTCCGCCTGTCCTGACTCTTAAGCCCTATCCGAGTCACGACACCATATATGTTAGGATTTTAAAGTAGGTAGCCGGTAAAGGAGAACGCCACGCGGTATTCAGGCAGGAGAGAAAGTTTTTTACCGAACTGCTGGCCTGTGGCTGAGATGATCCATGGCCGGAGAGAAGGGAGAGAGAGAGCCATCGTAACATTTTTCCTAGGACAAGATAATATTATCATCGGGGCATTTACAGAGTGACATGTACTACTGAGAAATTAGCAGGAAAGGAAATACAAGTATCATTGTCAAATTAATAAATCCCCCGTGTGTGAATATTTGTGTTCACCTTCTCCTTGAGAGCCAAACGAGATGAAGAAAACACACAGTCTATACACATCGAAATTCATAAGGAAAATCACTTGGAACTCTAGATTCTAACTAAGGCCAAATCATCAATAATGTAAGCATGAGAAAAGTTCTTTGGAGAGGAAAGCAGTATTTTAGCAAGTTTATTTTTTTAAAATGAGTACAAAAGAATGATAGGAACCATTTAGCCAACAGTGATAAAAAGCAAAAAGAATAAATAAAATTTAGTCAGTTGTGAACATAACATAGACCAAAAAAGAAATCTATCTTAGCACCTATGTCTCATGTCTGTAACCCTAACTACTTAGAGGGGATTTTGGATTGAGACCAGCAAGGGCAAAGGAGTTTAAAAGATCCCCTTCTTTTTGTTTCTTCTTCTTTTTTTCTGTTTTGATGCCAGTCCTCAGGCTTGAACCTGGTCACGGTCCTTTAGGCTTTTTTCCTCAGGGCTAGCACTCTACCACTTGAGCCTCAGTTTTCCTTCTGGCTTTTTGGTAGTTAACTATAGATAAGAGTTGCAAGGACTTTCCTGCCCAGGTTGCCTTGAACCTTAATCCTCAGATCTTAACCTCCTGAATCGCTAGGATTATAGGTGTGAGCCACCGGTGCCTGGCTGGTCTCCTTCTTGGCCAATAGCTTAATGCAGTACGTACTTGTCATCCTAGCTCTGCAGAACGTGCTCTAGCATCCAGGGTGCATTGGGAAGAAGCCAGTGAAGGTTATTTAGCATAGACGTCTACCAGTTCTCCCTTTCTCATTCCTCCACAAAATGACAGAAAAGAAAGAAAAGTGGACGTGAAAACACAAAGAGAGCAGGAAGGAAGGCACAAGAGCACCATGGCGGGCTTCCCGCGAATCGCAGGGATTCAGAGCGGATAGTGAGGCGTGATGGGGGCTGGAGTCTAGAGTGCAGATGTGAACCACAAGGAAGCACATTGCTCCCCGCCTGGGGTTCTCAGCGGTGGGTGTAAAATGGGTACCCAGATTGCTGGACCCCACGCCCCTACTTCCTGACTCTGTAAGCTGGAAGGGAATCTGAGAGCTTTCCTCGTTAATGAATTCTCAGCTGATGCTCAGGCGATAGATTTGGATAGCATTTACCGAGCCATAGTTCTGGATAGCATGGAGCAGTTTGAGGATGCTGTATCATCAAACATGATGGAGGCCAAGAATTAGAGGTGAGACGGGAAACCAGGGGCCTCCCAAGAAATTCGAATACAGAAAATTCCATTCTCCAATCTGCCCCTCAAACACACAGGAGGCCTCCCGACTGGAAATATATCTCAAACAAGTAATCAGAGGATTTTGGTTATTATTCTTGACACTTCAGTGAAAAGACTGGCAGGGAATTCATCTCCATTGTTTGAATTTCCTACAAGAGTCATATGTTCACATAATACTTGCACAATTAAAAATCAGATTCTGATCTATATGGTAGTATTTCTGTACATACTCAGAAAGATCAGGCTACTCTAAAAAGGCCCTGGGTCCTCAAGGAAAAGACTTTGAAAATAGTGTGTCTTTGGTCTTTTGCCAAACTGAAAAGGAGAAAATATATTTTCATCCACATACAGAAGAGTGAGTTTCTCCATCCTGTCAGAAAAAAAGATTAGAGCATGTGCAGATATGAATGATGAGCCTCTTAATATCTATATCTATAATGAAAACTTCTGCTAGAAACAACGGGAAATAATATGGCTGCTCTATTCGCAAGTGTTTATAATGTGTCTCAGAGCTCAGATTTTCTTGCTCAAGTTGCATTATTTAAGACCAGACAAGAAAGTTACAATTCATGAGACAAATAATCACTTTCTCTCTGAAAAATGAATGGGCAGGAGGACATGGATGCGTCTGCTGGCATACGGTTTTAAAACAGCACATCAAATCTCTATACCTTCAAGTGCTATTGTTGCTTCTCAAACCTCTACGACTTAACAGATGTTCCTTGAAAACAGTTAAGAACCTAAAATCAGACCCACCCTAAATAGTATCTATCTTTTTTCTATTTATGTAAGGCTCCTTCTCTGTGTATTACAAATTTCAACTGAAACCATGAATGTATTTGGAAGCAAGCGCTAGGAAAGAATTTTGCCCAGTAATAGGGAAGTGTCACAGACCATGTTTATTGCAAACCAAATAGACAACAAGCAGAGCTAATTTTCTCCTATTCAAGCCCTCTTGCAAAGGAGATATTTCAACCCAGGGAACTTGTGCCAAAATCTATTTGCAAAACCCATTGGCTTTCCTGATTTTCCTATAGAGCCTTTGCCTTGTTAGCTTTGCCAGTCAACCAGTCACCAGCACCATAGTGGAAAAGGATGTTGCCCAAACTTCATGACTGGGATAGCACTGGACCAGCTTCTTCTGCTACACTTGGTTCAGTGTTTCTTGTGAGCCTGGGGCCCTGTATCACCTTTGCTGTACTGATCTCTTTCAGGGAGTTGATACACTCCCCTTAATCCTTTCCTTACTTGGCAGGTCATAAGAGAGATCTGTGCACATTCACTGCGAAATGATCCAGTAGGAAGTATGCCGGCCACTTTGGAAGAGATGTTTAATGAGAGACTAAAATGATAGTTTCTCAGTAGTCATTTAAATTAGCCTTCCGTTGGAAACCGACATTTATCACCTCACACTGGCACATAAAACCATCCCACGCTCAATTTCCAGATTTCCAATTGCCTGCTTGTCTAGCCCGAGTTTGTCTGGAGACAGTGGACAATTCCAGGTTTGACTCCTCGTTCTTGAGTGCATAAACCTTGTTCCTTTTGATTTTTGAGAAAAAAATTATCATTCTGCATCACAATCACAGTTTAATGGAAAACTTCAAATGCTCTCTCTCTCTATATATATATACATGGTGTGCATATATGTATATATATGTATGTATATACGTCCTTGATGAGAACTAGCAGGTAAGAATCATTTTACCAACATGGAATCTAAAGATTTATTTATTGAAGGTTAATTTTTCTCTTCACAGGGACATCAGCACAAGGTCTCTGTGTGAAAACATCATTTCCACCAGGCATCTGGCAAGATTTTCACTAAACCAAGGTTTCATTTTGAAAAATAAAATGTTCCTAGTCCTCCCCCTGGAAGGACAGAAATCAATGCCATACAATCGATTCCCGGGGGCAGAAGCTCCTCATCCTTCTATAAAGTGGCAAGTTACCCCCTGTCCCCCCCACTCCCCCCCGCCCCCCGGCTGGTTCTGTTGGTCCACATTGCTCTGCTGCTCTGCTTCTCTTTTGCTTGTAGATCTTTGGGGTTGAAGTTCACGGAGTGTCTCTGTCTTTGCCACATGGGAGGATTGGGACAAGCAAATGAGGGAGGTGCAGCCCCCCCCCCCCCACTTCAGCTATCCTCATGGAAGGCCGGTCCATGGTCAGAGCTTTGCAAGTGTCCTCGCCAGACCCCGTCATCATGGTTAGAGGTCTCTCCTGCGTGCCTGTGGTGAACGGGCCCTCTCCTCCTCAGGGTGCCTGAGCCGCCCGCCCCCTAACGATTCTGGCCTAAAGAGAACGTTGCCTTCTCCAAAGATGCGTTGAGCCTAATGGCGATGACCAAGTTCCGGGCAGCAAGTAGGTAGGGGAAAAGGGAGGTTGTAGCGTCGGGGACCCGTGCTTTCTCTCTTTACACATGCCATGGATTGCTTACTGCTGACACAAAAACCTGTGGCCACAGACTTCCTTCCAGTGGACCCGTAGAGGAAACGGAGGAAACCACCACCTCCCCATTACGGAAGGCGAGCAGCGAGCTGGGCTGCATTACCCCGCAAGGAGGAAGGACCTTTGGCTCCAAGAAGTCTCAGGGTTTTCTTTCCAGCTTGAGCGGTGGAATTGCTGAAGTGTCATCTTTAGGAAGAAGACAACAGTAAACAGGTTAAGGGATCATTAAGGCAAACCTTGCTCATTGGTGATGTTTCTTTCACATTCCTTTTTTTTAAAAATATTATTAAATGCTTTTAAAGCTTGCCATCAAATAGCTTTACAATGCATTAAGAACTGGTGCTGAAAGGATCGGCCTAATATAATATGGGGAGAGACAAAGGGCCATGAAATACCACATGGAGTTTATTGGCTCAGAGATGGAGCAATCATCATCTTTGCGGTTCATGCTGCCATTATCAACCCCACTAGCAATACGGCGTGCTCACCACAGTCAATGCGAATAGCAGACACAATGTGAACTTCAAAGCAACATTACAGACCGAAGGGGCTTTTCCATCCCAGGGCTCCTACAAACGTCCCCTCCCCCCGCCCTGTGGTCCCCCAGCCTAGAAACAACACACGGACCTTCCTCAGCAAGGCTACACTGTTTTATCCGGCCTATCCCTGGGAACATTTCTATTAGCATCAGTTAATCCTTGACCCCTCTTCTTGTGTTGCTATTTAGGTTTCTTCCGGAGGGTGAATTGATGCTCCTGAGTTTAATCTGCCTTAGCAGCTCTGTCCTTTGAAAGGATTCCAAATAGATTCTGTCCTGTGTGCTGCTGGCAGGGGTTGGGGATTGGCTGGCCATTCGCTCCTAGTGTTTTTTGCACCCTGAATGTGATCAGGGAGTAGCCAAAAGTTGGTGAAAGGAAGAAAAAGGTCGTTGACAGCACAGCAGTAATAAACTCTTGAAGCCCCAGCCGGGGAATTTGTCTGAGTTAGAAGATCAGCAAGGCTGGAGAGGTCAAGAAGCGATGAACCTTAAAACAGCTTTAAAAGGAAGCAGATGAAAAGAGTGACAGATTCACCAAGACACACACACACACACACACACACACACACACATGCACCTAAAAGCAGATGCAGGAGTCTCAGTAACACTAAGGACAGTAGGAATTCTTGCCAAAGGAAGTCACAGCGGGATGTGGGTATTTGGGAAAGGCAACATTTTTGCAGGAACCAGTACTTGAGCTCATGGCGGGTAGGGAGGATTGGTAGAAGTCACAAGAGCATAATATTATTGTGTTTTGTAAGGAGAGGATAATCCAAACCTTCTGAAAGGAACAGTTTGTATTTGGGAACCTCTGGTTTTTCTTAGTGCTCCATATGGACACAAACCACACACACACACACACACACACACACACACACACACACACACACACGTATATTCTAGTTCATGAATGTGGTACTTGGGTCACATAAGTGGTTGACGTACAAACTGGCATTTCGTCTGTAACTCAGCCTTGGAATGTAGATTTGTTTGTTCCCTTTATTTTACAGATGGGGAAGTTAGTTACTTGACCAGATCCACACGGCACGTAAACATTGATTCTAGGATCCAAACCCAGGATGGCTGGCTGTACAGTCCATGGTCATGAACTTGCCCAACATGGTGTTCGAGCTGGCATTTCCCCAGCTGACAGATATAAGAAGGCGTGAGACAATGGCATTTTTATAATGGGATGATCTCCAAAGAATTCTGTTAGTTAACTGTAGACCTTCACAAAGGCAAGTTAGCGAATCTGAAACTATTCCTGCTATAATTTGCATTTAGCATATTCTTCAAAGCCTATGTGTTCAAGACTTGGTCCCCAGGGTGACCCTATTGAGAGTGCAGAATCTTGAAGAGGTAGAGCCTTGTGGGAAGTCTTTAGGTCACTGGAAATGTGTTGTTGAATGGGATTGTGGGGTCCCTGCTCTGTCACCCTCTCTTTGCTTCCTGGCTTTGCTGTGAGTGGTTTTGCTCTACCACATGACAACCATGAAGAGTGACTTTACTACAGGCTCAAAGCAATGAGGCTAATTGATTAGATGAGCCCAAATTACTAAGCTGATTATCTCAAGTATTTGGGGAAAGTTAACAGCTGATTACCATAAAACTTCATACATCTTTCCAAGAGGCATAAAATGCTTGTTACAGAAATTTTATTACAGAATGTAAGTATTGGTTGTAGCCAAGAGAATACACTCAAACGTTTGTCATGTTCTTATCTGTTTTACAAACCATTTGATTATTTCTTTAATTTAAATTTATTTATTAATTAAACAAAAATTTTTTGATAAGGTGTTGTGCAAAAAGGGTACAGTTACATAGTAGGGCAGTGTGTACATTTCTTGTGATATCTTACACCCTGTTTTTCTTTCCCTTCCCTAGATCAGGCAGACATATATACATTACCCAATGTACCAAGAACATATACAGTAGCCACGTGGCCTACGCCAAAGAAAATTCACCTAGGACTTTAAATGTAATGTTGACATTAGACAATATGTCGACAGTAGTCTTATAAGAACGTACATACATAGCTTTTGAGCTGTTGTATTCCACTGAGAGGTCAATTTTTGACCTTTATATGTTGAGTAGTTTTTGGTTTTAGTTACATAATGTTGGGTCGCTGAACCAATCCTGTGGGAAATACCATTTGACAAGCAGTTTTTGGTTTCACAGACCTGGTCTCTACTGTCTCTCCATCACCCCATGTTAACAGTCATATATCAGGGAGATCATGCCCCTTTGTTTTCTGTGTTCTAGGCTTGTCTCGCTCAACATTATTTGTTCAAGTTCTGACCATTTCCCTGCAAATAACAATATTTCACCATTCCCAATTGCTATGTAGTATTCCATTGTTTACAAACCATTTGATATTACAATACAGATGTGTATTTTAAGAAAAATACAGGGAGGAGAGGAGGAGAGGAGGGGAGGAGGGGAAGGTTGGCGGGAGAACCAGAAGGAAGAGATCACAACACAACATTCCACAAGAATTGTACTCATGTCCTTACTTATGCAACTGTAACCACTCTGTACATCACCTTTACAACAAAAACGAAAAATAGAAAATAGGCTGATATATATTATTATAGTAGTTATTTTTACATATTGACTAGGAACCCACTGATATTGTATACTTTTTCATATAACTGCTTTGTGCACACTTGTTAAAGGGGTTATATATTTTCTACTTTTGGGGGGAAATTTTTGTATGTAAATTTTGTGTAAGTTTTTGTATAAGTTACAGCCAATAGAAATGACTATGAAGACATCACTTTGGTTCGCGAGTTTTGTGGGAGAAATTCTACAGTAAAATGGGGAAAGACGTTATGAAAACTGAGTCTTGTTAAAGTTCAGCCTCATCTCTGAGCCCTGCTGAGTAACATAACATCATTTAAAAATAATATTCATGCCTACTCAAGAAAGGAATTGATGTGGATAATATGGATTTCTGTGAAGAAGGAAAGCCAGTTGCTATGTTCTTCCAAGTTCAAGTTGTACATTTGTAGTAACTAGCATTTTATCAAGGAACATGGAAATTAAGAAACAACCAAAATAAATACAATTTAAATGTTCCTATGAAGAGTATGCTATAAGATGAGAATCTTGGAGTCACTGTTTTTTAGGTGCCTAGACACACACACACACATACACACACACACACACACACACACACACACACACACACACACACACACACACACACACTAAAGCCAAGGGATGCTACCCTGAAAGTCTTATACAATAATTTTTAAAGACTCTAGGCACTAGTGCTTTAACCCAATGCTCTATAACACATAATTACATTGTCTTTAATAACTATCTCTTGAGGTTTGGTTTTGAATGTCACTCCCTGCTATGTTTAACTTAGATATACTGCACTGACATGGACTTTCAGATCAGAGAAGTAAACAAGTATTTCTTACACTGAGGAGGAGAAAGTACAAAATCTAAGGAAAAAAGCAAAGTGTTGACAGGTGAGAGCTAATTTTGGGTGGTTCTTCTGAGTGGAATTCCCCATTTTAAGAATTTTTAACCTTTACACACCTCTTTGCTTCATTACCACTACTTAACATTTTTGCTTTCAAAACACCCTAAGTTATACAGATTCCAAATTGCTAATCTTTTGAATTCCCAGAGTCCTATATAAATGTATTAGTAGCAATGTTTGGTGACAGAATTTGGGATTTTTTTTTTTTCAGGTAAGCCCACTAAATTCCCTACCACCTTCTTCTACATAAAACCCAGTTTTTATGTTAAAATTAAGTAAAGAAAATGGCACTTTGAAATGAAATAAGTGAAATCACAAGCAAGTTTTATATGGATTTTTTTTCTCTTCTTCCGTATTGCCTACCTTTGTTCACATGTCTTGTGTTGGTGTTTTAAATTGCACGTGCTAAACCTGGAACCCACCACCCCTTTGAACATTACTTTGTACACCCCATCTGCAGATCCCACCTTATATGGATAAACACTGCCCATGCTAGTGAGAGATAGAATTTCCCCAGAGCCCCACAAAACATTTAATGAAGTGTGAAACACAAACATTTCATTACAACATATTGTGTACTTTTGCCTTTAATAACTACATTCTTCATCCAAGGAGTCTCAATAGCTTTCAAAAATGAATTACAGTAGTATTATTTCCCCTGGAATATAGTTTTTCCATGACAGAAGCAGCACTTTCCTAAACTATTGTATTTATTAGCAACCTGTTGCCCTTCAACACCAGTGCCATTTTCATCAACCCTGACCGAGTGTGTATCATTTAAACTTCCTTTAAAAATTATTAAAATAGTTTTGTGTTATTGGATTCTCTTTCCTTAAGTGTGGGCGCCTATCACTGAAAATGGCGCCCTTGAAGGGACAATGGGGAGTGGCTACACACTGCATGTGGTGGAGAATGGCTCTTCGTCGCACCAGGCACGTGTTTAATTGAGGAGTTCAAGAGTAGTGGCGTTCCCTAAGCTGGGCACCAAGGAGCCAGGGAAAGTCTGAAATCTGTGGCTGACCACTCCCTACCCCAGGAAAACCATCTCCTGTCCTTCTGCCCTGAAGATAGTCTCCCATTCGCTATTTCTTTTTACACATTAGGAAACCAAGAAGCCACTATCCTCCTAATGACACAGAACTGTTGCCAGTTACCAGGAGTTGTCATACCATTCTATACCTACAAGTGAACTCTGAAAAACAACCTTAAATTAACTGTTGGCCGTAAAGATGTCCCTATGTACCACATCCAAGCACCAGCTTCTCCACAAATCCGGACGAATCCAACAGAACAACAGTTAGTCTATTCAGAAATAGCTATTTTACTAAGAAAAAGTATTTCTATCGTTTAGGTATTTCTTAAACTGATAGGACTTTTTTATTTTTTTTTACTGAGTTCAGAACTCAGGGTCTCATGCTTTACAAGTCAGGCGTAAGCCACATTTCCAGTCTCTTTTGCTCAGCTTATTTTTGAGATAGGAATTTGCTTTTTGACTGGGTTGACCTGGACTGAGCTCTTCCTTCTTATTTCTTCCTGTTGACAGGCATAGAATGCCTAACTTTTTGATATTAAGGTTAGATCTTGTGAACTTTCCTCCCCCTGGGTTGGCTGCGAACTGCGATCTTCCTGATTTCAGCCTCCCAAGTATCTAGGACTACAGGGATGGACCTTTGGCACATGGCTAACTATCCATCATTATTTTCACTGAATCTGGTTCCCCAAGTTGCCTCCAAGTTCCTTAATAATTCTGGTGGTGGAGTATCTGTTACTAAATTGTTAGGGACTAGAAGAAACTGGTTTCTGCTTGTTGGTGATTTTAGGGAGTTGGAAAAAGCAGTATTTAAGGGCCAATATATGGGATCCTTCCTTGTTCAATAATGGCTGTCCTGCTTCACCAGTGAAGTGGGTTGTCTAAATGCTTTTTTTAAAGCATTGTTAATTTTTACTCGCTTTTTAGTTACCAGTCATTTACGTCGAAATGCTAATTACAAAATGTTCATTACCTTTTTAGATTTTTCTAGGCACATAATGCATAATCCTTAGATGCTATCAAAATTATATAAGCAAATGAGCTTATTTGGTGCTTGATACATTTCTCTCCAATAGATTTTAAAGAGAAGACATAAGCAAAATCATTCCAGTCATTTATGACAATCACATATACATATTATCCTTTGTTAAGGTTCAATTTTTGCTCTATAAAATTTCTGAACAAAATATGTATCTTTGGGAGTGCAAGGGACCAAATTTCTATTTTCCTTGCCATGCAAGAACTTCCAAGCAGTTTTTCATTCTGAGAGAAAAGATGGGATCACTGGTGAAGACCCCCATTTCTCTGTTCCTTAATTCCGCACAGATCTTTTTTTTTTTTTTTTTTTTTGGCCAGTCCTGGGCTTTGGACTCAGGGCCTGAGCACTGTCCCTGGCTTCTTTTTTGCTCAAGGCTAGCACTCTGCCACTTGAGCCACAGCGCCGCTTCTGGCCGTTTTCTGTATATGTGGTGCTGGGGAATCGAACCTAGGGCCTCGTGTATCCGAGGCAGGCACTCTTGCCACTAGGCTATATCCCCAGCCCCTCCCCACAGATCTTGATAAACCAAGTAACTTAGTTTATGGCATAGCAGTTTGACGACTCCAATAAAAAATACCTTAAAAGAAATTGTAAGGTTTTCACAGATTCCAGTTCCCCTTCCGTAACACACTCTTACCTTTCTTTTGTTTGCTGTGCACTTGGTATTCATTCACTTGTGCATTTGTTCACTGCACACGTAGCCATTGCAAACCTTCCCCTTCCTGCGGCAGATACAAACAAACAGGCACACGTTACGCACTCAACAGGCCTATTAAATATGATAGATCTACAGCGTAGATTCATCTGCTTCCCTCTCCACATCTTCCTTTCCCTCTCCTGTCTGGGAGGACATCTTGGGCCCTATATTTCACCAAATAAGGGGACCCATGTATGACTTTAAAGGCAAAGATTAGCAGGATGAGCTTGGAATCATGGGTAAGGGAGACTGAATGCGTGGTGGAAGCATTTGGTTTTCTCAAGGCATCTAAGATAACAGGCTTGATTCTTGGTCCTTGCTGTAGGAGACTCACAGACCAAGAAAAGGCAATAGCAGTAGAAAGTCTATGCAAACATTTCCCTTCTTGTAACCAAACTGTCCCTGTGCTTACATTGTTCCTGACAGAAATGCTATCAGCTGGATTGGCTGTCTATCCCATAGAAATCCCATAAATAGTAGTAAGTTCCATCCTGCTTAAACAAATGGCAGCAAAATCATCAGTTGTTTGCAATAAAGAACCCCGACCTCATGAATATATAATTGGCAAATGCTTTGGCTCAAATGGCTTGATTATCAAGTAAACTAATGGGTGCTACAGAAAGGCGAAGTTAAGTTTGTAAGAAAGATAAGAGTCGGAGTTCTCATTTCTTGCTTCAGTGTTTAGAGAAAAAAAAAAACTGTTGATACTCAAGAAAGGCTTTGAAAAAATGTATAAAGGCAAACTTCTTAGATAGGGAAAAGGCATGCCCAGTGAAAGAAGAATCTAGAAGATGAGATAAAAATGGCAGCAGGGCTGATGCCTAGGTGCATAATGAGTAATAATGAGAGAGAATGAGATAAAATGTTAGAAAGATAAATAGGAAATAATGAGACTCCACAATATTTGTGTCAGATGCCTAAGAATCGCTGATTGATTCCTTCATTTTACTAGTGGTTCTGAAGACCCTATTTGGTGCCAGGCATTGTGCCAAACAGAATTCTGCCTCATTATGATTAATTTAGTAGCAAAACAAAGAATAGATTTTAATGGTAGGAGCATTAGAGGCAGGAAGCCAAGAGGCTTTTTACCATAGTCCAATGAGAAGTAAGTAATGAGCGGCGGTTTCAGGAAAAGCTTTACCCATTGTAATCACACACAGCACAACACCTGGTTCTTATGCAGCTAAAGATTTCTCATGATACATGTACACATACGTGATGCCTTGTGATTTGCTTACGTTTGGCTTAGCACCACCCATGATGTTGTAGGCATATAATAGATACTTAGTAAATGCATGCTGATTTGATTCTTAAAAAAAATTCTCCAAATCTACATAAGATATGCAGAACTTTATCAGAGAACTCTAAGAGTGTATGGAAGAACCACGTACAAGCTGAATGCTGGGTGTTAGCCCAGGCCTGGGAGATTCCAGACAGATGGGCTCAAACGCCTGCTTCCTCTACAATAGGAGCTGGTCTCCCCGAGAGTCTCTGAGAGTCCCTGGCGAATGGGGTTGATGTTACCCAGGTGGTCTCTGGTCCCAGATTTCCAAACATACAGTCATCTACCTCCATGATGTCCTTTCGTCCTGTAGGGAACCCCAACTCCCACTTTTTTTCTTTTCCCAGTTCTTGTGTTTGATCCCTGATTTATATGCTTTCTAGGCATGCGCTCTATGCCGAACTCTACCTAGTTCTGAGATTACAGTCATGAACTACCATCTAAGACTTGTTTTTCGATTAGGGCCTCACTTTCTTTTGCTCAGATTGGTCTCCATTTTTGGTCCTGGGGTCTCTCCCTCCTAAGGTACCCTGACTCCTTTACTGGCCCAAATACTAACTCCAGCCTTGGTGCAGAACCGACTTTCAAAGAGAGGGTTTGTAAAGAATAAGGCAAATGCCTTCCACACGGTTCTTAAGAGTATGGCTCCATGGGCTGGGGATATGGCCTAGTGGCAAGAGTGCTTGCCTCGTATACATGAGGCCCTAGGTTCGATTCCCCAGCACCACATATACAGAAAATGGCCAGAAGTGGCGCTGTGGCTCAAGTGGCAGAGTGCTAGCCTTGAGCAAGAAGAAGCCAGGGACAGTGCTCAGGCCCTGAGTCCAAGCCCCAGGACTGGCCAAAAAAAAAAAGAGTATGGCTCCTGGTGGTCCGTTCAGGCAGTCGGCGTCTGGCTCCCAACACACCGCTCAGCCTCTTCTTTCTCTTTCCTGGGATCTCACTTGAGGTCTTTTTTTTTTTTTTAATCTCTCCATTTTGTTCCCATCTCTGAGTCCTACTGAATTTTGTAAATGGCACAATTCAATTCTTTGCTACTTTTCTACTCTCTCCTCCCAGCCATCCCTTCCGGTTCTTCACTTTCTCAACCAAGGCCAGTGAATTCTCCTAAACATTCAGGATGAGACAGCTTGGCTCTCTGAAAGCACACGTCCATTCTGCCACACAGATGTGACCAAAGAGAATGCATTCCGGGGAGATTCTTCAGTGGGAGGAGGACTTGTGTTCCTGAGAGGATAAAAGATGATAAAACTGGCAGAATAAGTTGATGTTAGGTTACAGGAAGTCATGCCAACAGGATTAAAGCTTCAAGTTTTAAATTTCGTGAAGGGCTTAAGTTATATTCCCTTTGAATAAAAGAGATTATTAAAAATTTTCTTTAAAAAATACAGTTCTAAGACTGTAAAGAAAAACAAATCCATAAGGAGCAAACCTAATTTATTAGTCAACTCCACCATACCTTGAGTGGAGCGATTATGGTCCATAAAATGCAAAATTATGTCATTGCCTTTCCAAACATTTTCCTGTGGCTCAACCAAAAGTTTTGCAATGCTGTTCATAAAATATAGACATGCATAACTCATGTATTTAAGATGATAAGATTGAATACGTATGTGTCTACGTCTAAAGCCCTTCCAAAATAAAATAATTTAATATAGTCGATGGTTTAATATAAACGAAGGCCTATTCCCTTGCTTGTCTGTGGTAGGGACTACTGTGAAATCACAAAGCAATTAACAAAGGCTTCTAACTCAAAGGAAGATATTCAATTAAGCCAAAGAAGCTCCATAGCGCTTTCTCCCATCTGCTAAGTCTATAGTGGCTGGTTCACCTTGATAGCCGTTCAGCCCCGACTGAATGCAGGCTTCCGTTGTGGGTGGTTTGTGGCCCAGATCAGCTCCTTGTTCTGCCCAGATAACATGTTTTCAGCACAATGAATGTATAATCATTATTAATCATTTTTTTTGACAAGTCATTCCCTTTGTGTACACAAAGACAAGATGGGTTTGACCCCTTCTCTTTTGAACAAGAGAAAGACACTCCCTTCCCCTGCCTTTCCCAGGCCAATATTTAAGAATAGAATTTATTGTCAGGCTTTTTTTTCCTATACATGAAAACAATACATTTTAGTTTTAGAGAATTTTGAAAAAGAAAAAATTATCATCGCCAGAAATGATTGCTGTAAATATTTTCCATACTTAAATTCTGTTCTTACAAAGACCTATAGATGGCTGTAAATGTATATGTTCAGTGGAATCATACTGTATATGCAGATACGTCTTCACTTAACACGTCTTGAGTTCTTTCTGAGTCATTAGATATTTCCTAAAACTTTATTGAGTTCATAATAGAAAAATACCCCATACTTTGTTTTAATCAATCCCATACTGTTTACACGGTTTGGTTGTTGTGATTGCTGACTATTTTTTTTTATATGTGTGTGCTAGCTGTGTTCCAGTAGTGTGTCCAGCCCAGACAGGAAAGTCTATGAGACTCTTATCTCCACTAAACTATCAAAAAACTCCAGAAGTGGAGCTGTGGTTCAAGTGTAGAGAGCTAGCCTTGACCAAAAGAAGCTCGGGGATAGACCCCAGGCCCTGAGTTCAAGCCCCAGGACAGGCACACACACATATAAAAATGATAAGCAATGTGTGTGCTTTTATGTATATAAGAAATTTCACCAGTAGTAGTTTCAGAAAATCCCCACTAGTCTAATTTATTCTCCAAGAAACATAGAAAATCTTTGTCGTTGATAAACAGTTTTAAATTACTTTCAAGAAATTCTGCTGCCAAGAGAGTAAGAGAGTGGCCATTCATCCGGTAATTGTTTTGGTCGCAATCTCTTTCATTTTAGGATTTATCATTTTTGTACCTTTTCTAAAAAACTATATTATTAATTTTTATTAATGTATTAGTAAATGAACGTAAACTTAACGGCTTAAAAGTATACAAACTGATTCATCTTACACCTCCGGAGACCAGAAGTTTGAAATTGGTTTCCCTTGGCTGCAGTCAAGGTGTTTGGCAACTTCCAGGAAAGAATCTGCTTTCTCCCCTTTTCTAGCTTCTAGGGGCTGCCTTCTGACCTGGGCCGGAGCCCTTCCATCTGGAAAGCCAGTCCTAGCCAGAGCAGTCTTTCTCACCACACCTCTCTCTGGTCCTAACTCTACTGCCATCCCATTCTCATTTACCAATCTGAGTACATCAGAGAGAGTCTTTACCAGATAAAGACTATGTCAGGGTCATCCAATCAAAACCTTAGTTTTGTTTTTTTTTTAGCAACCATAACTTCCCCTTTCTGATTAACCTTCAGTATCATTTAGGACACAGGCACACTGGGTAGCTGTCATTCTACTTACCACATAAGAGCTTTGTCTCTTACAAGGGAAAAGACAACACAAGAGATACTTTTAAGGTACTCATATGTGGGTCATTTTATACATGTTGTACTTCTATGTGTATGGAGCTACAGGAATCGATATGCTTCTATACAATTTCTCCTGTTTAAAAAAAAAAGACTTCTGACATCAGCTGTATCAATGTCACTTTGATAACTATATGTTTTGATAAGCAGCCATGACACTTCAACTTTAGACAGGAGATCATGAAAAAGGAGCTTTATTTTTTTTAAAGTCATAACATCACTAAATTCCTCAGCCCCACATCAAAAGTTCCAGGTTTTAGAGGCATTTTCATAGCTTTGCTTTCTGTCACTGATGCCCTATAGGTTTCAGAGTAGAATAGACTCTTGGTATCCTTGAGGATAGGGTTGTAAGGAGAAGACTATTCAAAAGAAACCCCGGCGTGAATGCCGGCAGATTTCAGCTCTTTCAAATCCTTCAGATTTAGCTAGAGGGTGTGTAGTAGGTCTGAGCATTCACAGAGTGAAACAGCACAAAGTACACAACTGCCACAAACATTACTGTTGTCCACAGTGGTACTGCTCACCCAGATCTAGATCATACTTTTATGGTCTTTATCTTGAATACTGTGGATGTTTGACTCAGTTTTTTCCCCCATCAGAATCCCAGCTTCTGCCAAAGACAGGCCACTTTTCAGTGCTTCTCGAAAGTTCACTGTGTCGCTTCGATTGAGCACGTTCACTTTTACTTTGGTTTGAGGGACACCACTGGCCTTTCAGAAGCATATTTTCACAAAATTAAGGGCAGCTCTCCCAACTCTGCAAACACAACTATGACCATGCAGGACGGACTGAGATCTCTGTACTCACCGAACCCTGGGATTCCTGTGTGGGAATTGAAAGTTTGTTCTTGAAATTTCTCCTGATAGTTTTCATCTGTAATCTTTTTTTGGGGGGGCCACACTTGATCAGAAATGCACACAGTGCATCTTACAGATAGGGCAGGCTTACCATGCTTTCTTGCTTGTTGGCATTGTTGTGGGGTAAAGCATAAACAGACGAGCCAGTAGATTGAACTCTGCGGTAGTCCTTCTCTGAGAGTGGATTTGAAGGAAAGGTTTTGAGACTGTGCTTGCGTCATGAGGATGAGCGATCTCAAAACAGCTTTCCATGCCCCGGATGCTCTATTAAAATGCTGGAGCTTGCTCAAATGGATTGTTTGGAAACACTGATTTAAAAAAAAAATCAAAAATCTAGAGTAAGGTCTAAAGTGAGTGGAAATGTTTACCCTCAGAGTAAACTTGCAAGGAAAGGCAGACAGAGTAAAAGCTGACCACCAGGACTGGAGTCCATCCATAGCAACAGAGCAGAGAGCTCAGACATAGTTTTAGCACCTCTGGTTTTCAGAGCACAGTTGGATGCAATGTCAACATCAAGGAACTGACAGAATGAAGCTAACTGGAGTGAAAAGGGGGGAAAAAAACCAAACCCACCTCCATCCTCATTCCTTCTGAGGAAGCTTCTAAATATCAGTTGTGTGAGCCTATTGATAAATCTGGATGCATTATTGATGAAGCCAGCAGCCTGCCTGGTGCTACTCAGATGGTTCAAGCGTTTAGTAGGAAATGTTTCTGTGAAGTTCTGCACAAAATAATGACAGTGTCTGTCTTAAATCGAAACAAATGGCTGTTGCAAGCTCTGGGGAGGCTGGGAGCAGGCAGCTGTTTGGCAGAGCTAGGCAGAGGAGCCACCACCTGCTGTAGACAGGCGGGCAGGCAGCGGCCCACGGACCACGCAGTGCTGAATAATTCAGGAGAACGGGAACCCTTGGCTCTTCAAACATGGCGCTGCCCCTTTTCATCACCCTAATGAGCGACTTGAAGACTTGGATGTGGAAAAAGTCTTCCAGCTATTCTCCAACGTCTAGGACTCCGATTGCCACCCAATGGAAGCTTGTCTGACACTAAGGGACCCGTCGTCGTCTTCTTTTCATCTCTCCCTTCTTTTCTGTTTTTCCTCTTCCTTCCTTCCTGTACCTTCTCTCTCTCTTTCATGCTTTCTTTTGGTCTTTCTGTCAGGACAGTGCTACCTGCTTGGAGAAGACATGAGTTCTTGCTTCTGCACAGCCATTCCAGGTACATGGTTAGCCCCTTGCCTGGCTTCGTGTGAGCCTAGCTCTCGTGACTCACAACCTCGCAGCGTACAAAACAACCCTGTAACTCAATTGACTGGCTGGGGACCCCTTTTCCTCGGTGTGTTGCCTATTTGCTTGGGAAGGCTCTGATGAACAGTGTGTAGACAGGATGCTGGTGTCTGGGAAAAGAACCGTGAGCGAAGACTTCAGGGGACGTGTGCTTTCTTTGGGGATCTAAAAGTAACAGACGAATTGACCAAGAGGAGCAGCCCTGGCTGACGGTGTTCAGTGCTGCGGAAGCGCTCTCCACGGGAGAACTGAAGGGCCTGGGCATGCTCTGAGTTGTGAGGATGGGCTTGCTCAAGAGACGGCATTTTATTTTACAAGGCTTATGAGAAAGGGCCCAATGAGACCTAGAGAGAAAGGGTCATTTGCGGATGGAGCAAAGCCTGGTTTTGAGCATAATGCCTCTCTGCAAGAGAAAACACAGGGGAGGGGTTCTACATTGCAAGCTTTTCCAGAAATTGCTATCTAGACTGTAGTGAGTGAGCACGGGAGTTTGAGATAGACTGGGTCCATGTGTCCCTCGGCCCGTTCGTTAATCTGACGTAAAGGCATGATGCTGTCACAGTGTCCGTCTTCTCCTGTGCCTTAAGAACAAAACCACAACGTTGTTTTGAACGGAATGAGGCTCAGATATTTCCTGGTTTCTTTTCTAGGCAAGGGTGGTTCGTGAGATGGAAGCAGAAGACATGAAGACATCAAGTCATAATTCTGGGAAATCTATTGCAGGGACTCACTCGGCCGGGAGGATGGGGCCTTGGGTCTTTGCTCCTCTTCCTCTTTCTTCTTACCCAAAATGTAGCTACCAGGCTGGAGTTCCAGTGGACATCGTGGGCCGTGTGTTTTGGGGAGGGGGGGGACAGAGCATGCAGTGAGCGGAGGTGCGCTAGAATAGCAGTGGCCAGAAGTAAAGCTGGGTAACACTGAATCTTTTGTACCATGTGGGCGGCTTGGATGGCGGTCTGCATGTACGGGAGGACCAGGGGGAGAAGTACTCGTGCAAATGCCTTCCGCTTGGTCCCTGCTAGATCACGAGTTACACCCAGGCAACAGAGCAGGAAGAAAGAAAGATGCTGAGAGGGGCCACGAGCTGCTGCTGGCTCACACCTGTCATCCTAGCTACTTCGGGAGGCTGAGATCTAAGGATGGTGGTTCAAAGCCAGCCCAGGCAGGAAAGTCTGTGAGACTCTTATCTCCAATCAACCACCAGAAAACTTGGATTGGAGCTGTGGCTCAAAGTGGTAGAGCTCTAGCCTTGAGCAAATGAGCTCAGGGATAATGCCCAGGCTCTGAGTTCAAGCTGTGCAAGCAAAAAAGAAAAAAAAATGAAAGAAAGAGGCTGAAAGGTCAGGCTAGGAATCTGAGACAGAGAGAGAAAGAAAGAGAGAGAGAGAGATGAGAGAGAGAGAGAGGAGAGAGAGAGGCATGATATTTCAGGAAGATGTTACATGAAGGCAGAATTCTCTAAAGTTTTCAAGATTTCTACTCTACTTAAATATCATAGAGAAGCAAAGTACCACAGAATTTCAAGCTAATAGTTTTTGTCTTGAAATACGTTCAAGTGTCTCCTTTATTTTCATTAACTTCTCTTATTGATTCTGGGAATTTCGAGCTTAACTTCCTCTTCTGGCCTTCATGGTGAAATATTTATTCCCTGGGATGGTGGTGAACAGATTCAACGGAATAAGTACACAGCCTCAAATGAACTTCTACCAGCGGATAGAATCATTTTCCCTACCCAAACTTTGACTGGATTTAGCATGAGTAGCAAAGAGATTTTGTTCCGCTTCTCAGGTTTGCTCTCCATTTTGGGACAATGCCAAGCTGAACAACCCTGAAGGTAGAAACGGACAGTGTTTGAGTGCAATGAGGCCACCTTCATGACTAATTAGTGGTTAAAAGTTATTTTTTAACTTGTCTCTGGATACCCCTTTCAGGCACAGCCCTTTCTAAATGTCTGGGAAGCTATGGGTATATATGTTTTCTTTCTTTGTTTCAAGTTTCGAACAAAAGTTTTCATAGCTCCCGTAAGTGAGAAAGTCAGTAATATTTTACTTACCTATCAGTGTTTCACCACACTGAAGCAGAACTTCTCTTGAAAGATGTATTTTTAAGCGTCTTTCAAAGAAGTTTAGATTTTGGCTCCTTGTGGTGCCCAGGAAGTGAAATGAACCATAAATGAGCCACATCAAAAGTAACTTACAAAGAACTTTTTTAATATTAAAGTGATGAATCAGAGCCCAAATTAACAAGTCAAGAAGTCCGCCTATAATGAAAATCTTTTTTCCAACATAACACTTCATTATAAAGGGAGTTTTTCTATAATAGAAGCAAGTGTAATTACATTTTTATATATAATTAGGACATTATTATCATTTCCCCATATCAAAGTTCATTAGAAGACATCGCCAATACATTTTTCATAGAGCAAAAATAAAAAGAGGAACCGGAGTCCTTCAATTAGACTCTTATCAGGACATCCATAGAGACTTGAAGAAGCTGATCAAACAGCTCAACCCAAAAGGGACCAGGTAGAATCTTACGTTGCTTTTATGACACAGAAATTGCTGCTTTCTCTCTCTCTCTCTCTCTTTTTTTTGTATCCTGCAAGATTTCGAGTTATAGTTTCTGATCTCTCCTGTTCCACCACAAGAAATTAAAGGTACAAATGTTTGGGGTGGAAATTCAATTTTGCGAGCGTTCTAACCTCATTGTTTCCTGGGCTGCAAGACATTTTTGTTATGCTTCACCTAACTAAACAGAAAAGGCTCTCCCACTGCTGCCCTCTTTTTTTTTTTTGCCAGTCCTGGGCCTTGGACTCAGGGCCTGAGCACTGTCTCCAGCTTCTTTTTGCTCAAGGCTAGCACTCTGCCACTTGAGCTAAAGCGCCCCTTCCGGCCATTTTCTATATATGTGGTGCTGAGGAATCGAACCCAGGGCTTCACGTATACAAGGCGAGCACTCTTGCCACTAGGCCATATTCCTAGCCCATGACTGCCTCTTTTATCCGCTTATAAACATGACTGAGATTCCTTTACTATTTTACTTACTTACTTGGTAGGACTGGGGATTGAACTCGGGGCCTCATGCTTGCTAAGCAAGCACTCTACCATGTGAGCCATGCCTCCAGCTTGATTCCTTTCTAATGGTGTTAGATGAGCCTCTCGCAGCCCCACGGATCTGATAACATTTTTTACAAAGGTAATTCTAAAAGCAAAGCGGCATGTTTTCAAACACATAACAGAAATGTCTAGTGAGACAAGCAAAGTTAGTCCTCTGTCAGGATGTTTAAGCATGTGTGCAAATACATTTTGACTTGGGGTTATTAGCATATTAATACGTTCAAAGTTAATTGAAACAAAATGCATTTTTCATGCCGTGTTTTACCGCGAGTGAAGCTCTGGGGGCCGTTGAAGTGTGAATCCAGGGGGATTTCTGGAACTGACTCCAACACCGAAATTTCTTCTCGGCTGGCTGTTCTGTTCCCATCCACTCCAACAGCATTGGTGGTAGTAGCTCTTTGCAATTCTCTTGCTTGTCAAAAAGGACTTTTGGAATTAAATCATCTCCAGTGCACTATGTAGCTTATCTTTACATTAAAGATCTTTTTCTATGTGTGGATTTTTTGTTTTTTGGTCTCATGATTTGCCATCTCAAATGCCCTGATTTTTAATTTTTTTTATTTGTGTGTGGGGGAGCAGTTTAATATGAATTAGTATGTGTAAGCATATCAAATATATGTAGGTTGTCTCCCCAAAGTCATGATTAAGAAGGTCTTTTAAAGGCTTTTAGGTTAATAAATTTAAATTCCAATTATGGCTAAGCTATCACAGAAATACCACTAATTGATTTCATTGACAAATAGAACTGACTTGTTTATTTTAACTTAGCTTTAAGTAGTTGTATGAAGGAGGTACGGTATGACAAATCAGTTTGGGAATACAATGTGTCTTGATCGGCGTCACCCCTTCAACTTTCTCTTCCCCCTCCCACGCCCCCTCCCTTACTTTTCTTAGTTTTGCGGTATACACAATGAATTCTTGGGATCGATAGAATTTAAACAGAGAATTTGCACGTGGCTATTTTAACTGAGGGCAGTTACACATTATTTCTTCTGTTGTTCCGACGTATATTATCTCTGGTAATATCCCCATAGATTGTTCATGAAAAAATGTGAAAGAAGACTCTCAAGAGGCAGCTCATTAAGGCAGAAATAGTTGCGAAGTGATATGTTAATCTCTTAGATCACCCAGCTTCTCCAAGCCGATGGTGGCTCAGGGGTCGGAGCCGTGATTTCCTGGCTAGGAATGTAATTTCCCCAGCATGGCGGTGATAGAGTTCTTTACACAGAGTGAACCCTGCTAAAAGTGGACTTAGCTTCCTTCCTTTATGAGCCAAATTTTGTGACCAAAAATCATGTCTTTGCTGGTAACCCATATTGTTTATGATGGTTTCCGGTGTTATGATTTGAATCCTTATTGGAAATGGCAGCCTGTATTTAAATCCCTGTTCCCTTGGAAGGTTCAGATTTACTCACACGTAGAACCTCCCTTGGGCAGTCGGCCCTTAGAACCAGACAGTGTTATACTAAATTAAAGTTGTTGTGCTAAATTACTAATTTGCAAAATGATGGTAAAGTCGGGGCTGGGAGTGTGGCTTGGTGGTAGAGCGCTTGCCTAGCATGTATGAAGCCCTGGGTTCCATTCCTCAGTCCCACCTACACAGGAAAAGTCAGAAATGGTGCTGTGGCTCAAATGGTATGGTGCTGGTCTTGAGCCAAAAGAAGCCCGGAGGCAGAGCCCAGGCCCTGAGTTCAAGTTCCGTGACTGGCAAAAAAAAAAAAAAAAGTAGTGATTCCATTAAAATGATGGTAAAATTAAGAGAATAGTCTCAGCTCATGAATCTTGAAGAAAGAAAGAGAGATCTGTTCAAATGTTTTCTTCCTTTTTTTTTGGTCTGGTTTTGGGGCTTGAGGGGATAGCTTGAGCACTGTCCCTGAGCTTCTTTTGCTCAAGGCTAGAGCTCTATCACTTGAGCCACAGCGCCACTTCCTGCTTTTTCTGAATAGTGTATTGGAGATTAGAATCACACGGTCTTTATTGCCAGGGCTGGCTTCCAACTTCCATCCTCAGATCTCTGCCTCTTGGGTAGCTAGGATTACAGGTGTGAGCCACTAGCACTTGACTTCCTGTTTTCTATTTTTAAGAACCTTAAGTATGTGTTATGATGCTACATTTCCTCCTAGATAATCCTTAAAATGATCACCTTACCAATTTTTAGCCAGAACAAAAGCTATGTTTGGTATAAAACAACCATCAGAAGGGTGAGTTAGTAGGATAAGATTAATTTTATTAAAACATCATCAATCTCATCAAACAACAACAACAACAACAAAAACTATCGTCCTGCTACTATTGTCAGAAGAAATAAGTGCTTTGGCAGAAAAGTAAGACGCACATTAGTGGGCGGTTCTGTCATCCAGCTGTGTTCGTGTGCCTGGCTGTCCACAATTCCAGACCGCATCCGACAAAATCCCACTGCCCATATCCTCAGCACGGACTTCTCCATCTGCGTTCAATTCTAATTGGCTTTCCAGGCTCAGACTATCTAAAAGTTCACATGGGATTCATGCATTCATCCGCTTCACTCCCTCTGTTTCACTACAGACTCTCAAAGGAAGAGGATCCAGTCATCTCATTTACACGCTTCCTGGTGCCTAGGAATCTGCTCACCTCACGGAGGTTTGCTTGTTTGTTAGTTTAGTACAATGGCGGTGCCATCTTCTTCTTTCGCTTTAAAAAAAAATTAGTTTCTTTGTATTGTAAAGGTGATGTACAAAGGGACTGCAGTTACACAGGTCAGGTAAGGAGTCCATTTCTTTGGGAGCAATGTCACCCCCTCTCTTGATTTCTCCCAGTGTTTTTTCCCTCCCAACTCCCTTCTTCCACAAGTTGTACACTTCATTTTCAACATAGTGTCTAGTGAGTAGCCCTGCTGCATGAGTTCATCCCCCGTATGCTACTTCTTAACTTCACTTCTTAATGTGGCCAACATGGCCCCAGATAGGCCCCAACAGCTACGAAATCATCTCAAACTAGATATATGCAAGGATGAATTTGATGGATAGTTCCTGAAAAAAGAGTAAACAGACACATGGTGTGATTATCAGTGCCATCTTCTTAAATTATCTAGGAATAAATGCCTTCCCTTGAAAAATATGGGGATACTGCTGAGGACTGTAATTTCCCTTATAGCGCCATGTCCTCTGCATTTGTGGTATTACTAGGCTATGGTTTTTGAACGTCTTCCTAAGTATATATAATGCGTTCCGCTATTTCTAGAAGCTGCATGTTTCTCAAATCAAAACACGTACTTTTTCCCCCACTTTGTATCAGACTAGAGGGCTGGCTAAAGGAGCCAGCTCAGCCTATCAAAGGGCTGAATGAGCTGCCAGATTCTAAAGTTAGGTGGATTCATATTTAATTATATTGGCCAATTATTGTACTATATTCACAGGAGAGAGAGAGAGAGAGAGAGAGAGAGAGAGAGAGAGAGAGAGAGAGAGAGAGAGAGAGAGAGAGAGAGATGGTGGCTCAAAAGGGAATTCCCAGACCACCTAAATGAGTGCAGTCCCTCCTAGCCATGGCTCCTACCCTGCCTACATTGTACTCTACCTTTTTTTGCTTTTGAAATGAAACTTTCATCTGTGAGAAGAAATAGCATTAAAATAAAGTGCAAGGGAAGGAAGCTGCCCTTGGAATTGAGCGTTGCTGGGAGGGTTTGCATTTCAGAGAAATATCTTCTTCCTCGTCTGTGTGGCAAGAGAGCGGATCTTCCTGTGTGAGCCGTAAAAAGCATTAGACATGATTTTTACAGCCTGGACTCTAAATTGCACTGGCGTATTGCACTTGGAAATGGATCTCTGCCCTTTTTAATCTTTAGCTCCCGAAAGTTTGCATTAGTAATCATGTTTTCACACATGTACACACACACACACACGTATTTAGTATTTGTATTTCACTGAAGGTGTCTATAATTGGGGCACATTCAAGGTAAAAATTGAAAGGGGTTCTTGTAGCACTTAATGGGGTGATTGATTCTGGAAAATAAGAAATTTTATGACTGACAAATATGAATGTCTATTCCTTTCACTGATGTTCTTAGCCCCATTTAAGCCGCAATTTGTAGATGGCTTAAATGAATTTTTTTTAGGATTTCATTGGTAACTTCAGCCTGCGCACAGAGTAAAATCCTGATACCATCTTCCCAGTAAACTTTTAACTTCATATTTCTACTCTAGGAAGTTAAGCCAGCGATGGTGAACTGTCATTCACAGGAGATCATTTTACTTGGGTATATAACTTAAAAAAAAATAGACTCTTGGTTTTCTTTTTCTATGGCAGCTGCTGTTAAGAGATTTTTCTTCCTGGCCTCCTGCACCAAGCTGTTTACACTTTGCACACATTACATAAGCAGCTGGTGCTGGCTGCATGCTTTCGTTCAACTAGTTGCTTAAGGACTCACCCCCATGCTGAAGGTGGGTTTCCTGGGGTCTCAGCTGAACAGTGTGGCATACAGGAAGCACAAACATGCAGCCAATGTCTACACTCTTTGGAAGGGAGGCTAGTGGCTCCGTGTGGAAGAGAGGAAAGCCGTTATCTATAGCCCATGGTGCTAAGGAAACACTAGGTGAGGTTGGCCAACAAGGACAGTTGAGCCTATTAGATAAGCTTGTTGGGCCTCATCTTCTTTTGAGGAAATTGCTTTGCCCCCGACCCTGGGCCCTTGGTTTAGACACTGGGAGAAGGCAGGGGGGTGCTGGTGGCCAGAACCCCCTTTTATGTGAGAAGCTGCAGCTCCAGCTCTGAAGCTATAATGGTGCCTCTCAAGGGCAGGGCAGACAGCTGTCATCATCAGCTCAGTCTTGTCTCTTCTGACCTGTTCTGAGCTCCTTTCATCCATAAGTAATGGCCAGAGTTCTGTTCAGCGGTGGATGCTCTTGCTGTGATAACACAGTTATTAGGGTCCAGTGGTGGACCAGTTGGCTTGGATGAGTGTGGCGAGTGATTTCTCCCAGACACCCTCAGTGCCTGACAGATGGCCATGTCAATCACATTTAAAACACAGGCACTGATTCCTTTCCAGTCACTTTAAAGCAGCACCAGCCAAGTGGCGGCGAGCGAACAAGAGAGAGGGGGGGGATGTGGGGAGGTCCGAACAGTACAACTGACAGAAAACTACAGGCATAAGGGGAAAACAGTTAAAAAAAATAATAAGGACACAACAGAGGCTTGCAGGTGTTTAGGTTTGAAGCATTCTCCAGGAAACTGAACTTAGAAACATTCTCTCCAACTCCTAGGCATTTTATCCTGACTCCAGTCTGGCCAGCATTTGTGTGTGACTAGAAGAAAGAGCCTCCTTCAAGGCGAATCCTCCTCTTAGATTTCAGTTATGACGTGTGTCTCAGCAGGGTAAGACTGTACGAGGGACAGCTGTATCACTGTCCCTTTGGTCATCTTTCCCCATCATTTCTCACTACCTGTTATTTACCTACTGTCAGCTGCAGGCGATGTCCTTCTTCAAATCAAGAGCTCATCACCTCAGAAAGCAGGAGACCTGGGCAGACACCACTGAAGCAGACCTGCTATGTGACAGCATCCATGCCCCGTGTGTCAATTGGAGATCCCCACAGTCACTAGGACCAACCACTACCTTTGTCACATATTCGTCGTCTTATCTCTTTCGCATGCACTTAGTCTCCACACTCTTCTAATACGACAAGATGGTAACTTTGCTGTTGTTTACAGTAAACTGTCACTTTTCTCTTCCCCAAATAAAATAAGGTGGCTCTCACGGGCTGACAAGTATTTTAAACAAACATGGTGTGTTTGCGGTCCACGGGGGAGTTTTGCATTCCATTTTTGTCATTCGCAGTGATTCGCCCATTCAGTCAGAGGGCATGAAGTGCGGGTGGGTGGCAACGCTCTCTTTAGAGGCTGGCAGAAATAGTACAGCGCACGCGGAGATGGGGAACGTGGCTTACTGGTAGAGGGTTTGCCTAGTATGCATCAGGCCCTGGGTTCAATTCCTTGCTACCACATCAACATAAAGAAATTACATTAAAAAATAATAATACAGTGCCCAGGACCTGGCTGCTGTCCACCCCCACTAAGCTCACAGTGAGGAAGCAATGACCTTTCTCCTGTGGGTTGGGTTAGAACCGCAGGCGCTGTATCTCCCTTTGTCCAGAAAGAGGCCCAGGGTTCTCATCAGGTTGGCCAGACCCACCCGTCTCACGTGGGAGAGTCCTGGGGGGGGGGGCGGAGTGGGGGAAGGAGGTGGGTGTTAGTTCTAGCAGAAGCTCCGCTCTGGGAGTAGACGTCCCTCCCTCAGCTCCTATCCCACTTTTCTTCTTCGGTGGTATCTGTCACCCCAGTCTGGAGAAGTGCACTTACCTCCTCCTACCCGTCTCTCCCACAAGGGCCCATGTTGCTTCCAGACAGCTGTCAGAGTTGCTAAATTTAGGACATCTACCTGTCACCCATCTCCTTTGCTGGAAGCTTCCAGTGGTCTTCCTCTCTTTGGGAGGTGGATTCTGCATGCCGCAGCTTGGCATTTCCAGGACCCTACAGAGGGCAGGACTTACAGAGCCCGCTCCAAACCCATTTTCCCCAACACACAACCTTAAGCCCTGACCGCATAGTCATCCCCGTCCTTTCCTAACGTTGCTGCTTTTCCAGGGCTTCCGTGGTGAGTCTCTCCGCATCCATTCGTGAGGCAGACCATAGGTCTGTAGGCACCCTCGCCACCAACCTGAGCCTTTCACAGGGAAGGGACCTAGCAAAATCCTTAGCATGGAAAATGATGCTAATAAATGTTTCTTAAGAGACTATATCCATGGAAGGGAAATCGAATGTGTCTGCTCCAAGACAGTATGTCATCAGAGGTGCTTTTATTCATTGGTTCAAAGGGCTTGACGACAAAGTCATTCTCCGGCATCCAGTGTGAGTATGTGAGCAGCTCTGGCAACACACCACAGTCAGGATTGGGAAGAAAAAGAAGAAGCTGCAGCTATTTTGAACGGAGCTGCAAAGAACAGAGCGCAGTACGCTAGAATAAGCTCCTTAAGTCTAGAAACTTGGTACCCTGCTTTGCTTCTCGCAGGTCCCCCATTAACAGCAGTTGGGCCAAAGTTCTCTGTTCAGTGCAACTTGCAACCTTTGGGTTTTGTTTTTTTTTTTCCCCTCCGTTCGTGTTTTCTCAAAGAAGTACAGCGATGCTATTTGGATGGGTGTTTCTCTGTGATGCCAAGATGTTTTAGAACAATGTTATTATGCTTGGTCCTACCTATTACCACTGAGACGAGCCCAGAAGTTAAATTATGAAGCAAAAGTAAGCTTTGAAGAATTTTTTTTATTTAATCTGTATTCCCCTGTTTCATCTGCAGATCCATCCAGCACAATCTGCATCATTATTAGCCACATCAACTTGCTTTTTAAAAAAGAGAGAGAGAGAGAGAGAGTAAAAAGTAAGACATCTGTGTTATAGCATTAATATATTCAAAGGTTTTCACTTTCATCTTGCAGGCATTAACAGTGTGTAAATGCAATGTAAGCCCAACTTACCACAGCACCAAGTTAGCAGAAGGAAAAAGTATACCTAAGAGCAAGCAAAAAGAAGGGGACTCTGCCCAAGAAAAAAAGGAGGAGAAAGAAAAGAATTCATGGGAAGAAAGAAAAGAGGAAAAGAAAAGGAAAGAGAGAAAAAAGAAAGGGCAGGTAGGTTTAGGGTCGAGGGGACAAGTGAGATGGAAATGATGGAAAAAGATTTATCCAGCAATCGAGTAGTTGCCTATTGCTCTCCCATTGCTTCATTTCTAATTGCCAGCACAATTTCTAAGGCACGGAGGCAAGCCTCTAGCAGTGTGCTGAAGGTGTGTTTGTGCTGCTATGCCCTCTGGCTTGGCTGCCAGCCTATTCCCTTAGATCAGAGCCATAAGGCAGACTGTTTTCGAATACCGATCACCTCACCCAGACCTAATCCTTTGAGTTCTCTTTGGCATCCATTCCTTCTGCCAGTTTCCTCTTCTGTTCCTCTCTTTTCTTCTGAAGTTGACAACAAAGACATCCTCAGGGCCTTCCTTGATGTAAGACCACTCTTGATGTTATTACAGTGTGGTTTTTTTTTTTGTACCCTAAAGTTGTGCTACTTTTATATTCAGCTAGCACAATATTTGCACACCAGAAGATAAAGAAAATGTGAATATGTTACACAGAGCAATAGGTTCTTTTTAATTTGTACCCTTCTGTATTTCTTTTTCTTTCTTTCTTTTTTTTTTTGATGTAACCCTTTTTGTTCCCTGTTATTCATCTACATACCTGATCAAGAACCCAGAGGTCTCCCCTTTATAGCCGATGTTACTTCTATACCTTAAATTGGCCTGACCTGCCACTTTTAATTTAAAAACTATGGCTGTACAGGACATGGATGAATATGGAATCTCTATGAAGCACAAAACTTTTGAACGGTTCCTGTCCTCTGTGATAGTGAGTTTTAAAAGGGAAATCTCCAAAGAGCTAATTAGTAGACAAGTAGAGCTCAGCCTGAACAAAGCTGAAAAGATAGCAGATAACTAAAAGGACCTGGCCATAGCTGACAAAAATCAAAGCCTTGACAGAGAGCTGGCAGTAACCTTGGGCTGCTAACTGACAGGGACAATAAAAAATAATAAAGAAAAAAAAAGTTTAAAAAAAAAATAAAACCCTTCTGAACTCAGTCGAGTGACAAGTGTACTACAGGCTCTCTGAAGAGCACAATAGCTCTACCTCAAGGAAGTGGTGAGCTTCCAGCAGGCAAGACCCAAAGGCCTTCTGGGGGCCCATCTCCACTCCAAAAGATGTGAGCTGACTGTATGCGCACGACGCTGGTGGAGGAGACGGCTGAGGGGGGACCCAGGAGCTGTGGAAAGCTACTTGGGAAGTGGGCGGTCGCTGGTTCCGTTGAGAGTTGGAAATGTCTTTGTGGAATGATGGGGAACTATGGAACAGCTCGGGGCGGGGTGGGGGGGGGGAGGTGGGGTAAGATCCAGGCTCTGGTGGTCCAGTCGGGCAAGCACAATGGAGAGTGTGGTTTTGAATAGTCCTTCATTCAGATCTACCATAAAAACAAGTGCTTTTTGATTTATAGTTGAGGAGGCTACTGCTGGTTCACTCGGAGTAGAGAACATTATAAGTTTATTTTGCTCTAGGAATGGAAAAAAATATTTGGTGAGCCATTTCTTTTCAGAGTTTATTAAACATAATCCTGGATCAATAACACATATTAGTGGGGCCTGACCAGGAACCACATGGATAATAGGAGACTGAAAGGAGCTTTATGCCCCACACTTCTTTCTTTGGTCAGTTGTGGGGATTGAGCTCAGAGTCTGGACACTGTCAAAGCTAACACCCTGTCAAGGCTACCACTTGAGCCACAGTGCCACTTCCAGTTTTTGAGTGGTTAATTGGCTGCTGTATATAGTACCCAAAGCCCAGAAAGGTGGAAAAAGTTCAGTCCAGTGACCCTTGTGGAAGTAAAGGTCAGGCCAAACTCTCCATAGACCTCTGTCTATTAAAAAGAAATGAACCCAAATGGTTGGGTGCCGCTTTGGTATAAATCGACTATGTGGCTTTTGTTTTGCTTGGTTCTGTTTTTGCAGAATGGGGGCTTGAACCCTAGGTCTCACACATACTGAGCAGGCCTTTGACCATTACGTGATACCCCTACCCTTATTACTGCTTTGAATTTAGGTAATAGTTAGCTATCCAAAGACAAATGTCTTGAGGAGCCACCGTAGGTTGAGAATCCTCTATTGGTAGTAAGTCTTAACGGCTGAGATCTCTTCCCCTTCCTACCAGGAAGTAACCTCTATCATCATCTTCTACAGTTCTCACTTCTGTTTTTCTTCATAAGACACACAAGCTTGCAAAAGCCGAACAAAAGTTGGTGATAGGCTCCCCCTCTAATAGTATCTGATGTGCAGATAAAAACCATACCTAGCATACTCTAGGTGCTCAAAAATAGCTTTTGTGCCATAAATATTGGGTTTCACTTCTTGGGTGCCAATCAGATAGTAGCCCACCTGAGTTTATTTTAAAGAAGAGGTCCCTTTGTGAATCTCAGTTAACATTCATGAAAATGACCCTATTAGCTTGACTGCCTCTACTCTGAATTTTTACTTGGCTAGTTCGTACAATGGTTTCTTACATGTGGCTTTTGGTGCCTGTTTTCCAGATCTGCCCATAGCAAAGTCGAGAGCAAGTGTGTTAGAAAAGTTCCAAGTCAGAATCAAGCCTGAGATTTCCAGATCCCCATTCTAGCCATGAAGCCTGCTCTCGTGATTCATTCCTCTAGCACACCTTTTCCTCTTTTGCCTGAACGGTCACACAATACTATTCAATCTGAAAGTGAATACATTTTTATTTTCCTTAAATGAAAAATTTCTCAGTATCATAACCTCATCATATAATCTTTGACTAGAACCACCACATAGGTAAGTATTGTAAGTGGACATGAACACACCCTGCTTTGCTGGAATACATTTCCTTATCTGATCACACCAACAAATGACTGCATTCATCACAGAGTTGACTTGCTGAGATTTGATTAGTTTTGCTTGCAGCAAACACCAACAATGGGTGCACTCAAGCCTGGACGGAAAGCACTGTAAAAGCCAGCAGCTGTTTTATGGAATGGGATAATTATGTATAATGAGTGTCTAATTTGAGAACAAGGGAATGCACATTTTATCTAACCAGCAAAGAAATTGTTGTGACATGACTGATGTCTCTCTGCTGGATTTGTTGATTGACCTTACTGACCGCAAAGATGAGGCGTGGCATGCAAACGTCACTCTCTTTTCCAGACTCAAGAACTAAAGAAGGGAGTCCATTTTGCTTTGGGAAGAACTTACTAGAATTTAAGATACTAAATTTGAGGCACTATGTGTTGGCACTGAGGGCCAATTGCGCCTTTGTAAGTATACCTGCAGAGCACAAGGGTACCTGGTGACTTCATCATGTTGACAAATTCTGAGAACTGGCCACACCTATCTCCTCTAACCACTTCTCCTATTTATGGAGTGTTCTGGTTGAAATGCATCTGATCAAATGAATAGTTGAAGCCTGAGTAACAGTATTCTAGTGACTGGTGCTGCTGCTACTCCTTTAAGTTTGGTAAACTATTGCAAGGAAGCGGCGTCTATTTGGACTTGGCTCTCGCTGTCTAGCGTGGACCATAGTAGTCCATAAACCATTCTAAAATCCATACGGGCCCATCCACACTATGTTGGTTTTGTGAGACCAGAAACATTTCCATCTGGCTGAGAATTTTACCCAAAATGTCTGCTCAGCTTCAGTCAGGCACATACTTGGCAGTTAACATATGTACTCTGGATGAACAAAGGGATGGGTAGCAATGAAACAATTATGATCGCCTAATCTTAAACGCCGGCAATGTCCTACATACGCAATTAGATGGGAAATTTCTCGTTTTGCCTATTTTTTTAATAATTATTTTTGTCTTTTATAGGGCATTATAGCATTCCAACAACGGTGAGATGGCATCCTAAAAGGGCTGAAACCTCCGCGCACAGTGACCAGGTGGCTAAACATCTGCTTCAGAATCACACACAGAATGAATACCTTGAGATGCTTAGATTCTTGCCTCCTTGCCTTTGAAATGCTTCCCTTGGAGCTGGAAGTGTAAGTTAGTTGTAAGAGTGTGTGACTGGCATATATGAGGCAATTGGATTCCATCCCCAATACAGAAAATGAAAAATCAAAACCCTGTCTTAAGAAAGGGGTGGCATCGATCAAGATGCACGTTGCTCGTGGACTGCTTTGTTGAATGGGCACCTCCTTTGTACAACTACTCAAAGATAATTAAAATAACAGAAAATGCCCTCACAGTTGAGTCTCGGTGAACATAAGAAAAGTATCAGTGGAACAGAAAAACAAAAACAAAACCTCCAAACAAACAGCAATATCTCGAAGAGCTTTGTCAGATGAAAAAAAACGAACAGAAACTCCTTAGCATTACAATTCATATAAGAAAATAGCTTCCCTTACCTTTAGAGCTATCCAGAAATAATTACTAGATTCAGATTGAGAACTTGAGCGGAAGAATTCTTAATAACACATTAAAATATTAACCTTCTCTTTTAAGTTCACCGTAACCTGTGAATTATGCATTATTCTGCTGTCTTCGCTTACAGCCTCGGTAGGCCTCTCATCTGCTGATTTGATCTCGCCTCTTTACAAAGCAGATAAACTGGCTTATCATCTCCATTAAACAGAGGCACATAGACATAAATTTCTTCTAGCAAGCACGGAAATGGTTACTTCCTGGACGGCACCATTCGACTCCGTGGGCTGTACAAGCACATTTGATCCACAGCCAGCCTCTTCGATTGACAGGATAATTGCAAGGGGGAGAGGTGAACCAAGGGGGCGGGACCTCACAGATGGTGACAGGGTGGGTGACAGGTGTGGGAATAGACTCCACTTCCTACTTAGTCTGTCCAGCTCAATGATTCTTAGGATGCTTTTTCTTCTTGCCCCACAAGTGCCATTTGAACTCACATTGGTTTTGCAGATGGCTAATGGATAAACAGACAAAAACGACAGCAAAATGTGCTGAAATATTCAACATTACATCGACAGGGGCAGATTGAGCCACTAGAGATAGAATTGTGTACATGGTGTCCTTTTGTCATGAAAGACCCCGAGTGTTTAAGGTCGTCAGCAGAAATGAATCCTAAAAGCTACCAGCAGGACTGGCTGCTGGGTGGGAGGGTTAAAAAAAAATCATAACAGCTATATCAGATGGTCTGGTTAGATTTGACCACACCGTTTGTTGCGTAAACAGAAACGCATTTGTACAACTACCTGAAGATAATTTTTAAAGTAACTTTAAAGCCCGGCACTGGTGGCTCATGCCTGTAATCCTAGCTACTCAGGAGGCTGAGATCTGAGCATTGAGGTTCAATGCCTGCCCAGGCAGGAAAGTCTGTGAGATTAATTCATGTTATTAAATGATGATAAATTGTAATTGAAGTTGTATTACTTCTACCTCCTTGATGAGGTGTCTTCGATACATTGCACCTTGAGAAAAACCAATTGTTGGTAACGAATATGATTGCTACTATAATTTAGGAAGATTAAATGAAACACCTAGACTAGCGTAACTTAAACTGCAAGAACTCTAATTGGACAGATAAAAATGGCAGGAAATGTGTTGAAATATTCAACATTATGTGCATACAATGTATTACATGTATTTTATTTGGACCTCCAATCTGTCCTTACCTAGGAATGAACAATAGCTCCAACCTATCTTCAGCTATCTGTACCCTCTCTTTAACTTAGCTCCCACTTGCCTGCTGAGCTCTCAGTTACCTGTAGAATCTTCTCGATGTTTTCTTATTGTGAGATTTCTCCTCCTCTCTGCTCTCCCATGTATTGCCTGTTTGTTTTAGTCTCCTCTGTCTGTGTCTCTCTGTGTTTCCTATTGCATCTTGCTGTTTCTCTCTGTTCTGTGTCTCCTTCTCTGTCTCTCTCTGTCTCTCTCCCTCTCTCTTCCTTCCTCTCTCTTTCTCTGGATCTTCTATTTCCCTCTTTTTCTATTCCACACTACTCTGATTTCTTGTCCTTACCTCCTTCTCTTTGCTCTTCGTTTCCCTTCTACCCTTACAGATGTTTTCTCTCAGGAAACGCTGCTACTTTGCACAGCATTCCTATTCTGTGTCACTAATGAGGTCAGAAGAAGTTTCTCTGTGAGATAGAACAAGGTTTCATGAAGGCTGAGTCTTTTTCTAAAAGATCTTCTATGATGCTTGAGGTCTCCTGCCAAAGCTGCTGTTTTACATGCAGGTGTTCATTATTAGATAGGAGGCAATTATTAGTCCGCTTGAAACATTCTAGTATCCTCACACACAGATCACTGTTGTAAAGTAACAACACAACCATTTTGATCCGTGGACGCAGACTTTTAGACCTGGAGGGGCCATTAGAACAACGTGAATAGCATGCTGTTTTGAAAGAGTAATTAGAGGGCTGGGATGTAGCTCAGTGGCAAAGCACTTGCCTAGCAAGTGCAACGTCCCGGGTTCGATCCCTAGTACCAAAAAAAAAAAAAACACAAAAGACAAACAGAAAGAGTAATTAGATATTTTCCATTGAGAAGAGACACAGAGGCAACGTGAAGCGAAGGGAGAATGGCCTGCCTGTCCACCCTTGAGGCCTAAGGGGAGATGTGCGGGCTTAGGCCATGGCACGGATGCCAGCAAAAACTGTAAGCGATACGTATGTCCTGGTGACCCAGCCGCGCACGCGCAGGGGATGCTCTGCTGTCTCTGTCAGCTTCATCCCAGATGGTGCCCGGCCACTCATTCATGGACTTCAGTAGCAAGTCCCAAAGTCACAAACGGAGGGAGGTAAAGACACCACGTCACTCGTCTGTCCCTCCCTCCCTCCTTCCTTCCTTTCTCCCTCCCTTCCTCCCTTCCTCCCTACCTCCTTCCCTCCCTTCCTTCCTTCCTTCCTCCCTCCATCCCTCCCTCCCTTCCTTCCTTTCTGCAGATTTCATCAGTGAAGGTGGTATGCTTTAGAATCGCCATCCCCTTAGGAATCTGGGGTCCTGGGTCCTCCCTGTATTGCCCAGCTCTGGAACATTCCGTGAGTAGCCTCATTATGTGACGCATGCTCTGTGGCTTGCTACTCTGCTCATAATGCTCGGTTTCTCTCCCAGTGGAAGTAAGGACGTGGCAAGGTCCTAGGGCTCTTAGGTCTGGATACTCTCAGAGTCCTGGGGCTCCAGCTGGAGTCCTTCCGAGGCCTCCTGTGAGGCTGGAGGGCCTGCGGTGCTCCATCTTCCCGTTCCTTCCTTCCTACTGAAAGTCCTGCCCAGGAGAGAGAGGTTCTAACAGATGTACTTGCATCCAGAGTCTAAGCTTCTTTTCCGTCTACTCCTAAATAGAAGGCCAGTTACCCCATATTATCTAAAACCTCATTCTACGATTCTCATTTTCCATCCCCACCCCAGGAAGAACGTCGTCTGTATCCATAGGCAATGCTTGAAAATAAACCCGGCAGCTCGGGGGTGTGTGTGTGGGGAATACACGCCCCACTTTCTGAGCTACTCTGTCTTCACCCAACACGACAGATGCGGCCCGACCAGAGACGCCCAAGTTGAGCAGCAGCCCGCCAGCCCAGTCACTTCTAAAGGCAGTGAAGACAGCAGACGTGGCCTCGCTGATCCATTTCGATCTCTGCTCGCCCCCTCTGCCATGTTTTGCGTGTTGCCGCGTAGAACTCTCACCACATTTCTTGTGGAATCGGGATGAAGTCTGTGAGTGTGGTCATTTGACACCGTGGATTATGCCTCAGGAGAGCTGATGAGGTTGGAACCAGTTCGCGCACCTCCTGTGTAAGGGCATTCAGCCACAGAAAGTGTGAACTGCTTGCCCAAAGTCAGCCCTAGCAGTCTCCCCTTTCTACAGAGAACCCTGCGTACTCCGCACCCCTCCACGTAATGCCACAAGCGCTGTCCAGGACTTCTCGCTGGCTTTGGCCACTGTGTTCACTATTACGCGGTGTCGTTGGCTCTCTGACTTTGTAGCGGGCTGTGTGGACGTGTAAAGGTCTACCCTCAGGTCTACACCCACCGATGAATCGCCAAGGTAGGCAGAACACCACCTTCCCAACCCTGTGGCTCCATGATCTATTACCCATAGACAATGCCGCCCTCGCGACGCAGCCTCAGACATTTCAGTAGACCGTTCCTGGCTCCTCCATTCAGCTTCCTTCTCTGCACGGCTTCTGACACCCTGTTTTCTTACCAAAAAAAAAAAAAACCCACAGAAAATAACTTTTCATTGTTTATTATGAAAGGCCTTTATTTATTACCAGGGGTAGTATTCTGTCATGTGTTTACTGGCTTCCACATACAAATAGGACTTCTTCAAAGGTTAGGACCATGTTTTCATTTTTTTTTTCCTTCACAAAACATAATAGTATGCTAAACGCATACAAGACGCCAAGTGAATAGTGATTTGGTGTGCTGTTGATATGCTGTTGATGGGACTAGTCATAAAATGCACAAATAATTCAACATTGTGGTATGTTTAATAATGCTTCACATTATTTTTTTAGGCCAGTAAATTTTTGTGTAACAGAATGCCAATGATAAGTCTAGATTTACCAAGTGGCAAAGACCTTTTATCTTTCAAAACAATTCCAAAGGAGATGCACCTTCATAGTGTATAGGTAAATGATGAAAAAAGAAAATAGACCCACCTGGTTAATAATGACTTGGGGGAGAAAAGAGTCTTAATAGCCTCTTAGGGCTTCTGAGTAATAATCTTCACACATTAATTAGTGGATGGTTATATTTAACATTTTCTGAAGTATCTTTGGATTCCTTTATCATCCACTTTATACAAAAAAAAATTGATTGCAGGAGCCATGCAGTGTTTAAAACATGTATTTGATTTGATTTTGGAGACCGTTATTTAGTAATAAAAGCAAATGTTAGCACCATATTGGGGGAGGGGCAGATTTCAGTTTAATGAAGCTCTTTGCAACACACATAAAATAATAATTTTTTTAAAAAGCTCAACTCTTACACACTATGCTTCGTGAGCACAATGTGTTCTTGCTGTGCTTCTGGAGAAAGGAGGCATCGTTCTGGTTATAAATGATCCATCTTTTGTCTGCTTTCTTAATTTTTTTTTCCTTCGCAATTATAAAATACATTGCATGGTAAAGTTAATCCACATAAAAGACCCCAGAGATTGTGTTGTCCCTGGCCATGGTACTGCCCTTCGATGATGCAAATCGGATCGAAATTAGATTTCAAGGTAGACAACATTCACAGGGAAAGTTTTCATTTCTTTGCTCTATTCTCCAACTTTCCCCCCCCCCCCCCCGCCCCCGAAACTTGTTTATTTCAGCCAGGAGCCTCCGCCTTCTTCCGAAGACATCAGCCTTTCGGAAGCTTTATTGAAAAGCCTCTGCCAAATGAAAGGCTCCTTTCATGCCATTTCAAGCCCCGAAGTACCAAAAGGGTAAATAACTTGAAGTATCATTTGTGACTGACTTGGCTTTGAACCCGGCACAGCCTGCGTAAACAGCTGCTCAGCTGCGCGCTCTCTCCTGCCTCCTTAAACACGTCCCTCCTCAGCCTCCCTGCGAATGCGGGTAACCATGATAAACACGCTAATTCGCTGGATTAATGAGTTAGAGCCCACAGAAAAGGACAAAAACCCATAACTTTTCCACAAACTTAGTTAAATGTCAAGGTTTTTAAAGGCCTAGTTAGCAAGTATATTAGATGAGATATGTCAGTTTCCCAATTTATGACTCTGACTTGTCTCTTGTGATTCCTTATAGCCTCTAGCCATTCTCCTCTTACCTGAGGCGTTCTCTGGCAAAAACCTGATGCTTCCAGTCATTCAGCATTCTTGTGTTTCTTCAAAAATAATTGGACAGGCACCTTTCCATAAACAATCATCATTAGTTATAGGCAGTACACAGATAAGAATACCACACAAATACATTTCAATGGAATGTCTTGAGCCACATGATAATAATTTGGCCCGCGTCTTACAGATGTGATTGACAGAGAGTTAATGCACTTAGCACTCTTCCGGAAGGCTGTGAGAATGAGTTCCTTGATGCTCAGAAAGTCCTGCTCCCAGAAAAGTGACATCGACATTGACCATTGCGTTTGTTGCTATTCAATCGCCGGTTCCGTTTCCAGACTCTATGATTAAAGTCATTATAGGAACTGTCAGCAGAGGGGGAAAAATAGAAGCTGTCACAAGAAGAGACTGTCTGAAATGCTAAAGATTTCCATAATGTTTAACAGTTTTAAAGCAGGAATTTGGACTTAATGAAGTAACTGAAACTGGAAAGCTTCGAGTTTCAAAAAATCTTCAGCTTGATTACCTCCCCATCCCTCTTGTGTTTGGGTGGGTTTGTTGTTGTTGTTTTGCTTTATTTGTTTTGTTTTTTAAAGAAAAAGAAATAAACCTTTAAAACTTCAGAAAATAAAGCCCCAACACCTTTGTGCTAATGGCTATGAACAAGTCTACAAAACCAATTTTTGGAATGAACAAATTTTGAGTGAACAGATGTTGAATTACTCTCTTTGAACCGTTTTTTTCTTAGAGGCACAAGTACTCTGTAGAAAAGACAGAGGAAATGGAAGTTGAAACAGTAAAAGGAAAGTGTGTTATTTTAAGTGTTTTAGTAACTGTCTTTATATTTAAAAAAATCCATGCGAACTAAAATATTCAGCTCAGCATGGTATTTCACATTTGGACACATTTGTAAGTTACTACTAGATTTGATTTTAATTTTGCCCTCATTAAAATCAAAATGTGTGATTTATTTTTGAGATTTGTTACTGTCACACACACATACATACATATATATGTGGATATATATGTAATCACTATACATATAGACTATGAAATAATTTATAAGGGAAACAGCTTTTGGAATACATTAATTTTAAAAATTAGATTTTGAGCACATCTACCCAGGGTTTCTTGGCATTGTTAGATGGTTGATACATTATTTGTGCTCATGATGTAGTGTATTTAAAGCACGTGGGGTTCTCTGAAACTGTCACAAATCAAAGAAGCTGCTGGAAGCACCAGGCCCCAATGTAATATGGTGCCCGGATTGACTTCTTGGGACAAAAAGGAAACACGAGGAGAAAACAAGTGAAATCCCGAAGTCTCGAATCCAGTTCACCTAAGTTGGATCCTTCATTAGGACAGTTGTAGCGGAGGTGCCTCTGTAGCCAGAGTGACCACGAGACACCCAAACACTGAGAAGCATTTTATTGTTTAAACGCAAATCTCTTCCTGTGTTTTGTGAGTTAAATCTGGCCACCCTCAGCCTGAGGGTGGGATTCCGTGTGAGCCGGGAGTACAGGAATTCTCAGGGATGCCTGTGCCACTTTTCTTGAAGTGGAAAATTATTCTGAAATGAAAAGTGCACTTGCACTTTAAGCCAATTGGAGAAACATAGACCGCAAGATGGATTTTACTTTAATATTTTAGTTGGAGCATTTTCTATCCCTCCCCCACAAAAAGATTAATCTCTGATAACATAGTATTTTTTTCCAGTATGTAAACAAATGCACTCTAAAAATATATGATTTAACCTCATTTGTCAGGGAAAGGAGACCATGATGGACCAATACTAACAGTAATATTCTATTTATTTTTCTCTCTTCACCTGCTTGGCCCGGGCTTTGACATTAAGGATATTGTGTTTGATATTTTCTGCATTAAAAACCTCTTCAGGCTTTGGTTGCATTTTACTTCCAGTCAGAAAGATCAGAAAAAGCTCAAGTCACACAGAGAGAAACTTTATCCACTGAACGAGACATGATCCATTCCACCAGACTGCAAATCAAAGAGTATCTCTTAGGCTGCTTAAAAATTCATTTTAAAATCTGATCCTGATTGTACTTTTATGGTAATTTCATACCATCAATCACCCTTTTACCTTTAGTGTCTGGGTCCACCACTGTCCCAATAGATCTCATTCGCTCCACCTCATTATAATTCTTTAGGTGAGAAAACAGGATAAGAAACCTTAACAGAAAATGAGAGAAAGATGTAAATTTCTCAAGGAAAGTCAGGTTCACTAAGAAACAGAGCTAATGATATGCGCTTCTGATCTTTTTCTTTTTTATAATTAAATGTGAGGACCCATGTACCGCACAACCCCCTCCTCAAAAAAGAAAAAAAAACTTCCATCAAATAATATAAGAGTAATCTGTGTTCAATCTTGATTGTGTACCTTACAGGTTTTTTTTTTCCTTTTTTAGCTCTCAGGGCTCTGACTTGCTTCTGCCGTTTGAGGTGAAATAGAGAAATACTTGTGAAACTTTTGAGAACTTTTTTCTCCTGTTGTGTGATGGTTACCTGCTCCTCCCAGAGGTCCCTGCCCCTCAGACTGTCTTTTCAGAAAGCCAGTGGAATTACCGGAGTGGATCCATGTATACGGCAAGCAGGCCCCTCGCTCGGTCTTAGACATTCATGTAGAGTTATGGGAAATCAATAATACAACTTTGGCCATTATTCTCCATTTGGCAAAGTATACATGCCTGCTCCCACTAACAATTAATCACAGGGAGGGAATAATGTGTGGTGGTGTCAGCCAGAAAGCGCTCGTGGCAAGTGAAATGACTTCTAACATCCAGTTTAAGTCAAGCATTCACTCAGCGCTTTGCCACAGGATTCAGTTTTACTCACAATAAATGTGGTATTTTTGTTCCATTGATTTGAATGCTGACTCTGGTGTAAAGCATCTTTCTTAGAGCAACGAGAAATGTAGCAGATAATAAACCCCAGCAACATACTCAGCTCGGCCCCCGGTACATTTAGATTGGAAATACAAAAAAAATAAAAGAGAGAGAGAAAAAGAAAAGGGGGAAAAAAAAGAGGAAACGGAAATGGCCATTAAGCACGATGGAAAGGATGGCCGGCCGCACTGTCGCCTTCCAACGTCTTGAACAAAATGTTGCCATAAACCAGGGAATGCCAGGAATAGCAATCATCGCTCCAAAACGGGTTGTTGCTAGCAGTTAGTGACCGGCTTCTTAGTTAATGGCCTGAGGGGAAAAGGCTTGAAGAAAGCTGTATTCACTATTTCCTCCCAGGCAATTTAACGGGGTGCATTAAACTGCATTTTCATTGGGATTTCAAATGTTTGTGCTCTGACAAGGCACCGGTAGGATGGTCTTTTGATTAAATCTCCATTTCCTCAGTCTTAGGAAGTTAGCCCAAATAAGCCACACATGAAGGGTGGGAGAGGAACCCTTTAAAGTCTCCTAATTATCAACTTAGACGATATACGTATGCATTTAGATGTATATGTATACATCTATCATCTATGCCCATACCATCACACAGAGCTGCTTTGTGATTTTTGTGCTCTGTGCTATTGATACACTTGGAATTGACCCCCGGGGCTCATTTATTCGTTCCCACGTGGAGAGGCTAGCCCCCTGCTTACCACCATCTTCCCGACCTCCTAGGGTGAGTGAGGATTGAAGGGGGTTGGATTTGTGCAACGGAAAACTAAGCCGTGCTCTCTCCACACCAGGAAGCAGGGACTCCAGCCAGCCCTGCTCGTTCATCAGGAGTAACCTAACCGTGGGGGCTCTGACAGTGCCCACTGGCTAATTCGCACCTGTGCCTAGAGGGTTAACTTTAACTCTATGTCACCAGGCAGGGTGGGTATGCCAGTGGAGGTGGGGACTTGGCCAAAGAAAGGAGTTTTTGATGATTGCTTCTAGCAAATCTGAGCCTACTCAAGTTGATATTGAACATTCAAGGTTTAAGGGATTTAACTTTTCAGGGCTTATAAAATGCCAACTCCACTACTTTTAGAAATGTAAACAGATTTTTTTCTAAAAGAAAAATCAGAAGTCTGATTCAGAACATCTGATTACTAGAGGATAGCTTCTGTGAAAAATCAACTATGCCTAGCATGCAAATAAACCCAGGCCCGTGGATTTAGGATTATGAAGGGATGACCAGAAGTTTTTAAATCTGTAGGTGAAAAAAATTAAGTCATTCATACTGTTCTTATTTGCGCCAGAGTGTACTCATAAAGGTAGGAATGGCTGACACGTGGTTTTTAATCTGGTATTCCATCATTGCAATGGTCATTACTGTGTTATAATAATAATAGTAATATCTTAATAGTCACCTGTGAACTCCAAACCCTTTCCTACACCCCCTACTGACCCATCGTTTACTCTGATTTTACCTAACACAACTTACTCTTCTGATTCATAGTTTACCTGTGTTACTAGCATACGAAACGAAACATGCCCCCTCCAATACTTTTCCTGTTTTAATGCATTGATTTTTAGGAATTCTCTTTCCGATTTAAACTAAAATGTCCTGGCACTATTCGTATAGCAATTATAGATCATTCAAAAAACCAGAAGAGGTTGCACAGAGTCATTTTGTTTGTTCACTTCCCGGCCTGTTGGTTTTAAGTGAAATACTTCAAGTAGCCATTAATGGCAAACATTAACCCTACTGTAAATAAAGGCAAAAATGATGAACATTACAAAGAAAATGGCACCCATCTGCTCATATTAGTGAAATCTAGTGGTCTCCAAGATTACAAATATTTTTACATGGAGAAGATGATAGTCAAAAGCATGCTCTCTTTCTCCATGTATGTGTGCCGGTGTGTGTGTGTGTGTGTGTGTGTGTGTGTGTGTGTGTGTGTGTGTATGTGTATATATATATATGTTATATAATTATCCTGGAGATTTTTTTTTTTGGCCAGTCCTGGGCCTTAAACTCAGGGCCTGAGCACTGTCCCTGGCTTCTTTTTTTTTTTTGCTCAAGGCTAGCACTCTGCCACTTGAGCCACAGCGTCACTTCTGGCCGTTTTCTGTATATGTGGTGCTGGGGAATCGAACCCAGGGCCTCATGTATACAAGGCAAACACTCTTGCCACTAGGCCATATCCCCAGCCCCTATGTTATATAATTATCTGTAGCATAATTTTCTGTGTTTAAAAAACCCCCAAAGAATCTAAGTGAATCCTCACAAAGGAAGCTTATCAAGTTGAAATCACATTTTGAAGAAGCAGGAGAAGGGAGGGAGCAAGGCAGAGGGTCTGGAGGGACGGACTGAAGAGAGACTGAGGACACAGAAGACAACTTGTCAGAGGCTGTAGGGCGTTTCCCTGTGTCCAACCATCTTGTGCCAGTCCCTTCACATCTGAGACATGTTATGCAGATTTACAGTCTATACGAAGAACTGAGTTCCTCAGAAGAAAGATAAACAAGAGTTTCCTGGTGAGTACAGACATGCCAATCTGACCCCCTCACCTGGCTCGCTGGGTCTCTGCCGCCAGGCCTCCCTCCTGCTCAACTTCTTATTCCTCTGTCTGTGTCTTCTGTGCCCCTGATGAACTTAGCTTCTTCCTGCTCCTTCTATATGCCACACTGCTTCCAACCCAGACAGCCCCTGTCTGCGCAGAGGCTTACGGACTTCTTATCGGGAGGTCTCCAGTCGAATGCTGTCCTGGAGAAGGCCTGCTCTGGCCATCCATCCAAACGTGGACCTCCGGGCTCCCGCCCCTCTCGTCGCTAGTGCGCATCCTCCATCTGCTCTGGTGTGTTTGCTGTTTATCGTGCTCTAGGGATGGGACTCAGGGCCTTGAGCGTGTGAAGCATGTATTCTTCCGCTGAATGAATTGTTTTCCTCTCTTGCACTAAAAGATAGACGCCCTCAGAACTTGTTCCAGTATGTATCTTGAAGAACCAGCAAAGAAGTCTGACGTTGAATAAAAGATGGCTCAAAAAATGAAACACACACATGAGAAGTTTGTCTTGGCTTGTGAGGGATCCTTGCTAGAGAATCTCGATGAAGGACGAATTCTTCATTCCGTGTGGTACTCTGTCCGACGTCCCAGTGCCCAAATAATAGAATAATGGGAAGGAAATATCAGTTACACGAGAGTAATGTGTGCTACCATGTTAGTAGGGATCTCAATGGCTTCATGAGTCGTATTCTTTTCATCCTGTTTAGAGTTCATGTCTGAGAAATTATCTGAACTGCATTTGGTAGGTTTTGAAGACTTTAAAAAAAAATTAAGTAGGTGCACAAAGGAGTTGCCTTTTCACAAAGCATTTATAAATGCAATGTTTATTGTTCAATGTCACCCCGTTCAACACGCTCATCCAGCCCTCCCCTCCCCCTCCCCTCACTCTTCTTAAGTTCGCAGAACGCACATTGAAATCTTGATTGCATTCTCCCCATCATCTCTTCGTCGTTCAACTCCCCCTTTCTCTTCAACTCTACCCTCTCTTTCCGGGACCCGTTTATTTTGTTGAACCTTGCCTTTGCCTTTCTAAGGAATTACACTCTTTAAGTTTCCCTTGAATTGCCATATCTTTCAGTCAGCATGTTTATATAGACTTGCATACTACCCAAGATATTTACTTGTAAGTATATTAGCTAACTCTAGCTTCCACATAGAAGGGAAAGCATGCATCCTTTGTCTTTCTACGGGGTTTCAGGTGTCATTCTTCCCAACCAGTCAGGGTGGGTTTTTTTGCCTCTCAAGTTTATAAGAGTGTTGACAAATAAAAACTGGCTGTTTCTGGAGGCATCGCAATGTTACAGTGGGAATTGGCAAGGGGCTGGAGGAAGGAGGAAGGATGGCAGAATGGGAATCTGTCCACCCACACTGGCTTAGATGCCAGCTCTCAAATGGAGCTTAATGTGGTTGTTACAGGGAGTCTGCGGCACCGTGGTGGCAGTGTCAGGCCTAATTGGGACCTTCTGAGAGGCAAGAGAACGTGGCGGTTCTAGCAGGAAGACGTTAATCCACTCACAAACACTGCAGTCACAGGAAAACTTCCCTTCAGCCCTCCCTCCCTCCCTCCCTCCCTCCCTTCCTTCCTTAGCTTTAGCTATTCAAGAGAAGTGATCGATGCATGCAAAACTTATAAAAATTTAAACTATTTGGGTGCTTTTGGAAATATGTTACAGAGTGCCACTAAACAAACAAAAAATTCCTCCATGAAAATGAGATACTTAGTAAGTCTGGCTGATCTCTCTCTCTCTCTCTCTCTCTCTCTCTCTCTCTCTCTCTCTCTCTCTCTCTCTCTCTCTCTCTCCTGTTCTGGGCAGATTCAGCCAGTGAGCAAGCCACCTGGATTTAGAGGCGTGACATTTACAGGTGATTCAAATTCCAACCAGGCTTATCCAGTGGCTGAATCCCTCAGGATCTGCATCTGTCTACCTCATTCCCTAAAATGTCCACTTTTAGGTAAGTGTTTCTGAAACAGTACATGGGAAGCAGTATGAAGGGAGCTGGAGGCAGGGGAGAAAAGACACTGTCCATGTTGATGTGATTGATTCTAGAGTTATTCCTAGCCGTGCTCACCCCCAACATTTGTGCTTTACTGGGGGCGGGTGACGACATGGGGACATGGTGCCTCTTCAGGTCACGACGTGGTGCTAGGTGTGGTGACCTTTATTTCACTTGGCTCATTGGATGATGATCAACAAGAAAAGTAACCAGCGCCGAGATGCACAGACATAGTTTCCACCCGCCCTCTGCGGCAGCGCGCTGTGGCCGACCCCCACAGAGAGGGTCTCCCCAGCAAGCTGTGATGCTGTCGAGATAGTTCCACAGGAAACGAAGCAACAAGACCTCAGAGATGTGGACTCCACTATGCACCTCCTTTTTATTTAGAAAGCAGCCCCGCAGACTCTCCTAGGCTTCACCGGTTATCCAGATTGATGGGGAGAAGCTTGACGTGATTGTTGCATATTCCTTGTCTTAGCCTTGCCTTCTGCTCCCCAAACTGAAAGGAGATTCTGGTAGACCGCACCCGCCATGCCCGCACGCCGCCCGTCCCCGTTAGCTGTTGACACGTGTGTCTGGGTTGAGTTGTGCAAACCTCCAGTCCCAGGCATGCAGGAAGGAGCAGGACAGCAGAGCCCCTGTGCTCCCCCTGCCTCTGGGAATCCACGGGAGACCGGCTCGCGTGATTCGTCCTGCCGGGATCCCCAGAAGCAATTCTTTGTTTATCCAGATTTCCTCCAGATCATCGCCAAAGGTCTATGTGCTTGTGTTTTAATCACCCATGTTTTATTTACAGCTTCTTGCTGAGAGCAGGCAGAACAGAAAGGGACTTGTGTTTTGTGACAGATCCTCCTTTCAAGCCTTCATGCTCAAAGAGAATTGACTGCAGGGGGGGTCAGGTGACCTTTCACTGAGGCTTCCCAAGGAAGGAGGATACAGCCATCAGAAAATGGTTCTAGGGGACTGCTCACACCAAGCCACAGGACAATGTCACGAGCCCCTCCCCCATCTTCAGAATCTGAATACTATGTATTTATAAAAAGAAATTCAAGAATGCTCATGGGAGCCATTTGGTCTTGTCCCATTATATTTCCTTCCTGGATAAAACTTATTCAGAAGTTGCAAACAATGTGTTGCACTTCTGCCATATTCGGCTCAGTAGGAAACCATGTCAGCCAGAGATATTAACTCCTGCTTGTGTGCATGTGAAAGTGTACAATTACATGCCATGCCGGCTCTCAACTTATTGGAGAAGAGGAAAAAAAAATAAGACCTCAGCATGAAGCTCAGTCTGACTCTAGTATGCCCCATGAACGGTGTTTAAAAATTCAGCAGAAAATGTACTCGTCGCATACATGAGGCTCATTTTTAAATGCCCAAGGCTTTAAATGTGAGGAGTCCTTTCCATGACTGTGTTCCCAGGGAGTCTATAAACGCAAGAAAAGATGCTACCATCGGTGGCATTGTCTGCCAAGATGTGTCCCCTGGTGTCCAACTCCATGGGGCTGCCGGCAGTCCTTGCTGGATTTTGCACAAATAACGAGTGTTTCCAACATTGCTTTGCAATACCTACTTCTGAAACCAGTGAAGCAGTGTGTTAGTCAGATTGCTGTTACTGTAACAAAACGCCCACAAAATCAACTTGAAGAGATGAAAGATTTGCTTTGGTTTAGTGTTTCAGAGCATGACTGGTTGGCCCCTGGGTCTTCAAGCCCAGAACAACACAGTGCTATATGGTAGGGACAGACGGTGAAGCAGAGACGGGGAAGAGGCAGGGATTCTGCTATCCCCTTCACGGGTGTGCCTCCAATGACCTAACTTCCTCCCGGTTAGGAAGCTTCCACCACTGCCCAATCTGGGGACCCCGCCTCTAATAAACAGGCCCTTAGGGAAAGTCATAGTCCAACTATACCAACCTGCTGATGGCAAAATAAAGGACAGAATAAAGCAGTTTCAGATAGTGAAGAGGCTGGCTCAACAAGTATGGGGTACTACCATACACAGCCCATCTTGCCCAGACCTTCCCTGGCTTATTACCACATACAAACCGTGAAGCCCAGCTCTGAGCTGGGCCGTGATAGGCAAGAATCTGCCCTTCAGGGACATGGGGACATGTCTGACATGTCCCATCATCAGTAGTAGTCATCTGTCTTTTGGAGCTGCTCTTCCGATTTATCTCAGGTGTCTCTGCTTTTTTTTTTTTTTTTTTTTTTTGCCAGTCCTGGGCCTTCGACTCGGGCTTGAGCACTGTCCCTGGCTTCTTTTTGCTCAGGCTAGCACTCTGCCACTTGAGCCACAGCGCCACTTCTGGCCATTTTCTATATATGTGGTACTGGGGTATCGAACCCAGGGCTTCATATATACGAGGCAAGCACTCTTGCCACTAGGCCATATTCCCAGCCCCGGTGTCTCTGCTTTTGTTCTTGAGTTTGAAGTATGTGCTTATTAGCATCCTCTAAATGACAGGCCTGGTGCGGGGCGGGGGGGGGGGGATTCACTCTTTGATATGGGTGTGAGAAAGCCTACATTTCTCCGCAGAATGGCGGATGGGATTGGACTTGTGGCACTCTGAGAGGCATAGCCTTGTGTTCTTGTGGTCCCAGGGAACTGAGCGATACACTGGGCCCTTCAGAGTTAGAGGATTGTGGGTCCACTTCAGGGGGTTCAGTGGCATGACTGGCTTCTATCTGTGACACCCCTCCCCCCCAATTCATGGCTACCAAAAGTGTCTGCAGACATTTCTATATAGAACCCTGGTTAAGGACACTGAGTTGAGGAGTCACTGGAAACCAGGGTTGGAAAAGAAAGTCAGGATCAGAATCAGAGAGCTTCCTTATCCTGGCATGCTATTTATGCTTCACTTAGCAGTCACTGGGTACTTGGGGATAGGGAATGAGAGGAATCACTGTTGTTGTTTATGGATAATAATTTGGCAGTGTGCACACTTTTGTGAAAATGTGTGTATTTACTTTTTGATCTACTGCAATAATTTTTAGTTTAGGTCAATCCGTTTTCTCAACTATAAAGCAGGACCAACCAGGGCTTTGCAATGAGGATTAAGTGAAATGATTCGCTTAGGAATTGCAACAGTGACATGTTTGAAGTGAAAAAATAAAATTCCTAATCAGAATCCTATCACATCATTTATACCAAAACCAAGTCCTAGGACAGCCGAAACATGGATCCTCTGGGAGATTGCCGCTCCAATTTCTCCATCAATCTCAGAGTCAGAGCTAATGAAATCATCTTTCAACCCCCAACTGGAGACAACGTCCAAGAGATAACTAAAGCTGATTTTTAAAACATCTTCTCAAATATGTATCGGGATGCTCCCCAAACCATGGAAAGACAGACTGAGGGGAAGGCAGCCGCCTAGAACTCGTCTGCAGGGGCAGCTTTGAATGGGTCGCCTTCCCATGGCATAATTGCTAACAAGCCACAGGTACCAAGCCACAGGAGTAGATGATAGCCTGAGTGTTGAGGAGAGAAATGACAATTCTCTACCCATCATTCATCCCCAGGTGCGCCTGCCATCTCCCATCGCAGGGAACGAGTTACCTTTTTATTAGTGGCTTTGAGAATATTTTCTCAGCGAAGTTGCAGCAGCGACCCTCTCTGCAAAACTCGGTGTAAATGAGACTACGCCGGTGGAAGGCATGCGAGACACCTGCCAGGAAGATGAAAAGTGTGTGTCTGAGTTCTCCAGCGCGACAACCAGGCGCCGCTTCCTCTCTGCCTTTCACACACGGGTGTTGTCGGGGGGCACATTTTGGGCCCGAACCACAGCACGAGTGATAGGATCGCTTGCTGGTACAACCGGTAGTGTCCGATGTTATGTCCACTGCCGTATGAAGTCATAGACTCGGATGTAAAAAAAAATCAAGACCTGACAAAATCGTGAAGGAGAGCTTTGTCCCGTACACCGTACACTCACGGGCATGCTTGCGGTCAAGGGGTGCAAGTAGTTTTCCATCTAAATTTTGTCCTTGTTTCATTCTAATCCTTGATCTCTCTGGGAATAAGAAACGCTGAATACTTTTTTTTTTTTTTTTGTGGCACCAGCCTGGGGCTTGAACTCAGGGCCTAGGCTTTGTCCCTGAGCTGTTTTTGCTCAAGGCTAGCTAGCACTCTACCGTTCAAGCTACAGCTCCACTTCCAGCTTGTTGGTGAATAATTGGAGTTCAGAGTCTCATGGGCCTTCCTGCTTGGGCTGGTTTCCGACTGTAATCCTTAAATCTCAGCCTCCCGGGTAGCTAAGATTACAGGCATGAGCCATAGGCACCCGGCCAAATAGTTTTTTTTCCAATGAAAATAAAAGATCGTGACCTTTTGTTTTTAAAAGTGGAGAGCAGAATGGAATCCTGTGTGAAATAAGAATGCTTGGTATCTGATCAGCAGTTTAGGTTCTACCTAGAGCATGTTAATCTAGAAGGATAAAATTCTGATTGTTACTGTCATATTCCCAAGAAATCTTTTTTTTTTTTTTTTTTTTTTTGGCCAGTCCTGGGGCTTGGACTCAGGGCCTGAGCACTGTCCCTGGCTTCTTTTTGCTCAAGGCTAGCACTCTGCCACTTGAGCCACAGCGCCACTTCTGGCTGTTTTCTGTATATATGTGGTGCTGAGGAATTGAACCCAGGGCCTCATGTATACGAGGCAAGTACTCTTGCCACTAGGCCATATCCCCAGCCCCCCCAAGAAATCTTTATCAAGAACAGGGTGGTAAATTGTACTTAAAAGGAATCCACTTTTGCCCAACTTTTCAAGTCTGAAGTTTATGTTGGATGCTGTACCCAATGGGGCTCCCAATAGTTATTTTTAAAAAGACCAGATGTTGTTGGGTGCCAGTGGCTTACACCTGTAATCCTAGCTACTCAGGAGGCTTAGATCTGAGAATTGTGGTTTGAAGCTAGCCTGGGTAGGAAAGTCTGTGAGACCTATCTCCAATCAAACACCAAAAGAGTTTGAGCAAAAATTCATGGACAGTGTCCAGGTCCTGAGTTCAAGCCCTAGGACCAGTGCAAAAACTAACTAAATAGATAGCAGATCTTTACTTAAAGATTATACTTAATGTAACAGCTGCCACTATGTTAACTTAGCTTGTAAGTATCATAGTTCTTCAACTAAAAAACCAGGAAACAATTCTCAAATTGAAGGATTAGTTTTCTTTTCACCTAGAAAAAAATTTGTGAAAGATGAATGGAAAGCAATACAATACAATAAATTACCATCTATCTATAAAAGGTCTCATTTCCCCTTTCTCATTTCTTCCTTATTCCTGGCTTTATTGCATGCAGTTTTGATGAAGGGTAGTCAATGTGGGGTTTAAAACAAATCAGAGGACGTTTCAATCCCCCCACTGAAGGTTAAATTCCTGCACACACATACTGCTGCTCAGTTGTCTTGAAGAATCTTTCTCAGTATCACTCTATCATCTATTATGTGCAATTTGCTCAGTGCTTCCCTGGTCCTAATTTTGTAAAAAAAAAAAAAAAAAGTGTGCCTCTGTAAAGTCAGTAGTTTCCCCCAAAGCAACGTTGTTGTTGTTGTTTTAAAGAATGTTTTTTCATTGGCGTGATAAAGTGAAAATCTGAGACTGGCTGAAAGGTGGCATGTCTTTGGCAGAAGTTGAGATGTACTGTGGGGAAAATGAGTTAGGCATCCTTAGCACTGTTCTGAACTGTACGCAGCCTGAGCATCTTTGTTTCCTCAACAGTGGTCTCCGTGGAGCCATCTTTTTGTGGATACCAAAGGTCTTAGGTAGAGGAGCCGAAGCACAGAAAGGTTAGTAACTTCCTCACGGAGTTGACAGGAGTGCTGAGATCTCCATACAGAAGCTCGGCCATCATCAGAGTAGCACATCCTGTGGAGCCTTGTGTATTTTAGGCTCATAGAAACAGAGATCAAAATTAGTAATAGAGTTCAGCAGGCAGGCACACCTGTGTATAACATAATAGGATCCAAACGAGAGGGTTAACAGGGCTCACATCTGTAATCGCGGCCACTCGGAGGCAGAGATCAGAAGGAACACAAGTTGAAGACCAGTCCTGACAAAAATGTCACAGGACTCCCACCTCAAAAGAAGCTGGGCGTGGCCGCACACCTGTCACGCCATCTATGTGAATAGAGAGGCGTGAATAGAGAGAGAATAGGAGAGGCGTGGTCCAAATCTGTCTATGCATAAGTGCAAGACCGTTCTTAAAAAAATAACCAAAGCAAATAGGGTGCGGGTATGGCTCGGGTGGTGGCGTGCCTGCTTCGTAAGTGGAAGCTCTTGAGTTCAAACCCGAGTACTATAAAAAATAAATGTAAGTTGAACTTGAAACTTAGGATGTCAGAAATTAGTTGTTTGTAAATATTTTTTCTTAAATATTTGTTAGTTGGACTTAGGATATTAAGCATCAGTGATGCTTGCAATGGATGATTTTAACCCCCAAAAGGCAAAAACAAAACACAACAAAAACACAAAACCCACACCTGGCTTCCATATGCCATTTGCCCTGAGGGTGCATATTGCCATACATTGGCCAAAACAGCTCAGCTTGCTCAACTTCAGAATGAGTGATGATTGTGTTCAATCAAAATGGCAGGGTGCCTGTTGGCTTCACATTCTCTCAGATGCAGTCTCCTTTGATTCCTCTCCTCCTTCTTTTACCTTTCTCTTCCTTTTCTAAGACCAATTCCCTAGTCTACCCAGCTTAGAAACTTTAAGTTCCAGACTGGACTTGCCCAGGTGGTGCAGTTAAATGGTTGAATTTAGCAGCACAGGAAGCACAGGTGAGCGAGCATCCAAAGCCAAACCAACTTCTTCGTATCTTGTATTCCTTTTGCCATTTCATTTTTTTTCTCTACAGTCAATAGCTAACAATTAGCATTTATTGCATATCAACACTGTGCAAAGTACTGTACTACAAAGAGGCATGGGAGGATCCTTTCTGCACGCTATAATTCATTGGGACTAAACATAAAAATAAGTATCAAGCCCACAGCGAAAGTGTCCACTTGCTCCTCTGCTGGGAAGAGACCTTTTAGAAGTATTTGTTGGTGGAACAGGTGGTCTGGCCAAGTACTGAGGGAGTCTGGATCTGCCCTTTGCTCAGTTCACGTAATCAGAGATCGGGATATTCTTAACCTTTCTTTTTTTCGGGTGGATGAACAACAAATTAGGAATTTTGAATTGTCTCCTCCCCAAGGACCTTCTCTTGCAGTGGTATTAGCAAGAAAGTGTTGTTCATCCAGGGTGATGTTAACTTTTTGTGAAACTAAGAGACCTTTATTTGAAAACAGCTTCTATAGCTGGAGGCGCAGAACAGAAGAAATGTACTCCAGGCTGTAATAATTGCGGGCTGCCCTGGGAAATGGCTTCAAGGCTGGAGAGTCACGGCTCTACGCAAGCACGTCCTCTAATTACTGGAAAACCTGTGTAGAGCCTCTATGTTAATCAGTCTCTCAGAGACTTCAGCTTTATCTGCTTAGTGCAGATTCATGGCAGTTTTCTTTTCCTGTTATTAAAACTGATATTTCACAGGGAAGAAACTATCTCCTGACAACTGTTAAAATGCAAAGTTTCCCTCATAAAAGAGAACTACAAGATTATTCTGAGAATATCCCATAGAGGATTCCAAACAAGGCTAAGAAACAACACATCAAAGGAGGAGGGGCAAAATTTGCTTTTTTAAAAAAAAGGCAACTGAGTCTGAAATATTAACAAAAAGACTCAACAGTTGGCCCATAGAATCGAGAGGTTATAGTGTAATTAATTTAAGTGCTTGTTATAATTATGGAAATAAACATTTCATGCATAAATGCAAACCGAATTATACATAATTATGAAAGTACCAAACTAATTGGAACATTTGGCAGAACATAGCAGACGCCAAATTGCCGTTTAAGCCAATGACACAGTGCTTTGCATGTGTTTTGCATGTGCCTGGGAACTATTAATACTGCAGAAGGGTATAGTTGGAAACCGTATATCTGCCATATTGGAACTATGTTTCCTTTGTTGATTATACTGTACATTCTACATTAAGAAACTACTGCGAAATGTTATGGAAGAAACACAAGAGGAAGGCTGTTTATTATCCAGCCGTGTCGTGTCATTTCACCAAACTAGGATGATGCAAATCCTTATCACTCACAACCCTCTGTAGACATGTCTCCTGCTTGGAAATAAAAAATAATGCAATATCACAGGACAAATATTCTTTCTGCTTTTCTTCTGTCGTTTTGAACCTTAAATTCCTATACAGCAAGTGACTTCAAAGAAGACAATCAATTCTTGAAGTACTTACTGTTCATGTCCCCCATGAAGCACATGGCATTTGTCCTCCACATGTTTACGCATACGTAGATGCACAAGATGGATTTATTTAAAGTCCTTGGAGAGTAAGAACCATGACTTTTGTTCTTTGACTTCTTAGTGACTGGTACATGTGTGCAGTAGTGTAGCCTCTGAGGACATTACGAACTTGAATACCTCATTACTCCCTTCTTGGCTACTGAGATCGTAAATGAGAGCATTTGTGGACCTAAAATGGTTTCCTTACACCTTGCTTAGATTCCTATGGGTGTAAAATATTCCGTTTATAGAACTGTACAGAAGAAATGTCCATCTTTCCTGTGTATTCTTGTTACAATAGAAAGTAAGACATAGATAGAAATATAGAAAACTAAAAAAAATAATAAACAAGCTAAAGCTCTTCCTGCTTTGGTGCAAAGGATTAAACTAGGGCCTTGTGAATACCAGGCAAACCGTCTACCACTGAGCGAATCTCCAGCCTCTTTCTCCTCCTTCTCCTCCTCCTCTTTTTCCTCCTCCTTCTTCCTTCTCCTCTTCATTTTTACAAAAGAAAATCCACTGTGATTTATATTTTTCAGCATTTACTTCATCTAGTGAAAGCACACATCATGTGAACAAATACCAAGTTTTTTTGTTCATCACAGGAATGTTGAGTTGTGAGAGTTTCTCTACCCATTTCCCCTTTCTTCTCTCCAAGGGCTTGGAAGGCAGCGTTTGAGGTGAAGAGTTTGAGTTAAGAGTCAGTCAAGACTGTATGGACACTTCTCTGAGCCTCAGAGATCTCCATTCAGCAATGTGGATAACAATTTCTTTTGAGAATTAGGTGATGTAGTCCAGTGGATCCACTATTACCTGATCTGTGGGAAACATTCATTAAACCACATGATTTTGCCCCCCCCACAAAATGCTCTAGAATACTATGGTACTTGTTTTATTTTCCTAGCCAAAAAATGTGTGTGTGTGTGTGTGTGTGTGTGTGTGTGTGTGTGTGTGTGTGTGTTGGTCTCAGGGCCTGGGGTACTGTTCCTGAGCTGTTTTGATCAAGGTTAGTGCTCTATCACTTGAGCCACCTTCCACTAATGTCTTTTTGGTGGTTGGTTGGAGAGAAGTGTCTCAGGGACTCTCCTGCAAGGCCTGGCTTTGAACTGCGATGCTGAGATCTCAGCCTCCTGAGTAGCTAGGCTAACAGATTACAGGTGTGAATCATAATCACCTAGTGAGCCAATCAGTTTTTTATTCTTAAAATGTGTATGACAAATTGTCCTTTCTGCAAATGTTCCCGATGAAATGGAATTGATCCTTTACAATTAGGAGGTCAAGTCCATACATACTCACTCATGTCCACAGGCCACGGCTACTGCTCGCTTAGTGAGTTAAGAAAATTTTTACTGTTTATGCATGTATTTGCTGCATAGTTAAAAATACAAGAACACATGTATATCCTACCATTATTTAGAATGCACTTATTCAGGGATAATTAATCTTGACCTTAATTTAATGTCATCCCATTCTGGTTAGTTCCTCGGTACATCATTGGGTGTGCCATGATGTTCTAGTCAACAACAGATCACACATCCTGTAGTGGTCCCAGTAGATTACATCACCTGCTGATGTCATGGCTGTTTTAGTTTATGGTATACAATACTTGCACAACCTAAAAAAAAACAAACCCAAATGGTACATTTCTCAGAATGAATGCATCCCTGGCATTAAATGAGGAGTGATTATATATGAAAACATTACACAAATATTACTGTGGCTGCCTGTTGCTAGAGTTTCACTTACCAGTGACTTGTTTCCCTAATGTTTCATATTCTAGCATTTACCGCCCTACCCAGTCCTTGTGCTACTGCCATGCATTTGTCTTTGTGTTTGCATTGTCTGGTAATTTGGATATTTTTATTTGAGATTATTTGGCCTGTGTCAGGTATTCTTCTTTGTGGTCCCCTGGGTCTTGTATCTTCTTTTAAACTTCTCCTTTTTCCTTGCTCTCTTTTTTTTATCAGATGTCATCCATTGTGCCTTAGTATTTTACCCTTGGGTGTTTCAATTATGCATGAAGGAGATCTGCCTCGCACGCGTTTCCATTTTCAGTCAAAATAATGGCACACAAGAATGAAAGTCTCTGTGTTTAACTTGAGGGACTTTGCCGGGCCGGGGTTCAGTTGAACTTTCTCCTGTTCTTTCTCCTACTATCTTGGGGGGACCTTTACATGAAGGGTCCTCTGGACTCACCCTACTCTGGGATGGGCCGAGTTTTTCCATCAGCCTTTTCCAGCATTCTCACCCATCTTGTAGCTAAGCCTGTATTTCCATGTGTGTAAACTTGTGGCTACTGTGGTTGCTTTGAGCTTCCACTCAAACAAGAAGAACCAGGGAGTGGTGCCATCAGAGAAATGTGATATTTCTGCAGCCCCTTATTATAGTTTGAAAATGAAATGTCCCCACAGTCTTGTTGTTAAACATTTGATTGTTGGATCTGTTTTGAAAACTTTAGAAGGTGGAGGAAGTCAGTCACTGAAGAAAGCGTGTCCTTGAGGGTTCAGGCCCAAGCCTTTCTCTACTTCCTTCCTCATTTCCTGTCTGCCCAGAGGTGACTAGTCCCTGCCATTTGCTACTACCTCCATGATGCTCTGCCCATCAGGGCCTAGAATCAACGGAGCCCAGGACTGGACTAAAGTCCCGGCAACTGTGACCTAAAACAAACCCCTCCTTCCCGCAGGTATTTTGCCACAGTAATGAAAAATCTGACTAGCACAGTCTTTAACCAAAAAAAGTCTCCATGTGTTCCTGAAATCAAAAGCTTTCAACACTTGTTTGGTTAGTGCCAGAGGAACCCTGTTGTCCTGCAGGGATCTACCGTGAGAGTAACATCAAGAAAACCTCAAGAAACAGAAAATCCACCCACAGACTGGGTTTTGCCCACCTTCCAGATAAATCTTTTCTCTTAAGAAGCTTCATTGTCATTCAAACTGATCGCTTATTACTAAATACGATTTAAATGGGTTAAATGCAAGTGAAAGACAATGAACAAAATATTCGTCTGTGTTACGATCAGCAGAACTTCTAACGGCATAGATGCATGGCAAAGTAAACACAAATCAACAAACAGAAGTGAAAACAACATGGAGCCAAGCAACCCATCCCTCCTGGGAACTGTGCTTTAAAAATAAATAAATAAAAAGAAAGCAACCTGCTTAAACAAAGACTGGATATGAAAGATACAATTATTAGTTAAATCATCTTAATGAAATATACAGACCTATGTGCTCTTATATAGATAATTCATGTGTAATTTTATTATCTCTCCAGGTTTAATTAAATCTGTGCCTTTTGGCTAATCAACAGCAATTAATAGGAGATGCTTATGTTCATACAACTTATAAGAAACACTGCTGTAGCTACCACTGAAAGTGTCTGTATGAAAACAAGGGTATACAAGATGGCGGGCAGGGTGGGGGGTGGGGTGTTGCCAGAACTGAGTAGCATCAGTCCAGGAAACAGAGCCCGTGTGTGTGTGTGTGTGTGTGTGTGTGTGTGTGTGTGTGTGTGTGTGTGTATGTGTGTGTGTGTGTGTGTGTACATAAATGTGATTCTGTGATTTACATAATGAAATCTCACGTTCTGGTTCTCATGGCTGGTGTAGTTCTGACACGGAGTTCCTACAACTCAATTTCCTGGGTGATAGAGATGGCAGGACAGTATTTGTGCCTATCATTTACTCCTGGACCCTGGTTCCGACCCGAGTTTCTACTGATCTGAATGGGGATAGGCCACTATTTAATTAGGTCACTCTTGGTGGGCGCCTACATGGGGGTGGATTGAATCTAAAATTGTACCTTTATAGAAACATCTAGACTAGTGTCTGACCAAATATTGTAATTCCATGGCCTAGCCGAGTTGACACATATATTAAACATAAATGAACCATCATAACTTTGGGAAGTGAAACAAAGAAGTGAGAATATTTATTTTAAAGTAGGAGACCAGAGACAGATGAATATTCTAATAAGACAAATATAATGAATGTCTTCTTTAGGTATGGCATTTTTCTGTGTAGAACTTAACAGAATTTGAATGGATTGAGAAGAGGAGGGTGTGAAATGAATGACTGATTGGAATAACCTGAATTGTTCGAATGTCATTTTGGTTTTCAGAATGCAAATTCACCCCCAGCAACTAAAACATGTGCACGAGTCATCTACGAATCATGAAAACGCAAAGTAAGAGAAGGGGCACTTATCAAAGGCCTGGAAAACTGAGTGTGTCATTTGTTTCATAACTTGTCATAAAATAAATGATGACTTCTTGCTCCTCAGCTTGGTGTCACCCTTTCAAACAAGCAAGATGACCGTTTCAAAGCCTTCATATCACTTGAGACTATAAAATCCTGGGAGGGAGAGAATCATGATACTGAGTCTAAATTATATATTTGGACAGTTGGCAAGCCCCTTGGCAATGCAAGAATAAACATCATGTCATTTCTGGTGGAAATTTGTTTTGCTTTGTTTTATGCTTATGCTTCATTAAAAATAACTTGGAGGAAAGAAAAAGTTTAAACCTCAATCTATAATAAACCAAGGTTTGGAGGGGGAAAGAAGGAGAAGCCTGCCCCTCCCGCACCATGCACCATATAATTCGAATAGCTCTGATTTGAGCATGAAGTTAGACTCATTAGCAGAAATGATTCTATGACTTGAGAAGGCTTTCAAATCACCCTCTACACCATTTTCCTCATTTCATGATATTGGAAATTATCAATCATGAAATTGTTTGGATGTCTACAAAAGCTCAGGAAAATGATGGCACTGCTGGGTCCTGGTGATTCTATGAAGAACCTTTGCCCCTGGCAGTTCAATTGGCTGCCATATTCTCTTCCTGGCCACAGCCCACCAAGCTGGCAGAAAGTTTGGCCAACAAGAGGCACCACTGTGAGCAATATATGTCATTCTTTCCTTTAGGTACGACAGCCTTCCTTGACACACAAAGGCAAGCGAGTGGAAATGGGCTGGGTTTCAGCTTCATTTTCCACCTCTTCTCTTTGGGAGTCTTTGGGCAAGGTGGGAAACACACAGTGGAGCTTCAACCCGAGCGGATACAACCCAGCAGTCCAGATAAGGTATTGAATATGACAATATCTGCTTGGCAAATGAATTCCAGTGGTTTTCAGTAGCTTTCTCTGCTGCTAGTTGTGTTGGTAGCAAATTTCACCCAACACTGTCCTGACAGATCAAGTTACAGAGCTTTCAGACACAAAGAACACTAACTCATGTAGAAACACATACACACACACACACATCAAAGAGGGAATAATGTGTGTTCTACTTTTACATTCTGCCCACCCTTCCTAGAATTCACCCTCAGAATAGGCAGCAAAGAGACAGCTATTTTCTTAGATACAAGAGAGGACAGCCATCTCAAGACTCTCCTTTCCAGGAAGAACGGGGCTGATTTTCTAGATATTTCCTCTTCAAGGGCAGTATCTCTGCCATTCCTGTCGGGGTTAGAAAGTTCCGGCCTGACCTGACAAGAAGCAGAACATGCAGAATGGAAGTAATACTGTGGATAGAGTCTGGGCCAGGAGAACGGTGTGCACCTGGAAGGATAGAGAAGTCGTTGGAGAGATTGAGGCACTGAGACCGTATAAGAGACTGGCAGGGACTGAATAAGGAGAGGAGGGGAGGGGACAGAGTGACATCTAGGGAAAATGCATTCCGCCCTGGCTATCACCTACCAGGAAGCTGGAAAAGGGCAGTGGTTAGAGCAAGCTAAGGAAGACACTGTTGAAGTCTCTGTCTTTTGGAATGTGCATATATTAGTGAGTATTGCTGAATTGGTGACTGATGATGATAACACATCAGGAAAAAATACTTTTGAAGAGTGTGTGTGTGTGTGTGTGTGTGAGAGAGAGAGAGAGAGAGAGAGAGAAGCAGTTCCTCACCTTTTCTCTACTCTCTTCCATTTACGTCTGCTCATCTAGTGTAGAAGAGAAGGCAAAGACAATCATGTAAAGCAGAAAGCGAACAGAATCAGATTCTTTACACAATTTTCCTTCTCCTCGCAGTAAGACCACTTTCATTTCAGTTCTAACTGTTCTCTGTTGTGAGAGGAGAATAGTGCTTCTGTTTTAGAGAACAAAATTTGAGCATACTCTGAGAAAGGATAGACAGTCATTAAGTTCCAGAGAAATTGTTCTACCAGGTCTGGATTCACTGGCGTTGTGTGAGAGTTGGGAACATGGCGGAGGCTTTTGATCTGTACCAAATAAGTATGTCAGTGTGGAGGCCCTGTCGACACCTCGAGGGATTTTCGTAGCCTTTGCTTTTCCTCCTTTTGTGATTTTTTTTTTTTTTTTTTTTGGCCGTTTGACTGCTCACTAGCAACGCTACAAGAAATACAAGAGGAAGTAAAAGAAGGTAAAATTCCAATCAATGGAGTGGTAGAAATTCTGATTTAGCTAAGAGGAAAGTTTGACATTCTGACTAAACATGCCGTTTGTGTTTATTTGTGAATATCAACAGTCGATCCTCTCTCTCAAATATAGACCACGTATTGTTGTGCTGGTACGGGCTTGGAGAGGGCCCCCGCTTTGTCAGAGTTGGCTGTCCTAGGTTCTGTCCTAGGCTGTCTGTTCCTTCCTTCAGCCAAATAATTGCTTCCTTTCTTGGAGCCGCCATTTCCTCAATTGTAATTTGGACTAGATGCTCGCAATTTGTTGAGGAAAAAAAAAATCCTTGGTTCCAATCAAGCTACTGGGAGTTACAGAAATGTACTTTAACAAAAACTCATTGTACTTGCCTAGCCTTCTTGTGGTCATCATTTTATAAGAAAGACATCTGGGCGTTAGGTGAACGTTTTGATCAGGAAATAGAGCTGCACCCCTCAGCTTGCTTTCACTCATCCCTTATCATTTTCCATGGTCCTATTCTTATAGATGCCAGTCTGTGGCTATTCTCGTGACTCACTCTCTTCCATTGGCAGTGGTCTTCACTTCTATCCCCTTGCCGGATGAGGATGATCTTGGCTGAGAATAATGTTTTCATCCCCCCTAGTTCAGGAACCTAGCTATTGAGTTCAATACCCTTCACATCTGAAGACTGAAGAGTATGCATATGTTAACAACTGTCATTCCTATATAATTCATATTTATTCTGATATAAATCTAGTTCTTACCCTAATTCAGACATACTGCCTGCTTCTCTTACTTCTGTATTATTGTTGTTTCCCAAACACCCTGTTTCTATGTAAAAATCTTTAACCAGAACACCCAGTTTGGGTCTATTCATTCTTTTCTGGATATCAGCATAGGAAGTACCTCATAGCTGTTCATGACTCACTTTGGCTCTCTGCTAATCATACATGTTTGCTCCTGTAGAATCAATGTTTATTACTGTATGTGTGAATTGAAAAGACACAATTGAAACTTTCAAAGAAAATCTTTAGTGAAGTTAATGCACATAGTCTTCTATATCAAGTACTCTTTTGCTATATAATATAAAGTAGAGTAATTTTGTTGAAATGTAAACACATGAGATGTAATTTAATTCTTCCCACAAAAAATGGTGTTTATGACAGGTCATAATGTCATTATGACAGCTTCATTTCTCATCACTTGCTTACCCATCTTTAAAAGGTGTTGATACTTCATCCTGAAACATTTTTTCCACTTGTTTTGAAATTGTGATTACAAAATGAAACAGGGTCGGTGCCTCTTACCAGTTGTGCTGTTTTCATTCTGGCCCTCAAGGGCAGGCCTTCTTCCTTGTGCTCGGTGCTAGATCCTTTTCCCATGTCACTTTTTTCCCATTCTGTTTTACTTCTTCTATCAAAACCCTTTGTTTTTCTCTCTCTCTGAAGAGATCCACCAGAGTTTCTAAAGCTTTCAGACACATACCTCATACATGTGTCTTGAGAAATGGATGCAATGAAGGAAGCTTGATATCTTTATAATGATAATTTAATGGCTACACTACTTGATGTTAGAAAAATCCTCAAAGTAAAATAGTCAGAATGAGATTACAATGTGTGCAGTCATTAAGCATATCTGATAGGCATGATATGAATCATAGATTAAAATGTGTTCTGAGTTAAATTTCATGCATTAGCTTAAACAATCCCCTATAGGATAAATAGTGTCTTGGCCTAGATTTTGATTATTATCTTTCATTCAGTCCCAAGAAGACCTTCAAACTTACTTGCCTGAGGCATTCGTAGGCTCCAGGTTTTTCACACTCATGAAAGAAAGATAACAATCACCCTGGAGAAGTGGGAAATCCTCTAGCAAAAATCAGTGTGGGATTATCTCTTTGTATCTTCACCCAATCAATCTCACTTTTTAAAAAATATTAATTTATTTTTATCCGTTCACTTAACTCTTCAACCATAATCCTGTATCAGGCTGGCTGCTGTGTGTTCACATTAACTAAAAGATAAGGGAGGGTGCTGTAGGTCTGAATGCTTGTAGTCCACACAAATTTATATATTAAAACCCTACTGCAATGAGGGGACACAGAAAGAAACTTCCACCGAGGAACATCACACAGCAAATCTGCTCTCTTCACCTTGGACTTCCCAAGCCTCCAGAACTGATAGAAATCAAGCTCTGTGGCTTATAAGCTACTGTCCTGTTGTGATTTGCTAGAGAAGCCTGAACTGCCTAAGACACGCGGTATAGCTGAAGTGGGTATGGACCATAATTCCCAACCATGTCACCCTGAGTACCGTATTCTCCAATGTTGTAATCTGGAATGTCCAAATCTCAAAAAAGACTCAAATCCTGAAAGATGAAAATCCCAAAAAAACCAATTGTGAAGAAAAAATAATCTAAAAATATCTTTCAAATTCTTGCTCCTTTTTTTATTTTAGAAATTGAGCATTCCTTGATACGTTTTCTGTTGCTTTGGGTACACATACATGGTCATCGGCACAACCACAGATTTGGTAGAGCCAATACTCGTAGCCAAATGGCTTATTCTTCTATGCAAACGATTCATTTCAAGCCAATCGTGAACTTTCATGGCTTCTGAGGCAAACACATTTTTAATTCAGTAGAATCTCTTGGAACTGTATTAGGCACAATGAATGCCAATGCAGATAAGTGCTGTGGTTTTAGCCAGAACTGTTTGCCATACCACACAGAAAGCCACTTATTTTACATTTTCTGTCAAATGCACGAAACTAAATGGAAACCCAGATCACACAGACACAAGCTTCATGGGTTAGCTGAACTTTCCTTTGGGGTGTCCAAATGACACCTAAGTCCAGATCTGTCATCATAACTGAAGGATTCAGCTGAAACCAGTTTTCTTCCATAAGATCCACCATATCTTCCAAGTAAAGGTGTATAAAATTTAACACACAAACAGATCAATATGTTCTGGAATTTTCAGATCCAACACGGGGTGTGACTTGTATGAGGATGATCAACATCAATAGTGATTACTTTGAAAATGCCTTGTTGTCACTGTTTTTTAGGTACCCTGTGTCTTGTACAGATGATTATCTGATTTGGGGGAAGGGAATGGGGAATCACAAAATGGTGAGACACAGCACCAAGGGTGAACCAGTGCAACAGCGATACACACAAGGCACTATGTTGGGAATGAACTTTACAGCTTGGTGGGAGGGGAGCCAGGGGGGAGGGAAAGTGGGAGAAAACAAGGGAGGGGGTAACACTGTTCAACCAGAAATGTGTTCATTACCTTACTTACGTCACTGTAACCCCTCTGCACATCACCTTTACAATAAAATAAAGTTTCAAACAACACAAAAGAGAAAGTGCCATCCATTAGTCAAAGTGAAGCATCAATTCACTGTGCTTTGTTAGATTTGATGGTTGAGAGACCACGTCAGCCTTCTTCAAGCATCAAATCTCTAACCAAGAAGAGTACGTCATGTAACGTGCTTTCTAACACAGAAGGGACCTCTACATCAGCAAAGGTCTTTGGTTCAGAAGGTCACCAAGCTTGACACCACGTCTCACTTCTCCTTTTGCAATGAAGAAAGGAAATCATTGATCAGACATTCTGCCGGCACGCACAGAACTAGAAGAGGTCCATGTCCTTACCAGATGGGAGCTTTGGCCACACGTGGTATTGCATTTCTCTAGGGGCATTCTTGCCTAGAGGACGTGTCATAGGGTGTCAGCACTTGCATCTCTGCAGCGCGCTTGAAGGACACTCTTTCTAGTGGTCACGGCATGGCCTCTTCTAGACAACTCATACTTGCTAGTGATATTAACTGTAGACTCAATTTCCCCAAAATACAACGAGGTCTTGGAGACTGAGACTAAGAACCCCCCACCCCCACCAAAAGTGCTATTTTTGCAGATGGTTACTCTTGCTTATAATGGCTGAATGCTCATGTCTATTACAATAATGCTTATTTCACATACAATAACATGACTTTAAAAATTTTTTAAGATTTTTTACAGCTCTCAATGTTATTTAAAAACCTCTTCCTTTCCCTGTTGATATATTGTTACTCGTTGGCTCCTGTAGCTTCCACGAACTGACTTTCTACTTTATGAAATAATCATCTGCTCTGCTTGCTGTGATGGTACTAATAGGGGAAAAAAAAACGAAAAATATTTTCATGATAAATTTCATCAATATTTAGAAGACTACGTTGTTGGAAAACATCTGTGGTTTTCTCTCACAGTGTTCAGTGTTTCCCCCTCTGGAGCAGAATGTGATGCAGAGGACGAAATAAACACATAGAATGTCAAGTTCCTTGAAAATATTTGATTCTCCTTTCCATGTGTTGTTGGAGCAGTGAACCCTGACACAAACATGCTTTTCTGAGGTTCTGATGTTTAATGACTTGCACTGCGAATTATATCTGCTGAGAACCCTTACAATGGTGCTTTATTTCATTTTCTACATCACTGTCTCCTTTCAGCTCACAACCTGAATGTCTTAAAAAGGACACGAGATTTGGGGAATTTCTGCAGCCCATCTATTTCAAGTTAGTCCATTCTTCCATACTAGAAAACCAACAGGAATTGTCAACTGAATCCATCATCATCCGTGCCCTGCATATACAAAAATATACCTTCTTTCTTTGACTATTGTGCAAAATTAAGTGTATAATGTATGCCTTTGTGACTTGTGGCAAACCCTGATTCATCTAACACCGTCTAGGCAGATGTGAGTCTATACACGAAGGGGATCTTTTCCCAACAGAACCTTTGCCATTTCAAGAAGGAATTTTTACATGAGGTTACAAAATATTGTTATTCCAATTGTGGGGATGGGTTAGGAGCCCAATGGAGCACTAGAGAAAAGCACACCAAAAGTTCCAGGAGGCAGAGAGAAGCAAGGATTCCGGGATGGAATCAGGCAGAACAGGCCATCACATCCATACTGTTCTTTCTAGAAAAGGGGAGTAAATTAACATTAGATAGCCTGGTAACGGGTGAGTGCAAAGACTGGAGCAGCACAGGAATGATCTGAAAGGCGAGGGTTGGTTTGGGTAGAAGCTAAAACTTTCAGTGAGCTAAAATTTGAAAACATAAAGAACATCAACTCCAGTCAAAAAGAAGGAAATACAGATTCGATGCTAAGCAAGGCATTTAGATTTTCAGTGCCATGTTCCTGATGACTTCTTGGGTGGTGAGAGAGCAAGTCATTTCTTAGCAGCTCAGCTTCCAGTTGGCTCTGTTCTGCTGTGGGTATGACTGAGTTCTGAGCCCACAGACGGCCCCTTCTCCTTTGCCAGCTGCCTCTCCGTTTACAAAGTCCCACGGAACAGAGGGGACACATCTAAAACACGTAGTTCAGAAATGATTTCCTGATTCTATTTGATTGGCTCTTTTTGTGTCCTTCCTCCCTCCCTCCCTCCCTCCCTCCCTCCCTTCCTTCCTTCCTTCCATCTGTCTGTCCTCCCTCCCTCCCTCCCTCTCTTCCTTCCTTTCTGCCAATCCTAAGCTTGAACTCCAGGAACTCTGGGCTTTTTCAACTCAAAGCTAGCATTATGCCATTTGAGTTATATCTACTTCTGGCTCTTTTTAACTATAACACATTTGTGACAATTATAAGACCAGTATACCTATGGATAAAAATTTATAAAAAGTCTTTCTGCTCTACATTTAGTAAAAATAATGGTTTACTAGCAAGCATCAATATGCAAGTGACTTTTTTCTGGGGGGGGGGGTGTCTAACCTTAGAAATAACTAGTGCAGTCCAACTGTTTTAGGTGCGATCCATCAATATTGACTGAACTTCTCCATCTGATTTAATACACGAAGGTAAGACGTCTGAACCTAACGAAAATAAAGTAATTCACAATATTAGTCAGGTCAGAAACCACATCAGCAGTAGAGAGTGAATAAACAAAATGGTTTGGCCTCGATGTTTAAAGTTAATTGTGTCAAGAGTCTATGTAAGCAGTAGGAAAACACGCCAGGGGAAGCTAGAATCCTTCAGTGCCCAAGCTTTGGGTTTATATGAACTTGACTTGGCTTGCAAGGCCTGCTGTTCCCTCGGGCCCCGCCCACCTGTCCATCCGCAGGCTCCGCCCCGCCCCCTAGCTCCGCCCCCACGCCGCAAAGCGTCCAATCCCGATCCTCGGCTCGGCATGGCTCCGCCCACCTGTCCATCCGCAGGCTCCGCCACGCCCCTAGCACCGCCCCCCACGCCCAGGGGTGGGACGGGAGGCTGCAAAGCGTCCAATCCCGATCCTCGGCTCGGCCCGGCCCCGCCCCCCCCCACGCCAGCCCGCCCGCCCCCCACGGGCGCTCCGTTTCCCTGGAGACGCCCGGCGCGTCCCCTCTTCCAGCTCCCGGCTGAGCCAGGCCCCGAACCAACGCGGCGGAGGGAGCGCCCGGCCCCTGCCGCACCTTCCACCCCGACTCCACCGCCAGGAAACCCGGCTCGTCCCCCTCCCTCCCCTCCCAGAGCCGGACCACCGAGGTTTGTGATGCCCGGGGCTGAGGGTCAGGCTGGGACCGGACGGGACGGGCCGGGCCGGGCTGGGCGGCTAGCTCCAGGGAGAGGCGGGCCGTCCTTGCGGGCGGGCTGACCCCCCCCCTCCACCCATGGGCGGGGCTCCAGCTTCCAGAAGGGAATGGGAAGAGTAGGGCAAGGCCCCAGGACGGAGGGGACAGACACGGCCCCAAGGAAGTCAGTCTCCCAGTCCCGGGAACTCTGGACCTCCCCCAAGTCACGAGTGGGGTGGGAGGAAGCGTGTAATTTCTATTTATTTAACAACCTGCCTAATGGCCACAGAGCGCTGGTGTCCAAAATATATATTTATATTTTATATATTTATATATAAATATATAAGATATATATTTATTATATATTTATACATAAATATATGGAGAGTATATATATGTATATATATGAGAGAAGGGATAAATAGCTAATAGCTTTTTAAACTTGTTCTTCTGTCGTTTTTTCTTTTTCTTTCATGAGGAGACAATGTGTAATAGGAGGGGGAAAAAACAAAACTCAGGCCTCCCGAATAATGCCGCGTCGCGTCACGGTGGTGAAACCACACTTATTTTGAGCTCTTCTGATGGTGCATAAGAAATTTGCTTGCTGGAGTAGGTTGGTTACAAGCTCTTACTTCAGAGTAACCAGACCCCAGAGAGACTGGTCGGCCTCAGCCCTGGCCCTCCCCAAGTGGCATCCCTGCTAATCCCTCCCTCCCATGTGTTTGCTTTGGAGGGCATCTCCGGGGGTCGTGGGCAAGAGGGTTCGTCTTTGAAGAATTTTACTTGGTGGGGCGGCCAATAATTTCAACTCACACCGTGGGACACAGTCGACCTGACCCAGGCTTGCAAACCTTTCATCCTGTATTTCTTCATTCTCATTTGTCTTTGCATGCGGGGGCCAAACTTAGAGTCTGTAACTGCTAATACGAGAGCCAACCCGCAGATCAAAGAATGTACCAAATCTCTTCTGAATACCAACAGTGCAATGGCTCCGGGCGGCCTTTTGATCTTGTCTGAGCCCTGTGGTGCCACGTGTAGCACTGCCCACTTGCTGGCACGAGGGGGTGTGGGCTGCCTCTGGGTCCTTCTGGCAGACTGCCTCAGCCCGGGTTTCTGTGGCTAAGCTCATCCCCATACCAGCCCCAGAGGCCCCTTCCATTCTCCTCCTCACTCTCACAGTTCCTAGAAGTACCTCTCCTTCTCTCCTACCCACCAGAACCTGAGCCAGGCTCCTTCCCTCTGTCTCCTTCCTCCTGGGTTTCCTTCTGTGGTGAGAAGCTGGGAGGAGCCCAATCGTTAAGGGGGCAAGCGTTCCAGTTCTGCTCCTGGTCGAGCTCAGTCCCCATAGAACACTAGTGGGCTGGATTCCTCATTGTTGATTCTGGGTGGAAGGAAGCTTCCCTGGGAACTAAGAAGGCTGTCTGGCCGCCACTCACGTTACAAAGCCCAGGAGGCTTTCCTCACCGCAGGTGTAACTACACCCTGACAAGACGTCCCCTAAACACGCTCACACTTCTTTCTACTCGTGTGCCTCTTCGCTGCTTCTACTTGCTAGAACACAACGGCTTCCTATTTTAAGGAAACCAAGCATCAGTACGATGGAATGTATGCAGATAAAAGGGATGTCAATTACTTAGACAAGGATAGTAGCACTAATGAGAATAATTGGGTACAGGATGCCGTTAAACATTGGGTACATTTCGAATACCATCCGAAAATCTAGATCACACATGGTCTATGATATAAGGCAGAATTGGCCAATAAGCCTGGGTGAGGTAAGATACGGGGTTTGGGACCAAGACACAGCTGGCTCTATTTCCACCCTCACTCCCGGCTTAAGCTTCCCAGCGTAGATGAGCTGAGCGATATTTTTTTTCAACGTTCACTTAATAACTTTTCTCCTACTTTATAATTCAGCTCTGACCACCCCCCATTCAGCGTTTGTGCCTTGAGGCTTGCCAGCAGGGCTTGCGATACTTACATTAAACTAAATTTAAGAGTAAAGGTGTTCCTGCTGCTCATGCACTCAGATCAGAGGAGAGCAAAACGAAGGAACTGGCAGCTGAAACTTTAATGGTAGGAAACGTTGACTCAGAATTTGAGGGAGGAAAAAAAAAAATCACAGTTGATCTGTGTGACAAAGATACATTTGCACTTGATTTTATTAGACACTCGCGTTTCCTAGCAAAAGTTTTCTATCCGCAGTGATCATGAAAAAGGGGTTGCTTTCATGCATCGCGCTGGTGGGCCAACTGCGTGGGGCGTGTGGAGCGCATCAGAGTGTCTGTCTGCACGGGTTTGAGGGGGCTGCAGGGCGAACCCTTCAAAAGCCCCTGCCGTTGCGTAGAGATGACCCTGGCTTTGATGCGCATCGCACAGTGCAGTATGAAAGCAACTGCTTCCACGGGCCCTGCGTTGGCAAATGAACAGCATCTGTGGCACACGCGTGCGCACAAGCACACACGCTGGTACTGGAGTTGGAACTCAGGGACTGGTTGCTGTCCCTTAGCTTCTTCCTCTCAAGGCTAATCGTCTACCCCTTGAGCCACAGCTCCACTCTGGGCTTTTTTTTTGGGGGGGGGGTGGTTAATTGGAGATAAGAATTTCCTGAGCTTTCCTGCTTGCTCTGACTTCCAACCCGAATCCTCCCATCTCAGCCTCCTGAGTAGCTGTGAATACAGGTGTGAGCCACCGGCGTCCAGCCCCATTTGTCCTATTATTATTATTAGTTTTTGGGGTTTTTTTTAGCAGAAGTATCTATCGGTTCTTTCGCAATGAAAGGAAGCCTTTGCAACGTGGGAACGTTATTCTATTGTATCAAGCCTCCTGAATGAAGATCACGGAGGGGGCCTCCCTCGTCGCGCCCGCGTTTCTTCCCCGGTGCTGGGGTTTCCGTCGCTTTGATGGCGTGGCCCGCCTTTCTCGTGGCTCGAGCTGTAGCGCTCCGTAGTTCCCACAGAGGGTGCCAGGGTAACTCCTGACACACATGCCCTCCTCGCCACGTGTGTCTCACACTCCCCCGCCAGCAGTGCACCTGGGCTCACTTGCCTCGAATCGGGGGTGGGGCTTGAACTCAGGGCCTGAGCACTGGCTTCCTTTTGGTCAAGGCTAGCACTCTGCCACTTGAGCCACGGCGCCACTGCTGGCTGTTTCCTTATATGTGGTGCTGAGGAATCGAACCCAGGGCTTCGTGCATGCGAGGCGAGCGCTCTACCGCTAGGCCACCTTATCATCATGAAAGTGATCCAGGACCAGACCCTAAGAGTGCGTGCCCCTCATTGGGATAGTAGCCCTCCTTGGAGCCCCATGCTGTCCCTAAGGACTGTGAGGAAGCCCGAGTCATGTGAGCAGACCTCACGAATGGGTTCCAGCTGACAACCTCAGCGAGGCCCCATCCATAGGAAACTTTGACCTTCAGATTCCTGCAGACACCACTGGGTTCCTCCAGCTCTCAGGCTCCAGTGGACACTTGGCGAGGATGAAGCGGAACCAAGTCATCTCTATTGTGCCTGGCCCAAATTCCTCAAACACAAGCAGGAGTGTGAGAGAGATAAAGGTGTTTGGAACTGGCTTTAAAACCACCGCACACCTTGACGTGTTCTGTTATACATCACAGGAGAGCTGAGGGCCTCTGGGGCAGCTGCCCCCCCCCCCCCTGTTGAGAATCTTCCTCAGCATCCATCTCTGCCAAGGGACGTCTTCGTTTGTAAGTGACAGTGTTCTTAGAAAACAAGTATGAGATAGTTTCAGTTATTGCTTATAATAGGGGGAAAAAAAACCCCACCAGACACCCGAAATGCTTATTTATCCTAAATATCTTGCTTTCCTTGCAGTCATGACCCTCTAACAAAACTTTCACCCAAGCTGCTGATTAGCTGACTCTTCAAGGCAGTTATCAGGTTTTCTCCTTAAGCCGCTGTGGTGAAGATGCAGGCAGGGAATAAATTGGCCAAAGAGGCAGACCGTAAAAGAAAATAATGAGAGAAGCAACCTGTAGAATCCACTCGCGAAGAATTGCTCTCAAATAACCCAACCAGCGCTCCACCTAGACGAGAATGCTTACCGTGACAGATTGCGCGTCGTTAATCATGCGGTAACGGATCACTTGAACATGCATTCTTTAAAATTCTATTTCTGCTTCATTTTTACAGTCCAAAATGACCACCTTTCCCCCACTGCCCGTGACGAGGACAAGACTTTCTGTGTTAGCGAGACAGAAGCTACCATGCTCCAAAGGAAGAATTCCAAGGTATGCACCCTGCTTCTTGTTTCTTTTCCTGTGGAATAAAATTCCCCCGATAAGAGAGAGGGGTGGCATAGCTCAGAAAATAAAATGTGTTTAAGGAGCAGAGCATCAGTGGCTCACACCCGTAATCCTAACTACTCAGGAGGCTGAGATCTGAGGATTGCATTTTGAAGTCAGCCCAGGCAGGAAAGTCTGTGAAACCTTTATCTCCAATTAACCACCCCAAAAGCCAAAAGTGCAGCTGTGGCTCAAATGGTAGAGTGCTAGCCTTGAGTAAAAAAAGGCTCAGGGATAGTGTCTAGACCCTGAGTTCAAGTCTCAGGAAAGGCGCACACACACACACACACACACACACACACACACACACACTTAGGAAAGTAGACAAATGCATGATGGTATTCAGATATTCAAATTTGCTGTTGCCAAAGTATCAGCGAAGCTCACTCCAGTGCCACAGGTGTATTTATTGGCCAACGCAGTGCTTGTGGAATTAGTTTCTTTCATACCGCAATTGTGTTGTTGGGGCCGATAGAGTGGGAACATGTTTTCTTTTGTAAATGTGTGCAGAGAGAGGAAAGCAGAAGCTTTAAGAATGGAAAGTAGACAGCTTTTCATCCACATGGCCCCTGAATGCTGACTTGGGAAACAGGAGGGAAAAGCCATACTCCCCAAGATAGACTGGATGATGATGTGAATTAGCTCTTGAAATGACCCTGGGGCCAGAAAATGTACTATGAAACCCACGGCTGCCGGGGAAGGGTGCTGAGCTACTGTACTGTAGTTCCGTGGAGAAAATGCAGAGCAGGGAACTTGATGCATTTAATCCTATTTAGGAATGCTGACTGAGATTGTGCTACTTTGTCACCATTTCATTTGATTGGCTTTTACTATCCTGCCTCTTACTTGTCAATATAAATAATTTGCATATGTAAGTTTCACTGTTTTCCTCACTTATGTCTCAACTCCTCTGAGGAGTACTGATCCAAGTATGACATCGCTTCTTTGTTCTCACACCTTATTTTGATTATTTCTGGGGAAAAAGCAAACGCCCTGAATTAAGATAAAGATGTAGTTAAATGAACGTAAAGGTTCTTTTAAGATAGTAAATCAAGAATTTCCTTTTCGTGTCGTTGCCAAATTTTTCAATAGCTGCAAACTTCCTGTGAATACATGCCTACGTATACATGTTCCAGTGTTTTACTTTTGAGTATTGTGAAATATTTACACAATCTGAACAGGCTTGTTCTGCTTTTGTTTGTTTGGTGCTGGCCCTGGGCTTGAACTCAGGGCCTAGCTGCTGTCCCTGCCCTTTTGTGCTCCATGCTAGCACTCTACTATTTGAGCCACGGCTCTTCTCCAGTCTTTTAGTGATTAATTGGGGATGGGTCTTACAGACTTTCCTGGCCAGAGTGGCTTTGAATCTCAGCCTCCTGATAAGTTATTATTACAGATGTGAATGATCGAGATTATATTTTTTCCCCAAGGTGAGTAAAAATATAGTCTAGTCTTACATCCTGAAAATAAGATGGACTTTAAAGAAAAATTATTGAAGAAAATATTTAATCACCTACCATTTTAGGCAGAGTTTATATAAACATACTTTAATAATAACATTTTAAATAAAACAGAGATTTTTTAAAAAAAAATTAGTCTTGAATTACCCTAGTTAGGTTAACTGTTTTCTTTCTTCCTTTTTCTAGTTTTCTTTCTTACTGCATTTTTATTGCTGTTATCAAGGGGTTATAGGTAATAACTCAGGTAGAGGGTACGTTTCTCTTTGAACAAGGTTGACTATTTCAAAGATGCAAGGAGACATGAGGAATGAACTTGCTGAAACTTGCTGAAAGTACTTTTTAAAAAATGATTTGCACCTTGAATCTCTATCAACAATTGGAGTTTCAGGTGTGATTTGAAACAACTACCCAAGCAGCATTTACAGGGAAAATTTTTTAAAAAGACTTGGAACAAATGCAGCTTATACATTTGTATCAGATAGGTGTGCCTGATTCAAGATTCTATGCCACACAGAACAAAATTTCCCCAGTGAGATGCTTAGGACTGTGAAACACCATGAACTAGACAAAGGCCCGATGAACTCAGAGCAGTCTCCACTTGAGGATGTTGCCTGTTGGTATTTTATTTGTATCTTATTCATATACTTCCCTATTAAAATGGAAATTTTGAAGTGATCTATCAGTAATTCAGTTCTCTAGCTATTCAAAATATTTATTAGCAATGCTGTTATGATAGCTGACCTACACATTTCTGTTCTCTTAGTGGCCTTCTAGGTGTTTGACACTGTCAAATGGCCTGTACTGCTTGCTTACTTCTTCCTATTTCATTTAGGTCTCAATTGATCAAAGAGAAAGCTGACATAGATTGTTACCTGGAGGCGAATATCAAAGGCTTATCAAAAGAGGAGGTTGCAGCGTAAGTACACCCTCTTAAAGGCTTTAATATCAAGTTTGTTTCTTTTGTCTTGATTCTTTATTGAAATTTCAATGATCCTGGGTAGTACACTTTTTCACTGGAACATAGCATTTAAATATTTAAACTCATATTAAATAGTGATAAGTCATATTTATTGATCTTACACATATCAAGGTGTATAATTTTCACTTTCCTATTCTTATATTTACTGAGATAGTATTCGCTCACATTTGCACTATTTAGTTAAGTCTGCACATTCATTGCTTCTCAACCTCCATTTTAAGGTATATTTCCTGTATTGGGGAGAAACTTGCTTTTAAGAGGAAGACTTTCCCTCAGTGGTTAAACAAAAAGCAAAAATAACTCTTAGTAATGTATATTTTTCCCTCCTCCAAGAACCTACAAAAAGAATCAGTTTGAAAATAATTTGAAGTCATCTGGGTTTATTTTCAGAATGCACAATGTAAACTTTGCCATGTTATCTCCAGTTAGAATGTGGTATGTAGGATAAATGAAAGCGTTCTAGAAATCCATGCTGGTCAGAGAGAAAGGAGTTGCGACCTCAAACAGGAGCTGAGCACTTAATCCTGCTCTCCTTTGGGTGTATTGATCATTATAGTCCATTCTTTCGATCTAAGTATTAGAAACTGAGAATCTTCGGCATGTGTGTGCATGCATGGAATTCATTTATGTCTTCAATTATAATATTCTTGGCAACCAAATGTTTTATTTAATATTTTATTAACATTTTTATATTTATTAAATTATCTAAAATCCTGAAATTCTACTGTTGACATTTTCTAAGGATATTTTAGCCATTTCATTGGAAATTATCTTTGGTGATTTGTATACAAATGTGGAAAAACAAAGTAGTCCGTTGTGTCAATAGACCCTCTGTAGACTGACATTTACAATAACTGTTGTCACGTCTGTGAGCTCTGTAGTGGCCCTCTGTAGTACTTAGGACTGCCGTGTAGAGTGCTAAGAGTACTTAGCACTAGTACTTAGCTAGTAGTGTGCAATAAATCATTGGAAAATATTGTTGAGCTTTTGTTGGGATTGGACAAAATTTATGTGTTACTTTGGGAGAACCGAGGTCATTACAATATTGAGCCCCAACTAACAAAACCCACATTTTCAATATTGTGAGGGGTATACCTTCACACTCCTGCATCCAGTGAAAATGACTTTACAATGCTACAAGGCACAAAGCTTCACACACACACAGCTTTTTAGTAAATATACATCGCCAACAGTTTTAGTTTCTGCTTAATCACAAATGAGTTTTTGATGTTATTAAATTATTTTCTAGCAGATGCTAAGATTATATATTTACCAGGTTTTCTAATTGTTAGCTCTTCTTACAAATTTGGAACAAATCCTGCTTAACAAGTATAGGTTTGTGTGTGTGTGCACGCGCGCGTGCTTGCCTAAGCTTTGCATCTAAGTCATGATGATCTTGATTTCTGAATTTTCTTTTGCTCAGCTACAATTAGGGATTATGTCAGATGAGCTACGGACTTTTTCGTCTCTCGATATACTGGAACATCTCAGATGAAAGGGGAATTTCTTACTTTTAGTGGAACTCCCTTGCAAAACCAAATAGTTACGGTTCCTTTTGTAAGAAAAGGGATTAGGTCTTCTAATTGGTCTTTTAAGTCTTTTCTAGCCAGTACCAGTCTTTTTTTTTTTTTAACAATGTCTACTGATAAAAAAAAATTGTATTTTTATGGGACGTTAATGATGGTGTTTTCTATTAACGTTTAAATGTTTCCCACATCCACTGAAATAGTCTGTGTATCTCAGAGTTTGACACACTAATGACTGGCCCTGTGGGTTCCAGAATGAGACCGCTTGGATGAATAGCCCAGCTCTGTCGCTCACACTGAGTGTGCCCTTCCCTAGTTCTGAGCCTCTTTGTACCAGTTTCTCCCTCTGCAAAATGGAGAGAATAATAATAGTTTACCCATCTGATTTTTAAATGTGGTGCAAGGTTTAAGAAAGATATATTGAGAATAGCAGCTCGGTGTTTCTGGGACTTCAGGTGACAGCTTGCAATTTTATTTATTTATTTTGCCTTCTTACAACTTGTTTTTTTTTGGTCTCTATTTTATTAATGTTTTGTTTTACCTAGATATTTCTTTTTTGTTTTTTGGGTTTATTTCGCTGTTTCTTTTTTAAGATTTTTTTTCTTTTGTTAAGTTCTTGTATTCTGAGTTGAAGCTAGATTTCTCTTTACCTGTACCGTTTATTCCTTTGTGTGTGTGTGTGTGTGTGTGTGTGTGTGTGTGTGTGTCCTAGGGCTTGAACCCCCTACCTGAGCACTGTCCCTAAACTTTTTGCTTAAAGATAGAGCTCAACCACTTGAGCCACAGCTCCACTTCTGGCTTTTTGGTGGATAAGTGGAGATAAAAGCCTTGTGACCTTTCCTGCCCAGGCTGGCTTTGAACTGGGATCCTCAGATCTCAGCCTCCTGGTTGCCCAGGATTACAGGTGTGAGCCACCAGCATCTGGCTATTCCTAATTTTTAATAAATTCCATCCTACAAACTTCCTCGGGCCTATTGTGATTATTTCTTCCTCCAGATTTTGATGTTTAGGTGTTTTAAAAGTCCGAATTATAGTAATGTCCGTAATGGTTTCATCTTTAGGAAATAAATAAGTTAGTAATATATTTTTAATTTTTCAGACAAATACTTTTTCGTGTTTTTGTCAGCAGGGAATGCACAATTATTAATAGCAAATATTCTGTGAATGATAACATTGTTTTGAAAAGTTCTAATTTTTATAAATATTCTGTGTTCAGAAGATAAATATATTCTCTACTTGCTAGAAAGTTTAGGCAGAAATATCTATCAGAATTCAATGATCAGCTCAAGTCGGTTATTTCCATTAACTTGGGCACTGGCTATTCATACTTCTTTGCTTCACCTTATCTGTAAGTTTCTTTTTAAAACATTTTTTAAAATCAATCTCTCCTTACTCTGTTAATTTTGCATATTTTGGAGCTGGGTCCTTGGGTGCGTTGTTTCCTACCGGGTGTATTTTTCAGTTAATGAATCCATTTATGAATCCTTGATAATCACATGTTTCTTTAATTGTGTTCTGTTTTAATCCTGCTTTGTTTAATAAGAATGTAATCGTAAGTGTTTTTTTGCCATTTTTGCAACTCCAATTTTTGCAATTCCCATTTTTGTATGGGAATACAAAAGAAATGACATTGTTTGCCTATTATGTGATAGTTTTATCTACATTTTTAAGTTTGAATGCAAGGTTTGTAGTCTTCTCAGAATACTTTTGTTTTTTTACACTCTTTTTGCTGGTGCACATATTCGATTTTAAATGATGTTAGTGATAACTAGCAATTTCCTTACTATTTAAGATAGCTAAAATAAAATTAATATGACTTGCAGGAGAACAAGATAGTTATACACATGTATCTGGTAAATGGATCAGTGATCTATTTACTTTCTGTTTTTAATAGAGTTTTCATTATTTTTCTGGAAGTTTGATCACTGTGCTCAGATAGTCTGTGAGAAATTTCGGCTTCCCTATCTACTGTGTTCATGCATACCTCTCTGTAATAGCCATCGAAGAGTATGTAGTATGAAAGGTTTATTCACATGGCTTACGTTTGGTATTTACCTCTCACACATTCAGAAATAAAATATTTTTCCATATGGAAAAAATTAAAATGAATTTAGTGAAAGGATAAACTTCTAGGATAGGCACTTAAAAATCTAAAGAAATGTGGCCAACTGCTGTTCTTAAATAGTTGGAACTTGACATTTCTCTTTAGTTAAATGTCTACAGATTTTCCACCCAAAAAATATAGAATGATAGAGCTGAAGTGAGCCTAAAGAATGATTTGAGTTATTGTTGTGTTTCATTTTACCAATGAAAGAGCGAGCAAGAGAGTGCATTAATAGGGTATAACAGGGTAGTCTGTGAAAACAGCAGTGCTACGAGAAAATGTCCTTGATTTTCTTGTGGTAAGGTAGCAAAATCTTTCTAGAAAAAAATGCCAGAATTCAAGAAATCTAAATGAAGGTTTTCCTATTTACTTCTGTGTTATCTTTCATTATACTGCTGAAAGAACGTGAATAATATTTTGTTTTCATTTTTAATTTATGTGATTTTCATTTTGTGTTTTACCATTTACCATTCCCTTAGAGACTTGTCATACTTACAGCCTGATGCTATTTTTTAATGACATGTGTCATCCTAATACTTTTTACATATTGTAAAGGAATATGTATTTGGAGAAAACAACATTAGAATATGTAGCACAAAGCTATAAAGTATGAGGAGTTGGTTGATTTCCTTTTCCCAAAGAAATCTCCTCATACAGTTGTTTAATGTGAAAGGAAAAGGTGGGAAAACTTCTAATCAACTTTTGTACATTATGTAAAACTTCATTTTCTAAACTCTGCAAAAGAAAGTTTCATATTTAATGGGCAATCATGAATTATTCCATTTATTATCTACTTCCTTCTTTCAAAGACATGATCTGGATAAAAGGCGGGGTGAATAATTTCAAAAAATACAATACATTTTTAATGGGAAGGTGCAAACTACAGATTCTCATGACTATTAGCAAGTGCACAGGAAACAGAATTTAACTTGCAAAACTCGTCAAACTCTTGCAAAGATAAAATGTATGACACACTTTGTGAAAATAGAACACAGAGAGGCAAAGTTTTCTTTTTAACGCAACTTCTTGCTTTTGCTAAGTTTATGTTCTCCAGTTTCCTACTTTTCTTAAGTTTGGTATTTCACTCCATTTATATAGAAAATCAAGGGCCCTTTTATTTGTAAAGGTGTAGAAAGAATTGTTAGAAAATAGTTTGAGGGAAAAAATCTTAAATAATAGGATTTCTGAAAAAATAGAGGTTATCACTAAGTTATGTTTCAAACACAAAGCAAATATAATTTTATAATTTTTGTGTTAGCAAAATTTAAAATATTAATTTGGACAAAATAATGTTCAGTTGAGCTAGCATGAGCACAGACAGCTACCTAGGTTTAGCACAGCTACGAGGAACATGGCTTGCATTACTTTGTTTTCCTCCCCCTTTGTCATGTTTTCTGTCATTCCATTAGGACAAAATAGAATGGGATTATATTACTCTTTCAGATTTGGCTTTATCATTATTAGTGAAATTAAAAGCTATGAGTACTTTCTGGCTTTTCTTTCACTTACATTTAAATGGTTTTCCTATCATTGAAAGGTACGGTGTTAATTTAACAGAGCACAAGTAATAGGCTCACTTTGTTTCACTACTCATGTTTAGTTCTGGCTTCAAAATACTTTCTTGGATAATATTTACTTTTAAAATGGTACCAATCCACTCCTTTCCCTGTCTGATCTGTAGCTTCAATCTCATTCTTTTGTGGAGTGCATTTCTCATAGTATTTTACAAATACGAAGATTGCACGTCAAAATTGTGAGTATAATTGGCTTCATGTAAGAGTCTCTTCCATCCTTTTCCACCACAATTCTAAGGAAACAAAAATAAATGTTTTGCGTTTGAGACTTTTCAATGAGGAAAGTAACTGATTCTAAAATGCTGTGTGACAGCTTTGTGGATATTCCGACGACAATTTCCAATGCTATGTTTATTCATTGCTTGATGCCAGCCATTGTACTTCAAATATGCGATGGATGAGCAAATCATTTTAACAGGGCACAACTATTGAAAATACTCTTATTTTGTTCAGGAAAGTACTGAAGGCATTGAAAGGGTATCAGTATTCCACTGCCTGATAAATACGCTCAGCTTTCCTCTGTTATTGGGTGATTATCACCATCAAAATCCATTTTTGACTTATAACTATTCACTTATTTTACAAAAAGTGACCACATTAATGCTGAGCATCAGTTCTAACTGTTGAATCAGTGAGTTGATTTTTTGCTCAGTTTGACATGAATATTCTATGTGTCCTAAATAAAATCACCATGTTGAACTGAATCCTATTCTTTTAGGAGAGTTCTTTACTAACCAAGTTTTAGAATATTATTCATTGGTTAAAATAATTACATGCGTAATCTTATTTATAAAAAATATTATGGGCTAATCTTCATTTCTTAGTAATTATTATTAAGTTTCTTTACAAAAGAGTTATAGGATGATTAAGGACGATTAAGCTGTTGTTTTTTTCCAACTGGACTTTTTCAATTTGTATACATACTTTACAAGCATTAGAAATTTCACAAAGTATTTTAATTCTTATTGTTAAAAGATACAAATTTGTATTTAAGAAATATAGAATGAAACGTTTACATGGAAGAATCTCCTCAGGTTCAAGTTAGTAAAAAAAAAAAAAAAAAACAATCACACAGTTCTATTTCACGATCTTCTGGGGAGTAAATTTTATTTATTTATTTTCAAATTGAATCTAAGCTGAAGCAACCCTGCTACATTAAATTTATATTCTGATTTGTTAGCAATGTTTCTTTCTGTTCTTAGTTTTTAAAGACTTTTTTCTTTTCTCAATACATTTTTATCATCTTTAAGCAATTGTATGAAAGAGTTGCCATTCAACAAAGCAGTTAATGAACACAGTGTACTTGATCCACGCATCCCTTTCCTCATTCTTCCCCCGTTCACATAACATTTACATGTATTTTTTTAATTAAAGAACTGGAGGTTATATCACATTTATTTGGACAGTAATTCCAATAAAAATTCCATAGTTAATAGATGCATAAAGGTATTTATTTGGAATGAAACTAAAATTTTATATTTTCAATTCTTGCAAGAGCATTTTATATAAAATTATAGCAATATGTAAGATGTATAATGGTACAGTGTAGGTATAGCCCAAAACTTTCACATCAAAATTATTTCTTTCTCTTAAAATAAATGTCTATGCATTTTGCAAAGAAATTAAAGATTGTTAAAAATGGTTATGATATTGAAATCCTTATTACATGGTTAGTCCCAATCTCAGTAATATTATAAAGAGGGCTATCTTGTTGAAACATATGTTAGAATTATATGTAAGGTATAATGATTGTATTGTGCTAATTTATTTGCATTATTTTTGAGGCTTTCAAATATTTAGGAGAAATTAGCAGTGTTCACGTTAAGGATACTAATTATAGTACTACTTATAATGAATGATTCTTTTGATTCAGTGATAATAAAACTATACTTTCTGAGTACTAGGAATACTAATTGAATACTCCTCATAACATATGATTCTTTTGATTAAGACATAATGAAATTTACTGATTTCACTGACATCTTTTTTCTAGTGAATTTTATTTTTTAATTATTTCCTTCACATAGTTATACAAAGGAGTTGCCATTTAAACTAGCAGTTAATGAATACAATATATCTCGACCAATGTCACCTCTTTCTTTCTGAAATCTTAACATATCTCCATTTTACTAAACGGAGCAAATAAACAATGAGCAGCAAGTCCTTAGTGAATGGTGGAGGCACGGAGGGAGTTTGTTTGAGAGAAACCCCAAAAATCAAAAGTGATTTTTTTTTAAATCTGCATTCTATTTGGGTCAATGAAAATGCTTCACTAACTACAGGAGTGTTGAGTTCTAAAATGTCTTCGCTCGTGTTTCCAGTACTGAGAACTGAGTGGTTTGGGCTGAGATGTAAATCTGCCCTGTTCACATTTTGCACGGACTGTGGAGAGCTGATCTCACAGACAGTTATGTTTGGCTCTTCCTAGATGGAAGAGATAGGAGGCCACACATAGCTATCTTTATTGTCACTCTATTTCCATGCCAATCAACATAATACCTGCATGAAGCTAGCTAATGAAATTCATCGGTTACATGGCGTACCTGCAGTTTGCTCCATTTCCAGTAGATGCCTCCAGAGACCAGCCAACTCTTTGGAAAGCTTATAAACTTTAAAAAAAAGAATCTTTTTTTTTTTTTTTTAACATATCAAACTTTTTCAGTTGGGTGGCCGGCAGCTTATGCCTATGATCTTAGATACTCCGGAGGCTGAGGTTTGAGATACAAAGTTCCAAGCTAGCCAGAGCAAGAAAATCCGTGAGACTCTTAACCACCAAAAAGGCCTGGTGTGGAGCTGTGGCTCAAGTCGTAGAGCATGAACCTCGAGCAAAAGAGGTCAGAGATAATGCCCAGGCCCTGGGTTCAAGCCCCATGCCTGGTACCAAAAACAAAACAAAACGGAAAAGCATTTTTTTCTTGCTATATTCTGAAGCATTTGGGAAATAAAACCAATTTTTAAACTCTCCGTTAGTGTAATTCTTTTTGTGTTCAGTACAAATATATGCGTAATAGTATTAATCTATAATAATACTATGATGAATAATTTAGGAAAACCTAAATGTATAAAAGTTTCCATTTTTACTATAATTCTATATATTTTTAAGTCAGTTTCTTTCTACCTTATCTTCTTTATGTACTTATATGGCTGAAGAAATGTTGTAGTCCTGTTTTGGGGAAAAGAATACACCTGCACACACGCACATGTGCGTGCACACACACACACACAATCAACTAGTAAACATACTCAAAAAACATATCCACTTGTCAGTATGTGTATTTCTGGTCCTTCAAAGTATAGAAAATTGCTACCTACGCTAAGTCTGGGTGAGAATACTGATTCACTTTATTTCTTAGAAGTTATATTATCCAAGGCTGTTTAAGTATTAATTTAAGTCAATGTAATTATCCTGTAGGTGATTTTAATAACATTTATCCCTACCGTATGAATGTGAGATGGTGATAATTGGCCCAGATAACCCACTGGTGACTTATAAATATTAGCTTAATGGAAGAAAAGTATCATCCCGACTTTTGATTAGCTCAGACAGATCTTTAGAGTTTATCTTTGTCAGATTGGATAAAACTTAGATGGCCTTGTGTGAAAGCACAGGCTGAGTTTGAAATATTTGCCTGACTGAGGTGCTACACCTTGATGTGAGAATTTCAGTTCACCCCAGCCCCCGTATACTGGAGGTCCACCGCAAAGGGTATGTGTTCATTTCAACGTGGAGTGAATCAAGCCCATTCATTTCATCTACTTGTCTCTTTGATGGGCGTAGAAGCCTGTGCCTTTTTTATTTTTTTATTTTTTTATTTTTTGCCAGTCCTGGGCCTTGGACTCAGGGCCTGAGCACTGTCCCTGGCTTCTTCCCGCTCAAGGCTAGAACTCTGCCACTTGAGCCACAGCGCCGCTTCTGGCCGTTTTCTGTATATGTGGTGCTGGGGAATCGAACCTAGGGCCTCGTGTATCCGAGGCAGGCACTCTTGCCACTAGGCTATATCCCCAGCCCAGCCTGTGCCTTTTAAAATCGATTTCAGTGTGTGTGTGTGTGTGTGTGTGTGTGTGTGTGTGTGTGTGTGTGTGTGTGTCAGTGTTTCTACTGTTAGGTCCTTTTTTTTTTTTTTTTTTTTTTTTGCCAGTTCTGGGCTTGAGCACTGTCCCTGTATGTGTATATGTGGTGCTGGGGAATTGAACCCAGGGCTTCATGTATGTGAGGCAAGCACTCTACCTCTTGGCCGTATTCCCAGCCCAGGTCCTTGATTGTGAATCACTTCTATTTAGTCTGCTCTTCCGTGAGTGCTCCCTGCCAGTTCTTCCCTCTTTTTTTTTTTTAAAGAGGGGGGGTCGTGGGGCAGGATAATAATGAGTGGATAAAAAAGATGAATGGCTTTCCGATGAGAGATTACATTATAATTGTCAGCTTAGATCAAATTCTCAACCAATGTAAATTGAGAACATCGGGTAGAGGGAGAGGAGAAGAACCAGGAGGAAGAGGAAGGAAATAAGCTGCAATTGAATACAGGAGGAGCTCATGGACGGAAGAGGAAAGGACTCAGAATCTGTCACGGAAGAGGGCTTGGGGCGAGTCCCCACTCCGCCATTGATGAGTCTGTGTGGTTTGGAGCTGGGTGATCTGACTGAAGACAGGGGTCTCTTGTTTTTATTTTTGTGAACATGGAAGTTGCACTTCACAGAGATACTGAGCAAGTTGAAAAATGATGGCCACGCAGGGCCTGACTCATTACAGGCACCCCATTGTATCGTTTAGTATGGTTTCGTTTCTTCTTGCCCCCGTAGGCTTTTTTCATGCACGGGGGGCATGGGCATTCCGTGCACAGACAGACAGAGGAGGCACTGCTTAGCTGAGCAAGTTGGGCTTCGAGCCCCTGCTGTCTGATGCTCCAATGCCACACCTTCTGCCTCCTGGGCACCATTTGCCCTCAGCCTCCCCAAACTCCAGTTATCTGAGCCCAAGCTCATCTTTCCCAAGCCCTCATGCATCCTTTTATGTTTAGCAAATTACCAGTTATTCATGATCTCCTAGTCTGGATGTCTTTCCAGGTCCCCTCTGTCCTTCACCTCAAGCTCCTTTCCGTCGACAAGGATTCCATCTTTTTCCCTCCTAAATATGTTTTCGGATCCACCTGCTTCTACTGACCCATCACGCCATCACTCCTGGTGTCTATCTCTGGCCTTGTCTCCTGGCTTACCCTTCTCCTCCTCCCTTCTCATGGATCAGGTGGGAAGTTCAGATTCACAAACCCAAGGATGCTCTGCGGAAAGTCTTTACGTTTTTGTCACGTACTTTTTATTCTTGGCCCTGAGCCTCGATCTTCCCTAGTGTACAAATCCAATCTTGTCACTCTCCAAGAAAGTCAGGCCCACTCAGGTTGCTCAAGATTCTAACCTGTCTTCCGTGAGCCCGTCTCCCTAGACAGAAACCGTTGCATGCCTGAAAGCAGAGAGGAGTAGATAGAGCCAACAAAATTTTTGCAGAGATGGCTCAATTTCAGGTTCGAAAAGCCAGAAACCCTTTTTTTTTTTTTGTATAAATATGCCTCATGTAGCATTTACAAGATTCTAATATGAAAGCAGTTTGTTGAATGAAGAGGGATGGAATATTTACCTGCTATTTTATCTCCTAGAGTGTGGTTTATCATTGAAGTGAGAAAAGAACAGTTTTTGATTGATGGCTTTGTTTATTGACTTGGAAGTCTTGCTAGGTTGCCCAGCCTAGTTTTGAACGCCTGGACTCAAATAATCTTCCTATTTCAGTCGCTTGAATATTTAGAGTAACTAAACTGTTAATCTACCTAACTGTTGACTTCACTCTTCCTGAAAATCATTTTTGTGTATATATGTTTCATAATAGATTGCAACAAAAAAAGTGTTCACTATGGAAGCCCAACTATTAAAGTTACACATCATATAGTGGAGAAACTACCTAGTATAGAAAATACATTGTTATTAAATAGCAAGTCTGGGATTTTTTTTTGCCTGGATTATTGATTTTTGTTGTTGTTGTTGTTGCTCATTTCTTCAGTTGGTTGGTTGATTGGCTGGGTGGGTAGGTGGGTGTGGTTGGTTGATTGTTGATTGGTTGGGGGGTTGTGGCTAGTTGATTGTTAATTGGCTAATTGCTTGGTTGGTTGATTAATGATTGGTTGATGGTTTGGTTGGATGATTGCTTGGTTGGTTGGTTTCAGTGAGAGGCTGGTGTATCAAATACTTTTGAATATTGGTAGTCAACTAGCTTATTTATCTTAAAGGCAGCTCAGGTCTGGAATTGATCTGTCTATAAAGCAATCCTTTTTCAATCATCGTATTGCGGTAGCTTCTGGCATCTTTCATTCAGCGGAAGTGATTTGGATGGAAAGATCCATTGACAGGGATTCCGCCATCACTGAGGGGGGTGGGGTATCACGGGGGTGGGGGCTCCCCCTTTCATTGTGAGAACACGCAGACCTCAAGCAGACGGACCGGGCGAGAGCCGAGCTCTGCTGCGAATCTCAGTTACAGGAACTCCTACAAGAAGAGCATCTGCGTGGACATGCTTCGAGACGGCTACCACAAGTCCTTCACCGAGCTCTTCGGGCTGATGGAGCGCTGGGACTCCCTGAGGGTGGCGGCCAGTTTAAAGTCCATCTTCTGGCTGCAGAAGCCTCTGGAGGAGCGGCCGGACACGCTGGATCGTTTCTACCACTACCTGACCAGGGCCGAGAGTGCCGAGCGGGAAGGTGGGTGCCCAGCGGGAAGGTGGGTAGGCGGAGGCGTGCGAGGAAACAGGACCGGGGGAAAGACTTCAGAGTGTTCCACTGATGAATCCGAAGCCTGAGGGCAGCACTGCATGGTGCACTGCACATAGAATAATTCCAGGGGGTGGGGGAACACTAACTCACCAGGCTTCCCAGGCCCAGAGGACGACATTGCATAGCACCTAAGGGCGTGCGTGTGCGTGTGTGTGTGTGTGTGTGTGTGTGTGTGTGTGTGTGACATTGCATAGCACCTAAGGGCGTGCGTGTGTGTGTGTGTGTGTGTGTGTTGGTGGATATAATGGAAGGTGATTGTTCATATTATGTAACATATTTTAAATTGCACAATTAGTATAAACATATAGTGAGCGAAGTTCAAAGCCAGCCCAGGCAGGAAATTCTGTGAGGCTCTTTACCTCCAGTAAGCTTCGCAAGAGCCAAAAGTCAGAGTTGTGACTCAAGTGATAGAGCACTAGCCTGGAGAAAGAAAACCTCAAGGACAGAGCCCAGGTCATAAGTTCAAGCCTTAGCCCGAGGACCAACACATATACATACATACACACACACACACACACACACACACACACACACACACATACATACATCATGAATTGGACATTGATAGCTCACACCTGTCATTGTCAGCCTAGCTACTCTGGAGGCTGAGATCTAATGATGATCAAGATTCAAAGGCAACTCAGGCAAACAGATCCCTGGGATATTTATCTCCAGGTAACCAGCAAAAAGCCAAAGCTGCAAGTGTGGTTCGAGTGGTAGAACATCAGCTTTGAGCAAAAGAGCTAGGATTTGGGGCCCTGAGTTCAAGCCCCAGTAACAGCACAAATTGATCATTTTTATTTTTATTTTTTGCCAGTCCTGAGCCTTGGACTCAGGGCCTGAGCACTGTCCCTGGCTTCTTTTTGCTCAAGGCTAGCACTCTGCCACTTGAGACCACAGTGCCACTTCTGGCCTTTTTCTGTATATGTGGTGCTGGGGAATCGAACCCAGGGCTTCATGTATGGGAGGCAAGCACTTTTGCCACCAGGCCATATTCCCAGCCCCAAATTGATAATTTTTTTAAAAATTAGTCTTTTGATGAACTTTAAAATATGATTTACATATAATTTCCCACAAAGTCAATTTCTTTTTTCCCCCCTGTTGCTGTTGTAGTAGTGGGATTGAACCCAAGGCATTGTACACTTGAGCCATGCTAGTCTTTTTGTTTCTATTCTCCTTTTGAGAACATTGCCCATTCTACTCTTGAGCCTCAATCCTCACACCTCTGCCTCCTGAGAAGCTGAGATTACAGATATGCAACCACAACACCTAGCTTCAAAAAGCTAACTACTGTAAATAAAATATGCTATTGCAAGAGACCTGCACCCCAGCTATTAGCCCCATATTCCAAAGTGATACTTTTGCTAAAGTAAGATTACTCAAGGTAAATTTCACCCACTGGTCATTTTTAGGGTGAAATCTGTCATAGCCACTGATTAAACTAGAGGCTTCCATTTGAACAGTATAAAAAAAGGGCCAAACTGCTGATTTGTTGTAAAGGAATAAATTTATAATGCATTTTCTAATTATGAGGAATCTGGAATGCTAAATAGTCTGTTTTAACTTAGCATGCATTTTAATTTCTAGCCTTTTATTAAAGAAATGCAACTACATATATAAACATACTTCTCCAATTTCAGAACCTAACGAAGTCCCACTTCAGTAATAGCTAAAGTCTCATGCAAGTAGTAGGAGTCATGAAATACTTTTTCCACTTTATTGTATATCTGGTGACTAAGTTTGATGGGGAAGAAACCATGACCTCTTGCTTAGAATAACTCATATACAATGCCAGGGGTAGGGAGGGGTGGTGTTCTATGAAATTAAATTAGAAAATTAGAACTCTTATAGGAAGATTGTTATGGAAATATTTCCACTGACCAACATGGAAGCCTTTATATAATCACTTTAAAAAAATGGGGTAACGTTTTGCAATCAACGTGTCAAGTTCATTAGGGAAAAATAATGGCTTGCGTAAGGAATGCACCAGGAAATGGGATCTGTACTTTGATATGTTTGAATCGATCTTAACCCATGTGTGTCTGTGTGTGTTTTCAGACGTGTACATGTTTGTGTGTGTATGTGTGTATACAACATATAGAAATGTGTTACCAGTATCTTGAGGCCCCCTCCTCTGTGTGTCTGAGACAGTCACCCCAAGATGGCCTGGCTCTGAGCCTCCCAACTGTCTCCCATCGGATAGACCTCAGTCTGAGGTCACAATGAAGTTCATTTAATCACAGCTGCAGCACTAACAGTGGCCATCACAGGTCACTTTGCGTCCCTGGAGATTCGCAGAGCAGCAACCCAGAGTGATTTACATCACCTGGCAAAACATCTCTCTCGTGCCATTTTGTAGCAAAGTTGTGTTTAAACTCAGCCGGTCCCTTCTTTTTCATTTGCCCGAGCCTTGCTTTGTGTCTGTTACACTTCTTGTCCTCCCTGTCCTGGTGAGCTACTTCTGCACCATCTGTAATAATTGCGATTACGGTCTTGAGCCCCAGGGAGCTGGGGAGGAGATGGTAATAACCCAAAGGGGAAACTGACTTGATAGATAATGCAAACATTATTTACATTTGACTTTTAAATTCTTGTCAGAGATTGAGCAGCCTTTTTTTTTTTTTCCTGGTTACATGTTGTCTAACATACACAAAGTATATCCCACCTAGGGCTCCACGTGACACAAGTTTTATACAAAGCAAAAACAAAGCAAAAGTTGTCTGGTAAAATAAATTTAGCAACTAGCAGGTGTGAACTACATTGACACCACGGATATGAATTTATTGCAGGACTTATCAGCGTCTTTCATATGTTTGTGCATATTGTATGTTTTATTAACAGAGGAAGATTAGCAAGAAGATCTCCCCAATGTCTTTCACCATGAACAGTCACTTCTTTAGGGAGCAGAATGTCTACAAAACAAGCCAGTAATAGGGTTTCATCTTCTGAGTAACCCCGCTGACAAACTGAAAGCAGTAATCCACACACAAAGGGTAAAGGCTGCTTACAATATAAAGGGTAGACATAGAAAAATACCTTAGCTATTCCAGGAACAGGGTGCATGCCTGTAATTCAAGTTACACAAGTGGCAGAGGTCGAAGTGCAATCTGAGACTAGCCCAAAGTGTGAGACCCTATCTAAAAACTAAGGCAAAAAGGGTTGGGAGCCTAGCTCCCATGGGAAGGGGAGATGACAGGTGCAAAGGCCTGAATTCAAATTCTAACCAGAGAGAGAGAGAGAGAGAGAGAGAGAGAGAGAGAGAGAGAGAGAGAGAGAGAGAGAGAGTGTATGTGTGTGTGTGTGTGTGTGTATCTTCCAATTTATATGGCAGGCTAAACACAGAATCCTGAAAGCTCATGTAAGTAAAACTTGCTGGCTTAAAACTTCATTAAATGTTGAGACTATTTGGTATTAAAGTTTAATTTCTGAAAAATAGGAAAAAAAATAATTCAGTGACACCACCTCGCTCCTCTCTCCCTAAAGAAATGACACTTTGCTAACAGGTGTCATCCTATCCTGTCTTCTGTATCTCAGTCTCCTGTTTTAACAACAACAACCAAAAAAGTGTCTATTTCTAATCTGTTCTGTGTTTCCAGAAAGACATGTATTGCTTTATTCAAGTGTGCGTCCTTTTACTAATGTAATTGTCTTCATAGGCTCACCGGCATTTCCGCATTTAGATATGGTCTTGGAAACAGTCAAGGAAACGTGGAGAGTATAGATCCCCGCGTGGTCACGCAGGCCGAAAGGCTGCACAGTGGAACTGACGGCCACTCTGCTGTGTTTCTCTCTGAAGGCTACTTTGAAGACGTGTATAATAACTTGTACGCCCTGGCCTGTTACTTTAGCGATCCTGAAGACAAGTGGGTGAGAAACCACTTCTATGAACGCTGTTTCAATATCGCACAACTCATTAAAGTTGATGGAGGGAAGAAAGAAGCGGAATCCGAGTCACACATGGGCCTTCTCTACGAGGAAGAGGGTGAGTCTGACCTCTGACCCCAGGTCCTTCACCCCCACCCCCACCCCCCATCAGGCACCAGTGGCCATGCATGGGGGAAACTGCTGACCCAAGAGAAAGGATGCAAATTATCGAGGTCACAAAGCCAAGCAGTGTGACTTGTGCACTCAACTGCAGCATATTCCTCGAAGAATACCGATTCAACCACTCCCCATTTCTCTGTCCTGAATTAAAAAAAAAAAAAATCTCCACGCATGTTGGTTAGGAGACACATACACCACTTTGCTTTGTTGTTTCATCCGGCAACCTCTGGCCGCGCCGTGGCCCTGTGGTGAAGGCCGGTGAGCCCAGCTGGGGCTGGACGAGCTGGGGAAAGGCCAGGCGGAGGGCTTGCAGGTCTGGGGCTGGCTCGCATTAGAGGCTTCGTCCTCCGGCATGATGAAACACATCCATCCACCGCAGCAAACAGAATGTGGGGGCTTTGAACTACCTTAGGATTTCGTGTTTGAAATGATGTTGGTTTTTTTTTTCCTATAGCTACAGTCTGTTATTTTGCTTTGGAACTATCTCTTGTCAGATCTAAAAACGTGTTTTCTAAACCTTTAGATGGTGGATAGACCCTAGAACCATGCTTTTATTGCCTGATGAATAAAACAACTGTCAGTGTTGATGAAAATTCTAGAGGCTGTTTGATATGCCAAGTGATGATAAAGAAAAAACAAACAAACAAACATCCGTGTGGCTTTTGTAACCCGAGGTAGGATTTTCCTCTGGAAGAGTGGAGGAGGACTATGAGGAGGGAGTACAGCGAGATGGGGCGGGACTCACCTGGCTGGCCGTGGCTCTGATTGGTCCAGACAAGCTTGGCAGCAGCTGAGCTAGGGACAGGTGGCTGCCTCCGGATTCCACGGGTGCCCCCCCCCCACCTCAGGTGAAAAGAGGCTATCAGCCAGCAGATGGCACTGGGCCGGTTGTCAGGGCCCAGCGGAGCAGGCGATAGTCCAGGGCAAGCCTCCAGCTCGCACAGGGGTGACCAGGGAGCAAATGAGGAACACGGGATGAAGCCATTTTCACAGAGACGGGGCACGTGGTTGCAGTCGGGGGTGATGTTCAGCCCGCGGGCACAGAGATGGCCAGGCCCCACTCGGAGTGGAGCAGGGCAGACAGACCCAAGCCCCCAGGGTGGACGGTGTGGCCTTGTTCCCACTGGCTCAAGGGCTGGCAGATTCATCCCTCCCATCCACTCTCCCTGGTAGGCGCGCATGGGCCCTGGATTAACAAAACACTTGTAGCAAATCTCTGGCCAGTATCTGCTTCTGGAATCTTCCTTGGATTTGTAAGGATGTGTCATTCCCACTGGACGCTCGGACAAGCATCCCCGGGTCCCTGGAGAAAGCCCTCGAGTACTGCATCAGTATTGCTTCTAGAGCAGCGTTGTGAGCTCTGGCATGGCGGATGCCGGCAGTACAAGCCGTCGCCTTCCCTGATTGAGGAGGGGCCTGTGGCGATATCCTCAGGGAGGGGCTAGAGCCAGAAGACCAGAACCATGTGGCACAGCCTCAACTTCAGTCCTGTCCGGCCAAGCTAGCCTCGGGGAGGGGGGTCTGCTGCGGTCAGCCCCTTTCCTGGCGCGATGAGCGGACCTGGGTCTGTGCTTCAGTGGCTGGGCATCGGGTGAGGGATGGGTGCAGGCTAGTGGGGGGGGGGGGCTCGTTCCGACAGCACCTCCCCGCTTCTCTCTCTAATGACTTAGGAACTGATCGCGTCCTTGTGTTTGACCTACTTCTGACCACTTACTAGACTTCAGTGCCAAGCGGGCTTGTTTCCCCAGAGCCCAAAGGAAGCCATTCTCTTTGAGGAAGGACTGGACCCGTTATTAGCCCTTCCTTTCGGTACACCTTCTACGCCGCCCTGTCCCCGCCGTCCCAGTGGGAGTCTTCTGAGCATCGTCTCGAGGTCTTCCAGCACTGGCACCGTTGCTGACTGCTGGGGGGGGGGGGGGTGTGGGAGGACGACTTGCTGGATGAGACCCATGAGGTAGGGGACATCCTGGTGGGAACAGCCTAGAACAGCTTAGAGCAGCCTTGTGGAGTCTCTGCCCGGGACAATGATGGTCAACCATCAGTTCTAGGACCTGAAGCAGACAGGACAGCCTATTCTTTCTTCAGAAGTTCTCTCAGTCATTGGAAGACTTGGGGGCCGATATCACAGATCTGGATTCATCTCTACCCAGCCTCTGCTAACAGGGCCCTTGCCACCTCATGAAAGCTCTACCTCGCCTCAGTAGCACCATGGGCTGCCTGACCTTTGAGAGATGTATCGGTGGGATGGTGAACTTCGTAGAGACAGCGAATCCTTAACCCTCAGTACCTGAAGAATGTGACCTCAGTAGAAAGCACGGTCACCAAGAGTCTCACACCTGTAATCCTAGTTACTCAGGAGGCTGAGATCTGGTGTTCACGGCTCAAAGCCAGCCTGGGCAGGAAAGTCTGTAAGACTCCTATCTCCAGTAAACTATTCAGAAAAATCTGGAAGTGATGTTGTGGCTCAAGCGGTAGAGCACTGGCCTTAAGCACAAAGAGGCTCGGCAATAGCACCCAGGCCCTGAGTTCAAGGCCCAGCACCAGCACACATACAAAGCAGGGTCATTGCAGATGATCAGGTTAAAATGAAGGCATCGTGATGCCAGGCACTGGTGCTCTTGCAGCCTGGGCAAATAAAAAAATCTGTGAGACTCATCTCCAATTAACCAGCAAAACATTGGAGCTGTGGTTTAAATGGTAGGACACTAGCATTGAGCAAAATCCACAAAAACAACACAGGGACAGTGCCAAGTCCCTGAGTTCAAACCCCAGTGCCAGAACAAATAGAAAGACAAAGGGGGTGGGGAGAGATAGTACAGAAGGCCTTCATCGTCCTTGGCCATGCCCAAGCAGAGCTGGGAGCCCTGACTGCTGAGCCAGCCGGGTGCAGAGGAGAGGTGACGGGAAGACTCAGGGACCCCATCAGCAAGCCAGGCCATGCCCTCGGCCACCCAGGTTAGCAAGGGGCAGAGAGGAGGATTGTTTTTCCTCAAAGCCCTCAGCGGGAATCTGCTCTGCTGACATCTTGACTTGGGAGTTCCGGCCTGGACTTCCGGTCTGAACTTCTATCCTGAACTTGTGGCTCTGGGAGCATTGAGATCATACATTTCTGTTGGTTAAACCCTTAGTGACAAAGACATTATTTCAGAGGGGAAACAAAAGAAAATGTCAGCGGCGGAGTCACATCTGAAGACTGTAATGTGCTTTCCTTTTAAACTCTTGACTTGTGAAAGTCTGGGGGTGGTGATCAATTGAATACTTTCCAAAGTGACACGAGATGATAAACAAAAACTCCTTAATATCTCATACAAATGTTCTTTTCCTGGCATTTTGGTTTTAAAAAAAAATTATTTTACATCCCGTTATATATGTGGCTTTATTTTTATTCTTTAGCATTTGAAGAGAGGTTTATGATCACAGTGCTCAATTCTTAATAAAAAGGTAAAAAAAAAACCCACAATAATTTAATACAATCCAAGATACATCAAAATGGATAGAAATTTCATTGTAATTTCTTATTTGTCACGGAATAGCATTTCCCAGTTTATTAGAAAAACAGCCTTAATAACTAAAAGACATGCAATGGATATATCAGTTTTTAGTGTGGTATTTTATTTTCTCTTTCATTTTATTAAAAATTAATAGAGATATACGCGCAGTTGAGAGGATTTAAAAACCCATCAAATACACAAACTCTCCACTGGGGCAGCCTCTGGAGAAAGGGCATTGGCAATATGGAACGATATGAAGACTTATTCTGCATGATATTGCCTTTCCCCACTGTTAGAACTGATGACTTTGTGCATGTGTTAGTTTTTAATTGGAGGAGACCTGACTAGATTAAGAAAAAAGTCGGCAAAAGTATTGAGAAAAGATAGAAGGTTTTGATAGCGAATAAGAGATAATCAGGAAGATGAAAGAACCATTATAGATCCAATCACACTACTAGTGATGCAGGGAAGTGTGAGATGCTCATTAAATGCAGAGATTGAACTGTCAGCAGCTAGCTACAGAAGCCCAAATCTGCAGAGACTTTTAGAAATGTGGGACAAAAGTTTTAAATAATAAGTATCAAGCAGACCCTGCAAATTCACACACGGGGGGGCTAAACTAATGATGGCTAGTAGACACTGGAAAAATATTAGACAGGACAATCCACTGAGCTTCTCTCTTGACTGTGCCATTTGCTAGTTATTTCACCACTGAGCTGCTCACTGGCCTCATCTCTAAAATAAAGGGTCAGGGTGGATCTTTTCAAAGTTCATGCCTTCAACAGTATTTCTCTTCCCCTCCCTGACCCCCCCCATCCCAAGTTCCCCCCCCCCCCGCCCTGTCCCACCCCAGGCCTCTGGAATACCCTCTGAAGACCTACATAGCCAACATGCAACGACAGCAAAGCCATTTAGGAAAGGTCGCTTGTGAGCTGTGCACAAGATTTTCCTCGTTCTCTTTTCCTGCAAACATGCACCCTTGGAGAGAGGAGACTGTGGCCCAACAGGAACCTCCCGGTTGCCTTTCCAAGTAGTTAGGATCACTTTGGTGTATGCTGCAATCGGTACGCGGTACATTCCATCCATCTCAGTAACTTGAAGGCTTTCTTGCCCCCCCCCCATTGTATTGTTTCACTTGTATGCTGGGCTGTTGTACACAGCTGAGCTAAAATGCTGAAGAGAGAAGTAGTGTGGGTTGACAATGGAAGGAGCAAGAATTGTTCTCCTCCGCTGACTCATATTTCGTAAGTCTACAAAGCGATGCCTAAGGAAAAAACGCTATAAGCACGACACTAAGGTCAAGCAAGGCTTGTTTCTGCAGAATGACAGGTAGAGGAAAATATGGTAAATTGGAAAATAGTTCTCGCTTGCTTTGTACTTTCTATGTCTTCTTTCATTTGCCAACTCGTGAAACCATTTCCCTTCATCATTCTGTCTTCAGTCCTAGTTCAGCCCAAGAATCCTGTATAGAATTCAGCTGGTACCTCTCCCGTCACGACCAAATCCCCTCCAGACCAACCGATTACCTACCACACAGGTGGATTTTTAAAGAAAGCTCTGTGATGGTTAGTACAAAATAGAAATCTTCCAGAAATGGGGAACACAATTAGTGAAAAGTATTGGTAAACTGAGTCGGTTGGAAGGAGAAGATGTGGATGGGTTTACTTATAAAACAAAGTTTTTTTTGGTCACATATTGAAATTCAAATGTGAGCTTTGTTGTTTAGTAAGTGTGGGTAGAGTGACCACCAAGCAAGGGAAATTAGAGGAAGAAGGGAGGTTGAGGAGGTGCTATGATCTGTGAGTGGAGAGGTGGGTATGTTGTGTGGATAAATGTAAAGGAGGTGGATGGGCCTATATCACACAGGGAGACAGCAGCAGCATTCAGACAGAAAGTAGGGGGTGGGAAACGTGTTTTATATGCAGTACACATAGCAAAGGATTAGCAGCTATATTCGATGTGAACTATATATTAATTGATAAGAAAAAATGCCAAGACAATTGTAATTTAATAGTAAAAGATATGGACAATTCACCAGAGTATAATAATGAATTCATGGGGAAGAGACACAACTTAAAACTCAATTTGAATAATTGAAAAGCACTGTTTAACACTTCTTAAAATAGAGGTGGGGGGGACAATCGCTATTCCTTGAAGTAGGGTTTATGTGAATTGCTAGTAATAGAGAATCATTTCAGTGGTTTGGAAAGTATTATAGCAATATACAACCTTTCAAAACGTAGTTATGAAAATACACAGTATGAAAAATAATTCTAATATAGGAATCTAGATAAGCAGGAAACTTATATTTGACTCCTTCCAATTGTATACCAATTGCAAATGAATATAGAAGCAGAGTAGAATAAAAACTAAGCAAAATAAGCACCTTTTGAGTGATTGATGGTGTCATTGTTAGCAATATTTTATGATTTTTTTTCCCTGTAGGGTTTCATTCATGCCGATTTATTTTTGTCTTTAAGTAAATATACCTTGCATTATGGTTTTGCTAAATATTACTTGTTTTGCTTTATTGAATTATATTTTCAGAGTCCTTTTTGTATTTTGGGTCACAGTGCAGCTATCATCCCAGGCCTGAAGTAGTTCCTAGAACTTTGGTGACTTAACATGAGAACCAGGACAGTCCCTTGGAAATTGGCACGAATGGAGTCCCACTGAGGAGAGCAAATATTAACATTTCCTTTGTCTTTCTAAATCTGGTATTTTATTCATGGATTCGAATACTGAGGCAATAACGTCCTTATTATTTGCTATTAATAGATTTTTGGCAAGCACGATAGGATTATTCTTGGTTTTTAAATGACTCTTATTTTTCTATCTAAATTGCTGTCATATTTTAAAATTTGTAAGGAAGCAATGTCTGTTTTATACACTGTATTGTTAGGGAAATGACATTTTACACTGACAATGTATCTCTTTGTAAAATAGCCTTGAGAAATACACTTGTTGATGAACATTACAGATGTCTAAAGGTGTCTTTGACATCTTTAGTACAATTAACCAAGTTCATTGGAACATTTTCCCCCCCTTAACTGTTTATTTTCTAAGTACTTATTTTCCTTACTTGTAAATTTCTTCTAAGCCTGCATCTTAAAAGTTTCTTGGAGGAAACGTTTTCCCCAAAGGTTCTGTGGTAGAGCAAAACCCATTCTTCCATTCTGGTTTCCCAATGAGGGGATGGAGTCACCAGCAGACAGCTGGTCGGAACCCTTTTATTCAGGGAACCAGGTAGGGGTTTGTGGGGGGGGGGTGGGGAGGGGGAAGGGGAGCTCACAACTTCCTGGCTACTTCTTCCCACACTTTATTTGGGGGGGGGGGCAGAAATCCCACAAATGGATTTCAAAAGTGGCTCCTCGTTTACATTATCCAAGATGAGTCTGACCAGACCAATGATTCGCAATGGAGTCACTTGATACATCCATGAAGGTCTTTCATTAGAGTCTAATAATCAAAACTATTTTTAGAAGTCAATTAGCATTGTATTCCTATCTAAGCTAATTGTCCCTTTCTGGGTCATGTCAGTTTATTTCTCCATCTACTCTGTGTACACATTCATAAGGCCTTATAGTATTTAATGAAGAGATCCTTTTTAAGTATTGATAGCCATGAGAAAATTATACCATGTTTGATCTGTGTTAAAGAATCCAAGTCCAAGATCTTTGAATGGAACTTAGAATAAAAAATGTAATTAGGTTACATCCCTAAAGTCTGATATATCTTTAAACAAGACTGCAAATGAAACTTTATTAAAGCTTCAAATGAATTATTTCATGGCCTTTTTTTTTTTTGAAAATTCATTTTCTTCCCCTTCTCTTTCATGTCTGTGTTACTGACACTGCTGCTTGTATTTTACCTGTCTCTCTCAGGTGGTTTAATTATTTACTGCTTAACGAGTAGCACAGAAGGCTTCTTCAGAGGTACCGGTTCTGCAGCAGGTTCTCTGTTTCAAAGCTTTGCAAGGAGGCCTTGAATAGCTGCTCCACTGAACCAACCAGTCTGGAAGCAATTGCTAACTCTGACTGAAGCCAAGAACTTCCCTAGAAATTCCTCTACAGAGGCACAACTGAGCCCGAGTCAGATGGCTGCATGAACGCGTATCAGTGTCTTAGAGGACATTTACTCACAAAAGCCACACTGTTCTGTACTGTTGAAGTTCTAAGGCACTTCAAGGAAAGGACCTATCCATAGTCAGTATCACTGGCGAACTTAAACAGGTCACATGACACAGGAAGTCGCTGGGTGTCTGTGGAACACCAAGCGTTCGGCACAGAGCTGACACAACTTTATTGGCATGGGCTGCAGCCGCACTTTGACTGTGATGTTGAAGTGCAAACATTGGGCCCTGCCTGGAAGCCCAAACATCTGGCACATTTTCCATCAGGCTTTGAACATCTGTTGTTCTGTCTAATCTGTCTAGTCAGGACAGTCATCAAAGCTCAGCTTCCTCATCTCTAATGTGTAGACCTTGTATTAAGATAAATGAAACTATTCAAATGTATAGAGAGAGATAGAAAGACATATGTGTTTACATGTATGTATTTACATGTGTGTATGGACACACGTATAGACAGCAGCTAGTATCATGGCTGGCGCTTATTTATGTATTTATTTATTTATTTATTGCCAGTCCTGGGGCTTGGACTCAGGGCTTGAGCACTGTCCCTGGCTTCTTTTTGCTCAAGGCTAGCACCCTGCCACTTGAGCCACAGCACCACTTCTGGCCGTTTTCTGTATATGTGGTACTGAGGAATTGAACCCATGTATACTAGGCAAGCACTCTTGCCACTAGGCTATAACCCCAGCCCGACTGGCGCATATTCAAAGTTCAATATTGGTATTTCTCTCTCTTCACTCACCTAAATAGATGACTTTCTGTTTGATGGTAGGGTTTTTTTTTTCCCTCCTACTATCTAAAACAACATATGTTCACCACTCATCAAAGCTGGACAAAGAGGAGAACGTGAATACTCTCCTCTCTCTCTGCACCGCTGGCCTCATTTGCCAGTACTGATACTTTGGTATGTATGATTCCACAGCTATCATCTTGCTCTTAGAAACATATATGAATCAGATTGAATGTAGATGATTTAAAATCGTGAGCAGTATGTAACCAAATAGGAGTGCCATTATTGATTAGATCTGAGTAATGTAACTCATTAGTTAGCTGATCAAAGATCAATATGGAATTTATTTCCCAAACTTCTATACCTGTCACCACTTTTTACTAAACATCTTCAGTGAGGTGAAGACATAAAGGTAAAAACTATCATGTGAAAAAAATAATACATTCTGCTGACTCTCTAAGGCATGTTACCAACTGGTATTAATTTCATTCTTACACAGAATAGAAACGTTGCGTCGTCTTAACATATTTTTAATTTTTTTGAGTAAATTTGATGCCCTCCCTTGTTTTCTTTTAAGAGCAAAGGTTCTGGGTTAGTCAGACTTTTTGTCACTGTAAAAAAAAATAAATTACCCGAGAGCCGTAGTTAAGAGCAAAAGATGTACTTTGTCTTGTGGATTCAGAGGTTTCAACCCATGGGCTACTGGCTCTGTTGCTTTGGATCCGGCTGAGACAACATGGTGGTGGAGGTGATGTCCAGGGGAGAAAGGAGGGGCCCAGCACAAGGTGTCTCTTTCTAGGGCTAGCCCACAGGGACCTGCTTCTTCCAACCAGGCCCTGTATCCCAATAATGCCGTCATAGTACGAATCCATTGATGGATTAGGTCATCCACTGATTAGGTCCGAGTCTTCAGAATTCAATTATTCCCATTCCACATCCTCCCCCAAAATGCCCACTGCTTGGTAACCAGGCACTTAACACGTAAGCCTTTTGGAATTCCACTTTCAGCTTCAGCCCTAACAGGCGCTTTAGCGATTGAGGCCTAGGAATTGGCAAGCTCGAAAACCAGTACTGAAGTTTATCGATACATAGCTGATTCGACCTTGTCCAACTGTCTACTGCTCAGCCTCCTGAAATCATAAACTACAAGCACTGATGACAGTGCCTCCAGAATATTTTGACGGTTGTAGCCGATGTTCTAGATTTTCATTTTAAAAATTAAGCCAGGCTCACTAAAGCATTCCTGTGGTACCAGCTACGTAGGAGGCACAACTCGGGAGAACCATGCTTCTCTAGCTCAGGTAGAAAGTTAGGGAAACCCCCTCTCAGTCAGTAAGCCTGGTATCTGGAACCAGCTAGGTGGGTAAGTAGGAGAATTGCTGTCAGAGTCTAGTCGCAGGATCAAATGTGATGTGCTAGCTGAAAAAAAAATAACTTTAAAAAAATCTGTGCTAGTTTTGTTAACATCAGTGATTAAAACAAAAACCTTTAGAGTACTCCTTCTCCTGTACATGTCTTTCTGAATTTTTGACATCCTCTTCATTGACTTGGTGACTGACATTCCTTAATGGGTGTCTGGTCTCTTTCCTCTAATCCCTTCTTGAAATCTCTATCCAAAAAGGACACAGAGATTTTTTTTTTAAGGGAAATAACATTTTGAATTTTTTCTAAATACCCTAAAGTTGCTACTCAAAAGTTATAGGTACATTTTCCTTGAAGTTTATTAGAGATGCTATTGAATTATGGAACAAAACCTTTGTCTCCTGTGTTCCATTTTGCAGTGGTGTATAGTAGAGGATAGTGTGCCACAAATCTCACCAGACAGGAGATAAACCCTGGCAAGTGATCATTTCCATTGGAAATGTGGCGAGCCCTTAACTATTTCAGCGTGTGCCGTGCCGTTATAATTATCATAATTGAATGTAAAAGCCAAAGGATAATGTAAATTGTTCATGCAGTTAAGCCAAAATGGAAGGCACAAGGCCTTTTGTTTTTAGCAAAGGGTAATAACGTTTTTCTCTTTTGCTACTGTTCACTCTCGCTTTTAGTGGGTTTTATGTCTCCACTGAACAGAGTAGTAACTTATGCCAAAGAAGTTCCAGATTAAAATGCAGCACAATATGCATAACGCCTTATTGTTCCTTTAGGTTGTTGTCTTAAACTGAAGTGGACGATTTGCTAAAGTCTTCGACAATTGTGCACACAATTTGGAACTAAATAGGCTCAAGATATATACCAGGGTAGCTAAAGAGAGGGGCCCCTCGTACCTGTCAAATTATTTTCATACAATTGTTTCTAAAGCATTATTTTTCCTGGCGACTGTGCAAGTTGATAGAAAAAGGAGATAATTAGCTATGTTCAGGCTTGCTCATGCACAGAGCTAAAACAGGCTAGACCCCGCATCTCAGAGACTGTGACATTTTAAATTACCTGAACAATATCAGTAGCCATCCTTGGACATAATTAACACCTTGCCTAATTAATGTCACATCTGGAGTGAGTCTCACTTTATTTATGAAATGTGATTTTATTCAAACTTCTATCTTGCAAACTTTGGATTTGGGTGTTGTTTTCTTAAACAGGGCAACTTCTTTTCTTTTTTTCTATTCTTTCCTTTTCTATTTTTTTCTTTTCTTTTTTTTTTTCATTTCCCTCCCCCTTCAAGTAATCAATGCACTGCTGAATGAGTTCATTTTAATGCACTCAATCATGCCTCTAATGTTCGTAGCTTACGGGCGCAAGCATCAGTAATGCAGGAATGTTATATGGCTTTAGTTTGTGCCATTTCATAAAATATTCATGGAATCAAAAATGTGCATCAAAATAGCGGCTGGGAGAATTACATTTATGTTCCTGCTTTTATGGCAACTTCACATTTAAACCCATTTGTGTTAATATCTAGTCAATCTTCCTACTTTAAAAAAAAAAGCTAAAATGGGAGAGATCATATACATTCTCCTTTGCTTAATATTTGTTCTAGGCATCTGCTGTGATACAACAAATATCTATAAACTTTCAGTGATGTTGTGCAGAGAAGGGGAGGGGAACAACAATTTGGATAATATCCAAATATATAAAATCTTATTTTTGCTACATAGTGTTTGTCTTAACATCTTACAAAGCATTTTGCAGTTTGCAACACTATCTGGGTTTTGTTTTTATTTCTAAACCTTGTTCTTGGGGGCTTTAGATAATGTGAAACTTCCTTGTAGTACTTTTGTTTTTAAATGTGTTCTTTTAGGTCAAAAACCTACACATTCATACCAAACTTTATTGCTTATGAAGATGTCCTATAACTGTTGATGATGATTATAAACAGTAACTTGGGCTTCCTCTCTACATACCTATTCTTGCCTAGTACCATTGTTTGTGCTAGTTTTCCAAAGATGGGTTTTCTGAGATGATTTTATATCATGGAAATAAATTAATCACAGATGATATCTGTGCAGAGGCATCCTCAGAAACAGACATTCCATTTCTGTGCCTAATTCCATCGGACTTGCTGAGAGTCTGCCCGGACTTTTGCTTGGTGTAGACGCAAGCATTGCTAGCAATCAGGCACGGTGTTTGCGATTGTTGGTGTGTCTTCTTTGTCCTGTTCTTGGTAATTGGGATCCTAGTTACTCAATAGTCATGACAAAGGTGAAGATTTGATCCTGGAGCCCTGTGATAATCTCCCTTTCCCATTCAGTTCTCTGTTCAGTTGTATTTTTGTGACACCTTTGTGAAATCACTTCCCTTTCTCCTGCGTCTCTTCTTCAGTGGAAAATATAATGCTAACACTTGATAGTTTCATGGAAAGAAAATTCTTGGACATTTTGGCTAAAACATTTGTCCTTGTCCCTCTGAAAGATTGACGGTGGGATCCAAAAATCTCATCGGGCTTCTGTAAAGATTACTTGATAAGAAAGGGTAGACTATGGACACTGAAAAATCTGGTTTGTTCTCATCATGGATATTTACATTGAGCTTTGCATAACGGTAACTGGACTTACAGACTTTTATAATACTTCCGTTAGGAGTATTGAACTCAGATTTCTCAGAGAAAATGGGGAAGTAGTGCTGTGGCTCAAGGGGTAGAGTGCAGCCTTGAGTTCAAGTCCAACAAATGACAAAAATAAAACACTCCAGTGAGCTGAACGACTGTCCAAGCTGCCTGGGGTGGAAGGTGACCCAAGTTGGTGGAAGGTGACCCCTGCAGAGAGAACCCAATGGGCACCCCACACCCCAAACCTGGGCTGTTCCCACTGGCCTGGCCAAAGCCACAAACCCCATACTAGACCTCTAGTATCGGAGAAAATGGGTATACACTATGTCTTATTAAATGCCTAGTTAATAGCAGGGTCCTTTCTCCATAGGTAAGGTAATTTTTAAGGTTCCTAATCATGGTCAGGAACACAAATTGGATGGAAATCATCTCATTGTTGATCGTGCTCACGGGGAATAGTTGCGTGTTTATCATACTGCCTTTGTTGCACGGACATACCTTTTTAGTATTTTTAAATCAAATTTAACATTAAGCCGTGGGCTTTTAGATTCTGACCAGCCTTCGGGAAGAGCAGTCAGGCCATTTATATGGTTGGATCATTTGAACCATTTGGATCAGATCATTTCCTATGTTACTTACCACTACCAAATAATTTCAGAAATGAGTCCCCTGCATAGGAGAAGGACTGGGACAATTGGACTGCTGCGTTGTCGTTTTATTTAAGATAGCCCTGACGAGAGAACAGCAGTGATCAGTCTCATCCGTGGCCAGGTGGTTGAGGGGGCGATGCCCCTGAATGGCTGGAGGGAGCTGTCCACGGGGCCCTGGCTGACCATGTCCAGGACACCCCACGCCCTCCCGCTGTTCCCACGTGGCTTGGGAGGACTTCACATGGAGCTGTGGTTGTGTACCAGACTCCTGTGGAAAGACCAATTGGAAGCAGTCAGGCATAACGTCTTCCCTTTCATCGGCCATTACTTGGGACAGCCCGAGTCGTCCCAGGGTGTGAGACCCAGAAGAGCCTAGCATGCATGCATGAAGCCCTGAGTTCGATTCCTCAGCACCACATATACAGAAAAGGCTGGAAGTTGCGCTGTGGCTTAAGTGGTAGAGCACTGGCCTTTAGCAAAAGAAGCTCAGGGACAGTGCCCAGGCCCTGAGTTCAAGCCCCAGGACTGGGGGGACGGGGAAGATAGATGCAGAGAGGAAACCCTTCCATTTTGGCAAGCACCCTACGGAGAACTCTGGGAAGCAGTGGTGTTTTTGTTCACGTGAACGGGAGCCGCTCAGGCCTCCTCGTGGAGACCTTCGGTAGATCCTCGGAGATCCCAGCCTCGGCCAGCAGTGCAGCCATTCTCGTCCCCAAAGCTCCAGTGAAAACCAAGTTCAGCCTAAAAGACAGTTGCTAACTACCGCAAGGAGCCTCCCATAGCCATCAACTGACACCCACGTGCCCAGCCCTGCCTTACTCTACTCCTGACTAGAGACGGCCGGGCGGTCCAGGAAACCTTAGTTCCCCAGGAGTCAGTAAGGCAGAGGGATGCCGGCTTCCTGAGAATACACACAGACACTGACCCGCCACCCCTCTTTCTTCCGTTGTCCAGCACCCCCCTATTTTTTTCCACCTCTCTTCTTCCTGTTTCTAGTCTCCCTTCCTCTTCTTGCCCCTATGAAGATCTCATTTTAGGCACAGACATCCATTGTTCATTATTTGCATCCATAGACTTCATTTGCGTCCAATTTTAATTGATTGGATTATCTAGAGTGTCATCTCTTTCACATTCCTTCGTCACGGTCGTTGTTTTCCCAGAAACTACCTGGTTCTCTCCTTTTCTTGTGTCCCTATTCACCAGACCCAAAAGAAATATGTATCTCTACTTTATGAATAGAGGGGGAAGAAAGAAAGAACACTCGTATACATCTTTCTAGGGATATAGAGCTATAGTTTTAGGCAGAAATATAGTTGACCAAGGAAACATAACGCACGTGTGTGTCACTGCTCCATTCCAGTTTTTAAAAATGAGGGTCGTGGGTATTGGGAGGAAGGTGTTTCTGGCGAGAAGTGCTAGAGGAGGGGAATGAAAAACGACGCCTGCTTCTGTAGGAGTGCAGGAAAAAATTACGAGCTGAGAGAACAGATAGAGTGGTGAACTTCAACCTGGAACATTAGTGCAAAGTGAATAAAGGATTGGGCATTATATTTAAAATGACTTCTCTTGTATAGTGCTTGTTGCAAAATAAACGTGTTTTGATCATAGCAACTTTGGCAAATACAGTAAGCGAGAGGGAAGCAATCAAGGAAAGAAATAAGAAAATCGGGGGGGGGGGGAATCCATCCCCCACATTTCCGCCTCCCAGAGATAATGCTTTGAAAGTGTTTGCTCGGCGTTCACTTGCCATACACACCTTGCCGGATTGTGTACCACAGTATTCTCCTGTAACATCACGTCGATGGCATCATAGTTTTTATCGTGCAAAAAAGTCTCACAAGTGTGAAGTGTAAGTGTGTAAACAGCAGTACATTGCACCTTCTTAGAGGATCTTCGCTGACGCCCTGCAGCAAGGCACTGAAAGGGACTCTGGACATATGCAGACGATCCACTGTTGCTGGTTCTCTTCCCTTGATGGTATTATTCTTATTTGAATGCGTGTCCTTTTGTTTAAAGTATTTTGCTCTTATAAGGTGGTATACAGAGGGGTTACAGTGACGTAAGTCAGATGATGAGTACATGTTTGTTTCGGACAATGTCGCCCCTTCCCCTCGCGTTCTCTCAGTGTTTCTCTCCTCCCCCCCCCCCACGTGTTGTACAGTTCACTTTGCCCTTAGTGTCTAGTGAGCACCACTGCTGCGTTTCTCACCCCTTGTCCCCCCTTTGCTGTTCCCCCTTACCCTCTCAAAGACAGAATAAACCAACAAACAAGACGGGGGGAAAAAAAAAAGAAAACAAAAACAGCAGCAAAGAAAAAATAACTCTTGTTTCCATTTCATTTTGATAAATATTATTGCGTAGGATCAGATGCACACAGCCGTTGCGGCTCTGTGTTCTTCGTCCTCTAAGTATAGGGTGCGTGTTCGTTTTGTTGTTGCTGCTGCTGTTATTTTTTGAGACAGGGTCTCACCATGCAGCTCAAGCCGGCCTGGAGTTCCTCCTGCCTCAGCCCCTTTCACACTGGGCTTACAGCCTCCTTAACCTGCCTGGTGTGTGCACCTTTCATACTAATTTGGGTCACAAATTCGATGCACCGAAGTGAAATTGTACGCAGTGCCTATAGTCAGCAAAGGTTAACTTGCCCACACGATGCTGCTGTTAATCAGTTCTTACAATAACAAATAGCTAGTTAATTCTTACAATCCTTGTTATTTGATAGTAGTAACCAATTCTTGCTTTTGCAGTAAGGGTAAGCTGGATTTACAGCATATAACTAATGACTGACTTCATTTCAATTGGCTAATAGATAATGGAAACGCTGTTAGTATGACAACTAATAACGTCAGCCATTTTGATAGAGTACCCACTCTGGAACACGCTGAGTATGTATTTATTCATTTCTCACAATAGTGCCCCCAATAGTTACAGTGTGATCCTACTCCACAGGATAACAAACCAAAGCATAGAGAGGCAGTAATCAGCTTGAGACTTCTACACAGGAAGTTGTGGTGCTGAAGTCCCTCCTCCCATCCTTCCCCTTCTTCCCCTTCTTCCCTCCCCTCCTGCCTCCTCATCAAGATCTCTGATCGCCTACACGCATGCTCTTAACCACCATGCTTGGAATGCTTCAGTGGAAGTGAGTTTTCCAGTTAAGTCGAATGATATAGCTCTCGAAAACTATATGGTAGTATATTGTGAACATTCCCACGAGGCAATTAACAGGTGAAATATGCCTTGCCACATGGACCCGCACACCACTCTTCCAGAAATAGGTTAGCTCAGATTTGAAGGAATGGATGAACTCAGGGCACTTTGGCTTAACTGCTTGAACCACGTCCACAAAGGCGATTAAATTAGAGTCTAATGATTCTACACAGGTTGCAACACATACACACACACACACACACACACACACACACACACACACACACACACCCCTCACACTCTGAAAGGCAACTGAAAGATCCACGGGGGTTGGATTAAAACTCCGTACCAGACAAATCCTCTCTCACCATGTCCAGACGCTTCCTGAGCATGGGGACACGGCTGTCCCTCAGAAAGCAGCGCAGGGTGGTGGCTCTGGAGAATTCCTGCCGCAACACTTCTACACCAGGAGGCCTGAGCTGAGCTCTTCACCTCTCTGAGCCTCAGCTTCCTCTTCTGTAAGACATAATCGCAGCAAACCTCTGCTGGATTGTCCTGAGGAGTAGCTAGAAATGAATGTGAAGCACGTTTCTCAAAGATGGGGCGCTCGTTACATGTTGGCCCCTATGATTCCTGTTTGCAAGTGTTGCTGGACGTTCACACGGTCTCTCAATCTCCACCATGGGAGTTAGCCTCTGCACGCCGACGCTCACCCCTCCTGCAGGTGTTTCATGCCCAACCGGAGGCCCCGGAGACCCAGCTCCTTCCCTGTTTAACTCCCCCGTTGTAGATGACCCTTCACCGCACTCCTTTAACTGCAGAGAGCTTTTGGACGCGTCCTCCGGCCCGTGGTTGAGCTCCGTGAATGGCTTTTATTCCCCAGGTGACCTTCTGCAAGCTGCCGAGCATTATGAAGCATTCCATCACCTGACGCAAGGGCGGATATGGAAGGACGAGGAGGGTCGCTTTCTCAGCTTGTTGGCCTGCGAGAGTCTCCTGCGCATCTACCGATTGCTCGCAGACAAGATGGTGGAAAGCCAAGACTACAAACAGGCCATTAAAACTCTAACAAAAGCTTCTGAGATAGCCAGAGAAGGTAGGTGGGGAAGAACACGGTCCCACTGCTGTCTTTAATGCAAAGACCCGGGTTCTCCCAAGACGGAAGTTTAAAAAAATAATAATAATTGCCACGTGATAGGGTGATTATTTCCAATGAAATGCAAAGACAAATACCGTCAATATACTTTCAGATTCCACGACAGAGCAGAGGTGGCCTAGTGCTGACCACAAGAAATCCACTGTTTCTTGAGAGCTTTATCTCTAAAATGACAGCCCACTAGGGATCCTCTGTGCTGGAACCCACAATTAGAGGATAAAGTCATCTGCGAAAGTTGTGTGTGTGTGTGTATCTCGTGTGTATCTGTGTGTGTGTGTGTGTGTGTGTGTGTGTATTGAGCGCTGTGAACTTCTTACAATTGGAGAGACCTTTCATTGTTTACTCTCTCTTGTCAGATAATTGAGAAATCCTGACAAATACTTAGCAGTAACAGGAAAATAAAACAAGGCCTGGCCACACACGCACATCACCGGACGATACCACAGTGTTCAGGTTAGGGGAATTGCCAGAGTTCCCTATTGACCCCACAGCAAAAAAAAAAAAAAAAAAAACGCTTTTGTGAGAGCTGTTCAGATCCCTAATGTTCCAGAGCATTTGTGTCTCTGTGGAACAAAGAAAAATCAGAGCATACTCCCAAGCTTTTCACTTGCAAACGGCAAGGGAAAAGAGACTTGCCTCTCTCCATCATTGCGTAGTAACTTGCTGATAAAGTAGACATTTTCCTGAAGGAGAAAATAAAGTTCCAGTCCTGAAGCTGTGGTCTCAAAGTTAAGATGATTAGTCTCGGGGATAAGGTGATTAGCTCACGGACGTATTGAATCGATTGGTTTATTAATTAACAGATGAAAGTCAACAGGATTGGTTTTTCTGGTTGTGATTTTGATCTATTAAAGAGTGAAGTTAGGGGGCTGGGGATATAGCCTAGTGGCAAGAGTGCCTGCCTCGGATACACGAGGCCCTAGGTTCGATTCCCCAGCACCACATATACAGAAAACGGCCAGAAGCGGCGCTGTGGCTCAAGTGGCAGAGTGCTAGCCTTGAGCGGGAAGAAGCCAGGGACAGTGCTCAGGCCCTGAGTCCAAGGCCCAGGACTGGCCAAAAAAAAAAAAAAAAAAGAGTGAAGTTAGAATGTCTAAGCTTATTTTCTCTGTGACTTCTTGTAATTGTTTTAGTTGAACTATTCTCAGGGAATGCTCCTCACTGAAGAAAATGCTCTTGAATCAGTGACGATGCCTTCTTGGCATCAGCCATTCCCTCCCAGATCAATGTCCGCAGCAAACGAGTCACAGGAGACATTCCACAAGAGTTTCATGGTAAAGGAATGTACATTAGAAAAAGATATTTCACTTAAGCCTCTTTAGTGGATTCTTTATGACTTCCTATCTGTAAAATGATGTCATCTAAGTTTTCATCGACGGTTTTTTAAATTCACGTTATTGGGACAACAGTTTTTCATTGGTTGGTTATCCGCTCTGTTAGAAACTTAGCTGACTGTCACATATGTGGTGCCCACCATTTCAGTGACTTGCTAGCTGCTTCCTGAGAATAGTATGTTGGACAATCATAGATCTTTATGTGGTGAACTAGGAAACCCATTCTCTATTCCTGCCATAGTTATATCATAATTTTAGCGTATAAATGGAACATTTTCATAATTATATTATCAATACATTTGATTTACCCTATTGTCTGGGACCCGGGTAAGTCCATACTTACATCAGTCTACTTTTTCTCTTTCATGCACACAGCTAGGTTGTAGGGTCATTGGTTACGTGTGTATTCATTTAATCAATACTTTCTCCTGTCTTAAAAAAAAAATAAAGGGCTGGGGATATAGCCTAGTGGCAAGGGTGCCTGCCTCGGATACACGAGGCCCTAGGTTCGATTCCCCAGCACCACATATACAGAAAACGGCCAGAAGCGGCACTGTGGCTCAAGTGGCAGAGTGCTAGCCTTGAGCGGGAAGAAGCCAGGGACAGTGCTTAGGCCCTGAGTCCAAGGCCCAGGACTGGCCAAAAAAATAATAATAAAAAAAAATAAAGATGCTCTTTATTGTGATAAATCATTTTCCGAGTGGGATGGTAATTTGATGCGTCTTCGTTTTAGGAAATGACAGAAAGATGGAAGGTGAAGCATCCTATTACTTGGGTTTGGCACGCTTATCTGCTGGAGACTACGAAACCGCACTAGCAGTAAGTGGAAGTAGACGTCTCATCCTTGTTCACATTAGGGCAAATGTTGTTATAAGTTTGGGAGCAACAAGTTGGTCCTGATGTAACAGAATAGCAGCTGGGGGCTGGTGGCAAACGCTTGTGATCCAAACTGCTCAGGAGACTGAGCTCTGGGGCTAGGGATACAGAGCCAGCCCGGGCTGACACATCTGAGAGACGCTGCTCTCCACTCAACCAGCAGAAAGCCAGAAGTGGAGATGGGGCTCAGCCTGGCAAGAAAACCTCAGGGAGAATGCCCCGACCCTGAGTTCAAGCCCCGGGTAGTGACACAAAATAAAATGAGATTAAAATAAAACAAAATAAAAAGAGTAGCAGTGTCCTAGATGCGTGAGAAAGTGCACCTTCTTGTTTATAGAAGGAAGGATATGTCAGTTAGCAGAAAGTACTTCAGGGTATCTGACGGGTTAAATACAAGAAGCTCATGTCGTGATACAATTAGTGTGTGCTTGTTTTGCGGCCGGCTCTGTTTGTTTGGACTTAAACACAAATATATCAAGAGCTCTCTCTTCTGAATTAAAATGAAAATTATTTTTTCCCTTTACTTCCCCCTAATATATGTAAAATGCAGCCTCCTATTTTTGTTTCAATTCATGTATCTTATCTAATGATAGTCTTACTTCCCATGTTTGGTTTTGGATCTTATTTGCTCCTTTATATATTTATACTAAGTAGGATTCCTGTATTTGGGCCGGAAATTTTTCTGTAGCTTCCTTACAACAAATGATGGACAATCTAGACTTTTCTAGATGACTCTTCTACTTGCTATTTTTAGGTAATGACATGCACTGGGCAGAGGGCTCTTCCAGGTGCCCTGGGAAACAGCGACTAGCAAGTTGCACACTTCTTATTAGGAGCTGATTTAATAAAGGGTGACCGACTTGTAAACCATTGTAATTCAGAGCAGGATGAACAAAGGGGTTGGGTTCCAATACGGAAGACCAGCGAAGTCCCCACTGAGCAGCCCTCTGGGGACAGGTTCCTGCAGGCAGAAACATGGGAGTCCATGTTATTTGGGAGTCCTGTTATTTTCAGTCATTTGTAGTAATTTGATGTGTCAGCCCTAGGGATCTAAAACAGAGAGTGATTAGAAGAATTAATTTATGTGAGGGTTTAGAAGAGTCTGGTATATAACAAACCTTCATTTATTAGCTTTTGTTATTACTGTGCTAACCTAAAGTTCTGACTTAAGTAGCGTTAGAGACGATAGAGGGAAATAGACACAAAAGTCATGAAGGACTTGGTTCTAGAGTTCATGAAAAGAGGGTTCAAGGAGAGAGCTACAAAGGAACCGAGGCAGGAGTGTCCATGAACATAGAAGGAAAGCAGAACAAACGACCTCACATACGGCAGGGGAACTGGGCGTGGCTAAGACAAAACCAATGTGCAGTTCCCCTGGGTGTGGACCAGAAAGAGAAAGATCCGAGGACGGCTTTCCAGTGGAAGCTTCTCCTCTGTCCCTCAGGAGCAGGCGTGGCTAGAGGGAAGGTTAGGCCTGCCCATTTGAACCTCACGTGCAGGTTTGGGGGGACCAGGCAGGACCGCAAGCCGGCCTCCCTGTCGGCTTGCTGCAACCGACCGTAAACAAGCCTTTGCAGTTAAAGAAGCCGCAGCACGGCCTTCAGAGCCTGGGTCTCGCCAAAGGATGTAAGAAAAGAAACAGAGCAGGAAGGCAAGCTCAACAGTTCAACAGGTTTTATTCAGGCTGAAAATCTGGGAAGGGCAACCAAGTCTGGCTGGCTGAAGAAGAAATGGTACCCACCCCTGACAACTAGGTTCCCATTAAATATAAATATAGGCTGGGATATAATATATATATGGCCTAGTGGTAGAATGCTTGCCTACCAGGCATGCAGCTCTGGGTTCGATTCCTCAGCACCACATAAACAGAAAAGGCTGGAAGTGGCGCTGTGGCTCAAGTGGTAGAGTGCTAGCCTTGAGCAAAAGAAGGTCAGGGACAGTGCCCAGGCCCTGAGTTCAAGCCCCAGGACTGATATATGGATACATGGCTGACCTACATCTTTAATATCACCAGTAGCATCACCTAGGAAAAATACAAACAGATAAATAATGTGTGAGAAAAAAATTAGTGACATATTCTAGCAACTTGTGATTTGTTTGGTAAATACTTATTAGCAATGGAGGACATGAGTCTTGTTTGTAGAATGATAGCTTCTTGGTGTTTTATTGAATAATTGTCTTGAAATTTTATTCTTTCTAGTTAACAGGTGCAAACAAAGATTAAGCCATAATGTGTTTAGTCACTTATAACGAAGAATTGAACATTACTTAATTTGTAGTGCTTTGCTGATAGTGCTTTGGGGGAAAATAACTTGTTCGTGTTTAGTCTCTTTCTGTATATAGCTTTTTCATTCTTGCTTAAAAGTCATCTTGGTAGTGGAGTGTCAATCTAGCCAACCTAAGTTCCATTGGAAGATTCCACAGTAACATGCATAAAGCAAATTTCTGCGGTTCCTTCTTTTATACTTTTTAAAACTGAGGGACAATTTTTTTTAAATTCCAATAACTTCTAAAGTAACTTCAGTTTTTACTTAATGTTCTATAATCACCAGTAAAAAGAGATGGTATTCTTCTTTCACAGAGGAATTATTTTGTCAGTTGTGGACTTGAACTCAGGACGTAGGCATTGCCCCTGAGTTTTTTGTTGTTGTTGTTCCTCAAGGCTAGCATTCTACCACTTTTAGCTACAGCTGCACTTCTGGCTTTCTGGTGGTTAACTGGAGATGAGTCTCAAGGGGACTTTCCTGCCCCAGCTGGCTTTGAACTGCGATCCTCAGATCTCAGCCTCCTGAGTAGCTGGAATCCCAGGTTTGATCTACCGGTACCCAGATGCAGCACAGAATTTAAATTGGTTTCTTTCCTTCCATTTCCCTGAGTTTTCTATTTGTCAGTGAAACATTCTGCATCCTGTATCTTGAACTTCATTATCTACACCGTGCCACACCTGCGTTCTACTGACACGTTGATTATTCCTCTTTTCCCTACTCTCAGTTTTTGGCCTTATTTCCTTTCTCAGGTTAATAAAAGTCTTGGCTCTGTTTACTTTTCATCTCTAGCTTGTACAGTTCCAGTCCCTTCTAAAAATTATAACCCCAATATGCATAATCAAACCAGTAGAACTTAAGCTAGTTTGAGAGAGGAAGAATTCCAAATCAGCCATTGCCAGAATCGGTAGCCTGGGATAGGAAAGAAAGCAATACAGTCAGGCTTTTGAACCAGTCAGTGGGTGCATGGTTCCAAGGAGACCAACACCGAGGAAAACCCACAAATGTTCAGAATGAAGAAGAGCTCAGTAGTGTGTTTGATGCATTTTTCCCATCATGCCACTCAGCTGTTGCTAAAGACGTGGGACTGTTGAACAAATCTCAGATTTAGACTTTCTCTGTTCAATTAAGCACATTCACTTTTACTTTGCTTTGGGGAAATCTTTAGTTTCTGTGAGATTTCCAGAAAATTAAATGGAGGGGAAAACTCAGCAGATTCCACAGCAATCTAAACACAAGAGACGATAATGTGGGACTAACTGAAGGCTTCATTTTCTGCATGCCTCGAGTGGTATGACGCATGAAACATTTGTTCTTGAAAGTTCTTTTGTTACTTATTATTATGTTTACTCCACTTGGTCAAAACTTCAGGCGCTACATCCATGAATGCGGTGGAATTAATGTACACTGACTTGCTCAAAATCTAGGTCCCTTGTGCAGTAGTTCCAATACTTCCAACTCTAGAAAGTTCTACGTATTTTCAGGACATGATAATAAGACAAATGATAATAAGATTTGTCTTATTATCATGTATACCTGTTTCTGTATGTCGTCTGCATCAGTTGGTCTATGACAGCCATTGCTTCTTTGCACCTACATTCTTCGCCTTTCTCTGTCGTCCCCTGGCTGAAAACGAATGGCGGTGGGAAGACGGCCGGGGCTGGGTTAACGCGGGGGCCGTAAAACTTGGTTAGAGTTGTCTGGACTCGAGTTGCACTCACTAGCAAATCCGTGGTCGCTGCATGCCTTTGGGAAGTTGAGGGCAGTAAGTACGGGCATTTCTCAAATAAGGTGCACCCGATGTGGTGCTCAGAGTCCATTTATCAGCTCTTCGGAGCAAGGAAGCAGCAAAGTGGTTAAGAAGAGGCGCTTTCAAGTCCGGCTGATGGAAGGACTCCAGCTCTCCGCCAGCCCACTGCGTGCTGCTGCCCGAGGGACTAGGCCTTTCTGAGCATTCGTCCCTTCTCCTCTGCCGTGGGGCTGATACCACCACCCAGCTCATGGCTGCTTTGTTGTTTTTTTTTTGGCCAGTCCTGGGCCTTGGACTCAGGGCCTGAGCACTGTCCCTGGCTTCTTCCCGCTCAAGGCTAGCACTCTGCCACTTGAGCCACAGCGCCGCTTCTGGCCGTTTTCTGTATATGTGGTGCTGGGGAATCGAACCTAGGGCCTCGTGTATCCGAGGCAGGCACTCTTGCCACTAGGCTATATCCCCAGCCCTCATGGCTGCTTTGTGACACTTACAGAAATACATGGAGACCTGTGGGCTCGAGCACACAGAAAGCCTTATCTCTTCCATCGCCATGAACATACTATGAAAACTTTCAAAGGGCTATCTGATCCCACACATAGGCAGAAATCACAATTTCTGTTCTTTTTACTTTGGGCCATAGTACTCCCAAACCTATATTATTAGCATGGAGGGAAAGGCTTGGTGTGTAATTGAACGCTGCATAGCTGGAGATGATTGAAGGAATGTGTTCAGATGCACACATTGCATGTTAAATACCACCTCCGTGTCGCAGAGTAAAGGTTCAATGGCTTTCTAGTTAAGCGGTCAGAGATCTGAAGTGGCAGAAGACTTTCCTTGCACAGTGGGAGGTGACCAGGGAATGGGGAGGAGTTGGAGACGGGGAGGGGAGGGGGGCGAGGACGGGAGGGGGGTGGCTGGAGGGCCTGGGTTTCTGTCCTATTCACCGTGGACTGGCTGTATGACCTTGTGTTGGTCAATTCACTTTTTGGAGACTCGGTTTCATTGGTAAAATAAGGAGCTCAATGGCAGACTCACTAGGCCTCTGTGAACACAAGTTAAATGAAACAAACGTAGGTACACTTTCAATGATTCTCAGCTGGAAGCTCCTATTGTTACTAAAGGCTATAATATAATTAACACTGAGTAATGAAATCCAAAGATATGGTCATAGGCAATATTTGATATCTATTCAAAGGGCCTGTTTCTGTTCTTTTTTTTTAATGCAGTGTTTATAAATCTCATGTGTCAGTCACAGAATGCTTAAATCTATCTTTACATTGGCACATTTTTTAAATTTTTAATATTCTTTACGAAACTACTATTTAAAGGCAGCTTATGAATGCAATATATCCTGATCAATGTCACGAATTTTTGGTTTGCCCTTTGTGCCTTCGTTTCTGTGGCCCTTCCTTATCCCCTCAAAGACAGATAAATGAACAAGACAAAAAGAAGAGGGGGAAAAAAACCCACACCTCTTGTTTTCTTTTTCCAAAGTCATGTATTTTTTTTAATGGAAACAAGCCAGCATTGCATGGAGAACTTTGATTACTGATTTATTCATCGTCTTTCTTTGTGTGAAAACAAAATGACATGAATCCAAGGAAGGGAATTGGAGTCCTCCTTTTAATGACCTATCAGGGCACTTCACTGCTCATTAAACAGGAACTGATCTTACTTAGCAATGAGGAATCCTTAGCCTTTGGCCTGTGCTCTTGGTTTCATGGCTCCGTATCTGAGGGGAGGCTGGTCGATGGGAACTGTGGCCTCTCGCTTCCAGAGGAGGCCGGGTGCCGTTAGACACGGCCCTGTACACAATCCTGCTTGCGGCCAGTTTGCCCCCTGGTCCTGTGTGGGCGCTCACGGGTGACGCAAGCCTGCTGAGCGCAGTGGGGTGTGCGGCACCTGCACTGTGATTCTCAGCAGCTTCCGCCTGGTCCTGTGGCCCACCTCAGGGAGTCTCCTGGATTACAGGCCAGAGCAGTCCTGGGATTCTTCTCTCTGACGACTGGGCCCACAGAAAACCGGAATTGTAGAGAATCACTGTCCGTGGGATTCAGCCAAGGACAGATGGAAAGGTACACTGGCTTCCTTGTCTCACCACCGGAATTCAGGCTTGTTCCTACACGGCGGCTCCTCACGTTCCAGAATCGCCGTTCCATTTGAACCCACTAGCGAGTGGGTTGGTGGCAGCGTTCTTTCTGCTGACTTCCTTCTTCCTGATTTCCTGATTCTCCTTCTGGTAGGACCCCCCTCCCCCAGTTAAATAACCTGTGTTCAGATCCATGTCTCAAGGTCGGCTTGGGGGAAACTCAACCCCTGACCTTAAGGTTGTTAGTTTCCCAGTGCAGGAAAAAAAAGAAAGCTCACCTTTTAACAAGAGATTCCCCATACGATTTCATAAAATATCTGAAGATGTGTATGTGAAGAACAAGGCGACACAGGTTGAAATCAAAAGTGTGTTAAATTATGTTGTGTTATTCGTTACAAACATCAATGGTGTCCTTCGTGACATTTCTGCGCACGTGTTCAGGGCACCTTGTTCTAACTCACCCCCTGCCTGCTCCTCTCACTCCTACTCCTCCAAACAATTTTCACACGTTCATAGTTCTCTTTTCCTACATGCACACAAAGTGCTTTGACCACGTTTCCCTCCCTTCACCCTCACAGTATTGAGTTAGCCACTGTGCTCACAGCGGAGCACGTTTTTCTTGATAGTCTGTATCCGCCTCCTCAACTGATTTCAAAGAACTTTTCCCCATCTTCTCTCCTCTTACTCATTTTCCTCCAGAGGCCTTCTCTACCGTGTCCCTAAGAGTTTGTCTGGGTGGATCTGCCCGTGTGTGGGGGGGCTAGCCTACCAAAGGGTTAACCACATTTGAAGTGTCACTGTATCTCACTGGCTAACACGCCTGAAACAGCTCCTGGGGACTCACATCCTTTCTGATCTTTGATCCTCTTCATTTCTTGCCTGTAAGTTCTGGCTTTTGCACAGAAGAATGTCAAAACCCTCTCAGGAAATGCTCACACACACAAAAAGCTGTTGTACATGTCTGTGCGGTCCCCTCTTCGTTCAGGAATTGGCATTTGGTGACATGGTTGGTGTCCTCATTCAGTTCCTTCTCTCTCTTTTATTTCTGTGACTATGATTAGTCATCATCATCATTATCATTTTAAAAAGTGATGAGAATCAATAGAGGACGTGCTTGAGAAATACGGAGAATTGATCTTAAAACAAGTACATTTTCTTAGTTATTAATTAAACATATGCTTATTATGGTAAAAATTGAAATTATTGGATGAACTAGTCTATAGATTAAATATTAGAGTCTAATATTAATGCTTTTATTCAAAGTAACCAAGATAGGTTACTTTGATTGAGCACTAATTATTCTGAATAATCTTTAAAGTCAATATTGCAGGTTAATTGGAGATCAAATAATTGCCCTTTCTACAGACACATTTGAGAATAACGGTCAGGGCTAGGGATTGAACCCAGAGACCCAGGCATTCCAGACGCTGAGCTGTACTCCCAGCTGCTATCTGGATAACGTTGAAGATGCTAAGTCACACACACACACACACACACACACACACACACACACACACACACACACACACACACCTCTAATCCCTGCTCTTGGAAGGCTGAATCAGGAGGACTTCAAGTGTGGGACTAGCCTTTGGCTACATAGTGAGATCTGGTCTTACCTTAGGTACATAGCCACATCCTATCAGAGATCAAAACCACACACATGAACCCCAAAAAATCAAACCAACACAGGGGAGAACAAAAACCAGTGCCGTTACAGTTTTTACTCATTGTCTTAGATGAAGTGCGTGTCCTTTGGCCACGCTTCCCGTGAAGTATGATCTTCACACGCTTCCTGCCTCACACGTCTCATCGGATAACCACCGTCTCCCGGCTCCCCCAGGTACGGCGCCTCCTCCTCTTCCCGCCCCCCCCCCCATCACCGTGTGCTAACAGCTGTGCCATCGCCCCTAGGTCTGTCACACGATTAGTCTTGTGATGAACTATGCAGGCTGCTTTGTTGCTCCAGGGAACATTTTCATACGTTAGGCCTTGAACTTTAAGGCGTGTACATACATTATGATCCATATGTTCCTTCCTGTTGACTGGCGTTGATGAGAGCGGCCAGTTTGCAGGTTCTTGAAGTTCGTCTTCTTTGGAAAGAACCCGATAAACACTCTTATCTGTCTATGCATTTGCTTTCGGTACGAATGCCAGAAATGTGTGCACTCTTTCTTCAAACGTGAATGACTACAAACAACAACAACAAGTCCAGCAGCTTTGCAAAGAGCTACTGTAGCCGCAATTTATGAATGAGCGAGACAATCAAGAAGTTTTGATTCCGGTGGTCAATACCCTCCATCGCGAGGGTACTGAAAGCTGGTTTTCACATGTTTAAAATGTCAGCATCACTGGCTACTAGAAATGAATGTTGATATTTAGGCTGTGCAGTCCTTCCTGACATACAACATCTCATAATTTCAACCGAAGTCTACGAGTTATGCATTTTTTTGCCTGATAAATTCCTGTTTTAAGAAATGAAAGTTCTCTCCTTTTTGGCCTCTCTAATTTTATATAATTCTTGCATCATTTAGGTGATAGATGCTATCATTTATAAAAAAAATACTTTTATGTATTTGTCATCTACAAAGCTGACAAAAATGCATGTCATTTTCCTGAGCTCTATAACATTATTTTGAAATCCACTATGGATTTTTTTTTTTTTTTTGGCCAGTCCTGGGGCTTGGACTCAGGGCCTGAGCACTGTCCCTGGCTTCTTCTTGCTCAAGGCTAGCACTCTGCCACTTGAGCCACAGCGCGGCTTCTGGCCGTTTTCTGTATATGTGGTGCTGGGGAATCGAACCTAGGGCCTCGTGTATCCGAGGCAGGCACTCTTGCCACTAGGCTATATCCCCAGCCCCCACTATGGAATTTTTAATTAAATCAAAGAAAGGTTTAAAAAGAATTAGAATCCAATTAATAAGGAAAGTAAAAAAATATTCAACTTACTATGATTCTATTCTGCAGAATGGAATATTCTTACTATGATTGTATTTCTTTGATAGAGAAACAGGCCAAATTATTGCTCTAAAGGTACCTATTTTTGTGTGTTAGAAGAATTGTAACTTTAAATACAAAGATTGTAGTAGCAAAATTGCTGGCAAAGTGCTTTTGTAACCTCTAAATTATTAAAGTGCATTTGTATAAACTTTAAAACAAGCAAAGCTAACCAGTCAAAAATGAATTAAATAAATCACATAGGGAGCCCTATCATATCTTATCTGTTAAATTGTGATAAATAATTTTGAATAATATTGTAGGTTGGAAGTGAATCCATTTTGTTGTTGTTGTTGTGGGTCGTGGGGCTTGAACTCAGGGCCTGGGAAGTCCCTCAGCATTTTTTCTCAAGGCTAGCACTCTACCACTCTGAGCCACAGCACCACTTCTCATTTTCTGGGGGTTGTTGGAGATTAGGGTCTCACAGACTTTCCCACACAGGCTGGCTTTGAACCACGATCCTTAGATTTCAGCCTCCTGATTAGCTACAGGCATGAGCCACCTGGTCCCGGAATGAATCCATTTTTTAAAATCAGGAAATGTCACTATTTTTATAGACATATGAAAAAATGTAATATGGATATAAATATATTTAACATGAAAATAGAATGTATGTACACTTATTGCACGTTATAAACACTTATATTTAATATAAGCATATCATACATATATTAACAATATGCACATTATAATATATTAAGCATATATTATTAAGTACAATAATGTACAATATGATATATATTTCTTTCATCTGGTCCTAGGTACTTTGAGAATTTCTGTTTTAGCACCATGTCTGAGATAAAGGAGAAGCAAGTACTACAAGTGCTATTTGTGTGCTGGTGGAGCGTGTGTGTGTGTGTGTGTGTGTGTGTGCGCGCGCGCATGTGTGCGTGCGCATGCGTGGAGTGGCTATGATATGAATGGAATGAGGTCAGACTGGCGGGTATAGGGCACGTGACCTCTGAGGGAGCCCAAGAGTCTACTCTGCTTGTGTAGATCCCTGACATGCAGGCTTCCTTTTCCTGTAAAATGAGGCAGTCACATTGCTATACGGTTTAAATTAGACTAAATGTAGTGTTTCCAGCACCTAGTAAACATTCAGTAGAACTTTGTTTTGTTTGAATGAGGTTTGCGATTTTATTTATTTTAATTTTTTTTTTTTTTGCCAGTCCTGGGCCTTGGACTCAGGGCCTGAGCACTGTCCCTGGCTTCTTCTTGCTCAAGGCTAGCACTCTGCCACTTGAGCCACAGCGCCACTTCTGGCCGTTTTCTGTATATGTGGTGCTGGGGAATTGAACCCAGGGCCTCATGTATACAAGGCACGCACTCTTGCCACTAGGCCATATCCCCAGCCCCGATTTTATTTATCTTTTGACTCAGGAATTATTTATCTCAGATTTTATCTAAAGGAACATGCAAAACATTAGGCATAATATTATTTGTGTAATAATTATTAACATAGAGATGTATCCATAACTCTTATAAACAACTTTATAAGTACTGTTTATATGGTGAAAAATCCAAAGGCCACATACATGTAAAATCACAGCAAACTGACTAAGGCATTAATTGTTGAGTAGCCAAGGAAATGGAATACAGACAATATTAGTTACACAATAAATATTTTATAACAATAAAAGTATTATTGATACACAGAGCAGAAAAATCAGGTTCAAAACAATGTATGTTATGACCCTACTTATATGTGTATACATGCATTATATGCATATGCATATAATGCATAAATATAAATATATGTACATATACATAAATGCTGGCAACATCAGAATGTTTTCAGTGATAATCTATGGAGGTTGAAATAATAAATGACTTTAATTTCTTATTACGGGGTGGAGGGCAATGAGCTCTACATCTCCAACATCTTCTACAATTCACATAGATTGATTTTGTATCTGCAAAGGGAAAAACAACATGAAAAGCAAACTATTATTTCTTTCCATTCTGTTACAGTTAGAAAGGCTTTCTTTGATGTTTTCAGTAGGTTTTATATAGATAACTCATAGTAAAAAAAAAAACAAACAAACAGCATATGATTGATCATTGCAGTTACTCATGTCAACAGATTGTCTCAACCTAAAACATTAAAAGAAAATTATTAAGTGTATAACCAGTAATAAAGGAATTTAAGTATGATTTCTGGGGAAGTGGTGCTGCTGGGAAAGAGACTGAAGAGAGAAAATGCTAAGGCTCGGAATAAACAGCCTGCCGGAGGTCCCCAAACTCGCAGGTTCTGAGCCAAGTCTGGAGCAGGTGGCTGTAACCTGTGTGGCTGTTGCAAATGGTGGGTGAGTGACCACAGAATAAGTTGAAGCTCGTTGTCGAGTCTCATCACAAACCTTCCCGATAAATTTCTAATCGCCATTCTCATCTGCTCTACTTAGTGAACAACTTACCGGCATAAACAACATTTTGTTATTCTTGCCCAGTAGACATGATTGTTGGATGATATTTGAACGTTCTAAGAAGAAATCCCTTTCCTACTGCTGGGCCAGTTGAGAACCATCATTGGAGTTTGGGAGAAGGGCAAGAAAAGACAGAAAAGGCTGGACACCCACACCTACATCCTAGCTTAACTCGAGAGGCTGAGATCTGATCATCATAGTTTGAAGCCAGCAGCCTGGGCAGAAAAGTCCTCGGGACACTTATCTCCAGTTACTCACCAAAGAGTTGGAAGTGGAGGTGTGGCTTAGGTGGTAGAGCTCCAGAATGAAACAGCCAAGCGAGTGTGTGAGGCCCTGAGTTCAAGCCCTAGTACCAACACGTAAAAAGAAAGGAGAAGAAACAAGGCCGAGAAAGTCAGAGGTTCAAATGGCACTGGGCTAGCAATGCCTACTGCTTCCTGAGCTCCGCAGGGAAAGATCTTTTAACTGCACTGCTGGGTTTACCTTGTTTTCTCCCAGGTGCTTTTCTGACGATAAACTCTGTATACCTCAGAGTGAGTACACTTGTAAAAAGAAAAAGTAATACAAATCATTTTCAGAAGTAGTATATTCATTGCATTATCCCTCTCCTTCCTAGAAGTCTCTCCTGCTCCTGGAACAAGTTTGCTCTCTATTAACAACTCTTAGGGCAAAGGAAAGATGCATCTGAAAAGCATTGTTAGTTCGATTTTCCAGCTTGAAAAGCTGGTAGTGGAAGATATTTATAATTTCAGTAAAAAGGAAGAGGACAAGAGGGGTAACTCCTTCCCATAAACCATCGTTTCCTTGGTAAGCAGCTCACCCACTGACTAGAGTTTGGGCGTGGAGTCGTCCTGCTCTCCAGTCCTTTGGCCTTGCGGAAGTCAGTGAGTCGCTCTTACACCAAGATTTCCTCACCTGCCGCACGAGGATTGTGCTAGTGCCTAACTCCAAGCGATGGTGAAGATTAAATGAATTAATATGTAGAAAGTACTCGGCATTGAGTCTGGGATAAACGCTAGCTAATAATTCTAGAGTAGTGAAAGTGTAATTTGCTAGGTTAACACAAGGATTATGCTATTCCTGCTGCATCTACTGACTTCTCGGATCCCAGAAAATTCTCCAAACCCCCGCTTTGTAAAATGAAGATATTTATTAATATAGCATGTTGATGACAATTCCAATGGAATAGTAAAGAGATAATGGTTTATTGGTCCTTATTATTGTGCTGCCAATGATTTAACTATACATTTTTCCTAAATTTAATTAAACATATTCATTTTCCCTATGAGCTTATATTAGCTTACAGCAGAGTGAGGGTTTATTATGTGCATTTTGTATGTTTATAATATCATAGATATTAAAACTAAACATTTTCCTCTTAAAATACGATGTAAATAAACATAAATATCTGTCCCAGGGTTTCAAAGCTGAAATTACCTTTTAATTGTTTATTGGTAAGAGATGATAGGGGAATGGAAAAGTGCCACCTAGTTATCATTACAATCTTCAGAACTGGCTCTGAAGTACCATGAAGACCATCAAGTCAAGAATCAGACATCCTTGGCTCTACTTACGGTTCTGTTACCAAGCTCTTTGGCCTTGCATAACTCAGTAAATGTCATTCAGTGTTCCTAATGATATTGTTCTGTGACACCCTTGTTAAATACTTGGCAAGTTTATAACAGAAGAGGTTGTACACGAAGGACCCAGAGCCCTGGCCCATTTGGTGCCATTATTAGCAGTTTCCTGGCAAAGAGGTCGGAGAGGGGGCCTTTGAAATCAGACAGCCAGGGTTCAAGGTCTTTGATGACTGCTTACTGGTTGTCTGGCCTTAGCCCAATGGTTTCATCTCCATGTACCTCAGTCTCCCACCTTTAAGAGATATTAGAAGTAGTCTAACCTCCTTGCTGAGAAGGTTGGGATGATATGTGTAAGCTGCAGAATAGTCTATGACTCATCCAGTGTGTAGTTTTGGAACACTTGCTGCCAAACCCCATTTTAGGTATGTGGGATATGCCAATAACAAAGAGGAAAAACGTCTTTGACCTTGTGGAGGTTCCAACCCTCTGGAGAAAGGCAGGCAGTAAGCATGGGAGTGATCAGGCTTGCAGATACCATGGGGAGTAAACCTGCCTAGGGAGTGGGCCAGCAGGGCTGACAGAAGCAAAAGGAGAGAGAAGAACAGTAGAAGACCAAGTCGGAGAGATAAAGAAAGGCACAGAGGGGCTTGTACTCATTATAAAACAAGGTATTTTTTCCCCCTGAGGTAAAACTTGTTCACTGCGTGTGAAGGAATGACATAGAAACATTCAGTGCTGGCTATCATTAACTATTATAATTAAGCAATGTGATCTTTGAAAAGCCAGCAGACATTAGGCGAAGGTGTGACCAGGAAGCGTGTAGTGCTAAAGAATATCTGCTCTACACTCAGTTCAAATCCTTCATCCATCACCAACTCACTGTGATCTCAGAGTAAGTCATTCAACATCTCCACACCCTATTACTCTCATATATATATATATATATATATATATATATATATATATATATATATATATGGAACATTAATGCACATCATAAGGGCCCCATGACAGACTAAATGCCCAGTGAATAGGAACTGAACATGTATGGTTTGGCCTAGTCAATGATAGTGACTGTCACTGGTCAGTGACAAACACCAAGCCACAGAGCTGGGCTCCTTGCCCAGGTGTATGTGTGGCAGAATGGCAGGTCTTCAGACACTCGATGAGTAGGAACTGAGCGGGGCACTAAGACAGAGTGGAGCAAGAAATGCAAAACTAGAAAGTAGATAAAATCTAGTCTGGGGTAGCTGTCAGGTGCTTTTCTCAAAGGACACAGCCAAAGCCCAGTGACATTAATAAAGATTAAAATGTATCGTATGATCCAGGCAACCTCTGATGATATTGAGCTCCCACCAGGACAGACCAGGAACAGAAATGGTCCCAGGCACTGAGACAGCTTTGAGTCACTAAAGGAGAGGCTGAGCTGGGAGGAGGATGGGGAGGAGGAAAGTCATTCCCCAAGTGAACACTATGATTCCTCCCGAACTATAATTCTCACTTTCTCAGTATTGATAAGCAGTTTGAAAATGCCAAATATAGTGGTAATTTTCTAGTTTGTACGGAGAAACCAAACGCTTGCTGTAAGAATGCAATCTGCGATTTGTTTTGTCATTTTATGTGCAGTTGGTATGTGATTCCGGAGCTGATCAGAGGCATTGGTTTACAAAGAATAAAATAAATCACACTTCTAAATAAACCACTAAAGAGTGTTAAATTGATTTAAGCGATTTGGAGATTATTAATATTTAAAACTGCTCCATCCTCTGCTTCTTTATGACTACCTATAGCAATAATAACTACCATTTCATTCCACTATTCTTCATTTTATAATATTACATGGTAAACTGTGTATAAATGTTATTTTTTTGTATTGGAAGGGAACTGTCAGAGTTCTGCCACTTATTTATGTTTAGATATCTTGAGTTTTATTCAGTCAATAAAAGTGTACCTGATTAATAGTTTGTATTTCCTTTGCATAGGTTGAAGGGAATAAAGTGCAGGATTTGGTTGATTATTATTACTATTATTACTAATATTATTTTAACAGACAATTTTGTCTCCCCTTCACATTCTTCTGCAGCAAATTGGATTTTAAGCAGCCTGTATTGCAAGGTGAGTGCCGATCTTCAGAAATGTTCGAGTTTTGTGATCTTGCATTTTTGGCTTATCTGGAAATATTCTTAAAATGGTACAGATGATTTTAGACTTCTTTTTAACTACGTGAGGTCAAGGTGGGGGGGACCCACAGGCAAGCACGTGCGTGGAATACGGATGATTATTCCTCAGTGAGAAGGTTTGGGCCCGGTGGCTTGGAGCCCTCCCAGCTGCACAATGTCAGGCAGGCAGACAAGTAGAGAGACACCACATGATAAAAACAACTCCGACATCTGGATCACAGCGCCGGCATCCAAAGGCATTTCTAAACTGTGGCCTTGGATTTGTACTTACCCAGCTTGTTCTGGGACTTGCTCCTCGTGTTCTTCTCTACCTTGGCCTGTCTTCATCTTGCTTTGTACTTCAGGAAGCCTGTTCCTTTACGAGTCACTTCTATCCGCTGATTTGTCTGTGTAGTCCTTCTGCCACCTGACTTACTGAGGGATTCTGCAGATGAAGAGCTGGCCTGTCCCCCCTTGCTCCTGCCGCAGTGACGTCTCCTGCCTGCCTGCCACTGCTCAGCGCTCAGTACCACACTGGCTTGTTTGGTCAATAACCATTTATTTGTTGCTGGAATATGAGCAGCCATTACATCTGACCTCCCTGTTTCATCAATTATGGATAGATTATTGGATGTGAACATCTGCAGAAGCTCGCTTGCTGAACTCCCCTTCTGGCTGGGATTAGATAAAGTACGAAACTGTTGTTTATTGTCAGGCCAAAACTATACTGGGGAGCAGAGGGAATTCCAAGAGTAGTAGAGGTCCTACAGAAGTACGGAAAAAAAATCATCTGTCTCACTGCCACCTCCCCTAAGAGTCCAGATATTTATTATTTACACCTATCATGAGCTGTTATAACCTCCCACTTGATAAAAGCTCTTGGCAGCATCCAGTCACCACCCATTGTCGCTTCTGTCAGAATAGAACTGACTCAGAAATGGTTTTCCTGTCCACTGCGTCTGTGTGAAAGAGCATCACGCGGAGCTGCTCCTTTGTGGAAGCATCTAGATCGCACCTTTTCTATCGAGTTTTACTTTCAATAATCCTGTTCACATGGCTTGCTGGACGAGCATGACACTCCAGATCTAAACCAGGAATCACCACATCCACCAAAACAATATCGCATTGTACAGACAGCGTATGCGCAAAATGCTCTCCATGCTTTTGTGGATTTCTGAGGATGGGAAATCTGAAAGAAAGTGAACCGAACCTGGTCTTCAATGAGAAAGGAATCTAGTAAAAGAGATCAGGTAGAGAGAGTGGCTTTGTGGCAAATGGGTGCCTGTAGATAATGTAGAACTACTCTGTGTCAGTACTTATTGAACGCTCATAGGTGGAACATGGAACATTCCCTGCGATCTGAAAGTCATGTAACTGAAGGTGGACAATGGGAGGGAAGTGGGCACTTGCCTATGGCTTTGAAGCACATGGTCACCATGCTGGTAATTTCCACAACATAACAACTGCTCTCTGTTTGTCACCCCTGGAGATGGGAAATATATTTTTCTTGCTTACTCAGGACTAAAAAAGGAAGGGAGAAATGGTTTGTATTTCATCCACAGAAAGGTAGAATCATTCACACTACACCATGACTATGCTCGTATATTCCCAGGCTCTGATCTTCGTGCTCCCTTACCATAATGACCACTGGGGCTGACAATGGAAAACATTATTATTTGTTTGAGCCTAGACCAAACAAGCACGTGTTTACATTGAGAGTTCTTGTGCCATTGTGACATTCATTTAAGTCCTCCTCCGGGAGTCTGGCTTGTTTGCCAATACTTAAAAGTCTCGGACTGGTTGAGAATCAAAAAATTCACACACACTACCTTCCACAGTGTCATCTGTTTTCCCTTATGGAGGTATAAGGCAAGAGTCAATACCGTACAGCAGCTCACTATAGCTGCAACCGGTGTCTCTACAGATACCCCACTCCTAGCGCTTTACAAGGCCTCCACCATATCCACTCAACAGCAGACACTATTAACACAAGGGGTCCCAAGGGTACAATGGAGAGTAACCAGGCATGATCCCTTTCCTCGAGGCCCTTACCACCTAGTTAGAGAGAGGAGAGGTTGTTCAGTAGTTTTATGTGGCAATGCATTAAGAATTAGAACAGGAAACCAAAGCAGAGTGTGAAGGAGACAAAACCATGTGAGCAATGGGTGGAGGAGACCCCAGTTCACTGCAGTGGCCAATGCTCCATACGGCTGGGGCGAGGCAGACCAGAGGTCCAGCACGTTCTAGCAGGTCCTAGATGTCAACGTTTCTGCATGGCAGAAACAGGAGTGACAACCTGCGTCTGATCACACTGGATTTGACGGGCCCCACTGTTGATTCAGCTTGCCACCACTGTCTTTACTGTCTCCAAGGAACAGCCAATTGGTATTATCGGTAGTGTTGTCATAGGTGTAACAGGTTTCCTCACAGTCACTTCACGTCCTCCTGGTAACATGACCAGATGGAGTTTGAGATGTCTTAGTCAATGCACCACCCCCCAAAAACAACACCACTCCCCCCATCCAACCATGCATTTGCACAGTATCTACCACATTGTATCACCCTGGGAGGAACCAGCCCACATTGGTGTTCACCCCTAAACACAGAGGCAAAAAGGCCTGCCGTTATTTTTTTGCCACGTTAGCGGTGGGCAGTCGTTTTATCTCTCAGTGCCTCACGGTTTTATTCCTTACATTCAAGGAAGAGGCTCAGATTACATCACCTAAGGGAGATGGTTGTAAAGATACTGTAATGCCGAGCTTTCCTGGGAGTGGCAGCTAGGGGGCCTTACTGAGCCCCAGAGCCTCCTGGGGCTGTTTGCTGATTACCCCTCAGCACCCCGTTGTCCCGTCTCGCCTGCTCTCCTGATGTCTTGTTATGTTTGAACACCTCACAGCCACAATTACTAACAGCTCAACTGTCTGAATGTCCTAGGAGGCCATGATTGAGCTAACTCATCACTATAATCTTCCGGGGAACAGAACTTTTTATATCAGGCCACCTCACAGATTGCTGGACCGACCATAAATCCACTACCCTTTTTGGTCAAGGGCCTCAGAGCCAAATACAAAACTAAGCCTCTAAAGGTTTTCCTCAGCAAGAGGTTAAGAGCAGGGAAATTTTTCTAGTGAGGAGCTATAAATATAACTCATACTATGATTGGCTACCCACTAAAAATATTTCCATGCTTCACTAGGCGCCAGGGACTCACGCCTGTCATCCTAGCTTCTCAAGAGGCTGAGATCTGAGCACCATGGTTCAAAGCCAGCCTGGGCAGTAACGTCTGTGAGACTCTTATCTGTAGTTCACCCCCAGAAAATCCGAAGTGGAGCTGTGGCTCAGAGTGGTAGAGTGCTAGCCTTGAGCAAAAGTGCTCAGGGACAGTGCCCATGCCCTGAGTTCAAGCCCATGGCCAACAACAACAACAACAAAATAGTAAATATTTCCATGTGTTCTGACTTGTAGTATAGAAGGGAGCACGTAAGAGTTTAGAATAAAAATGCTCTGAAATATGTGTCTCTTTACCATGACACACAACCAAGGATCAATTTTAGAAATGACAGTACAATCACAAGAAATATACTCACTGCCTTATTATGTAACTGTACCCCTTTTGCACAATACCTTGTCAACAAAATTTAATTAATAATAAAAAAGAAGAAAGAAAAAAGAAATGACAGTACAGAGTAATACATTCTAATCAAGAAAAACATAACCATGTGTGGAATTGTGTATTTTGTGGAATGTGTGTTGTTTAGAGATTTGAGGTGTATCTATATGGTGGATATTAGGGGAGTTGTTTCGTTTATTTTGTGTTTCCATGCACTTGCTGGTACTGAGGCTTGAACTCAAGGCCTGAGTGCTCTCCTTAGACTTTTCATTCAAGGCTGACCCACTCTACCCTTTGAGCCACCGCTTTTTATTGGTTAATTGGAGATATGATCCCCTGGGCTTTCCTGCCCAGGCTGGCTTTGAACCATGACAGCCTCCCGTCTCAGCCTCCTGAGTGGCTGGGATTATAGATGTCGGCCACGGATCCAGAGCAATTTCGTTTCCTGAAATACAGTTCTCTCCTTACAGCCATACGATATAAATCTTTAGCATAAGGTTTTCTTGAGCTCTTTTTGTGTATCGGGGCGGGGGGAGCGGAAATTATTATCTTTCATTTCAGCTTGTCGTTTATGAGTACAGTGCCTCTTAATCAGTGTCACCCATTCCATCATTCTCCACACCCCCGGTCTACCTCAGCTTCCCACACCCGCCCTCTCAGGTTGCTTGGTTTCTGTGTATAAGTTGAATTCACAGTTCTAACGCAGACTATGCCATAGAAAAGCAGTCTTGAGCCCTCGTTGGATGCTCACACGTTTCTGATTTCAAAACAAAAAAAAATTGCTATTTTTGAAGAGCCCTGGCCACTGTATTACTTGCTGCTTAATACAACTAATTACCATTCTAAATTTAACTCTCCCTGATAGCTGGCTACTATTTATTCCAATGTAGGCCCTTTTAAAAAAAAAAAAAAGTTGTTTTAAGAATATGCAAGACTTCTCAGGTGAGAAGAAAATGAGAAAATAAAAATTCTATTATTGCCAGGGGCTGGTGGCTCACACCTGTAATAGCTACCTACCCAAGAGCTGAGATAGGAGGACCACAGTTTGAAGCCAGCCCTGGCAGGAAAGTCTGTGTGACTCTTGTATCCAATTGACCAACAGGAAAGCAGAAAGTGATGCTGGAGCTCAAAGTAGTAGAGCACTAGACTAGCCATGACCAGAAAAGCTCAGGGACAGTGCCCAGGCCCTGAGTTCAAGCCCCATGATGGACCAAAAAAAAATGTTTAATTCTATTACTGAGATTATTCATTTGTTCCTTACAAAAAAAATTAAAGAAAAATAAATAAGTGGATAAGGATTTTCTAAGTCAAAGATAAATTATTCAAAGCAACTAAGCACATTTTAAATCACTAAACGTGTCAAAGTAGATGATCATTTCCTAAAATTCGAGGCATATTGTAAGAGAGAATTCTAGGCCATGTGATCCAACCTGATCATATTCCAGACTTGTACAAGAAATGTATCCAGTGCCTAACGTATGAAACTGTAACCTCTCTGTACATCAGTTTGATAATAAAAATTTGAAACAAAAATAAATAAAACAGTAGGTAACCAGGAGACTTGACCAGGGCCCCACTCTGAGATGTGCCATGGGGGAAACTAGAATTCAAAGCTCTTTCTTTCTTAAACTGACTTTTCGTTATCTGTCAATCGTCGTGTTATTCAACACATCGTTGCTATTCAACATGTCCATTTAGGAGGACGGTGTCTGTTGATCAATTACCCCTTCCATTCTTTCCCCCCCCACGCTCAGCCTCTTTGTGCCCAACCGAATGCAGCCTCTGCTCTGCCCACTGGGCAATGTTAGCAGGGGACAGGCAGCGGAAGGTCTGAGCGGCGCGTGTGAGGACGAGGAGTACGCTCCAGTGGGCAAGGTAGACGGCTGTCAGCCTAGCAAGGCGGCCTCACCAGGATGCAGAAATCATCGTCTTACCCTTTTGTCTGGTTTACAAAGTGGCGCACTCGGATCTCCTCTGTGCTCACTCAAGGCCCCATATCTGTACAAAAGAAAAAAAAAAAAACAGCACTGTACGCATCGCATGTTAGAATTCTTCCCTTTTCAGAAAGCCTGGAAGGGCCGGCTTTGAACTGCGAGGGCATTTTCGCTGACTCCTATTCTCCGGGATGCTGGTGTTGCCGGCCCCGCCTTCTCCAGCCCCCAGCCCGTTAACTGCAGCGCTTGTCAAAAGTCATTAGCCACCGATTCCTTTAACTAATGTTGTGGTTGATTGTCTGACTCCTGTTAAGACACTGTAAATGAGGCAGAAACACCCTCCCTGCTCACCAACTGTGAAAAGGCTGAGGGGGGCGGGATTGCCAGCAATCAGAATAAATGTATTTCCAATAAGATTTGACAATGATTTCAAGCACAAGATGGCAAACTTGATGTTTTCAAATTATTGCACAAATGTAAATCTGCATTGATACCTTTTTTATACCCCCTCCAGGTAAGGAACGACATTGAGCGCGGTGCAGAACTTTTCTTATTAAACTGCCTGATCTGGTATTTGGGCCTGCTTGGAGCGGGGGGTGGGAAGGGGACGCCAAAATATTAGCTAGACTCCCTTTTATGGTGCCCACGGAAAGAGGTTAAAAAAAATGCTTCCTAAGCAATCTTAACTTCTTGTTTCGAGACAAATCGGTTCAATGCCATTTATTATTTTATAGATGATTTTTGATCCAGGTTGGCTTGTTTAGATTCTTGTGGTACCCTCACACTTGTGGACAGAACCAGAAATCAAGTGTTTGGAGGTAGCTAACGCTGTTAAGGTCTCCTTGCTGCCTGTTTCTGAGCACCCTGCCTAGCTTTACACGTGCTGGGGGTTGGGTACACAAAGCAGCCATCCTTCACTATTAGAAAAGCCGTGACATGGAGCTGGACAGATTTGTCTTGTTGCCCTGCAAAACACCATCTTGGCTAGCAGCAGGTGAGGGCTACAGATTTTACCTCCACTTAGCCAGGAGTTTTCTCACGCCGTTGTCCAGTGATTGAGTGGCTTGTCTCCCAAGGGAAGAGTTTCCAATCAGGAAAATTGTTCAAGCGAAGGCTAGATCAGAGTTTCTCAATAGTGGTCTTGCTCGCATTTTAGGCTTGATCATTCTTTGTTATGGGGGGGTGCATGGTATGCGTTGTAGTTGGGTTACTGGCATCCCTGGCCTTAACCCACTAAATGCCAGTCTTGTATAGCACCGCCATTAGAACCGGAAGTGTTGCCAGATATTCCTGAGCAGGGTCAAAGTAACTCCCACGTGAGAACTGACAGGTTGTATGACGCTAGGGACAACTAAGTTGTTGCTTCAGTCGGATCCTTAACAAGCAAATATATTGAAATACCATATCTAATTAGAACCTTGTAACTTCCTCTCCAGGTAGGCTTTGTTAGTATCCATTTTTCCATCAGGGAAAAACAGGCTCGGAGAGACCTCCCCCACCCCATACTTAACTTGTCACGCAGTAGTTGGTCTGCCCTCACTTATGATATTTGCAGAAAATGTGGACATCCGGAAGGATATTTGGTTAATTATCTCATGAGGCCTTTCCAACGCCTTCTATGACGTCAGTGTGAGAGTCATGGCTGATTCAGAGGGTGACGTTGACTAAGGAAGAAAGCAGCATGGGAAGGGCGGCAGGGGAGGGAATAGAGAGAGAAAAATATGCCTAAAATAGCAAGCAGAGAAGGATTCAAATGCATGATATAATTCCCATTTCAAAGGGGCTAGATTCTAGAACTTCACCTAGTGCACCTGTGGACTCGTCTTCACCCACAAACAATGGTGGTTAACGCCCTTTGGGCTGGGTGGTCTGGTCATGTATTTTAGATCCACGTGTGCCCAGTTGGCGGGGGGGGGGGGGGCAGGAGGAACAGGGAAAGTCTTCCTTCTCCATTCTGTAGGCATACGATATTTGAAAACTTGAGACACTGGGAAACAAGACAGTTGGCCAGACCATCTTGAATGTGACTCCACTTCCCAGAAAGGACAAAGCCAGGCTGTTATTTCCTTTTTTAATTCTGCAAAGGCCTAAGTGGTTACATGTACAGAGTAAACAGGACGGAGATGGATGGATGACCTGCCTTGCCTTCTCAACAACACGCAAATCTTTTCCTCATAATTACAGTTTGAAAGCTTGTCACTCGGAGCAAATTCATCTATTGGATATTGTTACGTCTGTGCATCCCGATAAACGTCTTTGCTTTGCTTTGTACTATTTGCTCTCTTCTCCAAACAGTTAGCCAAGCATCCCCCTTACTTTTGACCCAATCCCTTTAAAATAGATCGGATTTCTCTTTTCACACGAACCACTCTATATCTCTTTTAAAGCTTATGAGTGTGAAGTCTGCTTATTTATTTATTTTCTTACCAATTGTCTCCCTTTCATCCAAATGCAATGCTGGTTACATAGGGCAGGGAGTGCTCTAGGTTCCGGGACCTAGAGCAAGGCTTATCCTCTAGGAGACACTCAAGATCTGTGCAATACCATACATAAATATTCTACCTCTTTGGACTCCATCTTTATAGCCCTTTTAATGACTGTAAGTTTTATTCTTTTAGGGAGTAATGCATTTAGGAGCAGAGACACAATTTTATATCTAGCTGTCATACCTAATAGAATGGACTGGAAGAGTTGCTTGCATGGTGCACTAGTTCTGAAGTTTGAGCAATACGAAGAGAGTAATGACAAGAGGCAATGGCAATAGCATAAGTTACCTGGAGAGGTGGTGTATCTACTGTGGCACCTTCCCCCTCTAATCGTTCTCCTGAAGGGACAGACATAGAGGAAAAGAAGAAGGGAAAGAAGGAAGGTAGGTAGGCAGGCGCTTTATTTAACATCCAGTGCCTGATAAAGAGATTTTCTTCATATCCAAGGTCAGCTTTCAAGGCTAGTCTCCTTCTAAATCTTTGCTCTCAAACCACCCTGTCACACACCATCTAAATTGTCCTATTGGTTAGATTACATAAAACGCCAAGAAAATGCCTTTTTCTTTTTGAAGCTGAAGGTTTCTCTGGCAGAGCTGGCGATCCCTGAGTCACTCCCGTCAAAAACATGAATGAGTTGAACCCACGGTTTTCTTTCTGTTTCTTAGCTGGGGACATTTCCCTGGGGAACAGCAAATAGCCTGGCAAACCACAAGGGTAGGGACCAGATGCCAAATATTTCAGCGGGTTTCGCAAGGCAGACTTTTCCTTCAAGGAAAAGAACCAAACTATTTCTCTACCATTCTCCTTTTACCCCCCTCTCCTAAGCAGGATAAGAAAAGTGAACTGAGAAGGGAAAGGGTCGTACAAGGGGCCATGTAGTGGAAATGCCCATATTTTGAATGAATACACATATGATAAAATAGCATACAACAGACACACATACACAAGGAAGTGGATGTGAAACTCTTGTACTTTGAGGACGACCGATGGATTTTACCATTGCCAGTGTAGGAGGAGCTGGATGAAGTAAGTGTACACAAGAGCGCCCATCATTACTTCCTACGACTTCGTGTGGCTCTGCAATTACCTCTAATTGTCTTTAAAACAAATGAGCTGGAACAATGTTGTCTTAAGGTGACCAGCTGTACTGAGGAGTTTTCTGTCCAATTTGGCAAAGTTAAGTGTGGCATGATAATCCTCAAAGCGCTTTCAAGTAAGTTTGTGTGAGCATTAGGGGCCATGATTGCTGGAATTGATTGTGTTTTAATGTTGTCTAGAATAAAAGACACATAGAAAGGAAATGCTGGGGTGGGGGAGGGGTTAGAAAAAGACAGAAGGAGAGATAAATACCAGTTTTTTGAACCAAAAGTCTAATGTCTTTTTTTGCTCTGCAGAATTAGTATTTTTATACATTGAAAGGAACAAATAGGATGCTTAATTGTATTAGACCGGAGTGTCTTTCTATTGTCTCTTCAAATATGCTAAAGCGCAAACACAAAATCTAGTCCAATCTAGTTTCAATTCTTATTCTTCTGAGAAAGATACTTTTCTACTCTCTGTCTCATAGATAGATGGTAGGTAGGTAGGTAGGTAGGTAAGTGGGTAGGGAGGGAGATAGATAGACAGATAGATAAAGATAGCACATAGGCAAAATAGATATCCCATTCATGTTCTTGGCAGGTAACAATCTTGACTTAAATCCAATGTCCACTTGAAAGCTATTGCATAAAGAAATTAATGAACTTTATAACTTGCTTTTACAGCAAACAATTCTTCAAAACATTTATAGCACATTGCCAGCATTATTTTTTTGTACATGTTCATTTTCTATGTTGACTATTCTACGAGCTTGGTTTTTAGGGGCCAATAGTAATTATCTCATTTTTAAGAACCTGGATCTTTCTTGTGTGTAAAAGTTTTCCCAAGCATCCTGTTTTCATTTCAAAGCCTAGTGAAATTGCTTGCAAAGCTGCATTTTCGCTGCTCAGTGGAGTTATTGGGCAGTTGAGTCCCTGGGCCATGAAACACTCAATGATTATTAAATGCATGAACTAACTTTGGTGACTTTTTCACTAGTGATGGCTGCCTGCACTTTGAAGTTTACATAGTAGCACGCTAACACATGTCATCCTTTTCCTTTCAGCAAAGGTCTATTACATCCATTGACCATAAACTTTAAAGATGCATGGTTTTTCCCATCCATCAACATATTTTGTACCTGGGGGTTCTTTATTCTCAGCTCTCTTTGATTTGCAATGATAGATTTTTAAACAGCCAGATTGTAGATTTGTTTCTAACACACAGCATGCCTCTAGAGATGTGTGATTGAGAACACTTCAGAGTTCCACACCACATTTTCTCACTTAAAGCATTCCTTGTAAAATTGGTTCTACTCTTTGTCTAATTTTGTTGCTTGATTTGTGTCAATCAAGGCCTATTAACTGGTAGATGATACCTTCCCTACTATAAGTAGTAGGTATAGCTGTTGTGCTAAACTTTTGCTGCTGTGACAAGATACCTTACATAAACAGCCTGAAGGGAAAAAAGAAAAAACTTATTTGGCTTACAGTTCACTCGAGTGGGCATATTAAATTATGATACTCTTCCCCCTTGTACAACCTTCCCAAGTTTAGAAAATAAAAAACAAAACAAGTTGGAGAGACAATGAGCATTTTCATCTCATCTTGACTGACTCTACGTTGTAAATATAGATCAAAAGAGACGCATTTATTCTTTGTCCATTAAAACAGACCAAATTTTTCAAGTACAAAATGGCCAACATTTTTATCATTGCAGGGTTTGTAAGAATAGGGTTCGTACAGACCCACGAGTAAATTTTAACATAGTCTTACATTCAAGAAAACCACATAAAAACAATTTTTATGAGATATCACACTGACTTCGTTGAAATTATTTCTCACATATTAACATTAGGGAAGTAAAGGTCATTATCAGCCCTGCTCTGATCCGTAAGCCTGCTAGGCTGTCTGAGCAGGCAGTGGTTAGGCCTCCTGTAGGCCCTCCCCCCACGGCGCTCCTCAAATGCCATCAAATGACTTTCAGCAATTCTTCCTCAGAAGATGTGCAGAAAGGATTTCCATACAGGTCTTTGGAGATTTCCTGTGTCCTCATGTGTGTAATAGGTTGGGTCAAGTCAAGATAAAGGAAGAAAGAAAGGGGATTTTGTTTTATGTATATTTCTTCCCCTTGTGGCGATTGCCAGCGGGGAGGGGAAATAGAAAAGAGGAGAATTATACCATGCAGATGATGTCAGTATTAACGTAAGGTTTGGCTGTGGCATCTGTAATCTTGTGATTATTGAGGAGATTGTGGGTAATCAAGTACATTTGTATGAATATTTTTAGTGCTCATCATGTACAATCCTCATGGTGAGCTATGCAGCTAATAAAATGATCGATTTAGAAATGCCTGTCACTTAAATTCATGCTCTTCAAATCACTATTTATAGAAAGAAAAGTGATATGTAAACTAGCACTATAGACTATTATAATCCACTTTATATCACCTTAGATAATAGTCCCATCTTTTAAAATAATGTTGGAAACCATTCAATTATTTACTCGCACCTAGGTTTTATACATTGGCAGATTCGGGATGGGTGCAAGAGAATCATTATTTTTTTACCAAAGTCAGACCTCACTATCATGGCTCAAAGAGATTGCCACGGAATATATTACACTGCAGATAAAAATAAACGGAGCTACCATGAATTTTTAATTTATAAAAAATACAAACATTTCATCGAGACACTAAAAACAACGGTTAGTCTTTTCTGTTACGAAATGAACCATCCGTGGGTGGGCGCCGGCTCTAGGTTCAATGTGCTTTTCTCTCCCTGACAGGACCTGGACAAGTACAGCCAAATCTCGACGGAACAGGAGGACGATCTCAGCCTGGGGAGAGCTTATGAGGCCATCGCCAAGGTCCTGCAGTGGTAAGTTGCGCATACCCCCTTCTTGCTGTCACTGTGAATCCACTCAGCCGTGACACACTTAAATTGTTTGAGGTCTGTCGCTTCCCATTACTGCTTGCTTAAATTTTAAGCACTGTCCTTCTTAAGTGACCCTTTCATCGTAAGTTATTTTGAAACCAAGGTGGGATTTTAAAAGATGTATCAAACTCCGCCTGTGTCTAGTCTTCTTTTCTATTATTTTTATTTGGGTGGGTGGTGTTTGTGTGTGTGTGTGTGTGTGTGTAAGTTTAACAATGACCTTGAGTGCAAGGGGGTAGGGTAGAAATCAGGTCAAGGCTCCCAGGTTAAGAAAGCTGAGCACACACAGAGCACTGTCTCGTATGCTTCAGTAGCTCTGGCTGCCATAACCTTTCCAGGGCTCTACTTGGAGGAAACTTTCCATCTGTTTCAACTATGATTCATCCATTAAGACGTCTCTCCTTTGAGCACGTCTGGATACACAGTTGGATGCAAAAAAAAAAAATCGATTCTTCCCAATTTCATTTAAAATACACAATGGTCAAAATGCACATGGACTTCTGACGCATCATGGTTGGTGGGAAAATAAATGATCTCCCCCTCGCCTGTTATTTTGTAATTGTTGTTATGTCCCATTGCATCATTCTCTGTATAGCACTTAGACTTAAGCCACAATAGGGGCACAATCAGCTGTTCAAGGGAAGGGCTTGTTAGATCCAGAATATCACTTTCTAGTAATAGCAGTAACAGAGAAAGGTTGTGTCAAGTTCGAATTTCTTCCCATCTGTATTTCATTGTGGACATATAGAGGGTGGTATTTTCAAGGCAAAATTGTGATTGGAAAGGCATTTCATGCTGACGTGCCTAGTGAGTTAAAAGTGGGGTTATTCAAGGACTGCTCACACAATAAGTACTGCCTACAGTACTAATACTGATGAAATGGAAAGCACCCTAAGAAAAACAAAATAAAACCCAGGCATTGCTGGATGAATGGTTTGGGGAGACATATACCGATATGTAAAGAGATATAGATATTTACTCCAGAAAGGCAAGCAGCAAGCGAGTGTTGTAGTCCAGTTCTCAGAGCAGCAGCCCAACTATTCCTTTCCAAAATGCAATGGTTGAATTGAACGAAGTGATTGGTAAATATTCAGGTTTATGCCTATTTGGAGCAAATCAGTTCTGTGTTCTATTTGGTGTAGTTGATTTTGATCGTTCAATTATGATTATTAAATATTCTGCTGTTATCACTGCACCAAGTCAGTAGAAAATGACTAGATTCCATATCGTGTTTTTGGGTGATAAAGCTAGGCCCAGCATGCAGCACAATATACATGTATTTCTTAAATTTGTTTGTAATTTTTATGAAACGACATCTCCCTATGTCCCCGCAAAGTTAAAAAGGTAGTTCTACTGTAAGCAAGTGTCAAACGTCACGGTAAAGTTCCTTTCTATACAATTAATATTCACTAAAACGCAGTGAACGACAGTACTGTAGGGAAGATTCTGGTGGGCAGTAGTCAATGGGAGGGGATGGGTGAGAGTTAATACGGTGAACACAGGCATGTATGAAAACGGAGCGATGAAACCTGTTGTAATGTGTCAAGAGGCAGAGAGTGGCGATGAGGGCACGTGATAGAGGAGGTGAAATTGATCGTACTTGATCAAACACATGTATGAAAACATCACAGACTCCCTTGTACAACTACTATGTGCTAATACAAAATTTCCAAAACAGCAACAACAACCACAACCCTAAAGAGTAAAATTCTAGGGGGAAATGCACGTTTTCTTTTAGAAATACTAAGTACTTACTCTGTCCCAGGACAAATTCTAGAAGGCCCCTCTTGTGACCGGTAGTGTTTTATATTTACTTTAGAGACTTCTAAGCCAGGCGCCAGTGGCTCAGGCCTGTCATCGTAGCTACTCAGGAGGTGAGATGTGAGGATCACAGTCCAAAGCCAGCCCAGGCAGGAAAGCCCTGAGACTCTTATCTCCAATAAGAACTCAGGAAACGCCAGAGGGGGCGCTGTGGTTCAAGTGGTAGAGTACTAGCCTTGAACAAAAGCTCGAGGACAGAGCCCAGGCCCAGAGTTCAAGAAAAGGAAAGAAACTTCTGGAGACATGAGGTTGGTTTCAAGTCATTCTCACTTGCGCACCTTGTATCTCATATAGAATATTTTAGTCAAATACTCCGAAATTTGAGTTCTTACTCTATCCAGTTAGAGCTCAGGAGAAAGTTGAGTAATTATCAGGTAAATGTGTAACAACAGCTGCTAATCTACTTTTCTTATTTTGGCTGCTGAGGTATTGTTTGGAGTTAGGAGAGAGGAAGGATACGGTGCTAGCTGATGGATCAGGAGGTCCAGTGAGCGTTTCTTAGGAATGGGGACAATTCTCTCCCAATACAATCAACAGCCAGGCACCTTGCCTTAGGGGCAACTGTGTAACAGAGCTAGACGATTGGTCCCTATCCTCTCCGCACCCCCTTTTTTTTTTTGCCAAGTGAAGCTAATCCCACGTACAAGCATTGCCTTCTACTAGCGTTCAATAAGGCTGCCAGAGATTGGTTTGGTAAACAGGAGTCACTAATTTCACAATGTTCCGTTACCCACAGCAGAGCACAGAGCTTGCTCCTTCTGAGGTCTTGGGGAAAGTATCTCAAAGCTCTGCGCGGCCCATTGCAAACCTACCGCTGTGCAGCACGGCTGGTCACAGAGAAACACTGCACAAGTATTCCCTTAATACCTGTGCAAGATGATTCCAGATTATGATGTACTGACTGGCAAATGTTTCAAAACCAAAAATTCTATAGAGGTAGACAACACCCACCTGGCTATCAGAGATGCTTTATTGAACTGGGCCTATAAGATAATCAAATCCTTGGATGTGAATTTTGTGCTCATTTAGAAAATGTGGCTTCGAGGGCTTGACATCCTTCAGTAAACATCTGTACACACACACACACACACACACACACACACACGCGCGTTATCTTTTTCATAGTCCTAAACTGTTCTTAGATTACCGGCAAGTGAAGAAAAAAAAAAAAGCACACCACAAATAGATGAAATCACAGTAGTGGAAGGTAAAAATGTATAAATCAAGTTGTGTATGAAGCTTAGCATCACCTCTAAATCTCTTTTTCCTAACCCAAGCAATTGTACCAGTTTACTAATGGTAGCCCTGTCTCTATAAACATATTTTATCTCTTTAAAGGAAATGGAAGAAGATAGCCATGTCTAGGGCCACCAGCTGTGCATGCATGAGAGGTGAATTCACTCTAAAGCTGGAAGCTTCTGAGACGGTTATGAGAATTTATACGAAGCCCTCGATTGAAAAACAACCCCCTTCTCTCCAGATTGAGAATTTGGTCCTGTGGAGTTGCCCATTGGTGGATGCTAGACATAGATCCTGTGTTAGTTACTAAGGAATACGTTATGATGTTCTTGCTATTGGCCTGAATAACATTAACTGCACAGGGTTTAAATAGCATAAAAGAAAACCAGTATTTACAGTGTCTTTTCCCTCTTTACTTGGAATAGGAGTGGGGCGGGGGGCAAAATAAATGATGTTTCAAAATTGCCTTATGATACACTACTATTGAAAAAAAACACCAGAATTATACTTCATGAAAAAAAGAAAAAGTTAATTGAAAAATCTACCCAGTAAATATTATTCTTATATAGACAGTCCAAGAAAATACAGAAAGGGGAGCCTCAATTTTCTTCTCAATGTTCTTACACACACACACACACACACACACACACACACACACACTCATTTACCAAAGTAACTCGTGCTGAGATGCCAGAACTCCTTAGGTCAATCGGGACAACTACTTGAGAAAACCCAGATGCCACCAAAAAAGAAAAATGTATTCAAGACTCAGTGGCCTCAAGTAGAACCCACCCCCCCCCCGGGTTTATTCCACACCAACTGTAAATTTTCTTGCAAACTCAACTTAAATTATTTCCTAGAAAACTTTCCACCGTGGAGATCTTTAAATCAATCAGTACAAAGTTTCAAGGGTGAAAATTACCTCTCTGTTATAGCTGAAAATTAATTTCCTCTCGCTGGAGAGGAGTGACATGCCCTAGTAATTTTACATAGATCCTTGAAAATGGAGCAACTAGGCTTTGATGCGAAATTTCTGGAAAAGAAAATGACCCCCAAACTACGTGGAAACATCCCTATTAATTCGTGAAATGGAGAACGGCTCTTTTTACATTTTCTCCTGTCACCGACCCCATTTGCCTGATGATTTTTCATCTGTGGCCCACAAACTTAGTGGGACAATCAAGCAACCCCTCGGTGACTGTTTCGTATCTTCCCTATTTGATTTCTTCTCTCTGAGTAAATGATTAAGTTTTCATGCATTGGTTCAGCCAAAATCTATGTTCGCTCAACCAAATCCGTTATTGATTACTTCTAGGGCAAACAGTAGGCCAAGTGTGATATACATAATTGGACAGTTGTCAGGGGACCTGGGTGTTAACCGTTCCCGGTCCCCAGTTGGAAACTCAAATCACCTTGATACACAAATATTCTGCACTGTTTCATTCTCATTCTTTGGACCGAAGAGTCCTGTTCCTCAGAATATATGTTTTTAACTCTCTAAGGTCTGGTTGAATGAATTTAATGATTATACCATATAATATGCTGTTCCAGCTGCACCTGTGCACTGCATATAGAAAGACGGAAATTGATATTTGTCTAACATTTTAACCTTGGCCTTGAACTTACACAGATAACCAGTAGCCTGTCTGTCGGAAAATATTTGATTTTTCTCCTTTTCTGAGGGAAGACCAGCTTCTCCAGCCATTTCTGGCTGACCAACATTCGTTGTTTATGTTTCAGTTACTGTATGAATGACTTTGCTGGCCACAGGGCTACACCTTCATTGACTGAAGCATATAATTTGTAATTGAAAGATTTACTGTAGCATTATTTTAGAGCAATCTAAAATAATTTGGGATGTTTGGGAGTTCTCTCTTTCCTTTGGGAATTTTAACTCAATGCCTTAAAATAACTATATCATTTTTGTGGTGGTTCACTGAATTCTTTGCATTTTTGTGGTTGTTGTTTGTAGGTGTTTAGACTTAACAATTCTTAGTAGTAGGCCACACTTAATCCAAAACATACTTCCATCCAAAAAAAAAAATGCCTGCTTTTAAGAGCAGAAGCATAAACTTCAGTGAGTACATTTTAGCTAAATTACAAATAACATTGAATTTTCCCCAAGGTTTTACAATAATATGCAAAGAATCTCCACCTTTTTACCTTTCTTTCCTGACTATTCTACTCCAAGAAAGAGCTGGAGAAGGTCTAAAATGTGGATCTAAAATGCAGGAGAAATCTGGGCCAGAAATAGATTTCCCAAGCATTAGCGCCTAGCAGTTAGGTCACGCCGTGGAAGTCTCTGAGATGTCCACAGGGAGCAGCGGTGGGGAGGAGAGGGCCCGGCCCCAGCCGAGCTCGGGAAAGAGCCAGCCCTTGCGGGGCAGAAACCTCAGTGTCGGTGAGTGATCTAGAGATGAACGAGAGATGTGGGGAAATGAGAGAGGAGAGGGGCAGGCAGAGAGCGCGGGAGGCGGGAGAGGAGAAAACACTTCTAGAAAAACAAGGATGCTTAGGAGCAGTGGCTCCAAATCTATGGATTGAAGACCCAGGAGAGGGCAGAGGAGGAAGAAAGAAGTCCTCTGTGATCGGGAGCATGCTAGCTAGGTCAGATCATTCCAAGTTCCCTTAGCACCTGTCACGATGGCTTTCCGTCTATCTGAATGCTTGGGGATCATTGTACTCGCTAGATTGGCCTTCATTAATTCATCGAGTTCCTTTGAGCTGCCTTGCGAGTTGAAACGTACCCCTCAACTATACTAGGCTGGGAGACGGTGAAATCAATGTCAAAGCATCACGTAGGGTGGACGGTTAGCTCATCGCCAGACCAACGGGAAGAGTCTTCAAGGGTCAGAGGCATAGTCCTCAGACACTCAAGTATCTTAGGGTATTTGCTAACTCCACAACTTTTCTTGATGGTCTTGAAATCACTTTAGTCATAGATTCCACAGCTGAGGGTCTCACAATTTACCTTCATATTGAGTTCTCTTGTGTACAACGTAATTCCCTTCTCAAATTTTCAACTCTATGTAATGCATGTAATATATACGTGCCTGCTATATCCCAAGCGCTCTGCTAGAACCCAGATGGCTTCTGAAACATTTTGTCCAAATACAGAACACTCATATGTACGAGGTTAGTGATGCCTGAATTATCAGGGCTGGGGAAAGCTTGGAAGAATAAACCAACATTGGTCTTTTATAAAGGTTTGTGAGCACACAAACTTTATCTCATTTTAAGGCCTATAGGTTACCCTTTAAAAGAAATCCTGCACTCATTAAAAAGTCATTTCTCCCCCTTCCCACCCCGCCCCAACCTCTAGGAGACACTAATCTGCTTTCTGTGGGAGTGTCATATCACATGTAATGTGAATTCAACCACACAAGATGTGATCTAGCTTCTTTGATGTGGTATGTTTTCAAATTGCATCCATGTTTTAATACTTATCAGTGCTTCCTTTTCATGACTGCATTTAATATCTTGCTGTATGACTGCGCCGTATTTTGTGGACCCATTCATTCAACCACCCTGAATTTTCTACAGCATAGATACAAAATACCCTCTTTCCACTGTGATATTACATGAGATGCTGTTCTCATGGCTCCCTATGTTATCTGTTGTAGCAAAGGAGAGACAACAGAAGCAATCAAATACTTGGAAAAAGTTGTGAAGATTTCTAAGAACAATTTCCAAAGTCTGGATGTTGTGAGAGCAAGCACCATGCTTGGCGACATCTATAATGAGAAAGTGAGTATCTGTGCTTCTTGTTTTCAGAGAAAATGTGCAGAAGTTTGGGAGTCTGTGCTCACTTGGTCCTTGCCCTTCCTGTACCTGCCATGTTGAACAGTCGGGACCTTGGCTGTAATGAGTGCGCAAGACAAGGCCTGGGAAGAGAAATCCCTCTTGTAGTCCTTCACGCTGCCCGAGGCAAAGCCCCACAGCCACTAACCCTGACTTACATAGAAACAGCCCTAACATTCTCTTTCTAGCCCCAAATTCTTATTTTATTCATCAGGCTGTGACATATGATGTTCAGTCCCTGAGGAGAAACAGCAGCCCCAACGTGGTTCTGTAGGACACTTAAGTATTTTGACAGCATCCAAGTGCACTGGTTGTTGTGGGCTCTTGAGTTCTTTTCTCCCCATTTTGTCCTTTCTCCCTCCCAGAATCTCTTTGAGAAATCATAAGAAAGAGGCTTGCTCCTGTAGTTGTAATTGCTGTTTTGACCATGTATAGGATCCATCCTTTTCTTAAGGCAATAATATTCCTCAGTTGTGCATGTACTCTTTCTTGATCTCATCAAGACGCTGACTATGTAGAGAACCTAACTCTATTAAAGTTGCATTTAATATTTATGCAGTAGTAGTAGGGAGGAAGAGGAGGAGGAGGAGGAGGAGGAGGAGGAGGAGGAGCAGGAGGAGGAAGAGGAGGAGGAGGAGGAGGAAGAGGAGGAGGAGGAGGAAGAGGAGGAGGAGGAGGAGGAGGAGGAGGAGGAGGAAGAAAGAAGTAGTAATAGTCATATTTCAAGAGCATTCTTCAAATTAAAAGAGCTACAGATGACATACCAAGCTAGCTGAGTTGTTAAATAATTACAGAGTAATATTTGACAGTTAACAGACACCAAAAAGTAGATTCATTAGATTAAAGTAATGGTTCTTTTATTTTTCATTCTTATAGTTTTGAGATGGTGGAAATCTTAATAGCAACTTGAATTTCTTTCAAGTTTCTAAAAAGCCATTTCCTAGGAAAACATTGAAAATAAATGATTTTATAGCTCTGCTTTTCAGTGACTTGCAGATATTTCCTAATTTTATTGCATACCTTTATTCCAGTTATATAGCTTAATATAAATTCACAAGGTACTTAGTGGTATAAATACCTTGTGAAATTATATATATATGTATATGTATACACACACACACACACACACACACACTCACACACACACACTTATATGCCAAGCTTCTCCAAGAAGAAAACTCTATCAGTCAGGCTTCGGTGATACAAGACTGTAATCCCAGCCCTCAAGGGAATAAGGCAAGACAGTTATGAGTTCAAGGACTTCCTAGGTTATCTAGTAAGACTATATCTCAAAAGTAAATTTGGTCAGGTGCTGGTGTCTCACACCCATAATCCTAGCTGCTCTCAGGAGTTATCATAGTTCAAAGTCAGCCTGGGCAGGACAGTCCCTGAGACTCTTTGCTCTAATTAACTACCAAAAAAAAAAAAAAAAGCTAATAATGGAGTGGTGACTCAAAGTTATGGTAGATGGTTATCCTTGAGCAAAAAGGTTCAGAAAAAGCACCAAGGCCCTGAGTTCAAGCCCCAAGACCAGTACCAAAAGTAAATTGGAAGTTACAGCAAAACAAAGAGGAACTACCTTGGGTTTTATCCACCTAAATTTGAGCTATAGAGTTAACCACTAATAAAGTAGCTGAGCCCTTAGGCAAGTTATTACTTTGATCCTCGGTTTCTACACCTTTCAGTTGTCAATAACAAGGTACCTTAAAAGCTATGTACTGGGATGTGTCCCAGTGTGCATTGACTATACTATGATGCCTAGCTCTGTAATAGCTCAGGCCTCAATCTCCCCTGGGCCTCCTGTCCCCAACTCTAGATTCATAATCCACCAGCTCGTGCAATTCGTCAATGTTTCCTTACATTCTATGTTTTCTCCTGAAATCATCACATCTTACCCTTCATGAGATTTCTCATTCCTAAATAAGATCAGATAAATCACATAATTAAAAGAATCATAGCTCCAACACTAAAACAACTGAGGAAGAGGGACAGGAAATGCTTTGTCCTTACTCCTGAGAATACCCATTGTTTTCGAGGTTGCTGGTTGGATTGAGTGACATCGTAGACATGAAGACAGACTGGTAAATCAGAATATCGCATGAAATTCTGTGTGACAATGCAACAGCCAAGGCATTGTTTCGTGTCTGTGATGTCACTGAGATCTTCCCCTAGAATTGTCCCACATGCCTATCATTAAAAGACATTTTCTTCTTCCTGTAAGATGATTTGTGACATTTTAAACTCATGGCATCTCTCAAACTCAGGCTTAAGATTGTCAGGACTGTTGAAATCTTTTGCACTTATTAGAATAGAGATGATTTTATAACAGGAATAAACTGTGGAAGATTGCACAGATTTTGTTTTTAAAAAAAAATAACAAGAGATTCAATTTAAATAATAAATTCTTTCAAAATTAAAACTCACTCCAAAACAGTAAGTATAAAAACGCTTGCATCTCAGGATTGATGGTAGATTTCCTTGGCAGGGTTTTGGGCTATCTAAGTTGAGACCAGATCTGGGTCTACAGATGGAATGCAATACACAACTTGAATAAAGGATAATTATCTAAGTTCAGTGCTCCTGTTCTAGAGAGAATCACTTATTAGTTAAAGCTAAGATATATCATTACTTCCACTAATGACAAGCTCACTACCCTCTCTCTGTCTTCATGGGGTCACATCCTGGGTACTTAGTGAGCAAACATGAAGAAGTTCATTTTAACGTGACAAAAATGGAAAAGTGATTCTCAAAATTTGAATATGTCCATTCATTTGTGCCCATTTTCCAAATTCAAATTCTCACCTAAAACCATAAAATTCAGTAGCATAGGGCTGGGAATATGGCCTAGTGGCAAGAGCGCTTGTCTCGTATACATGAAGCCCTGGGTTCGATTCCCCAGCACCATATATATAGAAAACGGCCAGAAGTGGCGCTGTGGCTCAAGTGGCAGAGTGCTAGCCTTGAGCAAAAAGAAGCCAGGGACAGTGCTCAGGCCCTGAGTCCAAGCCCCAGGACTGGCCAAAAAAAAATCAGTAGCATAATTTAGAACTATAATTAGATACATCTCTCTTGCTTTCCTTAAAAGGCTGTTTGGGGCCTAATCAGATGTTTTCGTGTATTTTACCCTGTACCTTTGATATCAATCAAGGCAATTCATATTTTCCTTATCTCTCACATTTCTACTGTTTCTCAGTCAGAATTTATTTCCTCATCACCGAAATATCACCTTTGGTACAGTTTTATTTTTTTCCTAATGAACTGATCTTTTTTCTAACATAAATTCTATGTCATTTTAATAAGAGAAAAAAAATTCCTCAACAAACAAATGTTATCACAATACAATATAGAGGTATTCTGTTTAAATTAGCCCCAGTTCCCCGCCCTGCTGTAGAAAACAGGAGCTCACCACTTCTACCTGTCTATGTTTGGGTAGTGTGAGTAGTTTAGTTTGTTTGCATGAAAGTAGGGAGAGGAAGAAGAGGGAGAGGGGAGGAAGAAGGAAGACCAAAGGATTATGAGGGGCTGAAGGTGGGAAGTTTAGTTTTGTAGAGTCTTTACAAGTATAGCTCAATCCCATTTCATTTTCTATAAAATAAAAATAGTATTTTCTTCCTGGAGTGACTGATGGAAAATGAAGAATATGTGTGTGTGTCTATATATGTGTCTCTCTCTCTATATATATGTATATATATATATTTTCTACTACTGGTTTCAATATTTCATAAAAGCTTCTATTTGTGGATAATGGCTTTAAAGAAAGATAATGGACAAAGACAAATCTTAAATACTTTTAAGTTTAAAATGTTCCAATAAACTTAATTTTCAAAAAAGCATAGGTATTTATATACAGTCCTTTTATTTGTGTTGGTGCTATTGAGATCATGGGTTTTTAAGGAACCTAGTTGGTTCACGGTTCTCAGTTGAAGAATGGCAGGTATTTATGTGAAAACAAAGACCGTGACCAAATCAACAAATAGACTCTTTTCTTTCATTAAATAAATTGGCAGAAAAATGGCCTTTTACTGTGACAAGAAGCAGAGGATAACTGAAACATTTCCTTAGGTAAATCCAATGCTGTGAGAAATAAAATTCCATCAAAACCAACGCGGTTTGGTTCCTCTTTTTTTTACCCCCAGTCTCCTGTCTGCTGTTGTATTAGGATACCAGATGAAACTGACAATATTTGACCCCTTTATTTTTAATCCAAAAGAACTTCAGTTTCACATAATCCAGCGTAACAATTGCAGCTTCTGACCAAATTAGAGGTTCTGAGCCAGCCTAGTCTACTGGACCCCAACCACGCTTTCTTCCCGAAGAGGAGCCATCAGGCCTTGAAAAGCCCACCTGTGACAGGCAAGGGACGGGAGCGGATATGGCAATGACGACAGAAGACATTTCAAATCCCCTCTTACTTCCTTTTCCTTAGGGAAAGTACAGCAAAGCTTCTAAGTTCTTCCAGCAAGCTTTTGACACCACAGTAGAACTGATGAACGTGCCTCTGACGGAGGAAACCAAAGTTCATTACGGCATAGCTAAAGCCCACCAGATGATGCTAGCGATGAGCAACTGCATAGAATCTGACGATGGCGGCGGCGGCGCCGGCCTGGACTGCCTGCTGTCCTGGAAGGAGAACCGGAGCCACCTGGAGCTCGATCCTGCGCAGGGTAGGGCTTCGGCGTTTGCTAGCATCCTTAATCGTTTGCTGGTGTCTGCTGGACAGGGTTGTTCAGCCACTGGGGATTTTAATCTGGTCGTTAATCTTACTCTTTTTTTTGTTTGTTTGTTTTTTTACTTACTTCCTACACGAGGAGTGGTTGTACGTGTCATAATGCACTTTGGGGCATTCGGGAGAAGCATATGATCATGGGAAAAGATTAGCCCTACCTGATGGAGTCACTGTTCTGGAGCTGGGTGGTGGGGTTTTTTTTGTCTCCCAATTATCTTTTTTCTTTTCTTTTGGCAGTACAGAGCTTTGAACACAGCACCTTGCGCTTCCCTGGCTTACTTGCATGGCTGGCACTCTACCGCTTTAGTGATGCCTCCAACCCTACTTTTAGACTTGTTGTTTTGGAGCCGGAGTCTCCGACTTTTCTACCCTTGAAGCCTTGCTTCAAATCATGCTCCTCCAAATCTCAGCCTTCTGAGCAGAGTACTGAGTAATGGGGTAACTGGAGTGTGCCACCATACCCAATTCCCGTCACCTTAAATAGTCCGTAGAGTCCACTGAGCCACGGAGGACGGACCAATTGTAAGAAATGTAAAATCACACTACACTTTTTAAAATAATATTTGCTATCATGCCACATGCGTGCGAGAGAAAGCTTTTAAGGCTAATATGCTGTTTTATAGCCTGCACTTACCTGACTGATGGTAGTTAATTTCCCTATGTTATTAATTTTTCTTGAGTATTATTCAGAAAATATTTGAGAGTGACTTCCTTTAAATACTACATTTTCCTATATCCTTCTTATCATGGGAAAAATTAAAGTCAGTTACAAACAACTCAAGAGCATGTAAAAGTTTACGTGACAACTTGGTTCAGCTGTAGCCTCCAGTTAAGAATTTTGGAGGAGAATATTATAAAAAAAATAAATAATCAAGGCCAGGCATGATAGTGCACACCTTTAATCCTAGTATTTGGGAGGATAAAGCGGGAGAATTGTAAGTTTAGAGCTGTCCTGGGCTATAAAGCAAGACTCTTTGAAACAAGCAAACCCAGTTTCTGACAAACCTTTGACTTATACAATTATTTGTGTATCAAACTTTGAAATATAAATTATTTGAAAGATTTTACAGTAGCTTAAGTGGAAGCATGAGGCAAAACCTTTGTGCTGTCTGAAGATGCATTTGCTATGTGATTTGAACTCATTCTAGCTCAAACAAGAACATATTTTGGTATTTATAAACCCACAGGATAAAATAATAAACCATAGTAACTGAAGCACAAAGGATTTTATTGACTCTTTTAGGTCAGTAGAATTTCACTTGCTACTTGTGGTGCCCTGGTTATGAAATCAGTAGAAGTCTTATTGCAAATACATTTAGAGTAAGAGGAAACAAGATAAAGCCTTCAAACGTGGACAGTCTGGTGAGTCTCTGTGGATTCAAGTACTCCAATTGCCAATAACCACTGTCATGATTTACATCAGGATTCTGTGTTGTCTTGGAAGTTTGTTCTAGAGTATTTTGAGTTCTGTAATTGTCAAGCTTTTATGTTGTCTGCCAAGAAAAAGAGGAGACAAAGCAGAGAAAAATGATTTGTGTTCGAGGACTTGCCCTGCTAACAGTTTGTTAGAGCTGAACTTGTCATGTTTTCAAATTTTATCTTGGATAAACTCCCACTGTTGTGATGAGAACTACAGATGAAAAATGTTTCTCCTGAATAAAACCAGCTTATGATTAGCTGAAGATCCATACTGGTTTTGGCTTTTGAAAAATCTTCTGTTTTTGTTTACTCTACAAAGCCATTTTTTCTGTACTTCTAATATTTCTCTCCCTATGTTTTGAAAAGGGCCTGCTTTGTTGTAAATGGCTTAGGAAACAGAACCAAAAAAGGCATTTTAATTATTATTCAGATATTAGAAAGTCAGTTCTTTGTAGGTTGAGGAGGAGGAACAGATTACATCCTTTGGAGTGCTCTAAAACCATTCCTTCTTACTGATTGATTTTACACATTAGAAATCCAAGCATAGGTCACTATAATAATAAAAAATAACAATATTTCAGACTTAAGGACAGATGAAAAGTTAATTCTCTTACAACTGACATATTTCATGTTTGGAGGGGTATTCTATGAGGAAATAAAACCTGTACCATATTATCAAGCATGCTTGATTGTTTAGATACTCTTTATTCAAATTATAGCAAAAAAAAGTCTATTTAAAATGCATCAAAATAGTTATTAAACTGTAACTCTTTCTCCTTACTCTGCTTAAAATTCTTCCCTGGCTTCTTACTGACTTTTGGTTACATACAAACTTCTGGACATTTTGTGACCACTTCCTTCCCTAACTGCTTCCTCGGCGTTGACCTTCTGTTTTATCACCAATTCACTCAGCTTCACCCCTGGTAACAAATGTCATTCATTTCTCTTCAAGATCTGGTTATTTGTAATACCCAACAGCCTACTGTTGTCTTGCTGCCCAATTTAAGAGTAGGAATCTCTAAGAAAAACAAAACAAAACAGGTCCTGATTCTTCATATTCTCTATAAAAGAAGGTTGGTTGACATCTGTTAGGACACACGTAAATAGCTGTTGAATTAGGTGGAATTCAGGATGTGTGGCTATGCTCTGATCATGAGTTAGCAAGCACTAACCACTTTCTCAAAACTAAATTTGTAGCTTCTTTGGGAAGGCTGCATTCCCGGTCCAATTATCACATGAATGAAAGAGGCCGCTCACTAAACACGATGTTGACAAAATGGAAAAAAGAAAAAAAAAATAACTCCAAAAAATATTATTTGGGAACCTGAGCCGCTTTTAAGTTTGGAATTTTTTGCCTTTCTTCTACAAAGAGACATGTTTAATCTTGCATGGAGGGGTCCCATGTATTCAGGGAGAAAAAAAAACTCAGATCAAAGATCTGAAAGATACATTATAAAAGCTGTGCGGTTATCGCCACCTTGGAGACTTCCATCCTCCAAACAAATCATTAGCTCAGAGAGCAGGCAATATTCTTTTAAGCAGAGGAACCTGACCCCCTTGGGGATTCGAGCCGGGAGAGCGAGGTCTCGAGATGAAATGGAGCGGTGACTCCTGACTCCGAGTCAGCTTCCAGTGACTGCCCTACACTCAACACCCAGACAGGGGCACAGAGACTCGGAGCTCTCCCTCCCTGCCCAGTAGTAGAGTAAGTGAAACTCCTTTGCACTGCTACTTCTTTTTTAAGGCAAAAATTATAACAATAAATTAAAATGGTACATGATATTTTTTAAAAAAAGGAATAGAGTTTCTCCCAAGCATAGAAATTCAGGGAGAAAAACAAAAAGTGAAGTATTGCACCTCAATGAAATGATACAAGCCTGAAACAATTGATACAGATTGGCAGGCTGAGGACGTTTCTACTGAGTTCTCCATAGCATAGTTTAATCTTTTTACTGTAACTACTACTTCTATAGTCAAGGAAACATCCCCCCCACCTCCTTTTTTTTGTAGGAAAGGCTAATTCATCTTGCTTTCTGGATCGCAGACCCAGATGTAAAATACCAAAAAACTGAATCCCAATGATAACCTAGACCTGTACTTACAGCCATTTAGCCAGCTCTGTTACCAACATCTTTTATGGGCATTGTCTCCCTTTTTATTTTATTGTAGTATGTTTACTTGACAAAATTTATGCATGCTTGCAATGTGATGTTTTGAAATATTAATATATATCATAAAATGTTTCTATCAAGCTAATTAATATATAAATTGCCTCGATTTTTTTTGTGGTAAGAACATTTATAGTAGTGATTTTCAAAATATATTATCAGTGACTAAAATCATGTTGCACAGTAGACTACTGAATTTATTCCTTTTGTCTGATCACAGACTTTGGAGTCCTTTAGCCAATGTCTCTTCAACCCAGATATTGTTTTTTCTATTTCCAAAGCCACAAGTAGTTGGGATTTCTGTTACTTGCAAAAATAAAGTTCTAAGCAACGCTGTCCATTACCTGTCATGAAGGAGCAACTTCGACTATCCCTGTCGCCCCAGAAGTGAGCAGGCACCTGACGCATAATAGTGCGGAAGAAAAAAATCTGAATTATTTGTTGAATGACCTACTTTTTATGGTAGAAGTCTGTTAAATATTTTAAATCAGAGGCAATATTTCAAAATGTGATATTCTCTCTGAATTGTAAAAAAAAAAAAAAAAAAAAACCCACGCAGTGTTCTCACGTACCTCTCCTCCCAACTTACTTCCTTTCCCGATGAGAACAACCATTCTTCCAAAGCATTGAAAGATGTTTTTAAGCAGTCAGTGTGGCTGAACTGATTGAGACGCCCTCTTCTGCCTGAATGTTCTTTTACTTGTTCTGAATTATTAGGGTGGGTTTCAATGCTGGATGATCACCCGTGGCTCGAACTCAGGGGCATTGGGACATGGTTTGCAGTTCAATCATCCCGCCACAGTGGGATAAGATGATAAGCCCAGCATCCGCCTTATGGAAATTAGCACTGAATTTACCTCTATAAACCAACCCTGGGTGTCATTTCTTTCCTATCTTCAATTTGAACCTACTTTTCATTTTTTTGTGGGGAAAAAGAAAAGGTTGTTCGAGTTTGTAAGTGATAAACTACTCTCGGATGAACCTCACGAGAGCTAAGGTGTCCCTTTTCCCTTCAGGAAAAACAACCGCCCTCTGTCATTCCTGCTGATCATGTAGGAGGCACCATTGCTGGAGGAGGAGTCAATGGTTCAAGTGCTTCCCAGCGCTAGTGCCTGGCTTTGCTTTGCCCAGTGCAGGGAGTGCGGCGCTTCTCAGCCTTTTTGGCACTGGTAGGGTTCTGTAACAGGACATGGCCAAGGGGCCCTGGGTGGGCCTCCCCACGGGGGAGTGGGGTTCAGCCTAGGCCACCCCACCAGAGACCCTGCGGCCCATTCTTTCCTTGCTGTAACCATCACAGAAGATGCTTTCCTAAAAGCAATGGAGCGACAAGATGGCAGGAGCCTGGGCGGCTAAACCTCCACATGGAGGGCATTACCCCCCCCAAAGGCCCCATGCCCATCTGTGGTCACACGATGCACCTCCGATATAGGGGGAGTCTGCCGTCTGCGGTGTCCTTGTCCCCACGATGTCACTTGGGTTGGCCTAGCTCCATCCAGATGATAGAGCTTGCTCGGAAGCCCGCAGCCAGGGACAAGGAAGGCAGAGGTTTACACACCAGGGGTCTACCCGAGATTGTTGTTTTAAAGGAGCAGAGACTCTTAAAAAAAAAATCTTTGTGTTCTATTTTCATTTCTAGTCAGGGAAAATGAGTGAGATGAGACAAAGGGCATATAAAGTATTAAAAGATGGGCCTTATAGACTCCAGGCGAACGTCAAAATGAAGCAGAGGAAAGGCAGGCAACTTTGCTTTTGCTAAGTTTATTGAGATCATCGTGGATTCTGTAAGTGTATCTCTCCTAATTATCAAGACAGAGCTTCAAAAGGCCAGGGGTTTCTGCAGTTGATCAGAAAACAAGAGTATTTCCAAAGACGAAACATACTGACAGGAACAAATCAATACTTAATTGTGACCAAATTTGGAAAGAAAATAGAGAAAATTTTGAAGCTGTATTTCAAGTGTTCTCACTCAAATACAGTTCGCCCACCTTCCACCTGTTTCTACCACACAAATGACTAGTTGCTTTCTGAAGAAACGAAGTATTTCTTCAGAAGCTGACATTCACTTCATTGGGAAATAATAATGTAGCTCTAGATCCCTCGGGTTGAAAGATTTTTTTTTCCCTTTTTCTTTCTTTTTTTTTTTTCTTCCTTCCCCCTTCTGAGAATCTCCTTCTCTATCTGCTGCCTTGGTTCAATAAAAGAGAATTCTTGATTGCTCAAACAAAACTAGACTTCTTTTAGATTCTGCTCACACTTCTTGGTAGCTAGTGGTGTTACCAGCCTTAACTTTCTCGTGCACAGTGAACTCGCCACTTCTTTGGGGTGGAAAAATGTAATTGAGTTTCTCTAATCCCAGTTTTGTTTCTGTGCTGTCTTTAATTGCTGGCTTAGAATGCTTAAAGGCAAGTTCATTTGTTAGCTAGGGCAGAGTGGATGCTGAGACTTCATTAAGGCCAGGGTGTCCAGTTCTGGAAGAATCCGCTGTTACCCTTTGTATTTGTTTCAGAGGGTTCATGGAGAGGGTTAGTCTTCTACGCCCCACCGTGCCCTTTTACAGAATGTGTCCTGCATTCCACACGCCAATCCCAAGGTCGTTAGATGCTTTTTACCACTGGATCTCATTCTGCTTTGGTCATATTCTTTCAGGACACCGCTCTTGTGAATTGATTTATAAAATGTATTCTGAAAAAGAGGTGGCATGCCATTGTTATTTAAAGTATGAACGTACCAAAGGCACAGGTTTTATCAGATTTAATTCTTGCTAAAGTCAGCCCAGTGTGTGTGTGTGTGTGTGCGTGTGTGTGTACACACATGTATTCCTCCCAGTCACAGAATTCACTTTTCTTTCAATTCTGTCTTCCTTGTGACTCTGTGAGTAAGGCAGCATTTGCATTGGTGGCTCTCACCCACAATCCTTGCTGCCTGGGGCATCATGATTCAAGGCCAGCCTGGGTGAAAAGTTCTCAAGACTCCATCTCCATCCATTATAGAAGAGTTGGCGAGCCTTCGAAGATGGCGCCGAGACAATAGGGAGGCACCCCGACTCGCACCAACTGAATAGCGAGCTGGGAACTCCAACACCCAACACTCCACCAAGAACCCAGCAAAACCAGCATCCAGAAGCAGTGGAGAAACGCAGGAAAACAAAAAGGAGCAAAAAAGAAGAACCGAAAACCTACACGGAGCCGGAGATTAATCGGGGCACCCTCCCCCCACCAGCCGGCCCTGGCCCAAACAGGGTCAGGCTGGGAAAGGGAAACCCGGCGATCGGCAGACAGGTTGCCAGGAGCGCAGAATCCATATAGCGGGAGACCCCACGGACACAAAGCAGGGTGCGGACCAAGACACACCCAGCAGCGACGAGAAGTTCGGGTCCACACCGGATTCGGACAAGGGAACCCAGCGCGGCAGAAAGAGGGAACGGGGGAGCCACCACGACACTTCGCCAACCCCTGAAGGGCCAACGGCGGTGCGGGACACACACACAAAGCAGCAAAAGTGAGTCCCCCATAATCCCTTCCCCCAACGGGAGACCCAAGCCCGACAAAGACGATATATCTCCCTCCCTCCCCCTCCCCACTCCCGTGGGAACAAAGATTCCCCAAATCAGGCGGGAAGCTCCCAGCAGGCACTGGGAAGCCAGTCTAGCAGGGGAAGGGCGGAACAGCCCCAAGCCCCCAAAGGTTCCTGAACTGGCAGAACCGGCCCCGTCCCCTTCCCAACAGGGGCCAGGGACGGCCGGCAGGGCAAGCCCCACCCGAGGCGCCTAGACCTTGCGGACTCTTACAACTAAAATCACAGGCGCTGGTGGGCAATACCAGCCCAGCAGGGTCACCTGAGCCTGATCTCGTTCCCCCTCCTCGCAGCGGAGGCGAGGTCTGAGGGTGCCAAGCCACACCCGGACAGTCGATCCCACTGGGCCCCACGCATACTGCTTCCCCCCCCCAACGGACTCGCGGGAGGGCGCAAGCACAACCCAACAACCCAGGGCTCGCTCTGGGAGGCAGACCCCACTTAAGTGCCTGTTGTAGGGGACTCACAGTGCACAGGAGGGCGGGGCCCCGGCGAAAGCGCCCGCTCTGATAGGCGTGCCCTGCACTGGTAGGCGGGGCCACAGCGACAGCACCTGCTGACGCAGACACGCCTACACAGAAGGGAGGGAAGATCTACACAGACTTCCAGATGCGCAAATCACAAAGAAACATAACTCAGTTCATCAAAGGACAAGCCAACTCGCCAGCTCCAAAAAGCAGCACGACTGGAGAGGAGATGGAGAATAAAAAAGCAAATGAGGACATGTTAACAGGAATGATCGAAACCGTCAGAAATGAAATCAGAAAACAATTCCAGGAGTTTAGAGCGGAAATCTGGAAGGACACCCAGGAAGCCAAGAAAGAAATGGAAGCAAAACTGGATACAATGCAAGCCTCGTTTAAAGAAATGGAAGCAAAAATGGATACAATGCAAGCCGCCTTTAAAGAAAATCTCCACACCCTGAGAATTGAAATGCATGAAAAAATAGATTTAAAATACAACTCTTTAAAGGAAGAAATTTCCACGATCAGAGCTGATATGACAACCATGAATAGCTCTCTGACATCCATAAACTCCGCAATTGAAACCATAACACAAAGAGTGGACCATATGGAATCCAGAATCTCTCGCCTGGACGATGAATCAGCTGACAACAACCAGAAAATGACCACACTCCAAGAAAAGGTGAAGCTTCAGGGAAGATTACTCCAGGAACTAATGGACAAAGACAAGAGATATAATCTGCGTATAATTGGAATAGAAGAAGGAGCCGAATATCAGAGCAGAGGGCTTAATCATGTTCTCAATAAAGTTATTGCAGAAAACTTCCCCAATCTCACAGGGGACCCCATCCAGGTAACCGAAGCCTATAGGACACCTGGCAGGCCAGACCCCAGGAAAACCACCCCAAGGCACATAATATTCAAGACTACAGACCTCAAGATTAAAGAGCAAATTCTGAATTCAGCCAAAGCGAAGAAGGAAACTTTTTTCAATGGGAAGAGGATTCGAATAACATCCGACTTATCCACACAAACTTACCAAGCTCGAAGTGAGTGGAAGAACACCATCCAAGTACTTCAGAATAACAATTTACAACCTCGGATCAAATATCCAGCGAAACTGGAGTTCACATTCGAAGGGAGAACCAGATCTTTCCACACCAAAGAGGAGCTAAAGGAGTATGTGAATAAAAAACCAGCCCTACAGCGAATATTAAGAGGGGAAGCCCACCCAACAGAGATCGTAAAAGACACACAGACAGATTCAGAAAGAAACTTCAATAGCCAAAGTCCAGCAGAAACACAAGCTCACTAAAGACAAGAAGAAAAAAAAAAAACAACAGGAAAAAACAGCCCAACAAGAAAATGGAAGGAGAAAAAACACCCTTATCCTTGATCTCTTTAAATATAAATGGCTTAAACTCCCCGATCAAGAGGAGCAGACTGGCAGAATGGATCCGCAAGCAAAAAGTTGACATCTGTTGTCTACAAGAGACCCACCTTACAGCAAGGGACAAAAACAGGCTTCGAATGAAAGGATGGAGCAAGATCTACCAAGCAAATGCACCCACCAAAACGGCAGGTGTAGCCATCCTGATCTCAGACAAGCTGGATTTCTCTTTAAAGTCCACTCAAAAAGACAAAGAAGGACACTACATATTGATACAAGGAAAAATCCAGAATCAAGACATCACGGTGATAAATGTATACTCACCGAACAAAAGAGGCCCGACATATGTCAAGCAAATTCTCACAGAATTACAGAGCAAGATAGATGCAAACTCAATCATAGTGGGTGACTTTAATACTCCTCTCTCTCCAAGAGACAGATCCAACACCCAGAGGATTAGTAAGGGAGCTGAGGACCTAAATAACACCATTGCCCAAATGGATCTAACAGACCTATATAGAACCTTCCACCCTACAGAGACCCAATACACCTTCTTTTCAGCAGCCCATGGATCATATTCCAAAATAGACCACGTCATAGCCCACACAAAGAACCTCAGCAAATACAAAAGAATTGACATCATCCCATGTATTATATCTGATCACAGTGGATTAAAGGTAACCCTCAACAACAAAGGATACCACAGAGCCTATACACACTCTTGGAGGCTAAACCCCACGCTGCTATCCAACACTTGGGCCACAGATCAAATTAAAGATGAAATCAACGAATTCATAAGCCACAATGACAAAGAAAACACATCACAAAGAAACCTATGGGACACAGCTAAGGCAGTACTGAGGGGCAAGATCATTGCACTCAGTACCCACATTAAAAGAATGGAAGCAGAGCAGGTGAATACCCTCACGATGAAACTAAAACAACTGGAGAAACAAGAAATGACAGAATCTAAAACGACTAGGAGGGGAGAGATTACAAAGATTAAAGAAGAGATAAATCTGATTGAAAATAGAAAGACCATTCAACAAATAAATAAGACTAAAAGCTGGTTCTTTGAGAAAATAAACAAAATTGACAGACCCCTTGCAAGACTCACAAAAAAAAGAAGAGAAGAGACTCATATTCGTAAAATCAGGGACTCCACAGGAAAAATTACAACAAATACACACGATATTCAAACAATCATAAGGAGCTATTTCCAAAACCTCTACTCAACAAAAAACAATAATTTTACAGAAATGGATCAATTCTTAGAGAAGTACAAACTGCCCAAACTGAACCAAGAAGAAATAAATCAACTAAATAAACCAATAACTTACGGTGAGATACAGGAGGTAATCAAGAACCTCCCTACTAAGAAAAGCCCAGGCCCAGATGGATTCACCAATGAATTCTACAAAACCTTTAGTGAGGAGCTAATTCCAATACTCCTCAAACTCTTCCGCGAAATAGAAACGGAGGGAAAAATCCCGAACTCATTCTACGAAGCTAATATCATACTCATCCCCAAACCAGGCAAAGATCCAACAAAAAAAGAGATCTACAGACCAATATCACTAATGAACACAGATGCAAAGCTCCTCAATAAAATATTAGCTAACAGGATCCAGAAAGTGATCAAGAATATCATACATCATGACCAAGTAGGCTTCATCCCTCAGTCACAAGGATGGTTCAACATCCGTAAATCAATCAATGTAATTCACCACATAAACAGAACTAAAATCAAGAATCACATTGTTATCTCAGTCGATGCCCAAAAAGCCTTTGACAAAATACAACATCCATACCTATTAAAAGCTTTGGAGAGAACAGGAATAGATGGAACATTCCTCAAAACAATAAAAGCCATATACAACAGACCAACTGCTAATATCATATTAAATGGAGAGAAACTTAAATCATTCCCCCTAAACACAGGAACAAGACAAGGATGCCCACTCTCCCCACTTCTGTTCAACATAGTACTGGAATCCCTAGCCATAGCAATAAGGCAAGAGGAGGACATCAAAGGGATCCACATCGGCAAGGAAGAAATCAAGTTATCCCTATTCGCAGACGACATGATCTTATATCTCAAGGACCCAAAAAACTCAGTACCCAAACTCCTACATCTAATAAACCAATTTGGCAAAGTAGCAGGATACAAAATCAATCCACAAAAGTCAGCAGCTTTTCTGTACACCAGCAATAGACAAACAGAAAAGGAAATTATGGAAACGATTCCATTTACAGTAGCCAAAAAAAGAATAAAGTACCTAGGGATCAACTTAACCAAGGACGTGACGGACCTATTCAATGAAAACTACAAAAATCTAATAAGGGAAATCAAAGAAGACACAAGGAGATGGAAAGACCTCCCATGCTCATGGGTAGGCAGAATCAATATAGTGAAAATGGCCATACTGCCCAAATTGTTATACAAATTCAATGCAATACCTATCAAAATCCCAGCCACATTCTTCACTGAAATAGAGAAACCAATCCATAAATTCATATGGAACAGCAAAAAACCTAGAATAGCCAAAGCAATTCTAGGCAAAAAACATAGTGCAGGAGGTATCACCATACCAGACTTCAAGCTCTACTACAAGGCCATCATAACAAAAACAGCATGGTATTGGTATAAAAACAGATCGGAAGACCAGTGGATTAGAATTGAAGACCCAGAAATAAAACCGCACTCTTACAGCCAACTGATATTCGACAAAGGAGCTAAAGACATACAATGGAATAAACATAGCCTCTTCAACTACTGGTGCTGGGAGAACTGGGCAGCCATATGCAGAAAACTCAAAGTAGACCCAAGCCTATCACCATGCACCAAGATCAACTCAAAATGGATCAAGGACCTCAACATCAGACCTGAATCCTTGAAACTACTGAAGGACAGAGTAGGAAAGACACTAGAACTTATAGGCACAGGAAGGAACTTCCTGAATAGAGTCCCAGGCGCACAACAAATAGGGGAAAGACTCAACAAATGGGACTACTACAAATTAAAAAGTTTCTGCACAGCTAAGGTCATAGCCACCAAAATAGAAAGACAGCCAACGATATGGGAAAGGATATTTACCAGCACAGCAACAGACAAAGGCCTGATATCTGTCATCTACAGAGAACTCAAAAAACTAAGCCCCTCCAAGCCCAATAAACCTATTAGGAAATGGGCAAAAGAGCTAAAGAGAGACTTCACAAGAGAAGATATAAAAATGGCAAAGAAACACATGAGGAAATGCTCAACATCCCTGCTAGTAAAGGAAATGCAAATAAAAACAACCCTGAGATACCACCTCACCCCAGTTAGAATGGCCTATACTCTGAACTCAGGAAACAACAAATGCTGGAGGGGCTGTGGGGAAAGAGGAACCCTTCTCCATTGTTGGTGGGAGTGCAAATTAGTACAGCCACTTTGGAGAACAGTATGGAGGTTTCTCAAAAAGCTCAATATAGACCTACCCTATGACCCAGCCATACCACTCCTAGGCATCTATCCTAAACAGCAAAACCCAAGATATCAAAAGGACATTTGTACTTCCATGTTTATCGCAGCACAATTCACAATAGCCAAAATTTGGAAACAACCCAGATGCCCCTCCACAGATGAATGGATCCAAAAAATATGGTACTTATACACAATGGAATACTACATAGCGATTAGGAATGGTGAAATATTGTTATTTGCAGGGAAATGGTCAGAACTCGAACAAATAATGTTGAGTGAGACAAGCCTAGAACACAGAAAACAAAGGGGCATGATCTCCCTGATATATGACTGTTAACAAAGGGAGATGGAGAGACAGTAGAGACCAAGTCTGTGAACACTGTATATGTGCTTGATACATTGTATACTGCATATGGGTCTACCTGACCTAGACAAGGGATGGGAAAACAGGTTGTAAGATATCACAAGAAATGTACACAATGCCCTACTATGTAACTGCACCCTCTTTGCACAGCACCTTGTAAAAAAAAAAAAAAATTTATGTTCAATTGATAATAAAAAAAAAAAAATTAAAAAAAAAAAAAAAAAAAAAGAGTTGGCGCTGTGGTGCACACTTGTCATCCAAACCATGTAGGAACCCTAAGCAGGGGGTCCAGGCTTCCTTGGGCCAGAGGCTAGACCCCAAGCAAAAATCATTCCAGGCGGTACTGGAAACTACTGGAACCCTCTGAATAATGGCAGCCATGAAATGAATATTAAAAGCACTAACCAACATTCAACCTCCCCAGATCCTCTGCTTTAATGGTACGTTTTGTCTTTTTTCTTTCTTCCATTTCATCCTAACCCTCAATTAGATATCCTAAGCAGACATACAGTTCTTAATTGTGCTCTTTAAGGTGTTAAAGTAGGACTTGGTCAAACTAAGAGGGAAAACTCGAGTTTGTTTATTGAAGTCTTATGCCTTTATCGACCTCCAGCATGAATCAAACTATGAGAAATGACAATCGAGAAACCAAAATGAGAAATAGGCCAGTTCAACCTAGCCTCTGGCAAAATCAGTCTGATTTATCTACACTAAGACTATTCACTCCATTGTATCAGTAGTGAATAAACTATATTTTGTACGCTTATCAAAGGAAGTTTATTTCAACATTTTCAAAGGTGTTCTAGCCTTGCATCTTCTATGTTAAGCTCCTGAGAAAGGATATTTTGTTTTCAAGCTTCCCTATATTTTAATATCAGATGTTAAATAAAAATGAAATGAAGTTTCAAAATCAATTCAAGAAGATAGATTCATGAAGAAAGGCCAGGAAAGGCTGAATAAACAAAAGCACCATAAGAATTTGGGGTTTCTATTTATAGCATTCAGACCATTCTTTGGACCCAAGCTTTTACCATCACGTGCTAGCAAGGATATGAAAGAGCCAGATACCTTCTACTGAACTGATTATGTCCAGCTTTTTGCTACTAATTTCCCTCTATAACTGAAAAAAAAAAGTTGTGTTGCATGCAATATGAGCAGAGGAAAACGTTTGTGTCTGAAAATAAACCCTAGTCAACACAGATAGGCAGACTACTACCCCAGTGCTATCACACGATACTCTCTCATAACACAGATGTCCAAGTCGCCTTTCAGCCCCGTCTCCTCTGAGTGAATTCGCTTTTTCATCAGTCCGCTTGTCCATCACTCTGTCACCTCCAACCAGGACGTTACGTTGTCATCCTGTTTGCAAACGTATATGATGCAATTTGAAAATACTATATCCCTTGGTCATTTGACTGGCAAGAAATAGCCGGCAGAGTATTCCGAGTATCACTTTTCAATCAATGTGTAACGATTTACATGATCCACTAAGTTGAGGCACACAATTGTCTGACTGATTATGTTGGAAATCCAAGTGGATGCCTCAATAGATGACCATGCCCTGAAGGCCCTTCCGTTTTGCTCCTCCTGTCTCATTTCACCATGCAAATGTTATTAGGCATTTCTGGCTAGAAGTCTTCAAGCATGTGCAAATGTAATTGCATAGATAATTATGCATAATTTTGTAAACTTTCAGTATATAACACAGAAATGTTCCTTTCTAGAAAAATATCAGGTTTCTACAGGGTAGCTGTCCTTATACAAGTACAATTTCTAAAAGGCAAGTAGAGGAAAACCAGCTTTGGGGGAAGAAAGACAAGAGCATATACTGAAAGAAAAAATTAAATACCTATAAATAAAACAATCCACCATCACAAATAGATCCACTTGAAGGTATGATTCAATAATTAGGATATAATCATAATCATACTTAATGTGAACTTAGGTCTGTATAAATATTTATAGACACTTAATAGGAATACAGAAGGACTGCCTGCAAATAAAAATTTAGGAAGAAAAATCGGGGTTTCGTATATTGAAACCAAGTCTATCCAGCATCAAGGAAAAAAAATAATAATACAGTCCAGAGGAAACAAAATGCCAACAGTGCCTATCCATTGGCAGGTTGGCTTTCTGCCAGGAGCACTTTTGGGGAGCCTTTGCAGTCCACAGCCCTGCCGGTGGGATGGATGCTGAGCAGCCCTCTACCACTGGCTCCCAATGCCCGCGATTAGCATGTACACAGCCCACTGGTGGGGGCTGGCCGCAGGACCTACCTCATCCCAGTTGCAAGGGAAGGTGGGAAAACGATTTGCAACACCTACAGTGAGAACCGGGTTCAACTCCCCATCTAAATGTATAAAGTAGGAAATTGTGTTAGCATGAAATGGAAGTTGAGAGCCTGATGAAGAAGCTTTAGAACTTGGGCTGTGCATGAGGAAAGGAGAATAAAGGTGACTGAAAGGATAGAAAGAGATGGGGTCTAGGGAGGACTCTTTGGAACAGAAGATTCCAATTAGGAACCCTCTTAAAAGAGGCACCGTCTGCAGGGAAGCCTGGCTGAGGTGAGAAAAGCCGGACCTGCACCTGTCTTAAGAGGGAGGGTAGAAAATGTCCAGGGGAAATGTAGGCTGCTTTCTTTTAACAATAAAAATACCAAAAAAAGTTGCAGTAAGTTGAGCCAGGGAGAGATAGGCAAAGCTGGTCTTTGAGGGGCAGTTGTTAATTTAGTCCTTCTAAGTCTTGGTAATGACTTTGGGTTTTATGTCTGTTCAGGAGGACAATTATCACTGAGGTCCGAATGTTGAAGACTGATTAGTTTCTCACAAGGCTCCTGGGTGAAGAATGAATTGTAAAAGAACAGACTTTTCTCCTCTTTTTTTTTTTTTTTGAACTCAGGGCCTGGGCACTGTCTCTGAGCTCTTCTGCTCAAGGCTAGTGCTCTACCATCTGAGCCACAGAGCCACTTCCAGTTATCTCGTGGTTAATTGGAGATAAGACATCCTGGTTCCCAACTCCTGGTCGTCAGATCTCAGCCTCCTGAGTAACGAGGATTTCAGGGGTGAGCCACCAGTACCTGGCTAGCAATAGACTTCTTGACTAAAATCTACCAGAATATATTCTTCCTTGTGACCTAGAATACATAACAGAATCAACATTTTGTTTGACAAAACAATGAGTACCATCTGAAAAGCTCTCTGGTATTTTTCTGCTACATTCTGCCTCCAATCTACTCTGCTTCATTTTTTTTTATTTTAAAGAAATTATAAGCGGTAAAATCGGACGAGGGAGAATGACGTTAAAGGTTGGAAACAATGCATGGGTGACTTGAGATAATGGGTTGAATTTTCCACTACTTGTAAGTTTTTCCAGTTGCCCTGTGGGAAATTTCATCTCACAATGAGCCTGAGGCTCTCTCTCAATGAGCAATTCAAGGGCCACTTATACCAAAATTATGGGAGAGGCGGGGACCAAGAAGAAGAGTCCTTATGGTTGTGTATTTTAGGGTACTTCTGAATTAATATCTAATTACAGAGTCTACAAATGTTCTTTTAACAAGCTCACCTGGTACCTAAGTTGCTTAAGTTGTTTTGAAAAATATTTTAGGTGATAACGCAAGGCTTGCTTCCCTCGTGTATTCTTTTATTTATTAACACACCCCCGTGTAAGCCCATTTAGTAGGACCTAAGGCTGCTGCTCATCGTCATGTTAAATATATTGTGCACCGCTCTTCACATCCCAACAGTATCTCTACAAAGTGCTTTGTGAAAGGATAACATTCATTAGCAATGTTGTTGCTGCTGAAGGTTGTTATAAATTCACCTGTGATCAGCCCAGCAGTTCGTGCACTGGAGAGAGGAGGACTCGTGTTTGAGACCATGCTGGGGGTGGGAGGAGCTGGGGATGGTAAAACGCAAGCGCTATCTGATAAATAGCTGGTGGTGGATAAGACTTAGGATTCTTCAAGTGGTAGAGCACTTGAACATAAGGCCCAGTACTACAAAAAAGAAAGAAAGCAGAAGAGACAGGAAGAAGGAAGGGAGGGAGGGAGGGAGGGAGGGAGGGAGGGAGGGAGGGAGGGAGGGAGGGAGGGAGGGAGGGAGGGAGGGAGGGAGGGAGGGAGGGATAAGGAAGGGGAAGGGAGGAGAGTGGAGGGGAAGGGAAAGATTCCATATGAAATAGGTACAATACTTCAAATCAGTGTATCTATTCCTTTTGTCTCCTTTAGATACCTACTTTTAAAAAAAACTCAAATGAAGGGCTGGGAATGTGACTTAGTGGTAGACTGCTTGCTTAGCCTCCAGGAAGCCCTGGGTTCGATTCATCAGTACCATATAAACCAAAAAAAAAGCCAAAAGTGGCACTGTGGCTCAAGTGGTAGAGCTCTAGCCTTGAGCAAAAGAAGCTCAGAGACAATGCCCAGGCCGTGAGTTCAAGTCCCAGCCAGGACTGGTACAAAAGGAAAAAAAAAAATCAAGTCAAAAGTTTCTTGCGCTCATCCCCTTCGTCACTTCAACACCATATCAATTCTTACCACTTCATAATTTATCCAAACGTCTCTCCTCTATCCAGCGACCTGTCTACCTTGTCCTTCTAAATTTCTATGCCCGACATTCACGGCCCCGTAGTTCAACGTTGTGAGCGGCGTACCTTCCATACATTTGCATGGTTTTGACTTTTACTAAACAGTGTGCCCCGCCGTAGGATGAGTGAGATGTCCTCATTCTGCTCTGATGACACACGTTCTGGATCCAAGCTAAATGGTTTCTCCGTGGGCGTGGGGGGGTGGGGAGGAGAAGGAGAGAGCCTGTAAACACATGGACATGTGTGAGAAATGTTTCTCTGCTTCGTTTTGAGAAGAGCCACAGGGAGCCCTGGGCAGGAACTGCCCTGTGGATCACACACCTGTAGCGTCAGTCCCCTTGGACGGGACCGATTACCTGGTGCCACCGAGTAGTTTTGCACAAGGCTTTTCCCGGTGGGTGGAATCGTGCCCCAGCCTCACTTGTGAGGATCCCCCCGTGAGGAAGCCTGTGGTGGAAAACAGGAACTTCCATATCTCTGGGCCACAGCCAAGCCCTGTGCCTTCTGCGGGCGCGGCAAAGGAATCGCCACCCATGCGTTCCGCTTCACGAGCTGAAAGGGGACAGAATTCTCCTGTGCTGGTGGGGAAAGGTGGGGTGACTGGGGGTGATGGTTGGCCTGCCTTGCCGGCAGCGCTCGGTTGCCTGGCTCTGGCCAGGGAGGGCTGTCGGGTGGCAGCTAATGACTGGGAGGTACCGGGTCCTCGGCGCTCTCAGGTGGACTCGGTGGATCCGTTTCCGCAGAATGATGAAAAGGTTGAGATAAAATAGCCTGACAGTTGCTCCCCATCGCAGGCAGCTGAGGCCCTGGGAGCCGGCTTTGCTAAACAAAGGCTCTCGCTGCAGTGAGCAATGAACTCCAAATCAGGAAAAAAAAAAAAAAGGAAAAAAATGGGGTCAGATTGGCAGCTGGTGGCCAGCAGGAGGAGGGGAGGAGGGAAATCGGGAAACACAGCAATTGTTGGCTAATTAGAAGCCATTCCCACCTACTTAATACCAACCCATTAAGCAGAAAACACTCTCCTTCTTTCTCTCTGGCTACCCATGGCATTGTACTCGGATCAATACACACACACACACACACACGCGCACACACACACGCACACACACACGCACGGGCTGCCCCAGTGCCCACAAGCCACTCTACCCCACGTAGAAGGCTGCGGTAATGGATTTGGGACAGTGAAAACTGCGGCTTTCACCGTCCATTTTCCGAAGATACTAATGCAGCACTTGCTGGGCTCAGATAAAGCGATCATCCCTGCAAACTGACAGCTGTCAAAAACTGACAGGCACAGAACACTGCAGTGTGCCGGGCTGATTTGAGTCTCAGTAGCAAATGAGTTGTGTAAACCTATTTCCTCACTTTGAGGGAAAAACAACTGAAATATTTGGCTTAAATATATTAACTATCAGCAGAACTATTTCCACCCTCTCCACACACGATGCATGCACACACACACACACACACACACACACCCCACAACACACACACACACAGTATAATAGATGGATGTACAATTATCTTGCCTTACCATTTGAGTAGAATTCCTTATTGGCACCTTTTTTAAACTTATGGGACTATATCTCAGCAATCTAAGTGAATTACTAGAAATTAATCCTAATATGATCATACACTATTCATGTGTCATCACCTTCATATTATTTCAGACAATTTCCCATTCTTGCTAGGTAAGTTTGTCTGCTCTCAGAAACAAATTCTATCCTCAAATAAGTACTTGAAAACAAAGCATGTATCCAAAATATTATTTTGGTTTGCTTTGTGACTTTCGGGAGGACTAGGTTGTTTGTTTGTTTTTTTCCTGAGTTTAAATATTATCTTCCAAACTTTACACAAGTTTTCTAAATGACAGTTTGACACTTCTTTGCAACCTGACTCACTATTCCTGGGACTTTGATCATATTATTAGTCAAACATTTTATACACGTTTGGGTAAAGTAGAAAGAATAATACATTATTCTCCTAGGTTATGTCTGTATAACCAGAAAAGAATTGAGAAGCCAATAAGATTTCAGCAACTGAGGCTTAAGTTACTGTATAGAACATCATCGGGTATCCATTGTATATGAGATTGTCTTAGGCTTTCAAAGTAGGCTGGGCGAGAGCTTTTTGGAAATGACGCTTTTCCAAGGGTCAGAACATGGTGCTTATATTTCATTCATGCACATAAACCAACTGACGTGTGATATCCAAATGATCTTTTCTTTAAGGAGGAGAAATGTATTTTGGTTCACCAAATGGTTCTTTAATGACTGTGGGTAGCGTGGGCTCAATTTTACAGCAAATGTTTCAAACATTGCCTGAGAAATACCTGGCACCATCAGACTTTTGTAGAATGGCAGGTATCAGCCACTCGAGCAGTGTATCTTACACATGTCCACAAGGAAAGAGGGGATCTATAATGCTGAGGCACTAGAGGGAGAATGGGGATAGTCTCCTTGCTTTAAAGTTAGAGCTCGGTTCCAACAAACAACCCCACGAAACCATTTTACTTCTCAGTATTTAAACCACCCATATCAAGTTTTGTCCATAAGACATAGGATAATTCTTTTGTTGTCCCCCAAATCAACCAAGCTTACTATTTGAATCGGAAGTATATGTGAGATACATACCATACACACAAATATGTGCTCTATAATAACTCAACATTAATAAGATAGTACCACAGATTTAGTGATCTTTAGTTAAACTCTCTTACTTTAGATCCACGCATATAAACATAAAAGGCATTTGCATCATTTTAAGATAAATAAGCATAAATGTTAAAAGAAAGTATTAAATTACTGTGATTTTGGTTTTGAAACTGGCCAGCTCAAAAGACACGTGAGAGGAAAGCAGTAAAGAGAATTTACAAAATCACAATGAGCATGTTTAATCACTTGGAAAATGTGACACGGGAGCAAAGGCCAAGACTCTGAACTGTGGGGACAAGTTCTCTAATGACCTCATAACTGTGTCTAATCAGTGTCCTTAAGGAAAGGAGACTTGAACTGTTGTCCTCCGAGTCCTCAGAGGATGAGACCAAAGAAACCAATTGCAGCACAAGCGATTCATTCTGAGCTCCCTTGTGATGAGAGTGTAGAAATACCCCGACTATCAGCCAAATTCTGGGTGACTCCAACAAATCAAACTTTCTAGGAAATTACAATCTACTTTGTAGAGTGTTGTGTTTGCCCCTCTACAAGTGCATTAAAACATAGCAGCAAGTTATAAATAGACACCGAGAAAACATCAATAAACAACAGCTGAAGTTCAAACACAAGCAACATCAATAAACAACAGCTGAAGTTCAAACACAAGCACACATACACAGAGCTGTGCAAACAAGCATGCAGCTGTCTGGGGCCACTTAATGTGGGAACCAAGAGACCTTGCAAATTCAGTGACCTCCTACTATGTAGAATAATCAGTTTCCCTGTTGATAAACCTCAGCCACCTAGAAAATATTAAATTAGCTAAACCCAGTCTCTTTTAAGAATGTGGGGAAGAAAGTGCTGTGGTCAAGTGGTAGAGAGCTAGTCTTGAGCAAATAGGGTCAGGAACAGTGACTATATATGTGCACATGGCACACACACACACACACACACACACACACACACACACACACAAATGGGTGCATCCGTGGACCCCACTGGACATTGAAGAAAGGGAACTATCCAACTCGTGGGTGGAGACTGGAGGGAAAGACTAGGAGAGAGAGGGAGCAGAAGACACTGTACGGAAGATAATAGACTCATTACCTGACTGGTGTCATGGTAACCCCCCTGTCCATCCGGCTCTGATCCTCTGGGTAGGACTCAAGCTATCCACAGGTATCCACAGGAGCTGTGGACCTAATAACCATCCAGCCACCTCTTACCAAAGGCTCATGGGGGAGAGAGGGACTCAGTCCTCAGTGTGCTGATGTCTGGAAGATTAGCCACACTCACCTGACTTGCTCACTGGCTTGCTGACTTGGGTGGCATCCTGCCACCTGAGCCATTCCTCCAGCCGTGCTTTGGGGCTGGTTATTGTGGAGAGGGTGTCGAGTGAACTGGCTGGGTTTGAGTGGAAATCCTCTGGGTGTGTAGGCATGTTCACATTATGTCCCTAAGTATACCCGGCCCTGTGCGCTGTAGAGAGGGCGGGAACACCGGTTTCTACCCACACGTGGAATCCACCGGAGCACCATGGAAAGAAGCAGCCCGCTCAGTTCACTCTGAGGAAATAAGATTGGTAGACTTGAGTGAATATATGCATTCTAGAAATATAACACCAAAATTGCCCTTTTACAGCGGTTTTCAACTTAACTAAAACCTTCTTATAAAGTTCTACTACAAGTCAGAACGTGGCATCTCCTGCAGATAGGAGAGGTTTTAGAATAACACAGGGAACTCGGTGTGCTAAGAATGTCTTTCCTTTTATCTGTCATGCTAAAAATTGATACACACTTAAGCATTCTTTGCTTTCTCTTAAAGCTAAAAATTTTTTGTTAGAATTGTGTTTACTGGCCTTGACATTTCACAGAAAGGTAAAAAATAAAATGTATAATATGTTCAAATTGTAAAATATTCCAATTTTTGAGAATCTCTACAGCTCTGGAATGCTAAGGAGTTATAAATGTCATTGCAAAGCCTCGGTGGGGGTGAAATATAACATTTTATCAGGCAAAAAAAAGATGATTGGAATGGAGCGTTGAATTTAAGATTCACTTTCTCGTTTCGGCTGTCTAGTTATGAGAGACTCTAAAAGCAGTAGAAATAGCAGGTGGTTCCACTCTACATGAAAACCTATAAATTCAGCCTTATTTTGACTAGCTTCCCGGTTAGTCTTCCATTAAGTAGAAATTCAGAGCCAATGTCAAGGAAGTGAAATGAGCACAACAGTCTCACCAGGAGCTGGGCGATAAATGGAGAGCGGACCGGATTCATCGCACTGAATGTGGAGCCCACTCTATGCTAACTCTCGCCCATTCTAAAACCCCAGACCATGAGGACAAAAATTCAGATGAACCATCCTGCCATCTACTTCTTTCATTTAAACATTAAGTAATTCCATGAGCTGTTTCCAAGAAGAAGGAGATCATAAGATGCCCAATAAATTTAAATTCAAGAAAAAAAATTTTGTGTAATCCTGCCGTTGCTTACATTTGCTGACTTTCACGGACAAATATGTCTGTTTTCTTAGAAGCTTCTGTACATACCACGTAGTCTTAGACCAAGAACTGACCATGAAACTCACTACCAAAGCCCAAGCATTTCTTATTAATGAAGGCCTTGCTCTCTGCTCCAGGGCATATTTACATAATATGCCAGTAAAGTCTGCTCTGCATCCAAAATTATGATTAGTATCTTTAATCAGTAGTTACTGTCCTTATCAGAGAGTGTCCATTAATCAAAGTGGTATGAGCTAATTGGACATGCAACAGGACTTCAGCACTAATACAAATTAATGGCTAACATTTTATTGAGCCCCTGGATGTCAGACTGTGTGCTAAGAAGTTTCCCTGTAGTATCTGTTATTCACACAAAGATACTATACGGAAGTTACAGGAGGTTTGCTTGCTTGCCAGGGGCTGTAGCGGCTACTCTACTCTCCCCGTGACACCATCATTGAGTAGGTTTCAGAAGTACTTAATGAGTAAAGAGAACAAATATCACTGCCACTTCCATTTTACTCATTAGAGAACTGAGGCTCAGAGAAGGATCCGGGGCCTCGGGGTGCCCAGCTTAGTCTGATCGCAAAGTCCCTGCTTTGAGGTCACTATGTGGTCATTGGTTCCAAACTCTCTGAATTACAGAGTCTTACCTCATGCAGCCCTTGGGGTTCTCTGAGGAGCAGAATTCAAGGGAGTGTATTTCTGTGGCGTGACTTGTCCTTCACTTAGGTCAGTGGAATAGTAGCCAAGTGCCTCTAGTTCCTTCAGGAGGGAAGAGCCAGTTTATAATCATTTCACTTAACTGTTTTTCCCATCATGGAGGTAGTGTAAAGTGGGTATGAAGGAGGAAGAATGGGCTTTGCTGTACTCTGTGCCTGGCCATGCAGCCATTTCTCCAGGAATGCAGACTCCTGGGCCTTCCCATGCCTGCTAGGCCAAAGCCTGCGTTTGGAGGAGATGCACAGAATGCTCTCCTCCTGCGCTTCGGTCCTCTAAAACCACTGACACTTTAGGGTGACTGCAGATGATGAGAGTGGACCGCAGAGCTGCAGAAACCTAAAGAAGGAATTGTGTTTCCCCCTCAAAGAAATACAGCATGTTTGAAGAGACCGATTTGAACATTACACAGTACATACGTGCACTGCAATGTCATAGAGGACTCTATGCTTTATGTATCAATGAAAAGCAAAGCCCTGCGCCAGGCATAGGGGGCCACACCTATAACCTACTTGGGAGACAGAGATTGAGAGGATAGCGGTTCAAGGCCAACTTGAGTGAGAAGTTTGTGAGACACCCCCTCCCACCCCAGTCTCCATCAACGGCTTGGTGTGATGGAGTAGCCTATAGTCCCGGCTGAGCAGTAGGATTATCACAGTCTGAGATGATCCAGTCAAAAACACAAGACTTATGTCATAAAAGTACCAAAGAAGGAAGGAAGGCAGGAACAAACAAATGAATGAACAAACAAAAAAATAAAGGGAAAAAAACAAAGAAAATCGGGTGGCAGACAAGAGCATTTTTGTAAAGTTTCCCAAGTGAGTCTAAGCAGTAACAAGAATTGAGATTAAAACCTGAAAACCATATTCTAGCTTGAACCATCCCCAACTAGATTGAACCAGTCAGCTAACTGCTCAGTCTTCCTTTTAACTATTCAATTAAGTTGATCTACTGTATATTTTACCTGCTTCAAGGGAGTTGTGATAAACATTCAAACAACAAGCCCTGAGAACTTTAATGTCCAGTTGTAAATGATGTCTTTAGTAAGCATAGCTGTCTCCAAGCCCATCGTATGAATGCTAGCACTGGCCTCACCTTAAATGAGCTACAGCACGCAAAGTTGTTATTTTCTTTTTTTCAGAAATTTAGAAATTGCAAAAACACTCGAGGGTGTTGAAGCTCCTCTGACTTTACGAGGAATAAGAGAAGGGCTTCAGAACAAAACTCAGTTCTGGGCCACTTCTCTACATCAGTCCAAAGCCTGAGAAAGTAATCGATGCAGGCCATTGCCGGTGTGGGAAGGAGGCCTGCACGTTTGTTCGGTGCTGTTTAAATCACAGCAGAAACCAAGGCTGACTCCCTTCTGTTTCTTGATTGTAGCAAAGGGCCTTTGCGTCCCCAACTTTCTTCTGGGCATGAATAAAAATGGATGCCTTTCCCTCTCGCTATATTTTAGTATCTGAATAATGTAATTAGCCAATAGACCCTTACACCGCTTTGCACTCCTGTGTCTTTTGTAACTATATGTTCCTCAAATTCCATAATTAATAGAACTCTTGCCGGACACCAGGGGCTCACACCTCTAATCCTAGCTGCTCAGGAGGTTGGGGTCTGAGGATCAGATTCTGAGCAAGCTTCATGAGACTCTCAGCTCCAATTAAGCAGCAAAAAGTTAAAAGTGGAGATGTGGCTCACCTGCTAGACCACTAGCCTTGAGCAAAAATGCTAAGCCAGCAAGAGACCCCCAAGTTCAAGCTCCAGTACTGGCACAAAGAGGGAAAAAAAAAAAAACAGAGAGAAGAAATCAAAATATGGCTTGAAAGGTTGCTTATTTGATTTTTAAGAGCTAGAGAAATATTTTTGTTGCTTGTAAGTCAGTATTTATCTTAGAGGAAAGTCAAATAGGCTACCACAGGAACAAACGCATTCATGGTTTTGTCTTCTGTATCGTCAGGGTTTTTAGTGCAAATATTGACATCAAGGATTTTATTCAAAACTCATATATTCTAAGGGCTGCAATATATAGTTTGAAGAAAAAGAAAGGTTTGAAGTGGGGAGAGATGCTTGAAAATAACGATTTGACGGGGGAAAGTTAGGCACAGTTAATAGGTTAATTTCTGTTTATTGAATAAGAGAGGCCAATCCTGATTGATATAGTAATTTCATGTTTGCTATGGCAAATATTTAGCTCATTATCAGTTTTAATAGCCTTGTTGCAGAACAAGCCTTTTCTTGACATCTAGAAAATACTATTAAATTTCCCCCACATAGATACATTGTTATGACACGCAGTAACTGCTTGAATATAAAGGGGATTAATAATTTAAAAGGTGTTAACAAATTAGGGCCATCATTAAAAATAGACTTTGAACCATTTTGTAGCAAAATCAGATTGAGGTAATGCTCTGCTCTTATGATAAAGAATTACTGCATTAATTCGGCAAAGTGAACTTATTGCTCCTATTCGTCTCCAAAACCCTGGAGCATTAACAGACAGGAAGAGTGAAATGATCACTGCATTTTTTTTTCCAGACACACCAGCCCTAATATTTCCATCACGATTCGCAGCTCGGTCCGCCTTGTTGTGTTAGCAGAAGGGGAAATCTTCAGAAAGGACATCTCTTTCTTTAATTCTGCTTTTAGCCTGTCACACAAAATTAAGCCAGCTTTTCTTAGACAGTTTATAATAATAAAAACAGAATTATATTTAACTGGGGCAATGGTCAGTATTGACTACATAGCTTAATAATGCTTTGTATCCGATGTGTGTGTACACACACAAAGACTAGGGATTACACTCAGGGCCTGGACACTATACTTTAGCTTCTTTGCCCACAGCTGGCACTCTACCATTTGAGCAACACCTAGACTTCCGGCATTTTGCTGGTTAACTGAAGACAGTCTCGGAGCTTTGTCTACCTCACCTGGCTTTGGTCTGTGATCCTAAGATCTCAATATCCTGAGTAGCTAGGATTACAGGTGTGAGCCCTGTCTCCAGCTGTGTCTAGCATTTTACAGTTTAGCCCGTGAGTATGGGGATGATTATGTTTCACGTGGGTCACCCGACCCACAGGTGGAGTTAACTTAGCTATGAAATGCTAGATGTGCCCCATTACCCCCTCTGCAGGTAACACCAATCCTAAAACCTAGCACTTTGGAATGTAGAGAACGGAACGACAGAAGTGCTTACTTGTTCAAGAGATGCCGGTAACCCACTCTCCTACTTGGATCTGCCAATCGAACGCTCAGTTTCCTCTGCTTTCCCATCTTTCCTCTTGAGAACATGGCGTACCATCCCATCTTTTTGAAATGCTATGGTACTCGCTGACAACTAACTTCCCAGTGACAGCTCTGGCCATGAATTGAAAATGAAGGGGAAACTGGCATAAAACTGCAAATAGAATGCACGTGTTCATAAAATCGTGGACTCTTAAAACTATGTGGACCCAAAAGAAAAAAAAAAGTCACCTTATCCAGCTTGTCCAATTTAAAAGTGAAGGAACGGAGCCCGAGATAGGCTAAGCGGATGGCCTTGTCACGCGTAGCACGAATGACACTTGCGCAGCATCCGTTTTCCTTCCAATCTGAGAGACTCACGCTTCTCAGTACCGCCTGACGGTTTATTGATTTAGCTGAAAACTGGGCTTAGAATTAGCTGTGCTGGAAGCTGAGTCCCCCGATCATGCGTGCATCCTTGGAGAAATCACTTCACTTCCTGCCGGTGTGGGATGCCTCGTCTACTGAAGGTAGACAATAACCCCTACTTGGGCCTTGCTGCGTGGATTAACTGAGATTATACACGTGCAATCCCCGTGAGCTATAAATCTTTCTACAAACTTAAGTTGTTATGAAGAAGGAACGAATGTCTGCTTCCACCAAATTAAGGCATTTTGTTATCTGGGAGGGGAATTATGAGTTAGCAGAGACATTACTGAAGCCCTGAAGCCACAAGATGGAATGATCAGTTTTCATTTGGAGGAAAGGTGGAGAAAAATCTAAAGCGTTGGCAAGTAGGACCCAGCAGTCAGAGACCCAGGGCAGTGGTGAAAACAGAACAAAGATCAGAAGGAGATCCCCAGAGAATGAAAGCCGGGAGGGGTTAAAGTGATTTGAAAACAGTGGACCTGTGTCAGAGAAGATGAGAACTGGGCAAAAGCTAGGGACTGTAGATTTCTGGGGAGCAGATGTAGTCAACAGCAACAATCTTTACAAGAAGAAGACTAGATAAGATTCCTTTCTCACTTGGTGGGGGGGGGGGAGGCCCACATTATGAAGGAATTTGGGGCGCTTTCTAGAGGAGGACTAGAATGCAAAGTTCCTAAAGCAATGACTGAATGATAGACTAATGGTTTTATTTATAACATGATTGAGTGAACAATTCTAAAGGAGTTCTGGTTGATACTTAGCAATGACTTTTTCCTCAATTAGTGACAAACTGACTCACTCACTGGCTGCTTTTTCCCAGTTCACAGTCCTTGTAACCATCCCCCCTTAACCTAATTGGAAGTTATTTATAATGGATTAAACCTTATGATTTCATACTCTGTCCAAGATCACATAACATGTAATGCTGATGTGTATGTGTGTTTGTACACACATACATGCATACATACAGTCATTTTGCCCAGTTTTGAAAATTCCTACTATGAAATTCAGCAATCATGGGACTAAGGCTGTATTGCAAACGAACTTTAAAAATACTTAACTCCCTTTACTTGTTTAATTTTTATCAGACAGGAAACATTTGCAATAGACATATTATTAAGATATTTATGTAGACTATTTCTCCCTATCCCTTCCACACAGTGGATCCATCCTTACACACCTTTGGTGCTGGCAGTGTAGAAAAAAAACTTACACTTATATTCGAGACACTTACTGGTATAGAAATAGAGAAAGAGAAACAGCTGTAAAAGAGGACTGTGTCTTGCCAACCCAATGGCCACATTTGTGTACTGTGATCAAAGTATTTCCACGTGTGATAGAATTATTTGCTGTCCTACATCTTCTCCTCTACGTGTCGTGCAGTGATAAAAAGGATTTACGTTCACAAATGTTAGCTTTTCAACGCGAACATCTGTATGAAACTGTGGCCGTTCATCCATTTGAATTGAGTGTTTTCTTCCTCACACTTAGCACAGCTGCACGACAACCCTGGATCTGAGGTAACAGTCCTTTGACCCCAGATGGCTCTTCCACTTTCCCGAAGATGCAGCTCCCTGTCCTGCATTCGTGTTTACGCCAGTGGCCGTGTATTCTGGAGCCAAAGCTTTAAGAACATTTCAGTCAATGTTAGTACCATAGACTTCCTGTTTTTGAATTTTCCCTCCAACCATCATTATTTTCCCCAGACCACACAAAGTATCATCATCACTTCAAACGGTAAACCTGAGCAGATGTCAAGAAACAAATACCCATCCGCACAAAGTTGCCGCGTTCCCACGTGCATCGTGGCCAGGGCCACAGACTAAATCAACAGTGCTTATGTAGGAACAAGAATGTCCTGGTTATTATCGAAGGATCCTGCGGTAAAATGTGGAGATGCTTCCAGAAAGATTCTATTAACAAAATCCTTTCCTGTTTGCAAGCAGAACAAAGATTAGAGTTTTGTTTCCAGACTTGCCCATTCTTTGACAAAGAACACCCCGCTCCGTCCAATATCTTTTGCTTCCATAATCCCTCCGGTTTGGGTTTCCTTTGAAGGAATAACTGATTTAACTGTATAAGGAATTGCCGTCTCTGCAAACGTGTTGCCCGTTTCCTATGAATTTGCTTTAATACACACACTTTACCTACTAATCTAAAAACACAGTAACATTGCTTATGGCTAAACTCAGACTTCTCAGCCAATCTTGTTCATGAAAAGTAAAATCAATAAACAAGATTCTGAAGAATCCGACGATCTTCATGGCAAAGGGAAGGGGGGGAGAAAAAGAGCCTCTCTTTACGTTTGCTGTCACTTGCAGCAGACAGGGAGAGAAAAACACTCCTATGCATGTACCTCAGGACATAAGCATCCTGTTTGAACTGAATTTATTCAGCGTGCTCCTGAGCCTCAGCTCCGTGTCTCCAAGCATCGCTTGACTCAACCTTGTTAAGAGCCGATGTCTGGCAGTGATTCCTTTATTATATTTTGATCATCTGTAGATAAAACGTCAGGCACAAGTGATGGGATAGAAGCAGATGATACCTATGTGTGAACATGATACAAAACAAAGGAAAAATGTGTTATATAACCTAGACCGGGTGTATGTGTTCTCGTAGCGCCGTCCTGTCTTCGTGCTTGCTTTCTTTTTCTTATTGAAGTACTTGTAAACCAATTAACCAGGGAACTGGGTGTCCAATGCCTTCGGGGATGTTACTGGTTGGGAGGATGGGGGGGGGGGCTTGGAGTTGAGATGAGACACGAGAGGCCCCGCCCTCCTTCACAAAGAGGTTCAGGCGGCTGTGTCTCTCCCAGTAGCCCCTTGAGGGTAGCTTAGAGCAGCACTCGTAAGTTGGAAGAAGCTGTCAGCCCTCTGGGCTACAGGAATATGCTGTTCTTAATAAGAATCTTGCACAAGGCAGTGTCTGTGAATTGGAGTCTATTTCTCTCTCCTCTATCACTCTCGAAATGAAACAGATCACAAAGTGATTTCAGTCCTCCGTGTGAACCTCGTTCCCCATGTTGGAAATGGCCAGGAATTTCAAGTTCCACAAAGTGGCTTAGGTCTGAGGCATTGGGGTGGCTTTGTTGCCCCTAGCAGAAGAGTCTCAGCGAGAGAACTAACGAAGGCCTGTGGCTATCAGTGCGGGCCTCTACTGGGCTTTAGCAATAGTCAATCCCGTTACGGTCCCATCTTGTCTCTACAACAGACTGTAGATGGAGTCAGCCTATAAATGTGAAGACCTGTGAGTGTGTGTGTGTGTGTGTGTGCGTGTGCGTGCTGTTACTGGAGCTCAAATTCAGGGCCTCACACCCATGCTTAGCTTTTTTTGCTCAAAGCTGGCACTGTAGCACTTGAGCAAAGGCCTTCATTTCCAAGACCCTGTGTCTAAAAAGAGAGTAGGGTGCACCCTGAAATACAGAGGCTTTCTGATGAAGTCTGTTAGTGCTGCAAGTGTGGCTGTCATTGTGTGTGACTTCCACCTTCGGCTCACTTCTAGACGATAGCCAAGAAAAAGAAATGGATGCTATGTTTATTAGGCTTTGTGGAAATGACTAAGCTTCATGGATTCTATTTTTCCAGCAGTCACGGCCTCATAAAAGTAGCCAAATAACCCCTAACATAAAAGATAAAAGGAGAGATCAGCAAAAATGAAAAGTGAGTAGCAAAGACCAGAAAACTGCTCAGATGTGATCTGAGCCAAAAAACAATACAAAGGTCATTGATTTGGCAGAGATTATTTTTTTTAATTTGCTAACAAGTCATATTTTTAAAAGACTTATAAGAAGATTGTCCATTACCAAGGCATCACTTTAACTGAAATTTTTCAAATGTTTCCCAAATTGCTAATGGCAATCAGTTTCACTCAAATGAATAGCTCAGATAAAACACAACTAGTTAGCTAATATAAGTTAGCAGGTTGTTTTGAGCCCACAGACATTCCCAGGTCACTTAAATTATATATATATGTATATATATACATATATATACTATATATATGGTGTATATATAATTATATATACACCATTCTAAAGAAAGACTAAAAAGGAATGGCAGTGACAACCCTATGAAAAATCATAACTGTTTATGGAAAAGGTCACAGTTTTGTATACACCAGTCTAAGGAATTGAACTCAGAGCCTAGGCGCTGTCCCTAAACATTTTTGCTCAAGGCGGGTGCTCCAGCACTTGAGTGACAGCTCCACTTCTGGCTTTTTTGGTGGTTAAAAATAAGAGCCTCAGGGACTCTCCTGCCCAGGCTGGCTTTCACACACACACACACACACACACACACACACACACACACTCCCCAGATCTCAGCCTCCCCAGTAGCTAGGATTACAGGCGTGAGCTGCCAGTGCCCAGGTTGCAGATTCCGCATTTTAACCCAGGGAACTCCAAGGCAACTTTGACCCTCTGCTCAAAAAGTATCCCAGACCAATTTTCAGCTCTTATTTCAACATTGATTACCTTTGCAGTATACAAAGCCTGCATTGGGAGCGCACTTGAAGATATTTGTTCTAGAAATATTCCTAATTACTGAAGAATTAGAAGACAGATTCTCTTCTATGCATAAAACCTGTAACAAGAGAATCTTCCCCCTAATCTTTCTGCCCTGGTGTTCTTTAATTAACCTGCTGTAACGTATGTAACTGAGGGTTGTTTTCAACTGTTAAACGAGATCAAAAGGCCCTGAGTAGCTGCCTACTGGTTTTGTATTTGCAATTGGCTGTGTGGAAGATTGTTGATTTGTATTGAAAATCACTTTCCCTGTGGAAGTGACTTGTTCTTTTTAATCCTGTCGTTAGCCCTTGACTCCCAACACTGTCTCCCTAAGCAGACGCTTAACACGGCACAGACACGTAGATTCCAGATGCCTAAGTTGGTTCTTTTTGCTAATGCCCTTCATCATCTCACGTGAGCTCTGTGGTGGGTAATATGGCCTAGTGGCAAGAGTGCTTGCCTCCAACACATGAAGCTCTCGGTTCAAATCCCCAGCACCACATATATGGAAAACGGCCAGAAGGGGCGCTGTGGCTCAGGTGGCAGAGTGCTAGCCTTGAGCAAAAAGAAGCCAGGGACGGTGCTCAGGCCTTGAGTCCAAGGCCCAGGACTGACCAAAAAAAAAAAAAAAAAAAAAAAGCCCACTCAGTAAGGTTCCTAATGCATAAGCATAGAAAAACAAAATCACCATTTGAACCTGACTGAAAGGCTTTGCTCAAGAAAAATCACACAGGGTCTGACTGTTTAAAACATAAAAAATTGAAAGTCAGCAAATAATAGGGCTGGGCTGAAGAAACACATTCTTCTTCTTCTTTTTTTTTTTTTTAAGATCAAAAGGCCTTTTGAATTGCAGCTTCCTGAGATAAACTCATTCCTGAAACGGAGGAGACTTGGTTTGAGGCCATTCTTTGAAGTACGTTTGGGGCCTGGGATACTGAAGCTAGAATTCGTTATCTCACTCACCAGAAGGGGGCAGAATTCACACTAAAGTACAATATCAGAGGAGTGAGGAAATGACTGGGAGGGTGAAGATCCCCAGAATATGCTCTCACTACAGTAGAAATTATCTGCCGGGGACATATTCTTCTGAAGTTATCTGGGGAATGACTTCTCAACCAGTATTTCACTCCATTTGCAGCTGGAGCACAATTGTAGGTATCTAGAATTTCATAGCCCAATAGGCTTCATGATTGCCTTTCAAGTTCAAATATCTAACATCACAATGTGGAGACAGTTGGAAAATCTGCCCCAAGTCCATTTGGAATCTGGCATGTTTAACATCTCTAATTCTGGCTCCAACAGTTTGCCCTTTTTCTTTTGGAATATTAACGAGTCCTGGATGGTTCAGAGAAGCAAATGCTGACTTGTTGCTCACTTCGTGTAACCATGCCCTTTGATTTTTTTTTCTCCCTTTTCCTTTAAGTTTGTAATAATTCTGTGACTGCTGCTGCTCACCAATATTTTATTTATAAAATCTGTCCTCCCCTAGGGCTGGTACAGAGGATCTACAAGCTCAAGGCTAGTCTGTAAACTCCACTCACTCTAGGAGACTGAGATTCCTCCAACATCAATCACTGGGCTGGGAGTTGAGACAGAGTAAACTAGCTGTGCTTCACAGGTTCAATGCAGAAAGCAGGGCTGGGAATATGGCCTAGTGGCAAGAGTGCTTGCCTCATATACATGAAGCCCTTGGTTCGATTTCCCAGCACCACATATATAGAAAACGGCCAGAAGTGGCACTGTGGCTCAAGTGGTAGAGTGCTAGCCTTGAGCAAAAAGAAGGCAGGGACAGTGCTCAGGCACTGAGTTCAAGCCCCAGGACTGGCCAAAAAAAAAAGAAATTAATGCAGAAAGCAAAGTGTCTCTTTGCAAATTAGTTTTCCTGTTGTGGCCTTCTTCATACAAGGAGAGGCATCAGTTATGAGGTGACAGTGTCCCTTCTTTGATTACTACTGTTAAACCACAGCCCTAAAGGCCTAAGAAAACAAAATGCTTTTTTCAGGCCTATATCCATCTCTCAATTAGCATATGAACACTGAATCATGAGATACAATTGATAGTTTAATGTTTTATAATTACAGTAGGATTCAAGATATCCAATAGTCTTCAAGTACTCTGTGCTATTGACCCACTTGTCTAGGCCGTTATTTAAATTATTGAAGCCTAATAGCACATGGGAGCCTGAGAGTCGCTGTAGAGCAAGCAGAAGTGCCGCCATATGCATTGAGGACTTGACTCTTCTGAAGACAAAGATTGTGTCTACCTGTGGAGCGGAGCACTCAACTTGGCAATGATCAATAAGTAAACAATACAGTAACCTCTAGTCTGGCCTTTGGCTAAAGTGACCCAATCACTGCACTGCACTGCACTTGCCGGGACTAGACCATACATGGGGAAGGGGGCTGGAAAAATGTATGATCGATGCTTCAGGAACTTCTAGCTCCTATTGTTCAGCTACTCAGTAGCTCTTATCCATGCCTTCCTCCCCCCCCACCCCCTTCTCTTCCTTTCCTCTTCTGTTTGTATTTTCTCACTCTATCTCTGTTCCTCCTTGCTTCCCTCTGCCTTTCTCTGTGTCTCCCTATCTCTTTGTGTCTCTCTGTTTCTCTCACTGTCTTCATCTCTCTCTCTCTCTCTCTCTCTCTCTCATACACATTCACAAAGCTTTGTGTGGGAGACATGTAATCAAAGCCTTGGGTAAATGGCTCAACCAAGGCTGGAGAAGTGCTCGCTCGGCTGACCCATAACATACTACTGGCCCCAGATAGGACGCGCCCAGGCGTGGCCGCTGGGGGAATTCAGCGACTGTCCTGCACCTCCTTAAAAGCAACCAGAGATAAAACCCTTGCCCATTTTCAAGCACTCTGTGAATTTTGGCTTCTCAAAAGCAAAACTAGGAGCAAAAAATAGCCAGCGGAGAGAAATCGAAAGCCATGTTTATTAATCCTGCACTAGACACGTTCACCCCAGCCCAGGGAACGTGAAGGGATGATGGACTAAAGGCATGTGGGATGGACAAAACATTTCTTTGGGCACAGTAAAACTGAAGGGCACCATAGACTCTATGCTTTGCTGACTTTAAGAGATAAAAGGGGAAAAAATAACCAAGAAAAGGCGGCCTGGCTACGCAGGACTTCACTCGTGAACTCTCAGAAGCATCCACCTCTAATTCAACCTGACACTGCTAATTTTGGCATTAGAGTTTGAAATGAAAATCAATATCTGTTTTGAGCTTGAAAACAGAGTGACTGTATCTTGGGTAGAGCCTGGCCAGGCACTTATTGTCAGCAATCGGTAAGAGAAGTAGCAGAAAATTTTCCAGTTTAGAGCACATAAAAGCAATCATTGGAGTGAAATCTCACCATCACTATGAAATTAATTATATACTGCATCCTCCCACCTTACTAAATCCAATTATAAACTGTTTTTCAAATGTTTCAGATGTAGCTGGGCACCCACCCAGTGTCTCATGTCTGTAATCCTAGCTACTCAGGAGGCTGAGGTCTGAGGATCGCAGTTCAATGCCGGCCCAGGCAGGAAAGTCCATGAGACTCTTATCTCCAATTAACCCTAAAATATAATAATCATTTAAAAAATAAAAAAACAGAAGTGGAGCTGTAGCTCAAGGGGTAGAGTGTTCGCCATGAGCACAAAAGCTCAGGAACAGCACCCAGCCTCTGAGCTCAAGAGACATTTCCTCCTCCTTCAAGCCAGGACTAAAAGTACTAATGTTGGTAGGGCTCAGTGCCTACTAAGCACTGGGTTATCTTGTAATAAGGTAGAAGTTAAATATCACCTGTGCTGAGAAATCCTACCTGTGACATCTCCTTTCCTTTCTGATTCCAGTTCTGTTTGCTTGGTATTTCCAGTAAAATATTCTTGAAAAAGGAAATGATAACATTTTGCTCTGGAAGAAGAGGAGAGAGCAAGGGAAGGAGAATGGGAAGAGTGAGAGAAAGGAGAGAAAAGGAGAGAAAAGAATGCAGAGAAGGAGGAAAGAAGGACATTAGTTCACATCAACTTGTGCAAACAAAATTTCTCAAGGATGGGCAGTGTTTGATTTGCCCGTATTTGTTAGATATATTTAGTCTACAGACTGATCGTTTCAGCATCTCAGCTCTCAAGGGGCAGAGTTGTCTACCCTCACATAAAAGGGAAAAAAAATGAGAAATCTTCTCCTCTGGGGCTTCTTAGCCCCAGAAAGGAATAGTAGACTGACTAGCATTAATTCCTTGGCTTTAAACCTGAAATCATTAGGATGGTTTAATCTCTCTCTCTCTCTCTCTCTCTCTCTCTCTCTTTGGCCAGTCCTGGGCCTTGGACTCAGGGCCTGAGCACTGTCCCTGGCTTCTTTTTGCTCAAGGCTAGCACTCTACCACTTGAGCCACAGTGCCACTTCTGGCCGTTTTCTATATATGTGGTGCTGAGGATTCAAACCCAGGGCTTCATGTGTGCGAGGCAAGCACTCTTACCGCTAGACCATATCCCCAGCCCTAATATCACAATTTTTATGCTGTCTTTTAAGTCTAGTGAATCTCAGGGGGGGGGAAATGAAGTCTCTGTGTCTATTACATTTAGTTATTCAGTTATCTAATCTTTTGTCAAATACTTACGCTTGAACTAAGTGCCAGGACAATGGTCAGTTGGTCAAACAAACACAACATAAAGATCCTTCTCAACCCATTCTGTCTGCTAGTTTTGCATTGCTAATAAGCTGATTTGTTTCATTTCTCAGCATGCTTTTTGTTACTTGTGAGCTACAATAAAATAGATCTTGATAATGCTCTTATCTACAATGCACAAAGATATGTTTCTCCCAACCCAATGAAATCTACATCATTCTGCCTATTTTGTCATGAAGAGTGGGTTCCGTTGTAGTAATAAAATCACTACAAATGCAACAGGTCCACCCAGCAGAGTTCTCTCCACATTTTTAATAGGCTATAGAGATTCCAGATCAGCCTGCAGAGTCTCTGCTCCTTGTAAGCCACCACAGACCCTATAACCTTCCATCTTGTGGCTCTCCCATCCCCCCCAGACCTATAATTAAGTGTATCCAACCAGCTAAAGCAGGGGCAGGCCACCATTTTTGTGGGGAAAGGGTCTGGGGATGAGCAATCTCACCCACACCTGACTGCAAAGGATGCCTGGGAGATGCAGTCTACAACTCCTCCCAACTAGGAACAAAGCAAATCTGATGGCTAACTAGCAATCAACACCACAAGCATTTACCGCCACCACCATCTGTACAGGAGAGAATGGGTACAGTGGGACACCGGATTTATTGATTATTAACTTGTAAGAGAAATTATAGCCTTTTTGATAAGACTATACAAAAAAATTCAGTCAACGTTCACTGAGTACTTATTTTCTATAATCCTTTGCTAGAATTTTGAGTTGGGGATGGAGAAGCCTATGGAAGGCAGAAATTAGAAATTAGGATCAAGAAATCAAGATCTTAAGATCAAGAAATTTTAATATAATTTTATTTGATATAATTTAACATAATGTTGCTGTTATGATTAAGGTATTGTACAGAGGAGTTACCGTTTAACAACTCAAGTGATATACACATTTCTCTTTTGGACAATGTCACCCTTGAATTTTTATAGTGATAATTTCAAAGGAAATTATGCAAACGCCAAGGATATAAGATAGACGTAACCATTTTCTAAAGAAGAGTGTTACAGGCGTTTCCAAGAGCAGAACCGTCGCCTTCAGCAGGCGGATGGGTAGACAGGAGGTGCTACGGTGTCTCTGGGGTTAACACTACTTAGAAGTGGTGGAGACTTTATTTAGGAGATGTGGCCTGATCGCAGGTCTTCAGTCTTGGAGTTATTCGGCAGACTTCGGAAGTAAGACGTTAGCAAACTGAACATTTTCTTAAAACCCCGTAACCTATAGAAACAGATGATAGGCATAAAACAGACCAATAAGTATCAGAAGACCTACAAAGCTCAGAGGTTTTAATTCAGGGTATTGACCTTGAAAACATAGTACTCCAAAGCACGGTGCACCCATATACCAAAGCATACCACATTCACACAGCCAAACAATAAACGGAAATGCCTATTGTGTGTCCCTACCATCAGCCATCGGAGGCTGGACAGCCATTTCTTGAAGCTCAATGGGTACGCTGAGATTATTCTCAACTTAGAAAACTCCATGTTAGGTTAAAACTCTTCATGTCTAAAATTACCCTTCATGACGTTTAGTATCTGAAATTCCTACCAGCGTCTATTCTTAATCTTTCATTGTTGTTGTTGTTTTCAGTAAAAGTAGAGCTGCTTTTCCTTCAAGAATCTATTGGTTATTGAATCCGTTAACACACTATTTTTGTTGAATCCCCAAACATACCCATCTTTTTTCCAGTTTTTCTCAAAACTGCCCATTTAACCTTGGTATCCATCCAATTCAATAGACTTTTAATCTTGTTGGAAATTTCTATCATTTCTTTCCGTTTTAAAAAATGTTATATATTTATCTTTTTAAATAAATTCTGTTTTTAATTTTTTTGTCGGTCTTGGGGCTTGAACTCGAAGCCTGGGCACTATCCCTGAGCTGTAATTTTCTCAAGGCCAGTACTCTACCACTTTGAGCCACTTCCAGTTTTTTGGTGTTTAATTGGAGTCTCACAGATTTCCAGGCTGGCTTTGAACCACAACCCTCAGATCTCAACCTCCTGAGTAGCTCGAATTACAGGCCTGAGCCACCAGCATCTAGTCCTAAATGAATTTCAAAAGAAAAATTTATAACTGAAATTGTGCTTGAAGTTCTTAATTAGAAATAAATTCAGCAATTTAAAAAAATCAGATTGAACAAAAGGGAAATCAAAGAAATAACTTACAAGTTATTCTTAAAAATTGGCCTAGTCATTTCACCTAAAGAAATACTGAGATCTAAAAATCATGCATGAGACCCTAAAGTTTAAACCAGAGCACCATATACACAGACACAGAGGGGGGGGGAGGGAGGGAGGGAGACACACACAGAGAAACATTTATAACTGTCCTATAGACAGGAGTGTAACATTGTCTTAATTATCTAGCTTTTCCATTTGTTGATAGGAACAGTTGCTTTATTGTATTCTTTTTTAAAAGATGAAGAAAGAACTGGGTACCAGTGGCTCACACCTATAATCCTAACTACTCAGGAGGTTGAAACCTGAGGATCATAGTTCAAAGCCAGCTCAGGCAGAAAAGTCCCTGAGATTCTTATCTCCAATAAACTACCAAAAAGCCAAAGCTGCACTCTAACTCAAGGGGTAGAGCACTAGCCTTTAGCAAAAGAAGCTCAAGAACTGTGCGTAGACCTTGAGTTTGAGCCCCACTCCTGGCACAAAAAAGGATGAAGAAACATTTCAAATCATTGATGCAGTTTTAGCTAATTTAAGCTGAAGAATCTCATGAATATTAATATCTGGGCTTTTTTAAAGTACTATGTATAGTTAGAGATCGCTTTGGTCTCTCAGACAAAGGTAGATGTCTAGGTTGCATTGGGACATGTTGTGTTCTCATGCTAAACAAGCTAATACCATTCATCATTTATCTGAAAATCATTAATGTGAAAGTATTGTTTCTTCAAGCCCTTATTTGTAGTGTTAAAAAAAAAAAAACCCAACCGGGGCTGGGGATATGGCCTAGTGGCAAGAGTGCCTGCCTCGGATACACGAGGCCTTAGGTTCGATTCCCCAGCACCACATATACAGAAAACGGCCAGAAGCGGCGCTGTGGCTCAAGTGGCAGAGTGCTAGCCTTGAGCGGGAAGAAGCCAGGGACAGTGCTCAGGCCCTGAGTCCAAGGCCCAGGACTGGCAAAAAAACAAACAAACAAACAAAAAAAAAACCCAACCAGGAACACATTTTTGGTGGGCATTTGTCACTCGTAAGGTGAAAGAAGATTTTAAACTATAATCATCCATTTTCACGTCTAGATAACACACCTACATAAAATATTATAAATAGGCTGTTTAAATGATAGGCCTAATAATACTTGAAAATATTCTTCTTAAATTCCACTAACTAGTAACCTACTGCATATTCAAGGAAAACAAGTTTGAAATTAGGTCTGTGACTTCCGTTCTTTTTTTACAAGCTCATAAATTATTTTGTAATATACATCACATGTACAGAGTATATAAAATAAAATATTTAGCATCAAACTACGATGCTAACTTCCACAGCATGCCAAGCCTCTACTAAATTCGAATGCTCACCACTAGCTTTATATTCACTATCTGCCTAAAACCATCAGGAAAAATCGCATGGCATCCGTTATTATAGCAATAAAGACCTTCAGCCCTTAACGTATAACCTTGCCCTTACTGCCATTTTCTTGTTAAGTAAAACCCTAACTGTGAGTCTCTAGTACTCAGACTATATGCTTGAAGGTCCACCAGTTCTATTAAAGAATCTGAGTCACACCATATAAAACCTAGCAGACTATGGGAAATAGTCTGAGATTATTATGTAAATGCATTTACATGTGAATGGTTAAAATATTCATTTATAACCCTGTGCCAGGTAGTACAATATGTGATTCTAAGAAGATCTACATTCGAAACCCCATGTCTTCTCTGAAGACCATGCATTCTTCCAGAGTTTGGCACTCTGCTGTCACACCCACAGAATGTGCCCCTGTAACTATCTACTTCAAACCCTGCTCTAAGCCACAGCCTAGCTAGCACCTGCTCACAAATGTATGTGTTTCTCCTCCTGGCTCGACAAATGAGTAGGAATTACCATTTGTGATTGACGCGCACTATTCAACATAAACTTATCAGCGGCTGCAAAGCAATCTACACGTTGTGTCATTCTGAGAGTGGAGGAGGGTGAATTTCTTTCCTCATTATTGTAAAGGTGAGACTGCTTATCGAATATTTTTAGAAGAGAACACAGGTCAGAAGGGACTGAGTCAAAGCAGCACTTGAGGAATCTTGATGTGCATTTTTTTTCCTCATTGTCCTCACCTTCTCTGACGAGAAGGCCTGATAATCCTTCCCGTGATATCTTGGCTTTTAAGAGTGTTGTTTTATCTATATTTTATGACTAACCTTACACTTGTTACGTGTAATTTTTGCTTTATGTAACATAAAAAAAATCTATGATATGATGCCCTATGAATTAACAAGAATGGCTGGACACGAGACAAGAAATCTTTTTTAAAAACCAATGTTCACATTAAATACCTTGGATAGGTAGGCCTTCTGGGGATTTTTCTCTAATGCAATGAAAATGCACCATTTCTGTTTTCAGAAATAGTTTCTTTCAGCTTCATACTGAGATTGTCTAAAGTCATATTACATAAGTCGGGGCTTAGGCTGGACATTAGTATTTTACATCTGAAAGTCTCCCTAAATCCTTTTTTGATCAATCTGATATTGAATAGATCTATATTGAATTCTTCTACACTTGTTTATGGTATTCATTTTGATAGATCTAGGATTAAAAGCCAAATTAACAAGTGTAATCAATTTTCTTAGTGATAGAGAAAAGTCCTCTAGTCCCCTTAGATACATGCATCCGGGATGAAAACCTTAAGTGAAGATGTTGTAATAAATGGATCGATTTATTCAATCACTGAGCATAAAAACATTAGTCCTGGGAAAGCATTTTCCTCTAAGCGCTTTCGCTACCGAGTTTCACTTGTGTGGCACCGAGTGATTTGCATTTTTAGAGAAATTTCATGTTTGCAGTGAGCTCCAATGAAAACATGAATAAATTTCTTTCTCCCTCCCCTCCCTTTTTTGACTTTATGGAGCTGAATCTAATAGGGGTTGACCAAAAGGTAAAGTGAAATAAAGGCCGCAACTTGCATGAGGAGAACCTAGCCCGGGTGTTGTGGCCGGCGGGTCAGATGAGTGGTTTGCAGGAATTCCCCTGGGGTATCTGGCTTATTTTTCTTTTAAGTGCTACATTACGAGGAGTCTCTAAAAGACAAGAAATTAAACTAGCAATGGCTAGGAACAAAATGGGAGCTGGAAGCTGGTGGCTCACATCTGTAATGCTAGCTACTCGGGAGGCTGAGATGTGAGGATCGTGGTTCAAAGCCAGCCCAAGGCAGAAAAGTCTGTGAGACTCTTTGCTCCACTTAACCACAAGAAAAGCCAGAAGTCCAAGCGTAGCTCAGGTGGTAGAGCGCCAGCCTTGAGCAAAAGAGTCAAATGATACCTCCAAGTCCTGGAATGTGGCTCTGATCAAATCTTATGTTGTTATGAATAAGAACACTGCATTTGTCAATACCTTTATTTTTCAAAGATAAGCTTTCTTTACTTATTTGTGGAAAATTCATAATAAGTTAAATGTTAAACATATCCTATTGACAGTAGGATTCAAGGTTTATAAAATATGTTTTCTTTTTCATTAAATTAATTTACTTTATTGTTATTATAAAGGTGTTGTACAGAGGGATTACAATTACATGAGTCGGGTAATGAGTAAGGGAACAGAAGACATTATATGAAAGGAAATGTCCTCATTAAATATTTCACTTATAAAAATTATTTAACTGGGCTGGGAATATGGCCTAGTGGCAAGAGTGCTTGCCTCCAACACAAAAAAAACTCTCGGTTCGATTCCCCAGCACCACACATATGGAAAACGGCCAGAAGGGGCGCTGTGGCTCAGGTGGCAGAGTGCAAGCCTTGAGCGGAAGAAGCCAGGGACAGTGCTCAGGCCCTGAGTCCAAGGCCCAGGACTGGCCAAGAAAAAAAAAATTATTTAACTATGATTAGAAAATGTGAAGCTATACAACTATTGTCTAAAGGATAAACGGTTAAATTGTACTTATTCATGAAAAGTAATTTTCGGGTTACCAAAAATGTGGATGGAAGCTGTTCAGTTTATTCTCATTTCCAAATAAAACCTCTGTTCACTTCAGCATTGTGGCCTTATAAAACAGATTATAATTAGGGCAGTGTAGGTGAATGTTCACATTAATATTGATATACTGGCTGAGTTCCACTGTGTTAAGTTCATATGACTTCAACCATGGCTAGGAAGAGGAAGACTTCTGCTACTTTCTGAGACTTCTATCCAGAGAAAGAAGAACCCATTTCACTAAAACTGAATCTGTGAATTTAACACAAAAACAAAATAATGCCACCTTGCTAAGTTCATCCACAAGATAGGAGAATTCTTACACATAGTTTTTGTTCTTAATCAGTTTTTATAAAACATATGCTGAGTTTATTTCTAGCAAAACCTTCTGAGACCTTTTGACAAGGTCAACAGAAAGCGCCGTCTTTCACCATTAGGTGATCAACTTTTTGACAATGGCAGCACTAGTGCGGCTAATGGAGTAATAGCCCGCAGGGTCCAGCTTAATATGATATACGAATGTAATCGGCCTCTGTGATGACTATTCAAAAGTAATCCCTTTAGCTTCGAACTACAAGATATATTTCAGCCACGCAAAACCCACATGAAGAAATTCTCTGCAGACCACAGATACAATACAGCCTTCATATTCTGCTCTCTGGGTTTGCTGCTTATAGCGAGTTTTAAATTTAAGGTAATGACTATTGTATATTCATGTGGTCACACAACAATACGTCTCATTTGTTATGGGAAGGTTGACTCCATTACAAGGGGTCTAGCCTATAAACGCAGGCACCATCTTTATGGGTGAGTTATTGTTTACCCCTTGATACAATAAGACCACAACAAAAACTGTTTGGCCTGACAAAATTGTAAAACTGCATTCACCTTTCTAGTCACCAAAAATGCCAGGAATGATCTTCTCCGTGTTAGTTCACACTTTTCCACAGCATAGTATTAAGTATTGTTTGTTTGTTGTACAGTGTTACCTGAAAATTACATGTCATGGTTTTCAAATAAAGGGATGTGATGGAAGGTACATCGCATTTCAACATTGGCTGGTTTATTCTATTGCAGTATTGGCCAAATGAAGGCTAAATGCAACATTTGTTTCCCACTTGCGTTTGAGACTGTCTTTACCATCACTGACAGAGACTTGTCCAGTTGTATGGAAGTAGGAGACAGTACAAGCAAATCTCACACTGCCATTCCCAGTGGTTTTATTGGCTTCCTGCTAGAGTGGTCTTGGTCCCAGTCTTCCAGCCTTCTCAAATCCTTCAGATTAAACACCTCAGATCACACCCTAAGTCAGACCCATAATACAAGCATAGATTAGGAATGAAAACAAGTGCTTGTGCAATTAATGGAAGCAAAAGCCAACAACAATTCTTGCTGCAAATGAATGCAAGTATCAGAACCCCTGTGAGACTTGTTGAAATGCTCCCCTTTGGAAAGTAGTCATAGCCAAGATGAGCGAGCACAGATAGTGACCAGGTCCAGGTATGACCAGGTGACACAGTGACTGAGGGAGAATGAGGGACATGTTCTAAGAACAACCCAGTGAACTCAGACCCAAGGTCAAATAATTTGCATACGCACTGAAGTTATTGTAGTAAGAAAGTCATAGTAAAACAGCAAAAGCCAATGCTAGAATTGACAGCGATTCCACTTATACATGGATCACCCAAATAAGCATGAATGTCTAATTTGATGCTCTGAGCTTTAGCAAGGGAAAGAGGAGAGCAAACATCCTGAAAGAATGATAGATTGAGGAGGAGATGAGAAGGATATCGATTCTTCTCCACATACAGTAGTCAGAAGACTGAAAAGGCAAAAGCAAAAATCAGTTCTGATATAGTAAAATGCTTAGAGGTAAGTCAGTTTTCTCTTAGAGCAAGAAAGTTAAAAACATTTCAGAAAGCTAAGTGAAGATATGGCTACATTACTAATAATGGACCACATATTCAATTTCCAGTATCCCCAACATATTATTTTCCAAATAGAATATAGGAAATAGGAGTGAAAGGCTGAAACCTAGAGCTTGTCAGAAGCTATAATGGAGTATTTTGTGAGATTAATTCCATGGATTTAAGTCAGAGGCAAAAGATCAGATAGGAAAATTAACCATCAAATTGGTACAGTCTCACATAGTTTATTTTATTGTTTCAACCATTTATATATCTAAATTAATATTTCTCCTGACTATTGTTTCATCTTATTCCCTAAGAATGGACTGTCCAGTTGCTATTTAATTAGATCACAAGGATTCTTCAAGTTTGAAATTAAAAAAAAAAAAAGAGCCAGGCGCTGGTGGCTCACAGCTGTAATCCTAGCTACTCAGGAGGTTGAGATCTGAGGATCACAGTTCAGAACCAACTGGGGCAGGAAAATCCGTGAGACTACCAGTTAACCACCAGAAAACCAGAAGTGGTGTCATAGTTCAAAGTGCTAGCCTTGAGCAAAAGAGCTCAGGAACAGTGCTCAGGCCCTGAGTTCAAGTCCCATAACTAACAAAAAATAAAGAGAGGGAGGAGAGAGGGGGGAGGGAGGGAGGGAGGAAGGAAGGAAGGAAGGAAGGAAGGAAGGAAGGAAGGAAGGAAGGAAGGAAGGAAGGAAGGAAAGAAGGAAGGAAACTCAGACAGGATTTGACTAGACATCAGTTATGATGACTTAGTAGTTCCCAGCTGACAGAGGGCTGATTTTAAGGGTGAAATACAGGCTTGCTCCCAGACCAAGAACCTTAGTGGGGTCAGCTCAAAGGCTTGGCCTAACTGGGACACTGTACTGGAGCCTTTATCCATGATCATCCCACTATGGGAGTCCCAAGGTTGGTCAAACTTCTTATTTGGTGGCTTGCTTCCTTCCACACGAGCATCCTAAAACAGCCGGGTGGAGACCGCACAGCCTCTTCTGGCCTTGACGCGGATATGTACCTGGTCACCTCCTCGGTATTTTGTTGTTTAAAGATACCTTAAGCCTAGCCCGATTTCCAACAGACGGGAGATCTGTTCCTCTTCTTGATGAAGGATTGGCAAGGTGGTACTCGAGAAGGACAGGAGGAGTAGGGGCACAATCAGGACGGTTTCTGCTTCCTATGATCGGGTGACACATATATCCTGTCACGTAGGAGAGAAAAACATATCCCTGAAATGGCATTCTCGGGTTCAAGCTCAAATTAGCTGCATTTAAGAGAAATCATTAAACTTGTCTATCTTTTCTTTTTCTTTAGAAGAGTCTAGAAGATCCACAATAACAAGTATGGCCCAAGACTCAGCAGGACATGTGGAAGGAGTAGAAAGGTATACTATATGTTAAAAAACAGAACAAAACAACTTTTTCTAGGTGCCAGGGTTGGGGGCAGAGGCGGGTGGGAACTCAGGCCTGTAATCTTGGCTGCTCAGGATACTGAGATCAGTGGATTGTGTTTCAAAGCCAGTCCAGGCAGGAAAGTCTGTGAGACTCCTTCCTCCAGTTAACCACCAGAAAACCAAAAGTGGTGCTGTGACTCAAAGTGGTAGAGCACTAGCCTTGAGCAAAAGAACTCAGGGATAGTGTTCAGGCCCTGAGTTCAAGCCCCATGACCTACCAAGACAAAACAAAACAAGCAAGAAACGAAACAGCTTTCTATAGAGTACAAGACACTAAGTGTCATCTTATTCTGAAACTGTAAGAATAGTTTCATTAGTTAACACTGTAATTCTAGCATTAAGAAATCACAAATTTACACTTAAATATTATATAATTTAAGTCTTTTAGTCTTGAAATTATGTCTAAAAGGTATAGAAAGCAAAAATCTCTTTGATAGCAAGTGTTTTCTTTAACTTTCTAGTCTAATATAAAAGTTAATTTTATAATTTATTTGATTTCAGCTTCCCAGACAATCAAAACAACGAGATGGAGACATAAAGCAGCTTTGATGTCACATCAAAGCAAGAAAAAAGTTATCGTGTTACCTTAGATTTCATTCCTATGCTAGGAGGATGTTAGATATTATTTATTAAATAAGTTATTTAAAGTGACTATGACCGCTTTTATTAGATTTTTATTTTTCTGTGTGCTTGTGCTAATACTGGGCCTTGAACTCATAAGCACGTTTGGATTTCTTGCTCAATGCCAGCACTCTACCACTTTAATCATGCTGCAAGTCCAGAATTTCACTTATTAATTGGAGTTCAAGTCTCGCAGACTTTTCTGCCTGGGCTAGCTTTGAACTGTGATCCTCCAGGTCTCAGCCTTCTAAGTAGCTAGAATATTATAGGTGTGAGCTACCAGCACCAGCTCCTATTGAATTTTGTATTGTGGTATACTACTATAAGTGTAGTCTAAAACATCTAGATTCATAAATATCAAATAAATTCTATATCCCAAATGCTTATACAGATAAATTGATATTCATAAATTCTATATCCCAAATACTTAGGGAGATAAAAAGAATCCATAAAACGAACTAAAAAATTTCCTCCTACCCACTATGCTACAAGAAATAGTGATATCATAGATCAAAATGTGATTAGTTAAAATGAGAAAATAATTACAAATTAAGGAAAGCTTTCATGCTAAGTAATGCAAGATAATATTTACTAAAATTCCAAGAGTATCACAAGTTTGGGACTAGCCTGGGCTACATACTAAGTTCTTGTCTCAAAAAAAAATAGCTGGGCATCAGTGACTCATACCTATAATCCTAGCTCCTCAGGAGGCTGAGATGTGAGGACCACAGTTCAAAGCCAGCCTGGGGAAAGAAAGTCCACGAAACTCTTATCTCCAATTAGTCACAGAAAATGCTGCAAGTAGCACTGTGGCTCAAGTGGTAGAGGGCTAGCCTTCAATAATAATATTAATAATAAAAAGCTCAGGGATAGCACCCAGGCCTAGAGTTCAAGCCGCAGGACCAGAAAAAACAACAACAACAAAGAAGGAGAAGAAAAAGAGAAGAATCAGGAAGAGGAAGAGGAGAATATGAAGGAGAATGAAAAGGAGGAGAAGAAAGAGGAAGGGGAAGGGAAAAGGGAAAAGACAATCCAAAAGAAATAAAGCATATAGAGAATTCAGAGAAGTTACAGATGATACACAAAGTCAAAGCTAGCCACACTGGTCCACTTGTGCACTGCTGGCCAGTGCTGGATGCAAATGTGATCAATGCAGAAAATAACATGCAGATTCCTCAAAACATGGAATATAAAGCTACCACAGGATCCAGCCATGTCACCTCTAGAAAGAATTAACTGCAGGGAATCAAAAGCAAGACAAGATGGCGGACCAGAAGCATCTACCACTTTCACTCCATAAATGAGAAGATCTCATGGTTAACACAGAAGAGACTCAGTTCTGAAGAGAGAAAAGAGAACTAGAAACCACAAAGAAGATGTCAGGGAGGGAGAAAATGAGAGAGAAACCCAGCAGAAGAAAAACAGGAAGGAGTTCTGAGCATCCCCGGTTATAGGAAGGGAAGTTGAAGACCAAAATATACAATGAAAAGGACAATGCTGGTTGTGGGGAAAATCCACGCGATTCTCATACCTTCCTGTAGCGACAGGGACTTGAGGGGCAGCTGCTACTCAGGGTGGAGGCTAACCTAGGTCCCTTAGCTCAGAGGAGGCAGGAAGCGACCGTCTCAATAGCGTGCCTCTCCTTGGAGACCTGGAAATAAGGAGTAATCATGGATCAAAGAATCATCTTTAATAGGACAGCTCTCCACAGACTTTGGGTATGTCAGTCATAGGAGGTAGGTAAGGGAAGAATGTCCAGTACCGTCCTGCAGAGAAGTTGGAACTTCAGGAAGCAATTGGGGCAGCGTAGATCCCAGAGGCAGTTGCTTGCGATGTCAGGAAGCGCTGGGAGACTGAAGCTGGAACTCCTTGCCAAGTAAGTCCTAACCAGAGGGCACAGATGTGGCAGCTCTTTGTGGGCTCTTTGTGGGCTCGCCTGCAGAAGAGAACTGCCATAACTCAAAGCCCCCAGTAGAGGCTCTCATGGGAGACCCCTGGGACTCAGAAAGCACCGGCGTGGCCGGGCATGGCAGCTGTCCATGGTACCACCTCCCCAGCCAGGAGAGAACCAATCTTGAGCCTGAGGTTTGTGATGAGGACCCTGTCCAGGGCCTGTGTGTTGGCCCCTGGGAAGCACGGAGCCTTCCCACCCAGCTGCTTGTGTTGTTTTCTGAATCCGGTCTTGCTTTTGGCCTGGGGCAACTGAACCACAATCCTCCTGTCTGTGTGTCCCAAAGAGTTGGGATGAGTATATGCTCTCACGCTGCCCAGCTTCTCATTGGTTGAGGTGGAGTGTCAGGAATTCTTTGCCTAGGTGGGCTTTGCATGGAGATTTTCTCAGCACCTGTCTCCATCCTGGCTCCCCTTATCATGTTTATTCCTCCTGCCATCTCATGTCTAGATCAAAGAGGACTTATCACAGGTGTCGCTGTACAGGAGATGGGTTGTTTCCCTGCCCTGTGAAATGTTAACAAGGCAAATTTAACATTTTGCTTTTTATTCATCCTTCAAGATGTGAGGAATTCCCAAAGAGAATTTCTTCCTGAAAGACTCATGACCTAAATGAACCTGAATAATTAAAAGAGAAAACTATTTGTACAGTTTTCATGTTTTGCATCCTTGAGGGTTGCATGCTCAGGCAACAGTTTCCGAGAATAAGTTTAGTCAGTGCAATAACATCTCTATTATTCTTTCCTGGGTAATTTGAAATGTAGAAGTATCTTCCACCTTTAGTAGAATGCAATATTCATCTTAAAGTCATCTAGCCAATATGGTTTTTACATTGAAGTTATTACTTTGTGCAACTCGTTATTTGAAATCTTACATTGTTTTATAAATAAAGTTAGCAGTTTTCACAACTCTTGTTAATTATTGCCATCTTTTATCCTTACAGCATGTACATTTACACCCCAACACACTTTATAGACTTTCAGAACTCTGTAAGAGATTTTCTTCACTCCAAAGTATGTGTAGAATGAAAATCTATATTTGCTTGTGAATAATCAAATCTGATAAACAAATCTGACTGTATGTCTTATTCGTGCTTATTCACGCATTCATTGTTATGGAGATAAAGCGTGCTTAAAAACTTACACCACTGACCTGACCAGACAGAATGTTGAAGGACATTAGCTGAACTAAGCATTTGGCCCAACACCGAGGCTACCATCAAATGATAGCATGTCTCAAAAGGGCACATGATCAAACATCCATTTCCTAGGCAAAGCATTAATATCATAACCACATAAATACATGTAGACATTCTTTGTCCCCAAACCTTTAATTTGCAAACATACAAGACCAAAAAAAAAAGTATGGGAGATAAAGACTCTTAACGAATCATGGCATAGTGGTTCTTACTATTGAGAATACTGGTTCATTCTCATCTATAATCAGTCCACGGGCACTTACCACATGACATCCTAGCCCTTTGGGTTTTCACAAACAGTGGAAACCAACACTCGAGAAAAGAGTAAAACTGGTCATGAAAATAAAGGGGACTTTTTTAAGTAAAAAGGGAGACATGAGTGAAATCTAGATTCCACAGTTACTCACTATTTTCTTTAGTTTCTGGATCACAAAATTGCTTTACCAACTTACAACAAAATAGTTGAAATAGGATGAGCATTTTTGTGAGCTGTACCATGTTAAGTATTTCTAGAAACGTATTGTCCCCTGTGCTGAATCCATGGAGAATAATTTTTAAGTAGTGCATCAGTGTACTCATTTTTAACCAACTTTAGGAAAGCTCGTACATGCATTCCTAGACTGCACAGTAAATTCCCTCTCTGTGTTACTGAAGTGTGACACTAATGAAGAATACTCAGAATACAGGCTGGAGCGGTGGCGGGGGGGGGGGGGGAGGAACTTCACATTCATGAAGACCCCGGTTCAAGTCCCAGCACTACACACACCACAGAGGGCAGTGGTGCACTTTGTTGTACTTATTTTAAGAGAGCAAACTGCTAAAATTATTTTCAATCTACCCAATGCATTTTTAAATTAGCCAATCAATTTACTTTCTCACCCTAAAACCAGTTTCACTACTTAAATGCTGATTAATGGATGAATACTTATACCGCATTCCTATATATTTTTGCGCTAAAGGAGCAACAGAAATACCTAGTTTCCACAGACTCCCCCAGAACGCTGTTTATTAATAGTCTCGTCTTTTCTGTTTAAACTCATTTGGATTCACTTCCAATACTTGTCCATACATAAAAATGAAAAGTGTAAAACTATTTTATTAGAATTATTGATTTTAAATTTAAAACTGTTGAGAATAAATTGCTTGTTTAAGAAAAGCCAGAGGGGGAAACAGCAAACTAGAGTGTTCTTAGTAAATAAGCGCTGTTAGGGCGTGCCATTCTCCTTATCATTTCTACGAAGAGGTAGCATGCAATCAAGTGTAATTCATGTCTCTGAACCTCAGCTGCAAAGTACAAAGAAATCTGTAGCAGGGGTTGTCATGGGTGATGTCTGTCAACAAGCTAAATTCATGGCACATACATAATACCTACACATTCGTTATTCTCCCCCCTCCTCCACTAAACTAGCTGGCAAAGAAACATTTTGTCAGAATAAAAAAACGAAACTCAGAAAATATCTACAATAGGTTCTGAAGGGGAGGGAAAAGGTGGGAGAAACTTTTGATACAAAAGTCCAGAAGCAATGATCTAGCCTGCTGATACTCTTCAACAAATACTGCTTAGCCCTCTCTCCCCCCCCACCCCACCCCCCGCCCAAGGCCCGTTGAGGTGGGGATCTCCCAGGAAATGTTCAAAGGAATACTAACGGGGTAGTACTGGGGGCAGGGCACATGGACCTCATCCTTCCATAAGGAAATGACATCTTCCCTCCAAGACTTCCTCTGACTGTGAAGTCACAGTGTTGGAATTTTTCCTTCTGCTACCAGGTTGCATTATGTAGCCTAAGCTAGTCTTTAATTTGTGACCCTCCCACCTCGGTTTCCCCAGTAGCTGAAATAATAAGTGAACAGTAGGATCCCTTCATTTAGATTATTTTGTTAACTCAAACTAGGACTCTAGGGGAGAAAAAAGCAAGTAGAAATGAAAATAAGGACACTTTCAGGGACAAGAACACAGAAATCCTGCCGAAACTACCTTGACTACCACGCGTGGTGGTTTTCCCTTGTGCTGCTGGAGAGTGGGGATTGGGACACAGGGCCTTGGTATGCTGGGCCAGCCGTCTACCACTGAGCTACATCCCCTGGCTCTATGAAAGGGTTTATTGGCTCATAGAACTAGAAAGGACGTGGATGCCCTTGACCTCAGGAATAATTGAACAGAGGAACTCAAGATTCCCCTTTCTCCTTTGTTCTTCTATTTCTTTTCCCCATTTCCTTCTCCTCTCTGCTTGCTCCCTTTATTCTCTCTTTTCTGTTCTTCCAATGCTTCCCACCCTAACCCGCAGTGTTTCACCTCAACCTCTCTTTGCATTGCCTTTCTTTTCTCTAGCTGGAGAGTTCCTTAAGTTAGTAATCCTGGCCGCAGATTGCTCCAACTTATTTCACCACGCTTCAGACACCACAGAGGACGGCATAGTGAGAATTTCAGCAAGTAAGAAATTGAGGGCTTGAGTTCTGGGAATGTGGCCTAGGGGTAGAGTGCTCACCTTGCATACATGAAGCCCTGGGTTCGATTCCCCAGCACCACATATATAGAAAAGGCCAGAAGTGGCACTGTGGCTCAAGTGGTAGAGTGCTAGTCTTGAGCAAAATGAAGCCAAGGACAGTGCTCAGGCCCTGAGTTGAAGCCCCAGGACTGGCAAAAAAGCAAACAAACACCTAGTAAGATATGCTTATGACTTCTTGTCTTGCCCTATTGCCTCTAATCCAATCCTTGAGGTGAAGGACATTTTTTTTAAGTGAGGGGCGGGGATGATTTTGTTGGAGAAATGGAGAGGGTGTTCTCCATGAGTGCAAAACACGGCAGCTTTGGAAAGTCAGCTGACAGCATGCACCCAGACCCTGTAAAGCCATGACTGTATTGTGTGCTCCGAATCCCAACTCAGAGGTTATGTGCATCAATAAGTATACTGAAACATCACCTGCAGTCAATCTAAGGGTCCAATAAAAGGAAAATAAGTAGACAAATTATGCAACCTCACATTAAAAGGCAATGTTGTCCTAATAAGATTGCCCAGCGCCTAGAGCCTATCTATACTCAGGACCCCGAACCTAAGGGGAACAAAGCAAACTGCAAATACACACATACATATGTGTGTATACATGAGTGTGTATATACATACATGTGCATAAGTACACACACCACACATGTACATAAACATTCCTGGGAACAAAATTGTCCCCCCAAAAAACCATCAAAAATATTAATAGAAAGGGTGGGTAATGGGGTATTGAGTGTCCATTGCTTCTTTTCATAATAGTTTTCTAGCATTTCTATCATGAATGTAATTTCAATGATGATAAACCATTAACCTTCAAGGTGTAAAACTGGCCTGACTTGAGCCTGTGTACATTGATGAGCGTTCTTTCCGACATTCATCCTTCCAAGTTTATCAGGTATTCCTGCAGATTGTTTATTGATTTCGCAGCGTTGCGGGGGTGTGAAGCCCTCGCGTGTGGTAGGGGAGAGGGCACACTGGGTGGGGGTGTACAGCGTGAGCTCCAAGCCACACACTCCTTGGGGAAGAGAGCCTTTCTTCCTTGATCTCCTGAACTCTGTGCTATTCAGGAACGAAGGCCGTTAGGCAGCACGCACAACGTTGAACGTTTCTGTAATTGCGATCATGCAGCGCGGCACAGAAGCAAACAGGCTTTTACAGGACCTTGGCAAATCTCGTACTGGTGTCTCAACCTCTTCCACCCTTCAGATAGCCGCTGTTTTTGTAGCCCTAGTGTGCACCCGTTATCCACTTCTCCCCCTTCCCAGGTATCACACCGAACTCGTCCACCACCACCCCCAAACCACACGTGATTCCTGATTCCCAGCCCGAACGTGACTGCTCTGCATTGTGATTCACACCACCACTCTAGAGCTTTCCGAAACTCCACAAAACGATGAAGATCATTCGAATTGTCTTCCAATCCTGAGGTCAGTAAGGCAGGTGGGGAAGTCAAGAAATAACAGGTCCAGCGACAAGGATGCTGGGAGCAGCCTACCCTTGTCAGACACCCAGACAGAACAAACCACTGCCCTCCCAGGAGCTTTCAGAGTCCTGCCTCTCCATCTGTGAAAACCAAACACTGCTTGGAAAGGGACTGACAATGGTGCAGATAAAGTGGTTCAGACTCATAAGAATTGATTTTGCTTTCCGGCTAACCTAATTTTATACAAGGTCATTATCTGAAATTATAATAATGGTTCATTCTACCTGAAGTCTAATACTAACTATACTGCTAATGTTTCGTGTGTGATCTAGAATAAGTCACATCATTGCTCTATTCTTCTAATATGAGAAGTCCAGGATAAATCATCTCTCAAACTTCTTCTGGCTATAATGCCTTATTATTCAATGGAAGCCTTTTTGTTTTAAACCAAGTCTTAGCTACTGTGCTTCAAAAAACAGGGCGCAATAAATCCACCCTCTTCTGTGATTGCTGTCTAGCTCTCTTTCCCCAGGGTCCTCCTCACAGGATTCACTGGAAACTTTTTGGTTTTACCATGTGCTAGTAGGTAGACTAACTCTTTCAGCCCGACCATAAAATCAAAATGCAAACATGAAAACGAAAAGAAACACTCGCATTTAATATTTTTGCAGAGATTTTCAGTTATTAAAATTTCGCCATATGACAACAAATAAAATACCCATTGCAGAGCAAGATAGGCTTCAGATAAAGCCTAAGCAGAGAAAGAGAAGAAGGGAGACAGGATAAGGCATAGAACAGCCATGTGCACAGAGCAGGGGAAAGGGGAAAGTTGGGAGTACTTATCCTGAAACAACACAGGAGAGTCTTCTGGAATATCAGCGTGTATCATCCGTCATACCATACTTAATATATAATTAGTCCCCTAGACAGAAAATGAACAGAGCTCAAATGGTCATGTGTGTGTGTCTGTCTGTGTGTGTGTGTTTGTACACATGCATGCACACGTGTGTGTTTATGTGCTCCCATCCTGGCGCTTGAACTCAAGTCCTGGATGCCGTCCCTTGGGCTATTTTGCTCAAGAATAGCACTCTACCACTCAAGCCACAGCTCTACTTCTGGCTTCTTCTTTTGTAGTTCATTGCAGATAAGTCTCACCATTTCCTGCCCAGGCTGGCTTCCAACAATAATCCTCAGATCTTAGCCTCCTGAGTAGCTAGGATTACAGGAGTGAGCCAGCCAAATGGTCTTTATTACACACGTTCATACAGCCTGCTTTCTCTCCAACTTCTCAAGAGAAGACAAGTTACCAGCAGCTGATTTCATCAGCAACTGTGTCCTCCGCCTCGCTACCTCCAGCCTGCACACTGTGTTGGTCTACACTCACTGAAGGCCCTGGGACTCAAAGGATACCTTCTGCTCTGTAAGCCTTATTTTGTCTTGTACCAGGCAAGCAGCTCCTTCCTTCCTATCTGTGGACAAAATACTGTTGGTGTGTTGGATTAACTAGCCACCCTCCTTCAGTACTCTGGTAACAATCAGCATTTTTTTTTTGTAGGTCATGAGGCTTGAACTCAAGGCCTAAGCACTGTCCCTGAACTCTTTCACTCAAGGCTAGAGTTCTACAGCACTTGGAGTCAGAGTGCCACTTCCAGGTTTTCAGTGCTTACTTGAAGACAAGAGTCTCACAGACTTTTCTGCCTGGGCTGGCTTTGAATCTCAATCCTCAGATCTCAGCCTCCTGAGTCGCTAGGATGACAGACGTGAGCCACCCACACCTGGCAATAAGCGTTCTTACTTTCTTATTTAAGAACAAAGCTTGGGATGGGGATATGGCCTAGTGGCAAGAGTGCCTGCCTCATATACATGAGGCCCTGGGTTCGATTCCCCAGCACCACATATACAGAAAACGGCCAGAAGTGGCGCTGTGGCTCAAGTGGCAGAGTGCTAGCCTTGAGCAAAAAATAAAAAGTCAGGGACAGTGCTCAGGCCCTGAGTCCAAGGCCCAGGACTGGCAAAAAAAAAAAAAAAGAAAAAAGAACAAAGCTGTTGCTGTTCTTTTTAATAAGCAGTGGCCACTCGAACTGTAATCTGTAAGAAGCAGGGATTTTTTTTTTAAGGGTTATGAGAACATACACAGATTAAGAACATTACAAGGGCACTGATTGCCAGGGGTAAATTAATTGACTGTGTCTCCCTTCATCTAGGTTACCTCTGTGTAAATGCATCAGCCGAACATGTTCAGATGCCTTCCTCCTTCGCTAAGCACCACCTGGGTCCTCAATGCCCAGCAGGGCCTCTCTATAGACTGAGTGCAGCTCCCGGGCATTGAGATGTCTCCAGTCCCGCTGGCTCTATGTCAAATGTTGCATGCTCCCAGGTCTGCTGGGTATCCATGCAAAGCCTTGCTCTAGCGCTGCGTTATAATCCGAAAAGCTTGGGAAGCTGTTTCATTGTTTGTGATGTACTGTCAGTTTGAGGCTGAGTTGGGTTGAAGTACAACTGCAGATGGGATTGTCTATGCAACTCGGTAACAAGAAAGGGTAAATGAATTAATTAAAAGCTTAACTAATTCCCCTCACTCGACTTCCACCGTGCTTTTCCTTGTGGCCTGGATTCTAGCCAAGTCCTGCAGGGCATCTGACTGCCAAAGCCAAGCCCCCAGATGCTAGGAAATGTGGGGGTGACTTCAGTAGCTAGATTGTTATACAGGAAAAGCAAATTAGAAATAGATAGGCTGCTCGAGACTCCGGATATGCCCTCATTTTCTTTACTGGTACTCTTGGGTTCTCATGGAGCAAAAGGACCACGGTTCACACCCACAATTGCTCAAGCAGGCTGGTGCCTCTCCCCCAAAGGCCAGGTGTCACCAAAATACTGAGCTGACACATTTGCCTAGTCATCAAAGTGGAGCCTCCATGAAACAGTAGCACAGCAAATAAATGCAGATCGTTCCACAAAAGGAATAAAGGACATTTTCCTATGTGACAACCTACTAAAGTCTTCAAAATTGTATTGTTCTAGAGGGAAGATTGTATGGGGTGGGAACCAAGGGGAGGAGAGGAGCACAGGGTGAAGAGGAAGGGAAATATGGTTGAAGTACATCGCACGGAGGTATGAAGTAGAATAATAAAATAATAAGTTCCATTTTTAATTTTTTTAAAGGAAAGGAGTTAGAAGTAGAGGTGTCAGGTGGTAGAGCACCAGCCTTGAGTAGAAAAAGCAAAGTAGGAGCATGAGTTCAAGCCCCCGTAACACTTCAGACAGATAGATCAATGATTGTAGATAGAGAGATAGAGAGATAAGAGAAGGGAGGATAAGAAAGAGTAATAAAAGGAATTTGATCAAAGTACACTACATGCACTATGGAAATACCATAACAGAATCCCCTTTGTACAATGAATATATGTCCCCCCTTCAAAAAAAAAACAACGATGTTGGTTTTAAAAGTAAAACAATACTAGTCTAAGGGCTGCAGCTCAGTGGTAGAGTATGTGCTTAGCATGTCAAAGACATTGAGTTAAATCCTCATCATTAAAATTAATTTTATAAAATAACTAAATAAATGCCATCTTTGTAAAATAGAAGAGGAAAATTATTTCTCTTCTAGTTTTTAAAGTGTGCTTTCTAAAAGCCAGCACAAGACAATATCTATTCTCACTAAAGAAATAATTGGAGAGGCTGGGCACTGTGGCTCATGCCTGTAATCCTAGCTACTCAGGAGACTGAGATCTGAGGACTGTGATGGTTCGAAGCCACCCCAGGAAGGAAAGTCTTTGAGACTCTTGTCTTCAATTAACCACCAGAGAATTGGAAGTGGTTCTGTGGCTCAACATGGTAGAGTGCTAGCTTTGAGCGAAGAAAAGTTAGTGTCCAGGACCCAAGTTCAAGCCTCATGACCAATCAAAAACAAAAAAAGAATTGATGGAATGTATTCTTTTCCTTTAGCTAAGCGGTTTACAATCAATGTACATAAAACTCTTGAGCAAAAACATCAGAAAATATTCTACTTAAAATGGCTAATGAACACATAAAATGCACGGTACGTTCAAAATTACCGTTACAGTTACTTCATGGCTTTCACCAATAATTATACTTTTACATAAGCCAAAAAAAAAAAATCTTCAAAGGAAAAAAACTCTCCCTTCTGCCAATGGAGAGCGTATGCGCTGCTAGTCTGAAGGAAAGAATGGGGTTGTCACTGTTTGAGAAGATATAAACTGTGGCTCCGCCTTCTCTACTTCCGTAGAGCATGCGCAATCACCCTCTGCTCGCCAATGTCTTCAGGTGCTTTTATGTCCTCCCCCAAAGACCATCAGCTTTTCATGGCTAGGCTGTGTCCCTTGTCCCCAACATCTTTCAAAACACCTGAAATACAAGAAAACATTGATAGACTCGTGATTTAGACTATTAACTTTACTAACAGATGTCATCATCCTAGAAACCGTGGTGAAAGAACAACATGTTTCAATACCAGGAAAAAAAAAATGAGAATCCCACCTCAACCTACTCATACAAGCAACAGAACTCACTAAATTGCATTCGCTCCTAAAGTTCATCTTCAAACTCAGGTTCCTAAAGTCCCCAAAGCATAAAAGCAACTAGGGAATAACGCTGGGTCCATTTCCTTCGGGTGTCTCTGCTGATGGTGTCAAACTTACAAACGCCTTCATTTTCGGCATGTTGATCTCCTTGCCTATGGGGAGCTTGAAGAACCAGTGGATTGCAGTACCGATTTCTTCCCAGATCTGTGGCTTGTTTAGGGTGCCTGGTTCTGCTAGTGGCTCATGTACCTCACTAACTAGTTCTGTTTTACTGCTGCTTAAATCTTCGCCTTTTATTCCTGCAGCCACTATTCATATTTTAGCATCTATCCCTGAAGCTATTTCATATTTTCCTATATGCATTATAACCATTTAGGAGAACACAGAGGGTGAATTATTTTATCTTCAATTTCCTCCACAAATGTATGATGAATTTACGCCGAAAACACTAGTAAAAATTCTATATTTTAAGTGATTAATGTGAAAACTTGATCACCAACACTAGAAGTAATGTTTTCTGCATATCACTATTTTTTTTAAGAGATACACATGTCTTTTTGAGACTAGCCTTCGGATAATACATGAATACCTCCAATATACGTTCATGTTCCTAACGTGATCGGTGTCGTGGTTATTATTTTATAAAATTTTTAAGGTAATCAAGAGGAAAAAAAAGATTATTTTTCCCATGCTCTTAAGAACACAAAATAAAAGCTGAGATTAAACACACCATAGATCCGATTCTGTTTTCTAATGCCAGTCATTTTATCACTGATGAGATGGCTAGTTTCACACAAACAGAAGGTACTAATTTCTCGTGAATATCTTGGTGACCACGCGTGGCCGATATGGAGCACTTTTCACCCAGGAAAGGGACTTTCTTCTTTGGCCACAGCAATCTAGAGGGCTTGGGAAAATGACACAACCAAAACACTCTGACTCGCCTGAGAAGCCACAAGACAATAGTGCCACCGTCACCAGCTTCCTAGAGATGCTACAGACGATATAGTTGGGTAGTGGTAAGGAAGAAAGACATGCTTCAAAAACAAAAAGGACAGGTGAGAGTAATCAGCCCCACAGGAAAAGGATACCTCAGGACAAGATGATGATGATGGGTCTGAATGAGGTGGGAACTCCATTGGGAGAAGCAGCTATTGCATTCATTGATGGAAACGCATGTATTGATTAGGTATTCACATCAATGAACATGAATCTTAGGTCACACTGTGTGCTCTCATTTTGTCCTACCCATCTGTGGGTCTCTAAACATCTAGGGGAATGCCATCTTCCTGGATCCGGGATTAGCAGAGCTATGTTAACAATGCAGGAAGCAATAGGGACAGGTGTTCGGTGGTGAGCATGCTTGTGTTCATTGGAAGAACACATTTGAAGACCAGGAAATGGTCATTCCTGCTGACCCAGATCCATTCTGAGGGCGGCACCTTCCCCCCCCACCCCTACCCCCTGCACCCTGGGCTCTGCTGGCCACACTCAGGCCCCTGACTCCTCTGAGCTAGAGTGAGGTCTGCGGGGTTGGAGCCCTGTGGCACCCACTCCTTACAAGTCTGATTTGATGGTTCTTTCTCTAATGTCCAAGATCACGGTGAAGTCGCGTGTGGACCTGATTCTCAGGTGAAACAAACCGGTAGGGAAAGGGCAGGGAGAGAACCCCAGGGTGCTCACCTAGAGGAGGAGGCCTCCCCGGCCCACCCACCACCTCCTGGTGGAAAGGTCAGATGTCATTGCTTTATCTGGGGCCTCCAGGTACATGGGATAACTCGAGGGGAGCGCTGGGGTGGGGAGGGCTGTCAGTGTGGGATGCAGGGAAAGCGCTGGGAGGAGGGGGAGAGGAGGGACATCTGGGGGAGGGGAGGGGGAGGGGCATCTGCAATCTGACTTGTGAGAACAAAAACCAGGAGGAGGCAGGCAGCCAGACTGGTGGTGCAGGGGCCCCACTGGACATGGGCGGCCCTGGTGAGCTGGGCCCTTGGGGAAGCGGGGGTTCCGGGCTCAGGATGCCCCTGCACGGCTACCCGAGGTCCCTTCGAATATAATTTTGACCCGAGTGTCCCTGATGGGTGGCGCCTAAGGCCATGAAGGGGAGGGAGGAGGGGAGGGGAGGGGTGGGGGAGGGGACGAGGAGCTAGAAGGAGTCATTTCCACCAACTGGGGCTCTTCTGACCCAGCCGCTCATCTGTCACCGCTGTCTCATTCCTGTTATTTACATCTGTCTTTAGCATTCTAATTACTCGCTTTATTACTTTAGCCTGGAGGAATCCTGTAAAAAACAACGGAAGATGAGGAACCTACCACACAATAAAACTGCCCAAAATCCCCACTGCCTATTATACGGAGCACTTGAGAATATTTGTGCTGTTATATGACCTCAATATGTCCTTAAATTGATCTTATTATATCTTTCTCTCTCCCTTCGCTTTCTCTGGATGTAATGAACTCTTCTAAAGTGTGGGATTCCAGAATAAGCTGTTCAACCAGTGACCAAAACAAGATTATTCTTTTCAGAAGGAGGGGAAAGGAGGTGAGGTCAAGAAGACTTGGGGATAGGAACCAGCCCCCACATACACACACACACACACACACACACACACACACACACACACACACACACACACATCTGCTTCCTGAACACTCCATTTTTACGTCTGATAAACTAGAGCTGTCTGTCTTCACAACAAAGCTTTTACAGCTGAACAGATTTAAAGGAGAGAATAAAATGCCTAGGGTCTTGTATTATCTTGCATTAATCTCTGAGTTCCCAGGAGGTGTCAGGTGTGTGTGTGGGGGGGGGTGAATTTAGAATGGGAATCTAAGATGGGTCAAAATCACAGGGGCTAGAACGGCTTTTGTCAGCGTCGAATTTACATGGAGGGGGGCACATGCATACAAAATCTTACTGAGCCCCTGATGGCGATTCACTGATACATACACACCAGACAAATCAGAAGGAAGCAGATACAATGTACCAGAATTTCCAGGACAGGAATGCCTCTCTCTTAACTATTATTTATTCCTGCGACTGGAATTATTGTTGCACTCAGTTGCAATTTTCTGGCTGTGCTAATGGTTTTCTTTATTGTGTTACACTAACATAATCTCCTCCAGAAAGAAAATGACAAAATATATGGATTTTTAGATAAATAACTGAGGTAATTTATTGGCCTTTATGCTCTTCTGATGGGGTGGTTGATAGATAATGTAATAATATGTACATAATTAAGCGGGTCTACTGTACCTCAGTCAAAATAGATTCAAGGGCCGTGTTTCTGTTTTAGGCCTGGAGTTTTCTCAATGGATATTCACTTCATCCAGTGGAATAAAGGGGCAGACTTCAGGAAGTAAATACCAGGTGCTACCGTGGGAATGAAACACAGAAGCAGGAAGTCCTGGCTCAGGCCTGCCTGTAATCCCATGTACTGAGGAGGCTAAGAGCTGAGGATCATGGTTAGAAGCACGGGGTGGGGGTGGGGTGGAGGGAAGCAAATCCTCTTCTCCCCACTAACCAGCAAAAATCCAGAAGTAGAGCCATGGCTCAATTGGTAGTCTGAAAGCCTCGAGCAAAAGAGCTAAGGGACAGAGCCCAGGCCCTGAGTTAAAGCCCCATACTGGCACAGAAAGAAAGACAGAAAGAGGGAAGGAAGGAAAAAAGGGAGGGAGGGAGGGAGGGAGGGAGGGAGAGGGAGGGGGGAGGGAGGGAGGGAGGGAGGGAGGAAAAGGAAAGAGATAGAAAAAAGAAAGAACGAAAGAAAAAAGAAAGGAAGGAAAGAGAAAAAAAGGAAGGAAGAAAGGGAAAGGAAGGGAAGGGACGGGAAGGAAGGGATGGGATGGAAGGAAGAGGGAGGGAGGAAAGAAAGCAATGCACTGGCAATTTCTCCTCTACAGGGCATTAGGTGAGAGTCTCTTTCCCATCCACTCCCCTTCTCCTAAGGTTCAGTAAGCTACAGTTAAATATGAATCACGATGAAAAGAATATTAAAGACAACACCCACATTGATGGGGAAATTAATGATTTGCACCCAGGTCAATGTGTAGGCCTTCAAGAGACATCCATGCAGAACCCAGAGCCCAACTGTCAAAGAAATCTGAAGGCTACGGGGAAGTCATTCCTGGTGAACCTGGCCACCAGATGCCCCCTTGTAGAGGTTGCCTGTTCAAGGCATGGTGTACTAGCTCTTCCAAACTCATCTAAATTACATCAATAACAGAGCGCACTCTTTAATGAGCTCTCAACTTTAAAGACTTGAAGGATATTAACAAGCCGCTTGACAAATGGTGCTTAGAAGCACATTAAAGACGCTGCTAATGGAGCGCATAATGACGGCTAATTTTCGATCAGATATAAATTAGAGCCCCAACAGTTATTTGCCTTAAGGACTTTATGTAAATGATTCTGTTCTGTATAAACTGAAAAAGCGAAGAGAGCTCTGCCATTTTGGCAATCCTTGTGGAGATGATTAATAGATCTGCAGCAGAACTGGGCAGAGACAACTGATGGCATTTCCATCTAAAAGTCAGTGGGTTTGGGTAGTAAATATGGTTCTGTGCTGCTGCTTCTTCTAGCAAAAGCATAAAAATGTCCTTGGCACCTCCTCCACTAGGCTAAAGAGGGGTGTGGAAGAAGACCATCCCCTCTGGCTTTGTGGTATACGCCTGTAATCCCAGCCCTCAGGAAGCTGGGGCAAGAGGGTCGTCCATTCAAGGCTAGCCTAGGCTACACAGAAAGACTGCCTCCAAAATATAAATAAATAACTAGCTTCCAGACTCCTGTCCCTTTGACCTGCAACATACACCACATACAGAGGACGGGACCTCAAAATGATTGGTGTGCTCCCCAACTACATTCCCTGCATCACCCTCAAAGCACAGACAACCTGACTGGTATCCAAGCTCTGCCTGTCACATTGTAGACTCCGGCCTAGGAAATTCTGTTCCCTGAAATGACTGGGATCTCACCCCAAGCTTGGCACACAACTCACCTTCTGTGAAAGTATGCAGTGAGGGGGGGGGGGGGGGAATGGGGGAGGGGATAGCAGAAAAAGGACAAGGAGGAGGAAGATGAAGGTGTAAAGGTGAGGTGGGAAGAAGAGTGGGCAAGGAGGGTGGGAGCTGAGGACAAGAGTTCAGACAGGAAAGGCTGGGGAACCCCAAGATTCAACTTGAAGTCGAGGGGATGGGTTAAGAACCAAACGGGGCTCAACTATAAGCACGCAAGCTGGCCCTGCGCTGGTGGTGAAGACCAAAGCTGCCAGAGAAGCAGCCAGATGACGGGGCTACCTGTATCCATTGTCCACACGTCCTCTCCTGACGGGAGCCAAAGGACTTGGAGTGAAGTTAATATGCAACACCTGGAAGAAAACAACACAAGAAAGAGCCAACTGTAACTTGCTAAGGATTATGGCTTAGGAATTTACCAACCAAACACTATTGTAGCACAGATTCAAGATTCACTATGGATTTGGATGGGATCCTTTTGATAAACAACTCATACTAAAGTTGATGGAGAAATCCTAAACCAGCTGTTGGTTTTATTTTATTTTATTTTTACCAGGTACATCAGCCATTTGAGAGTGGGAAGAGGAGGGCGGGGGCGGGGGAGGAGGAGAATGGGAGAGGAGGGGCTGAGCACTAAAGAGACTTTGCCCTGGCTGATTAAATCAGTTTGCCTTCAGTAACTGATACCTACTGGCCAAGAGCTAAATAGCAGGCAGTAAGGGTGTTTCTCACCATCATTACTAAGTTATGAAGTAACTTCAAATTGGGATAATATAAATACGACTGTTCTTCCTTTCTATTAAACCTGACTGCTGTCCTTTCCGCTGTGGGCTCTTCCCCCACTTCTGCATATAAAGGACATCTGGGAAATCCACTGGATAGGTTTCCCCCCTTGGCTCCCAGTTTAGGATTCTGTAGCAATAGGATCAAATAGAAACATCAGCTTTCTCTTTGTTCAGCAAGCGAAGTCCTGCCTACTTCCTCTAAGTGTCTATGTCACACTCTGCATTGATGGCTACATTGGACAGGAAAGCTATGTGTCCAAAACTACAACTGAATTTAAAATGAGAGAGATTTGGTCTCACCTGGTCTAGAGAAGAAACGGAGCTGAACTTTCCAGCAGGAGACGCGTGTCCCACTCGGAGAACTTGGTTTGGAGCTTCCTTGCACCTAGGCAACAACTGAACGAACGGGGCTTCACCAAGATTATCAGGTGCCAAGGCATGTGGGTTCCCCTCCTGGGGGCACCCCTGAGAACATCTGGTGTGGGGGGGACTGCTCCGGCCATGGCTGAACAGACAGCATAAACGCTGTCTTGGGGACCTGAGACCCAAGATATCTATCCCCTTTTGCCCTACCACCCACCCATCGTGCTTTTTCTCATTCACCTCTGAAACTGGGAGTGAATCCTACAGTAAAGAGCAGGTGACTGAAAAAGGCATGCAGCATAAGAAAAAAAAAATCAATGAAATGATTTAGGAAATGGGAGAGTAGGCCCTGCTGAGGCTAATGTAATTAAAAGCTTGCAGGGCTGCAAATTGGAGAGGTGATGAAAGAAAGTGTAAGTTGTCAAGTAATCCTTTCCTCACCCATGGGGACCATCCTGGGAAGTGAGAGGCTTAATTTAAAGGTGCTCTGTCCCCAGGTGAGAGTCAGCCAGACCCCGGCAGGCAGGCCTTGGTTCCTTCTCTGCGCCCCACCCCCGCCTCCAGTCTTCTGACTCTGGAAGTGGAGCTGCCTTCTGGTAAAGATGGGCTCCGCTCACCTCCAGGAACTGAAATGGAAAGTGAGCCAGCTCAGGTGCCACTCGCTGGAATCTCTCAATGGTGATGAAATTTGAAGCTGTGATTCAAGACTGTGATGAGAACCCTAGGTCTAATTATAGCCCCTCATTCCTACGAGGCTCAAGTAGCAGCCAGTGCCCCTGTCCTTCCTCCACCCTTGAAGCCAAAAGCGCTACCACCAAAAGACACTGTTGGTCTCTGAGTAGAGGCAGGGGGAGCAAGGAGGATGACCAAACAAACAGAAACGCCAAGCCCCATAGGTGCACTGAGATAAAGACACAAGGAGTTGGAGGGAGGGTCTCCCCTTACTTCCCGGAAGTAAATGTGTAGGTTACACTAAGAAGGTGAGATTTGGAGTAAGTGTATAAAGCGTCATCCACCTGCTGGGGGGATGGAGAGAGTGTGCCTGTGAGTCTACACCGTGCGTGACACCGGTGAGCAGCTTCAGGGAAATGCTGGGGTGGAGAGAGAGCTCTTGGGGGGGTCTTGAAATCTCCATCCCTTTGGTGAATAGCCCGCAAAGGCCCTTCTCCACGCAGTGTATGCGTTCCCTCCCTTGTGAAGTGGTAGCATCTGGCTAAGTCTTAAAGCACTTTTACAGTCCAGATCTTTGTAATCTAGATCTTTAAAATCTAGAAGGAGCCATCACCCGGGGTGAATCACTCCATCCTTTAGCCCAGTGCAACCTCTAATGAGGAAAGCCAGAGGACAGTGTTCCAGAAGAAACCATGGCAAGGGTACAGCAATCTTCCCTTTATAGGACAGGCCCTGGTTTGCTTTCTATGACAGCTTTTGGAGCAGGATTTCTCCCTCCGGCCTGGATCGACACTGTTTCTCAAAGTCAAGGGGCTTCTCTGCCTGGCTCAACCAGAATGTACAGCAATGTAGACTCCCATTTAGCCAACTGGACGAATAGCTTTGTCCAGCCCCGGGGGGGGGGGGGCACACTTTTCTCTCCAGGCCCTAAAACTAAAGATCTCGTGCGAAGGAGGTTGAGTGAAGCCTTTGAATCACTTACAAGAACACCAGTAACTTGTCTTCAAGAAAATTCACCATTCCTTTCAGGGGACGACTTCGGCCTCTGGTCAGAAACTCCGGACAGACAGGTAGATCCCATGGTGCCTCCAACAGTCCAGGGAGAGTAATCAGCACCCCCAGGAAAGCAGAAATAAATAAATGCATCCCACCCACGGGGCCCAGATAAAACTTTGAATGGAGGTGTGTGTGTGTGGTGTGGGGGGGGGGGTGTCCACACCCTGGAACTGTTAGAAGGGGGAGGAAAGAGGGAATGGGCTGTGGATGAAACAATTTGAAGACTCCTGGGCCGTGTGGGAGGACGAGGGCGTACAGGACGAGGGCGGGGAGGGGAGGGGGGGCTCTTGCTTTCCGCCCGGTGACAGCTGGACTGATGGCCGCAGACCCGCCGAGGGGTGGGGCGGGGGGAGGGAGGGAGCAGTAATTACTAGCCTAGCCAGCCTCCCCTCACCCCCACCCCCCCGCCCCCCCCCCCGCCCCTGCTTGGGAACCAATGCGCTCTGGTGGAGCGGCCAGCTGCGCGCACGGTTTGCCGCGGGGCCTCGGGGCCTCGGGAAGCCCGAATGGGGAGGCGGGGTGCGTGCGGGAGGACTTGGAACCGAGGTTCCTAAAGAGACTTCTGACCCGCGCACACGCACGCGCACACGCACACGCACGCGCGCGCACACCACCGGGCCCGAAGTTCTCTGGTTAAAAGTTCAGCGGCGGGCAGGGGCCATCCGGGCGCCCAGGACGGGGAGCCCCCCCCACCCCCACCCCGGCTCCTTCCTCCCTCCCCCCCCCCCCGCTCCTTCCTCCCTCCCCCTCTCCCCCCCCCCCGGCTCCTTCCTCCCTCCCCCGGGTCGGTGGAAGCGCGAAGCCCGAGGCCGAGCGCCAGCTCCCCGGAGGCCCAGCCCCGGAGTGGGGCGCCGGCGGGGGCCGGGGCCGGGGCCGGGGCCGGGGCCGGGGCCCGGGGTGCGCCCGCCTCCTCCCGCAGCCTCCCCCCCACCCCCCGCGGGCTGGAAACCTCTCGTAGTCTGGGATTTTTATTTTTATTTTTTTTTCCAGAATAATTGATGGATCCAGTTGCCGAGCTTTCCCGGGGAGAGCGCGGCGGACCGCGCTAGAATTTAAATAGACGTGATTAGTAAACGGCGAGGGGCCGGGGAGGCCCGGGCCTGGCTTTCCGGGGGGCTTCCTGGCTGTGCGCCCGGCGGGGTCCCGCTCCTCCAGGCTCTGGGGGAATGAAGGGGGGGGGGTGGCTCGTCCGCCAGGACCATCAGCCCCGCACCCCGGGACAAACACCCCCCCCTCCTACCACCCCCTCCTAGCCCGCCTCTCCCCAGGCGCGGGGGAGCCCGCGGGAAGGGAGAGGAGATTGGGGCTGGCCCCGAACCCGAGGCCAGCGGGTGGTGGGCATTAGACGGCGCGCCTCCGGGTGGGGTGGGGCGCCAAGATCTGGATGGCACCCCCCAACCCACCACCAGAGCCAAGAAAGCCTGGGGCCGGTGGTGGTGGCGGCGGCGGCGGGCTCCCTGCTTCTCCCCGGCCCGGCTCCCCCGCGCCTCGGCCCCGGCCTGTGCTCAGGGCGCCTCCCCCACTTACCCCAGGCTCTGACGGGGTCCCCGCCGCAAACAAGTGACCCGGGCCGGGCCGGGCCTTCGCCTCCACGCCCTCCTACAGCCCCAGCTCATCGATTTGTTCCTGAAAAGGAGGCTGTGCATTCTTATAACATCTACAGCCAATTAATATTGCATTAACTCTATTTAAAACACACACACACACACACGCACACACACGCACACACACACACAAAAGCACCAGAATACTGCATCCTATCAAAGCCATCTATTATTCACGGAAATGTAATTGGAGACCCAAGCTATGTGTGTTACGGGGCAATGGAGAAAAACAGAGTCGTGACAATATTTCAGAAAGGAAGGGGATCCGAGGGTATCTAATATTTAATTTCAAGTCTGTGGTTTCTAATTCGAGATTAAAAGCAGTCACGTCTTTGAAGCCAGACAGTTGGTATAAATGTACAGTTAAAATATTCTATTCCATGGTCCCTAGACAGAGCTCTCCACTGGTCCCAGGCTTCATTAAATTTTTATTATCATCCCAGACTAGAGCGGGGAATGAGCAGAAAGACTGTCCATCTAATTGCAATTGATAAAAAAAAAAAGTGAGAGAGAGAGAGAGAATGAGAGAGCACTCAGATTTCCTCCTTCATTTTAATACATTAACAGCAGGTTTTTGTTTTTGTTTTTTTTTTTTTTTTCACGTGGCCAGGCTCTCTGACCCTGTGATACACACAAACAATCACATTATCACACACAGGCGTATTCTTACTTTCCAACAGGCACCAGGCTTTGCCCTCTTCTTTGCCCTTTGGAAGGCCTGGGGGCTTGGTGGGGAGTAGAGGGAGAGAAGGTAGGGGAGGTTGGATTCTGAAAGTGATGCTATAAAAAGGGGGGGAAAGTGACATCCGTTCTTGAAGCATCTGGCGAAAGATCAACGAGAGACAACATTTGCACGGAGCCGGGTCTTCCCGTGGCAAGATGAAAGCACATTGTTACCCAAACAAAACAAACAGATTATTAGACTGGGCTGCACTTTTCGACAGCCTTTCCACGGTGCCGATGAAAGCAGAGAGCGATATTTTCATTTTCTTTCTTTCTTCCTGACTGCTACCTCCTCCCATCACAGAGAGAAAGGGGAGGCAGGTGGGGGCTCAAAACGTTTGTTCTTTTTTCAGCCTTCTTCATGTGCTGCTAATCTGACTGTCACACCAGCCGACTGTAGATTCCTGTGCATGTGTTTGGGGAGCCATTCTCAACAAGGTTACTTGAAAAAAAAAAATTGAAACGGAGGCAAATAAAGCTTTTCATCTCTGGGCATTGAAGGTAGAAAATAAAACCCACAGTTTGCTTTCTGAGCCTCTTTCTATTATCACCTCATCACTTAATTTTATTTCTATTCTCTCCAAGTTAAATACAAAGACTGGCTCACAGGGGAGCTGCCACGCGCCTACAGACGTGATGTCAAGCAGAGACTCGCTATGCAAAGTTAATTTCAATTCCCAGAGAGGATTTCACATTCCGGCTGGCTCTGACCCACAGTAATTAGCTGAGATAACTAATGATTACTTACTTATTCCTTGTAATTATCTGGATTTAATAATTCGCTGTGTAATTTATTAATTCACTCATAATAGACTTGCAGTACTGGGAATGACTCCTTTAAAGGGGCAAAGCAAGGGAAATCTAGCCACATTTTTTTTTCCTCATTGCCATAAATCTGTCTCCTGACAAATGTGGATTTCAGGAACATCAGAACTACCCAGAAACCTCTGTCTTCCTTTTTGTTTTATCAGAATATTATCTAATTCCCCCCCCCCCATCTTCCCTTTGGCTATATCCACTCCCTTCAAGGCCAGATGAAATGAAAGGTGAAGTTTTGAGTAAAGAATGAGAGAGGGAGAGAGAGAGAGAGAGAGAGAGAGAGAGAGAGAGAGAGAGAGAGAGAGAGAGAGAGAGAGAGAGCTGTTGGGACCAAATAATTGCAAAGACCAATTTCTAAACTTAATTATCTAAACATTTTGAAATCGCCTTGCTGAACTATAGGGTTTTTATAAAATTAAATGACTTGTTTCCCATCATTTCTTCAAGAGCTTATCCAATAGATAAAAATGAATTGATTCATTAGAAGTGTGAAATAAAAATTTTTGGTCCCAAGAGCCATTTAATTCCCCCTTCAAAAAGAGATCACAGAATTTGTTCGTGAGCACCTTAAGACTTGTTTATGTATTGTGAAATAATGTATGTTATAGAAAGTAGGAGAATGTTGCATTGTTTGTAAATCTTAGCTTTTCCTTGCATTCTCATGCTTTTCTTCTTTTCCCCCAATGTGTTATAGAACTTAATTTGATAAAGAATTAATCAACTGTGCTAATACCACATACCTAAAAGAAACTTCATTCTGGAGAGTACTGTAATATTTTGGTGGGCAAGACTTTTAGAAAACATCCAAAGTTTACAGCTGTTTGTGCTGTTGTGTATCTGAGAAAGTGTCTCATTATGTAGCCCAGACTAACCTTGAACCCATGACCCTCCTACTTCCCAAGTGTTGAGATTAAAGGCCCACATACCACACCCAGCACAAGACCTTTTCTGTCACTGCCTTGTTCCATTTCAGTTTGCACTTATAGCATCCCTGGCATACTGCCAATGACTTGTCCCATTTCACTTTCAGATGATCATTTTGAACAAAAACAAGTAGATTATTTGCTTTTAGAGAAGTTTAAATAATAAACTACATTGTCACAAGACAAAATTTAGGAAGATCACTTCCATTACTAAGCCTACTCATATCTCATTTTAATAAATTGTGGATATTGAGAAAAGTGGGAAATGAGATAACTGATAAAACAAGAATTTTCAGACCATTTTTCAACTCTATTTATTGGGAATTTAGAAAATCAACACCAAATAGACATCTCTCAAGGATTTATATCACTTCATTCTATTCTTACCTTTAATTTGTCCTTCATTGTCCCTCTCTTGAAAACTTTTTGGCTTGGTATGTCTTTGCAGCTCTCATTAGTTAAGAGACTTCAGAATGTGTTTCTTTCTAAAGAGAATCTGCTTTCCTATAAAACATACATTTATGGTTTAAATATAAATATATGTTCCCTGTAAGAATGGTAACATTTCCTTCCTGTAGACAGGAGAGATGTTACCCTTGTAATAACAGGGAAGATGAACTTAAAAATCTAATATAGTTTAGAAAATCTTGGAGCACAAGAGACAAAGAACACTTAGTGGACCACAGGAAAATCATGTCTTCCAATGTTGAAGTATATGGTTGCTATGTTGTTTCGTAACTTCTTCACCAAAACCTTGTTATTCATTATGTGCAAGCATTATGTACTTCAAAATATACCAAAGGAATAAAAACTCACTTTATTTCTTTGAGTTAGCACTTTTTGAGGTTTTACTACTTTACAAGATATCTCTCTTCACTTAAAGATGTCACGATTTAAAGCAATAACACTAACCTATCTGTGTATCTTACCTTCAACTAATTCACCTCTCTCTTAGTACGCTTAGCCTACCTCTTTCAGGAGAAACTCACACATGGGAAAGTATTGTTTATGGAAGATAGTTATCACATATATATGTCTGATATGTTAAACACTTAAGTTATTTCATTCATCATCTCCACTCTGGGTGGGGAAAAAAAAATGCAAGCACAAAGTAGTTTGGTTGGAACTGTTGCGCCAAGTGGTCGCTGGCCATGGTGCTGAAATCGAACTCAGCCTTGGGAGCGCAAAAGACTTTCTACAGAACTGAATATAAGCATAGAGAGGAACGGAGGAAGGAAACTTCCTCAAAATACAGAAATAAAATAATGCTATCAATATCACTATGCTGCATTTATAGTTCTTTCTTGTCAAATCGTACATGTGCAAATTTTCTTAAGCATCTGGGTAGTGTACAGTTGGAATTTGTTCTGCAAATGTTTTTATTCACTTCTGGTATAGAAGAAAATATCTCCCAACAAGTTTCCATCCAACTCTTGCAACTATTTTTGCTATATCTGGACATTATAACAGTTTTCCAGCAGCATTTAATCCCAAACTTGAGCCACTATACAGTTGTCATTGACTTAGGAGCTATTTTTCTCCCTTCCGCCTAAGAAACATCTTATGACAGGTGTGTGTCAAAAGGGTCATTCTTCAGATTAGCAGAATTACCCCCCCTGGGAGAAAGTCTTGTTCCTTCCTCACATTTGATTATAGATTAATACATCCCATAGTAACTAATTTCATACGTTATGGTTGTTGCAAATATCTAAATCAAAACCTTGTATGGGAAAAAACAAACTTTGGAAACCTAGTATGTTGCTCAACTGTTACTGAGAGCCTGAAAACTGTTCAGATGCATAGGGAGGTGTCATTGTAGGATAAGAAAAAAAATAATCTGGGTTGAATGGGAAGCATTTCCTTATTCCATATTAGTGTTAACGACTTTGTCCAACTCTAGAGTCAGACTGAGTCACAGACATGACCAAAAAATTGCTTTTTCCCAGTCCCACCCTGTCTATTGCAGTGATGTGAAATCCCTTAAGGATCATGGGAAACAGAAAGAGATGGAGACTGAGAAACAGAGAGAAATGGGGAAAGGGAGAGAGTTGAGTTCACAGGCCAGTCACCCAGGTGTTCTCATCTATGGCTCTCCAGGCATGGTGAGTGCAAAGTAAGTTCTAGTGGATCAGCCCCTGGACCCCAGCTACCCAGGCTTTGGCCCTGCCACACCCAATCTTCCTGTGGGGGGGGTGGAGGGGAAAAGTGAGCTGAGTTCCTTTCTTCTTTTTACCCATGGGAGTTAGGAAGAAATGGGTGAGATTGTTTCCGTCCAATCTTTGTGTATACAGATTCTCTTTGCAGAATCATTTCAGGACTGCAGAAAGGAGACATTCAGAGCCAAGTATCATAATTTCATCTGAGCAGAAAGGCAAAGCACTCAGTGAGCTGAGCTCTAGCTACTACAGTGCTATTATAAATCCTGCTCTTTTCCACTTTCCCAGAGACTCGCCCTCCTCTGAGTCCAGACCATACTTTGAAAACAACCATTTCCTATAAACCATCAAAAATGTGCTTTTGCCTTTAAAAAAGAATCCCCACCAAAATATTTCCCACATAAATGATTAAAACAGCATCACATTTTTAAAAGCCATTTAATATTAATAGCATATTTTAATGAAAAAGCAGCATACTTTGCCAATAAAACATTAAAATCATCTCTTCAATGAAAGACAATCAAACAGCACCCAAAAGAACTTAATACATTACCATAGTAAATAAACCATCTATTAACAAAAACAAGAAACCAGGTCATATACAGAACTCAAGACTTGGGAGAGCCTTCAATGGCACAGCAATACAGCAAAATTTGTAAGAATATATCTATATGTGCATCATTTTGAATGAAATATTTACAACAGCTAAGGTACCAGTCTTCATGTACCTATTTTTTGTTCGAAAAGAATTCTACCAAACAATATGAATGTATAAGCAGTGCACTGTCTTAGAGTTCAAATTCGTTTTTTTTCTACAAACAAACCTCCAAAGGAAAAAAGAAACGGAAAAAAATTTTTTCCATAAATGTCCAAAGGTAGTCAGCAAAGCAATGGAAAACTGGAAGATTGAAATACCTTGGTGAATCTTAGATCTAGAGGGTCACGCACCAAGTGGAAAATGCACCTAAAGCGAGAGAATGATGCAATAGCCATGCTTCCGATTGCTTTCTCGCTTCTGTTACTGATGAGTGTGTGTGTGTGTGTGTGTGTGTGTGTGTGTAAGGGCAAGTGAGGGAACACCACATTGGGGACAATATGGGAATCCCCATTAAATATGTAACGAAGTAAGCAATACTCAAGACAGTGAATCAGGTCCACACGATTAAGACATCCATTACTGAGTGTCAACTCACGAATCAGAACACTACCAGCAAAAACAAAGGAAAAAACAATCTTCATCCCAAAGTGAGAATATACAAAGCGGCCCAAAGGAACGCAGCCTAACAGGAAAGCTGCAAAAATTCAGTAAACTCATCAAATAAAAATAATTTTTTCAACACCACTAGCTATACTTTTCTCCCGGTTTTTGTTGAAAGACTAAAGCAGTTTAATTAATTGGAATGTGCACAAAATTAAGTTGTTAGAGAGGTAAATTAATAATTTACAGAGGGTTGTTTGGCAATAATCTAATAATAGCTTTCAAGATCAGTGAACACAGCAGACGACTCCTTTCTTAAGCATTAACACTTCAGAGAAGGGAGAAAGGGAGTTAAGAACCACAATAAAAATATATATATAATATACAGTGTAAATGCAGAAAATCTGCCATCTTTTTTTTTAAAATTCAAAATACTTTAGAGATGTCTCTATCACATTAAGCATCAACTCTAGTTTAGAGTTTCGGTCCTGAATCAATTTTCTATTTCTGAAAAATAGCTGCGAAGTGTACTTTGAAACTCGTACAGGGGCGACGGCTGTAAGAATAAAAACAAATCTTACTTGCTCGCGCTCAGGGGCCTTGAAAGGCCCGCGTCTCTCCCGTCTTCTTTGCAGACAAACCAGCTCCACGCTTCCCGCGGCTGAGGCCGAAGTGGAGTGCAAAGAGGCAACTTTGCTCCAACTTGACAAACCCCGGTCTGTTCTTCCCCCACCCCTCACCCTCTACTTGGAGAAAACGGTTCACATTCTCGATTCCTGGCTGGCTCGGGTGCTCCCTCTTCAAGCCTCGGTTTTGTCAGGATTCACATTGACTGGACTTCTTTCTGGTCGCCCAACATGGAAAGGAAAGAAGCAGGAGAGAGGAGATGAGAGAGAGAGAGAGAGACAGAGAGAGAGACAGAGACAGAGAGACAGAGACAGACAGAGACACAGAGAGAGACAGAGAGACAGGAGATAGATGGAGACAGGTGCGAGATGGAGAAAGAGAGATGAGGGAGAGACAGACAGAGATGGAGAGGATAGATGGAGAGACAGGTGTGAGATGGAGAGAGAATGAGAGAGAGGAGACAGACAGACAGACAGAGACAGGAGAGATGGAGAGACAGGAGATAGATGGAGACAGGTGAGAGATGGAGAGAGAATGAGAGACGAGGGAGAGACAGACAGACACAGAGAGGTGGAGAGACAGGAGATGGAGACAGGTGTGAGATGGAGAGAGAATGAGAGAGAGACGAGGGAGAGGCAGACAGACAGACAGACAGAGAGACAGGAGATAGATGGAAAAAGAAGAGAGGGAGAAAAGAGAGAGACAGACAGACACGGAGAGGTGGAGAGGCAGGAGACCGGTGGGGGTGGGGAGGGAGGAGAGAGATGGAGAGAGAGAGAGAGAGAGAGAGAGAGAGTGAGAGAGAGAGAGAGAGAGAGAGAGAGAGAGAGATGGAGAGCGCGGCGGGAGGGCGGGCGGGCGGGCGGGCGGGCGGCCCCGGGGCTCTCTAGATGCCGGCCGAGTACTTCATGCGCTTCTGCTTCTGCCTCTGGTTGCAGAACCAGACGCGCACCACGTTCTTCTTGAGATCCAGCTTCTCGGCGATGGCGGCGATCTTCTCGGAGGAGGGCCGCGGCTGGATGGCGAAGTAGGCTTCGAGCGAGCGCTTCTCGGGCGCGGCGATGGACGTGCGCTTGCGCTTCTTCTCGGCGCCGTTGAAGAGCTCGGGCTTGGTGAGCTTCTCGCGGTGGGACTTCTCCGCCTCCTCCAGCCAGGCCTGCAGGATGGGCTTGAGCGCGATCATGTTGTTGTGCGACAGCGTGAGCGACTCGAACCTGCAGATGGTGCTCTGGCTGAGCGAGCCCACGCCGGGGATCTTGAGGTTGGCCAGCGCCGAGCCCACGTCGGCCTGGGTCACCCCCAGCTTGATGCGCCGCTGCTTGAAGCGCTCGGCGAACGCCTCCAGGTCCCGCGGGTCGGCGTCCACGTCGCTCATGCAGGCCATGTGCGACGGCAGCCCGTGCGCGTGGGCCATGCTCAGCGCCGCCTGGTGCATGGGGTTCATGGTGGCCATGTGCGGCGCGTGCGCCGCCGGCGTGGACACCACCGCGCCGTCGGGGCCCGCCATGGCGCCCAGGGCCAGCCCGGGACTCAGGTGCTCCAGCAGCTCGCCCTCCAGCGCCTGGTGCGGCTGGTGGTGGTGGTGGTGGTGGTGATGGTGGTGGTGGGTGCCGGCCAGCGCGGACGGGTGCGAGATGGGCACGGAGGAGGAGGAAGCCGCCGACGTGCAGGGGATGGTGTTCATGGTGTGGTACGTGGCGTCGGGTTTGAAGGGGCTGTGGTGGGGCGGGGTGGTGGTGGTGGTGGCTCTTGCTTTGGGAGACGATGTCCACAGCGGCCAGAGCCTCGGCCCGGGCCAGCAGACTCTCGTCCAGCCCGCCGAATAGATTGCTCTGCAATGGCAAGTAGAAGGCGCACATGACGCTCAGCAGGGAATTGCGCGCGCTCCCCCGAAAGCCCCGGCCCGGCCGCTCCCCGCCTCAGCGCGCCGGCCGCACGCCCCGGTCCCCGCAATCGCTCATCACGCCGGCACCCGCGGACCGCCGCGAGCGGGCCCCCCGAAAACGCGCGGAGGGGAGGCGGGAGGAGGAGGAGGAGGAGGAGGAGGAGGAGGAGGAGGAGTGAGAGGCGCGGAGAGGACGCACCGCGCCACCCCGGCCCCGATCCCAGGTCATAAAAATTAATAGGCCCGGCCAGAGCCGCTGCCTACGGGAGAGCGAGAGGGGGGCCACGCGGTTGGAGGCGCGGGGTGATTTGCTGCGCACGCATGAAAAAAACATCAAGCGGATGCGGCTCCGGGGGGCCGGCGAGCGGCGCGGGCGCGGGCGCGGGGATACACACCGGTGGGGTTGGCAGACAAGCTCTCCGCATCGCCTCCGAGCTCCCGCCGCCGCCGCCGCCGCCGCCGCCGCCGCCGCCGCCGCTGCCGCCGGCCCGGCCCCCGCCGCCGCCGCCGCCCGCGTTGCCCGAGCTGCTGGGGGAGCTGGCGGCGGGCGCGGCGGGCGCCGCGGAGCCCGGCGAGGCGCTGCTGTGCAGGGCCGAGTACTTGGGCTCCACGTGCAGGCTGGCGCCGTGCGGCAGGCTAAACGCCTGCTTGCTGTTCAGGGACATCATCATCATCTTCCCGCCCGCCGCGGCCCCCCGCGCCCGGGGCTCTGCGGGACCGGCGCCGGGCGCCGCCGAGGGCGCCCCGGGGAAGGGGGCTTCCCCTCCCGCCCCGCCGCGCCCCCCGCCGCCCCCCTAACCCCGCGACCGCGCCGCGGTGCCGAGTCCCGCGCGCCCGCCTCCCCGCCGCCCCGGCTCAGCGGCCCCCCGGCCGCGGGCTGCGCGCTCCGCCGCGCCCCCCCCACCCCCACCCCGGCTGCCGCCGCTCGCAGCCGCTGCCCGGCTCCGGGGTGCCGCGCTGGCTGCAGACCTCAGCGCCCCAAAGTGCCCCCGCTCCTCCTCGAGGCCGCGGAGTTATAGTCCCCGCTCCCCGCGCCGGCCCCGCGCCCCCGCCCTCCTCCCGCCTCCCTCCCTCCCTCCCCCCGCGCCGCCGCCCTCCCCGCCCGGGAAGCGTGGCTCCCCCTCTCGGCTTCGCCCGGCGCCCCAGCTCGCTCCCTCCCGGCTCAGATCTGTTCGGATCCCCACCCCACCCCGGCACCCCCTCCCGCGCCCGGGCCGCGCCCCCCCCCCCCGCGCGCTCCGCCGTCGCCGCCCCTCCTCCGCGCCGCCCCCCCCCTCCGCCCTGCCCCACCCACCCCCACCCGCCCGGCCGGCTCTGCGGTCACCCGCCGGTGCCCCCCACCGGAGGAGGGCTGGTCTCCGCCCCCTCCCGCTGCTGGGTGACCGGGGGGGGGGAGGGGGAGAGGCGGGGAGGAGGGAGGGGGGGGGGAGAAACTCCCAGATAAAGTTGTGGCTCAATCCAGCCCAGGGTGGGGGTTTCCCTGGACTCCCGGAGCCCCGCGCGCCGCCCGCCTCCTCCCCGCTCCCCGCTCCCCGCTCTCCACTAAGTTTCCCGGCCCCGGCCCCGCTCGGGCCGCCCCTCGTCGCGGCTGCGGAGAGGCCGGGTCCCCGGCCGGCCCGGGCCCCGCGCGCCGCCGCGGTGCGATCCCACCTCCCCGGGTGCGGAGGTCGGCGCGGCGCGGCGCTCGCCCTCGGCCCCGCGGGCGCCCGGAGCTGAAAAGCCACGGGCCGGCCGGGCGGCTGGGCTTTCTCTCCCCCGATTCCCCTCGGCTCTCCGCGGATTGGACAGCCGCGGCGGAGCCGGCTCGGGTCGCCTGTGCGCATGCGACTCCTCCCCCCCCCACACACACACCGGTACCCGCCCCCCTCCAACACACACACACACACACGCACGCACACGCACACGCACGCCTCCCTCCCGTTCCCACCTCTTCCTCCCCGGTGTCCCCCCCACCCCCCCGCGCTGAGGTGCGTTTGGGGAGGGATCCACCGAGCAAGACCCTGCCTCCAGATTGACTACTCTTCATTAGCTGCCATCAAAGGGAGAAGGAGCGACTGACAGGGAAGGACCAGAAATTAGAGAGCGCATGTGCTGCCCCCCCACGCGCGCACACACACGCGCACACACACGCACACGCCCTCGCGGGCAGGCACGAGCCCCACTCCTCTCCATCCCCACAGCCGCCCTGCGCCCCAATGGACTATTTTCAGCTCACTCTTTGCTCACACTTCTATCCCAGGACAGACCACTTGGAGATGGGCGCTCGCTCTCCGGTCCGGTGGCAAGAGAAGACAATCACACACTCGCACGCACACACGCGCACACGCACGACACGCACACACGCGCGCACCTGCTCGAACGCATCGTCTTCCTCCCCTTCGGGGCTTTCACCTTCCGTCTACTTCGGGGACGGAGGGGAGGGGGGGAGCCATGCTTTCACCTCCCCAGTCCGCAGAAAACACGGGGTGCTCGCCCGAGTGAGAAAGCCCCCTCCCCGCTCGGCCCGTGCGCGGGGGTCCCCCGCAGGTGGCGGGCCCGGCGCCGGGGTGCCCGGGCGGGCGCAGGTGCGGGCCCTGGACGCCCGGGGACGGCGAGCAGGTGCGCGGGCCAGAGGGGCGCGGGGCGGCACCAGGACGCACACCAAGTGGAAAGAGGGTCCCGTCCCCACCCCGCAGTGCTCAGCACCCAGAAGCCCCGCGGCGATGGCACACGGGGCGGGGGGCGGGGGTGGTGGTGGATGGAAACAGCCCGTCCACCCCTGACCCGGTCCAGGCAGATGCGGGGGATCCGATGGGGAGCGCGGCGCTTCCGAGTTGGGAGCCCTGGCGGCCTCGGGGAGCGCGCGCGGCGCTGTCCGCGGTGCTGAACCCCCTGCCGCGGCCAGCGCCCCTCCCGGCCCGCCTTCCTCTCCCCTCTCCCCCGCCCCCCCACACCCGGTGCGCAGGGAAATAATAAATAGTAGCCAAAGGGGATCGACCCAGGGCGGGGGGGGGGTGCGGGCGGGGGGCGCTGACACGCGTGGAGGTGGCTGCAGCCGGACGGTTCAAGGAGGCGCTTGGGTGTTTAATTTCTACCTCGACAACAGTCAGGGTCATTTTCAAGTAAATAAAATAAATTGAAAAAAAAAAAAGAAAGAAAAGAAAAGTCTAACCCTGCACGGCTCTCTCACTGTCGCAAGCTTCGTGGAATGAAATAAATCAACGTTAAAAGCTTGAGTATCATTTAATTATAGTGCGAAGAGCGCTTTGAAAGAAGTAGAACAACATCTCTAAACAAATTATGACGGGGGCCAGGAAGGAATTATTAGATTGAAATTTCATTTAGGCTCGGGAGACACCGCGCTTTCACCCTGTAATCTGCTATGCCTCATCTGATTTGTATGCTTAATTCAGCTTGACGAATTTATTAGTTTTCATAATAGTGAAAAAATTGAGCGGTACTATGGGCTAATGCATTGTGTGTACTATAAATTGTGTGTCGTCTTGGAACGGCTGAAGTCTATAGAAATCTTTTATTAATGTCAGTATAGGGGAGAGGATTTCCGTAGGAGGCTGGAGAGGTTCGGGCTAAACTCCGCTGTGATTTTGCCTCACTGGTCCATTAACATATCGTCATACTAATTAGACTACTTCATCAGTAATATAATTTCAAACTTCAAATTATGTTCTAATTAACAAGGGTTGTCCAATTTACTTAATCTTCAAAAGCCTTAGTATGGTCTAATGAGTATAAACTGTTGAGCATCTCAAAAATCTAATACAAATCCATAAAAGAAATATTTTTCAGTGGGATAGGGCCAAAGCGAGAGCAAGAAGGAAAGTAGGAAAGTAGGGAGATAAAATGTTTTCGTCCAACCAGTGTCCCCCAGATTATTACACCAATTGAATCGCAGGAGAAACTTTGGGGGTATTGCAACTCCTAGGCAGTGTGTTTACGTGTTTAAATAAAGGCACAAGAATATCTAGGAGAGAAACCACATGGGGGGAAATTCTTCTCTTTCATTAGGTGCCTAATTAGATGTAAAGTACAAAAGCAACCCTGAGGAGTTTCCTACGCATTATTGTGGCAACAGTCTGCTGAAGTTGAATTGAAAAATCAAACATTTGGGGTGTTTTCAACCACCCCTTGTCCCCTCCTCCTTCGTTGGGCTTAATTACTTGCAATAGTTGTATTAATGTATGTTGTCACCTGGGAGTATTGAGAAATGCATATAGTTAATATGAATTAATCTTGATTTTAATAGCAACTGACAACGGATCTCCAAAATGCTAAAGACTCATCACCACTTCATATTGTAAGGCAGTGTAATAAATTCAGGAAATAGATGAGGCGTGTTGAAATAACTGGCCAAACTTTGTTTGGTATGGAATTTATTGACTAAAACTACTTGAAGCAAAAATTTCTATGAGAATGCTTTCCTGGTGAGTAAAAATCTTCATGTCTTTAACCCTAAAATGCCATTTTGGGGGTGAGGTTTAGATAGATGGGGAGAGAATGACGGGTGGGTAACAATGATTAAGATGCATTGTACTCTCATACTGACACGTTGAAACTTCTTTGTGCAACTACTTAAAGACAATGAGTTTTAAAATGTCTTTATTTTTTTTCCTCTCTGAGACATTCCAGTGGTGTCTTTAATTCCAGATAGGAAAAAGAAAACCCCAGTTTTCCCATGATCAAGTTGAGACAAATTAATATGTGATTGGAAAGTAATTCACAAATTTACTTACCGGTATGTCTGCCCCCACCCCAGCAGAAAACAGATCCATTTGTTAAAAGGCAAGTCCGAGACTTCTTTTCCCACTCGGAGTGAAAAATGAGCAGCGGTGATTGTGTAGCATTGGAGAGAAGAGGCGATTCTGCCTTCATCACCACGACTCGACTGTCCGGAATGCCTACATCCCCACAGTGATATCAATAAAAACCCATTTCGCCATAAAGTGCTCCAGCAAGAGCGGGGTGTGGAAGCTGCTCTTGGAGGAAGAAAGACACCTTCCACTCTCCCCCCCCACCCCCACTCCTACCCCCACCCCCCCACCGGATAGCAGGGCCCAGCTAAACAACTGGAAAGTTTGGCACTGAACCCCCAAGGGGTGGAAGTAAATGGCCCCAAACCAGAACCTGGCACGGCAGCAAGCCCTGCTAGGCACCGTGTCCCTGAGCACCAGAACTGTTTTGTTGTTTGAAGCCAAGGGATGGAGAGTGTCTGAACTGTGTGATTACACGAGAAGCCAGCAAGCAGAGCAGTCATTCTGCTCACCAAGCCTCTTTGTTCCACGAGCGCTGCCAGTCCCATCTGCCGGCGACTGCGGGCAGTTGCGAACCTCCTCTCTCGGACTAAAAGGAGTCACCAGGGCTCAGCAGGTCTGGCAGTGGGCGCCCCACACCTGGAAATCGACCCACACCCCCAAGCCATCCCGAGGGAAGAAATCACTGTCTCCTCCTTGTTTCTGGGGCCTAATTTACTATTAAAATTTTAAGCAGTGCATTCATATTTTACCGAATCTAATGTGTTTTATTAAAATTTAATCTATTAAGGGCAGTGTGGTTTCTTTGTATTTCGAGCCGAATTGGATTGGACTACAAGAAAGGTTTCTCAAAAGGCAGACCTGGCCCTGTATTCTACACCACCTCGCTCTTGGCTTACGCTTGGTCTGGTGGAGAGCAGCGAGGGCAAGAGTGGGTTTTCCTTTTCCATTTCAGGGTTCTCAGAAACTCTAGGAGATCGGCCCGGCTGTCTCAGGTTCTGAATAAAAGACAAATGTCCTTAGCTCTGGCCCTGGACTCCGGGGGTGTGTGTGTGGGGGGGGGCTAATGCGGATGAAGTGTGAATGACTCCCTGGCCCTCCTGGGGAAGAAAAACGGAAGAGGAAGGAGAGAAGGATCACTTACACCGATGTCTTTCCACGCCTGGGAGCCCTGCCCAGCAGCAGAGGGAAGAGCAGAAAGGCCAGGTGCTTCTGGCCTTCAGTGTTGAGGCTGGGGAGGGGGGGTGGGGGTGGCGGGGGAGTCCTGTGGTTTGTTCCACGCTTTGGCTTCTCCCCATACCAGTACACTTTCATGCTTTGTCTCTAACTTTCCTTGCCCCCCCCCCCCAGCCCCAGCCCCAGCCCCCCGGCGGGGAGGATAGGAGCCCCCTCCCCCCCCCCTTTAGCGCAAAGGTGCCAGGCTGGCGTGCCTGAGCCCTCCAAATGCCCACTCCCAACTTCCCAGGGCAGGAAGTCAGCAAAAGTCGCCCGAAATCACACCCCGAGCGCTTCCTTCCCAGGCCCTTCTCCACCCACATTTAAGCCCATCGTCTCCCTCCCCGGCCCGGCTATGGAGGCCGGGGCAGGATCCACCCAAAGCTGTCCCCACAGAAGCCATCGCACTTGTGCGACGACGGGAGAAATTTGCATCTGGGCTGACTACCCCCCGGGTTTGCACTGGGCTCGGGGATGGAGAAGCCTCCGGGCAGGAGGGAAGGCGTGGTGGAGAAAGCAAAGCAAGGCTTTCCCCTCCACCTGGGGGGTGGGGGGTGGGGGGGTTGGAAAGCGCCGCCTGGGAGGTGTGCAGGTGAAGATGCCTGAAACCCGGGGTTGCCAGGGGCTAGGGGGCACCTAGGGGCCCGTTGGGTGGGCAGGGCTAAGGGCAGCGGGCACTCACATTGGGGGACAGCCCACTGGACCCACAAAGGAGAAACCCAGCTTTAGAGCAAACAGGAGGATTTGCACCAACCAACTAAAGTGTGCCCCCAGGGGGTGAGAAATGGAAGGGTTTCAGGTCCTAACGTCCCCAGCTCCGACCTGGGAAATGAATGAGCACGCTTACGAATGAAAACACAGGCACACACTCGGACACACACACGTGTGCACACTCCTACGTGCGCGCTCACATGCTTGTCCCCTCCCCTTATCGCTTCCGGTGGGAGGCGGCCAGACCTCCAGCCTCCGGGCCACCAGCGCCTCCTCCCCCAGCTCCCCGGCCTCACCCTTGTCTTCTCCTGCATCTCAGTGAATCTCCTCCTCCGCCAGAGTATTCGTCTCTTCTCAAAGTTAAGTCCAGTCACGAAATCAAACTTAAAGCATTGCAACAATCAATGAAGACTTTTGCAATCCATGGCGCCTCGTGCTTCCTGGAACTAAAATAAATGCAAGAAATCGAAACTTAATTACTTGAAAGAAATCCAGAAATCCCTCTGCATAATTTATCCAGTCATTTTTTTTTTGTATTGTAGCTTTTGTGTTGGGTGCAGTGCTTGCAAACACTTTTGGCTTTCTTACAATTAAGGAAGATTCCTGGAGGTTCTCTGCCTTGCACCTCACCCTGGCACTGTCCCTGGAGGTTTAGTTCCTTTCCTGCTTCCTGCCACATCCCAGGACTGGTCAAGTAACATCTCTCCTCAGACAAGAAGAATCCGAGGCAAGCTCAGAATGTCCTCAGCCAAGTGTTGTATGTAGGTCAGATCTTTCAAATCTCACCCCTCCTCTCTTCTTTGTCATTTTGTTTACCAGTATTCATATTTGAGTATGTGTGTGTCTTAATAACCAGATCTCACAGCAAGTCTCCTGGCAAATACAAGACAAGCTACTTCCCTGAGGAAAGCCTGCACCATCCCAAAATGACTTTCTATGGGGCTGGGGATTTGGCTCAATGGAAAAGTACTTGCCTGATAGATGCAAGGCCCAGAGTTGGGTCTTCAGCTCTAGGGAAAGAAAAAAAAAAAAAAAAAAAAAAGAAGAAGAAGAAGAAGAACCAAAAACTTTGTCCTGTTCATGGGAAAATAAAGTGGTAATTTCCCCGCCCCCCCTTTCTCTCTAGGGATGGTTTCTTTCCTTCCCTTTTTTTCTTCCCTCTTCCTTTCTTAGTTTCCTTGTTTTCCCCCCACTGGATATCATTTTCTACCTAATGACTAACTAGTAAGTACTTATTCTGGTTACTACTCTTCAAGGTACTTAGCTGGATCATCGACCTGGGGCACTGCTTTCTTATTCTGACATCTCTCCCTTTCAAACTCACTCATTTTTCCTCTCCTTTACCTTCTATCTACTGGAACAGCTTCACAGGTAGACAGGACCAAAAGACCTCTTGTGTGAGGGCACCAAATACAACAGATGTTCCTGTATTGAACGCGAAGATTCTGGCTCAGACCCAATGATGGTTGTGCATTTCATGACTCACATCAGCTGCCTCTGGCCCTTCAGCATTTTGATGATGACCAATGATGTGGTCACGGGATTTGTACCGCCTTGAACAGCACCTGAATCTATTAGCATGGTGAGAGGGACTCCAAGGAGGCCAGTTCCTTTACAGACACCTCCTAGCAATGTGAAGTCATGTTATGAAAGAATGAAAAATACATTGGGGAACAGCATGGAAACCAGAGTACATTTTGATTTAACTGACATGAACAGAAATGTAATGTAAAAGTGAAAGGATCTAACAAAACCATTAATAATTAAAAAATAATTACAGATATTCTGTCCTTACTATTCATAACCACTCAATATTTTAGACAAAGAAAACGGAACGCTCTTAATGGGAATGAGATGTGAGCCGACTGCGAATGAGAAGTTAACCAAGGACCACGCACGTGTCCAAGGAGATATGTTTTCCTTGTTTCTATTCTTTCAGAGTTAGACCTTTGTCTTGCATTAACATATACCCCCAGTGTCTGAGTTTATACATCAGAAGTCTCTTGCAGAATAATGAGACAGACCTTATCAAGTTCTGAAGATCAAAGGTGCCAAAGGGCTTGTTTATTAACTAACCTGATTTACAGGTCGCAGGTGCCTAAGAGATACGTGGCATGAAACAGATCTGGTTGGATAATTCCATCCAAAGGTAGTGGTTTGTACCCCATCTCTAGACATGCTGTTTTCCTCTAAGGAAGTAGCCATCCCTTAAGGATTCATTGTCTGTCTTTCTTATATTCCTCATCAAAAGAGTATCGCATTGGTATTTTTTTAAGGATGCATGTATTTTCCTGTCACCTAAAATTGGGTTTTATTTCCAGTATGTGTTTTTTAACATTCAGAATCTTTAACACAACAATCTCCACAAAATCATACAGTACACATTCATTCATGCACCAGACCTTTGAAAAATGTTAGGAAGAAGATATAGTGACTCGATTTTGATTTTTTTCCCCCACTGCAAATTCCCCTTTATTTTGTTTGAGAGACACGAGGGACAGTCCCTGAAGTGCTCTGCTGATGTTCCACACACTGGAAAGAAATCAAAGCAGCCTGGCGGAAAGCAAACTTCAGTGCCTCTTTTCAGAGATAAAGGGAAATCTTACAAAAGGAGAGATTTGCAGACATCCAACTGGCATCCAATGAAGTCATGGCTGAGACGTGGGCTGCAAAGCCACCAGGAAGGAAAGACCTACAGCCCATGTCAAATTTTATGCATCAGAAGAAACTGAAGCCTCCTTCCTTCCTTTCCCCGGCCCCAGATGAATTCAAAACAAAACAGCATGCCTTTTGTAGCAAACAGAAAAACCTAAGGAGAAATGCTAATAGGTTGACTGTGAGGATTATAAATACTTCTTAGTTATATAAATATGAACTGAGTGCATAAAACATGCTAAATTCCTTGTAGACATTCTCTCTCTCTCTCCCCCTGCTACAGAAAGACATTACAACAATGACAACAAATTCACCTTCAACATTTATTCTTTTTGTGAATAAAATATTACACAGGGCCTATGATTTTTCCCACAAATCTCACCTATGCAAAAGTAGGTGGACCAAACAGAATTAAAATATCTGTACCCCAAAATGTATTCATGTGTACCCCCTGCTTCCTCTCCTTGATACATACATACATATATATATATACATATACATATATATATATATATGCAGAACCCCAAGATGTAACTCAACTAACATGTGCGCTAGTGGATACTCTAGCTTGGCTCCTCGACTGGTTTTTTTCCTGACATGAGGCATTGATCTTCCCCAGAACCATGATGATAATGATGTACTTGAATGCATTGAGAGGGTCTTCCACAGAGCACAGATTACTACCGCATTTGTGAGCACTTCTCCTTTGGCAAAGCCAAGCCTGGCATTAGGAACATGACAATCCCGTGGTGTTTTCCCATCCGCAGACATCACTGATTCTTTTGGCCACACAGATATACGTACCCTAGACCACACCGGCAGCTATTCCTCTAGTGACCTTGTCAGACACCTTCGTGCCTTTGGCTCCTTTCCTTCCAGATCCAAGTTCCGTGTTCTTGGCTTTTGTCCACAGACCACTGGCTTTACTACAGAGGGCAAGGAGAAGGGGCTAGTTTCTCTTTGAATTGTATTTTCTATATGTTTGCATCTATATCCGTAGTAGACGGCTATGATACCTCACATTCAACAGCCCTTACCCTCTCTTGGTGTGGCTTCCTGCAGAGCAGGTAACGCATCCTTTTCTTTACTGTTCAGTATCCATTCTGCTCTGTTTTATTTGACTGTCTTCTTCCTTCCCTGGAGAACCTATTGCAAACATTTTCCACTTCTGCCATCATGACTTTAAGCATACAACCAACCTCATAATTTACTAGGAAAAATAGTTCATTGCAATAAGTTCTCTTAATTATTTTACTGCCACCTAAGCTTTCTGTATGTGTGTGTGCGTGCGCGCACATATGTGTGCACTTTTGCTCAACGTTTTTCTTTTAATTCTTCACCGTGTTAACCACCATCTCCAGTAGGTCATGCTTCCACTTGTCCACGAGTCCGTACCCTCTTGCCAGTCTCAGGAGCTTGATTTTCCCAGTTACTCTTCTCCTGCATCTTTACTTCTCCTTTCCAGTCTCTCTCTCCTTTACACTACCAATATATTCAAGATCCACTGCCCACAAAATTCAAATAAAACAAAGTTTCCTTTAATAGCGTTCCTTCTATGTCTCTCTTCTCCCACCATTCAAGTTTAGATGGCGGGTGCACTTACCGCTTCCATTTTCTTACTGATAATTTTATAAGCTCTGCCAAGATGGTTTCAATTCTTAAATCTCTGCTGATGGTGCTCTCACTGGAGAGACTAATGACCATTTAGTTTACAAATTCTGTGGGACGTTTTCCCCCCAACATCATGGATCTTAAACTTGAAGATTTGTGCCAGCTCTACCAGTTCTTAATCCAATTCTCATTTTTCCTCTCTAAAAGGTATGAATGACATTTTCATGTCCTCCTCCCAAAGCTGCTGAGGGGATAAGATAACACATTGTATGCACATTTCCTTGCAGGTAATAAGGTCTTATTAAGCACTGGCTAACTGCACAACAATATCAACCAACATCTGTGCAGGTGAGAGGACTGGCAATCATTTCACACTTGAAGAAGATTGGCATATGATCTGCAAAGTCAGGAATTACAGCCCCAGCAAAAGCACTCCATAGACCAGGCATTGTCTTTCCTTGGTGCCCTTTCCATTCCTTTTGGTCCATACAAATAAGACCAGCTCTCCAATGACCCATATTCTTAGTGCTGCTATCTTGTTGAAAATTATGGAAAATATTGTTTGTTCATTTATTCAGTGATCCACTCATAGAAACAATGGGTGGTTATTGCCTAACTTCTTCATCTTGCTCAGGGAGACCTGTATTTGGAGGCTTTCTGTACTAGTTTAACATTATTTCTGACTTATTCTGTCAAAAGAATCTGAAAGAAAGTGCATTTGACATTTAAACCTGAACATATTGACTATGACTTCCTTTCTCAGAAAGTCAAGTATTGTGTATGTCTGACTTGTTGAGACACTGTTTCCTTTCTTGCTTTTCCTTGACTAATCTCCAATTTCCTGAGAGGTGGTGATTGCCTAAGGATCTATCAACACTTTTCTTTTTCTTTTTGGTAATTCCATCAACATGATAGCTTCTGTTCTCCCCAAAGGTTCTCACAAAAGTGCATCTGTCTGATTTTTTTAAAAATTAGTTTCATATCCCAACATCTTATTAGATTTTTTTTCCATAGAGATATCTGCTCTACCTTCAAACTGTCCCCACACATTTGTATTATTTATCAACACTCAAAAAAGATATTTTTCCTTTTCTGAGCCCCCAAGTAAGGCGTAATCCCTGAAAACAGTGTCTGTGTTTAGCTTTCTTCAAGACCTTAGCCGGTTTATCTCCAGATCCTGTACCAGGACGTAGGTAGTTTGCTTCCTAGGAATTTGCTGACTGGTCACCGGGGTAGCAAATGATTTAGGTGTTGCAGGTGAACATCTCACTAATGCTTGTTTTCTCCCAGTCGTGTTTTAAATTACTTGGTCCAGTTAACAGACAGAATACTGAGAAAAGACATTTCATCAGTAAGAAGCACAGAGAAAAGAGGATTCTAGAAAGTACCTTCAGGGCTGGGAATATGGCCTAGTGGCAAGAGTGCTTGCCTCGTATACATAAAGCCCTGGGTTCAATTCCCCAGGACCACATATATAGAAAACTGCCAGAAGTAGCACTGTGGCTCAAGTGGCAGAGTGCTAGCCTTGAGCAAAAAGAAGCCAGGGACAGTGCTCAGACCCTGAGTCCAAGCCCCAGGACTGGCAAATAAATAAATAACACAAAGTACCTTCAAAAAATAACACCAAAACATAAGGAGAAGGGACATGTGTAAGTAGATTGGCAAAGTCAAGTGCTCATCTAAGTTAGGATGAAGCCAGATCTCACCAAGTAACTACTCCCATAATAATTAGAACAGTGAAGTTTCATGGATATTATCTTCATAAAACTGTGAAATTAGACAACATGATATTTCACTGTGGATGGTATTTCTAAATTAATGGCTTGTGGTTTATAAAATGGCCTCTCCATTAGTCTATTGCTCCTGCAACTAAAACAAACAAAAACAATTATTAAAAATGAGCTGTGCCTGGGTCCTAGTTTCCAGAAGCAAAACCAGGAGTGGGCTCAGCAAACCCAACCTGGATTTCACACTGTTTTCACACCAACCTAAATTACTGAAGAAAAAAATTAGAAAATTTCAATCATGGTTCTCCAACTCACAGAGCTCCCCAAATTTAGAGCCTGGTGTACTGTATACTTCACTCTGGTTTAAAAGCAGTATTGCTTAGATGAGCCAATGCCAGAAGATGGAGAATTCATGTTTCTTTTAAACAGTTTATGGCACCTATGGGAACAATTTTATGTCAGATTATAAGTCTAAATAACCAGAAAACCAAATTGGGGGGGGGTGGGAAACAAGGGATAGCAAATGATAAAATATTATATATTTAGATTTAATGTAATTTAAATGTTAGATTTTTAATGCTTAGACATGGATAGTTAAATAATTATTATTATGGCTAAATAAACTGAGCAAAAATGGGAATCCTAGAAGTGAAGAAAATAATATGCAACATTAAAAACTCTGAGGCAAATGTTAGGGTACATGCCTTTATTCTCGGCATTCAGAGGCTGAGGTAGGAGGATGAAGAGTTTGAAGCCAGTCTGGCCTACGTAGTAAGACCCTGTCTCCAATATCCCTCTTCCCCCAAGAAACCTGTTTATAAAGTGTTTCATATCATATTAGACACAACAGAAGATGGGGTTGTTGACCTGGAATATGGATCTGGACTAATTGTGGAGAAAAGAAGATGAAGACACAAGAAAAACCAAGGCTTCAAACAGCTCTACACACTTGCAGAAGGATACAGCAAAGACTGTAATGCAGTATGTGGACAATCGCAGTAACACTTCTGAAAGCAAAGACAAAGAGAAACTTTTAACATAGCCGGAGGAAAAAACATATGAACTTCAAAGGAACAACAAGGCTTACAGCAGGCTCTTCAAGAACAATACGGAATATGATCTTTAAAGTGCCAAAGACACTGCCAATCTATAACCCAATAACTGGGAAAATATGCTTTCAAAGGAAACCGAAATAAAGACTTTTGAGATAAGTGCTGACAGACTTTCCCACCAAACTGTAGCCAGTGAAATTCTAAAGTGAGTTGTTCAAGAAGGACTATGACCCACAAGATAGGCATTAAAATTTATGAGAAAACGAAGCACGTTATACAGGATTAGCAGGGGGCGAATATAAAAACACGCAGAATTAAAACATATGACAAATATAGCCCTGAAAGTAGGGAAAATTAAAGAGTTAAGATGTTTTGATGCATGTCCTACCCAAGAGGTGATGAATATTAATGCACAGTAAACTCTGCGAAGTCAAGGATGCGTGCTACAATTCTGTGTGTTTGTTTCAGGAGTGCCTCTCCATGTGACTCTCACGGCCTTCTTACCTCAGACTCTTGAGTGCTGGGGTTACAACATGCGCCACCACACCCAGCTTAATCTTGAGGTATCTACAAAAAGAGTAACAAAAGCTAAGGGGGAGAGGGGTGGGGATGAGATTTTTTTTTTAAAATGCCTAATTAATCCAAAAGCAGGTATGAGTGTTATAAAGTAATGGGCGATGACCAAAGGCAACAAACAGAAACAAATAATAAGGTGAGTAACTCAAATTTAGATAGACCAACAATTACATTAAATGTGAATGGGCTAAATATTCCAATTAAATAAGCACCCTCTAGTTAAGGGGCTAGCTACCCTTTTATGTTAATTGACCACATAGTGTTTTAAGCTACATGTCTTTGATAACTATTCATATTTCTTTGATGTTTATAACCCTCCAAGATCTAAAAAGAAAGCATTCTTAGCTTTAAGATTGTATAAATTAGAGAAACCAGTCTCTGCTGTAGATAAAGATGACAATTATAATGATGGTAACGGTAAATTGTAATGACTTATTTAAGGACTATTAAGAACCAAACAAGCTTATAGGAACATCTATAAATTCATTTGTGCTTCATATCATTGTATCAGTCATGTCATTATATGAAATAAGTACTGCTATAAATCCATCTTTCCAAAGAAGATCCTGGTCACAGAGAAGTCAAGTAACTTGCTCAAGTTTTAAAGCAAGAGTCAAAGGTAGGCAGTCTAGCTCCAGAGCCAACCTTTCTATCTAATGTGTAGCTAGAGAACAGGTCCTGGCAGGAACTGGAAATATCATAAATAAGCTCCAGCTTCCAGTAAGAATTACTTGTTCTACTGAATCGTATAAATTCACTGTGTTGGTTTACACCATATCTCACTATAACTTACAACCTATGTTTCCCTTTATCAAGCCTAAATTTCTTGTCTTCTTCATAAATTGCTTCCATTTCCACGATAAATTTCTCTATGATAAGAAATTTATCATCAAGTATGATACGGATCTAAATTCATGGTAAAAACATCCCAGTCAACTTGCCGGTACCATTTCTGCAATCTTACCAATAGGCCTGGACTAGCTCTAGCATGTCGAATCTATGCATTCCTTGTGGCAATTGACCAGTTTCAACCTAAGAGCAGTTCCTAAAGATGCATCTTTACTAACGAAACACATGAAAGTGTTTAGTAACACTGAGTGTTTAGTAACACTTTTGTGTGTTTATAAAAAAAATAACATATATAATTTTGTTGCTATTTCATGCTCACATCAAAGGGTCAATATCCCAGTTGCTTATGACTATTGAATTCAATACATACTTGATCATTTTCAAACTGTTAATATTTGATATTTTGCAGAAATTTCATAGAAGAAAAGTGCATGCAATTGTGACATATGGCTTAAAATTACCATAGATGTGAATACTAATGTTATCCTTAATTAGAAAAAGCAACACAAAGAAATAGTTTAGCTGGGTACCAGTGGCTCATGCCTGTAATCCTAGCTACTTGGGAGGCTGAGATCTGAGGATTGAGGTGTGAAGCCAGCCAAGGCAGAAAAGTCCCCATGAGATTCTTATCTCCAATTACCCACCAGAAAAAGCAGAAGTGGTGCTGTGGCTCAAGTGGTAGAGTGCTATCTTTAAGCACAAAGAGGCTTAGGACCAGCACCTAGGCCCTTAGTTCAAGTCCCACAACAGACCAAAAAAAAAAAAAAAAAAAGAAAGAAATATTTTCGTTACAAAATAGTGGTACAATACAATGAGAATGTTTAGTCAATATTCAACTTTCGGATAAGCATTTTATGTATCAGCATCAAAAAGTAGTGGAATGTTGACTTATTGTTAATGAAACTTAAGCCTTAGGAAGAGGCAACAGGCAGCATGTTAAACTGGTGGTTGTCTTCAATATGCCATGCACAGGTCCAATGAAAGATGATCCATAACCAGAAGGAAATATATATTTATCTCAAGTTGGTTTCTTAGAATCTTAGACTAAGCTCCCAACAGCTAACAAGCTACACTTACTTGAAATTTTACTCATGCGGATCTTATTATTTCATTTGGTTCCTCACTGACATTTTGATGGTTAAAGAAAAATATGGCTTTAAAATGGTGAAAAATATGGTAAGCTAGAATTCTTTCTTAAGGAAAACCCTCTTTGTACTCAGACAATTTGAGATGGCAGCAATTAGTTCCTTATCGGGAGCTAATCACTTGCACAAAGACAAAACATCATTTTAGATAGAGAATCAGCATTTGATTAGATCAGCAAATTCCTAATTTGAAGAAGAAAAAAATAGCTTGAGGGTCTGGGTGGGCCGCAGTTCTGAATCTTGCATGTAAAATGCTAAGCCTTGATTAGGAATATAAATAATTATTAGCTTATACCACATGGTGTTTCTCCTTTTTTCTCTTTCATTCTCCATATCTGCAGGGTATTTTATAAAATTTAACTATGAGGAGGAGGGCAAGCTAGCCAAGGGGTCTCTGTCCTCACTTACCTCTCATTAACACAGAATTCATGCTTCGGTTACTGTGGCCTCCTCCACAGAGGGTAACAATATCAGAGATGTCAGCTCTGGGCAGAACATGTAACATTTTGGAGTTTCAAAGACAGCTGGTGTCCGGTTGCCTTTTTTTCTAAAGTGACAACTCGTTGTCCATTCAAAAACGAATCATGAATACATTCCATTTTAGGAATAGTGCTTTTATGCCAAAATTACCACTGAGATTATGAAGCACATTTTCCCTAGATTTATATTTATGGAATTAATTTTAATCAGGTTATTTTTTTATCCAGCTCTATTGATATGAAACCACAACTATTATCTCAGTTTCTTAGTAAAAGATAAGGTCTATTTTTGCTAAACCTTCTTGGGAGATTCACAATATTAAAATTTGACCTTTGGGGCTTTGAAGAAACAGCCTACATATAGAGACATACAGAATGAAACCAGAATTTGAGGGCAAGGGCTGTGGTTTAGTAGTGGAGGTGCTTGCCTAGCATGGACAAAGCCCTGGGTTCGATACCTTGGCACCACATAAACATAAAACATAAATAAGGTTATTTTTTAAAAAAAACTTGAAAAAAGAATTTGAGAAATTACTCAGAAAAAATGAACACATACACTCAGTTTATTTTTTCTCATGTGAGAGTCTGAATATCTGAGCCTACAACTTACTATATATGTATCAATTTAAGGGATAAATTATTCATCCAGAAATCAAGGATCAGAAAGTCATTTTTCAGAGGGAACAATTTTCTTTTTGGTCAAGGAATCAAATGTGAAAATAGGTCTCTCTGTATACATCCTTGATGTAGAAATAACTTGTGTTTACTGAATTCCTGACTGAGATAAGCATGGTGGAAATGGCGAAGGTAGCCTTATAGATGAGCAGTTTACTTTCAAGTAATTCAAACGAGAAATTAGCAATGATGACTATAACATTGCTGTCTTTGAGTTATGGTTATTTCTGAACCCTTGTTGGGTGATACGTTCTTCTTAACTTACTTTCTTTAAAACTTTTCTTCCATTATCTTCAAATACTTGTCTAAATGGGTTTTAATTTAACATGGCCTTTCTTGGCCTACTTCTTAGTTTTGAGTCTCTGGCCAAAGCTTTATTTTATTTTATTTATTTTTTTGTTTTATGTTGGCTCACACATATGAGCGGTCTTGAATGAGAGAGAGAAGTTTAGACTAACTTTGGGGCTCAGACTTCTATACATGTCTATCGACTAAAGCTTACTAATTGGGTTTTTAAACATCTTAATATGAGCCACATGTCCGTAGATCAGGCCTGTAATCCTAGCTACTCAGGAGGCTGAGATCTAAGGATCTGTGTTCGAAGCCAGCCCAGGTAGAAAAGTCCATGAGACTCTTATCTCCAATAAATCCCCAGGAAGCTGGAAGTGGCACTGTGGCTCAAAGTGGTAGAGTGCTAGCCTTGAGCAAAAAAAAGCTCAAGGACAGTGCCTAGGCCCTGAGTTCAAGTCCCACAACATACACATACACACACACACACACACACCCCAAGATTTTACTTATGCTTGTAAACTTTTCTTTCATTTTATGAGAAGCAGGTGTATGTGTGTATCTATGTGTATGTGTGTGTGTGTGTGTATGTTGGGGATTGAACCCAGGTCTAAGCGGGGCAGGTTTCACCACTGAGCTACCCTCTCAGTTCCACGAGTCGATCTCTCATTACTGTATAGTGTAGCCTCTTTCTTCCCTGGCCTTTACCTTTAATAATGATTTTTAAGATAAAGTCTATTTTGTGTGGTATTCATATAGAAACACCAGGTTTCCTTGCATTAACTTTTTGTCTTTTTAAAAGTTGGCTTCATGCTTTTGTTGCTCTCTAACCTCGTTTTGTTATTTACTTTGTTTCTATTCTTTTAGAGGCAACCTGTGAAAATTCATCGTGGATACTTTAACACCTTGAAAAATGATATAAAGTTACCCACTTTTCAAACCCCTTTAAAAAAAAAAAATCAAGGTACCTTGGAAGCATTTTTAATCCCAATTGCCCCTTCCCCCGACAATGATACTGCTTTATTTTTTAACAGGATCAGTTTGCCTTCTGGGTGGAGAATACAAGATAGGAAGAGCAAATGGAGAAACACAAAAGCCAGGACAGGGGGCCCTGGCCCTGGTCCAGGCAAGCAAAGGTGGTAGCTTGGATTGATGGACTGAATGCACGAAGACAATGAAGTACAATTGTTTCCCAGCATAAGATGAAATCAAAGCATTAGCTCACACAACATAGCCAGCTTCAATTGTGTTATAACCAATAATAGCCAATATTTAGTGAGGGCCTCTATGGGCCAAGCATGACAATAAACACTTAAAATGGATTTCTCCTTTAATCCTTGCAAAAATCTTGTAAGATAGATTTCTTTTTTTTGCCTTATCCAAGAAGAGACTCAAGGCTGCAGGCTAAGCATGTGGTTAGCTGAACTCATGAGAAAGGTCGAAGGCCAGTTGAGCTAAGGGATGATGACTTCACACGGGAATAAAATCATCCTATTGAGACCCAATGACACCTCACTTTGTTTGCTTATTTTTGCTCTATTTCAAATAAAATTTAAAGACCCTCCTCTGTGTATTCTTGAGACTACCAAGTATCTAGAAGAAGTGTAAACATAGAAACTCTTCTTTTGATGTCTTTTTTTTTTTTTTTTTTTTTTTGGCCAGTCCTGGGCCTTGGACTCAGGGCCTGAGCACTGTCCCTGGCTTCTTCCCGCTCAAGGCTAGCACTCTGCCACTTGAGCCACAGCGCCGCTTCTGGCCGTTTTCTGTATATGTGGTGCTGGGGAATCAAACCTAGGGCCTCGTGTATCTGAGGCAGGCACTCTTGCCACTAGGCTATATGCCCAGCCCTTCTTTTGATGTCTTAGGCAGAGAAATATTTTGTCTCCATGAATATCTCTCACTGCAGTGAGGTTATGTATTATAATCACCTCTAAATGAATTAACCTCCTGTGACCTCCTCTCACATTTCTCCAAACACATGTGGAAGAATTCACCCCTGATTCTCAGAGCTCCCCGCGGCTGTACCCCTGGTGGTAACAACATTTTTCCTGGGAGCCGCGTGTGAAGTTGAAACTTTCCAGGTGATACTGGATTCTAGCCTTGCGTTGGTGTGCCAGACAGCCAACTTCACAGCCCCTGTGATCGATCCCAAATCTCCTTAACCATGCCTTACTGACTCCACGCAGATGACAGCTGGTAATGTCACTCATTGTGTTGGTGAGATTAACGCCTTTAAAACTGAATATCCTTCTTATAGAAAATAATACATATTAGGAATTGAGATATAGAAGGTTGAATCCAAGACTGTTACCAGCTAGACAAGAATTCTACCACTGAGGAAAATCCCTAGCCTGTACATTATTTTTTGCATAGTATGCAAACATAAGAGTGACAATTAGCAATGTATAAGGATGGGTAGTAAGATCTTAGCTTCTCTTCCTCCTCTGTAAGATGATGGTGATGAATGATGTTGATTAGCTTTGGCTGCTACTGAAATGAAAGCTACAAGCATGAGGGAACTACAGGTATACAGAGATCAACTACAGGCAGCAAGGGAAGAAGTTCGAGAACATGCTCTAGGCTCCACTTCCCTCCCATGCATTCTCCCAGCACCCAGTACTGCCTCTATCCTCATTCAGTACATAATTTCATGCTTGCTGGCTTGTATCTACTGCATATTGTCAGCTTCTGTCTGGTTCATTGCTTCCCCAGCATCTAGTACAGTGACCGTGCCGTAGAACTCAACACAATGGATATTTGTGGAGTGGATAAGTGGTATCACTAACTAGCATTTAGCAAGTGTTAAATATATTGTGCTAAGGTTGTTATTTATGACAGCATGTGGTGTCAGCGCTCCACCCATTTCAATATACACCAGACCAAGTTCCAAATGCATTTCCTTGCCTGAGGGCTTTCTTTGGCCATCTGAGCCCCAAATGCAAGGGAATTAATGGCCTTTCCCTGGTCATCACCACTAGGAACCCTCTGTCAATGACTGATGGGACTCCAGGTATAAATGCTCAGTTGTCTTGGCCCTAGGGAAGGATATCTCTGAGTCATGTGTGAAGGATATCTCTGAGTCACATGTCCTATGCTTGCTCCTAGGATTTTAATGCAAGATTAAACCCCTGGTACCCATAATAGTCACTCATTTGAAAATGCATTGGCTAGCACCAATGCCCTCAAGTTAACTTCCTTGTCTCTGAGGTCTCCATTGGGTCATATGCCCATCCTTCAACCAATCACCATCACTGGCTGTTCTGATTGGCTAGACTTTGGTCATGTGTCTACTTGTCATAAAAAAATGGAACAAATTCCACCAGAACTACAAGGGCAGGGGATGAGAAGAAGAAAAAGAAGAAGAAGAAGAAGAGGAAGAAGAAGAAGAGAAGAAGAAGAAGAAGAAGAAGAAGAAGAAGAAGAAGAAGAAGAAGAAGAAGAAGAAGAAGAAGAAGAGAAGAAGGGGAAGAGGAGGAGGAGGAAGAAGAAGGGAAAGATAAGAAAGCCAGAGGCCACTTCCAGGAAGCACTGTGATTAGGTATGAAATGGTTAAAGAACAACTCTACTGTATTACAGTCAGAGGCATGCGACTTGCCGAAAAGAAAAAAAAAAGTTTTTTCATTACAATTTATAGCTGATCTGAATTATTTATTAGGCCTTCTAAGGAAATAATATTTCTCTATTTTAAACTTTTCCAGTGAGCCTTAAATGAAATATTCCTTTTTTTTTTTTTTTTTTTTTTTTTAGCAAGATAGATATTTTTCTTTGGGCAGAACATGATAACAACTGCCTCTGGTGAAGCCAGAGGCCACACATTTGACTTTCAGGAATGCAGTGAAATGTTATTCACCTCTGCAAATATAACTGGATAGACAGGCTTTCTCAAAATAACATTTTCAGGAGTTTTAATAAAGAGATAAATACCTTAAGGATCCTGCCCTAGAATGTGTGAGGTGTCGGCATGCAAAGCACTTGAAGTTTCTCACACTGGAACTTCTAGAACTTCTCAAACTATGGTTATGTTTTCATTTCTTTGCTTTCTTTCCTTTTCTCTTCCTTTCTCTTCTTTTTTCCCCTTTCTTTCTTTTTCTTTTTGAGACCTGGTTTCACCACACAGTTCAGGCTGACCTCAAATTTATTAGGTAGCCCAGGCTGGCCTTAAACTCCTGTTCTTCCTGCCTTAGCTTCCTGGAGCATTGGGATTACAGTCATGGGACACAATTCTTTTTCTTTTTCTTTTCTTTTCTTTTTTTGCTATCAATATATTTCTCAAACTCAGAGACAAGCCCTCTCATGCACATTTTTTCTGCTTTCGCCATCTTACTTTCTACTGTCCTAGAAACACTACTACGTTGCTTATCCACTCAATATTTTCAAATAGAGTACAATAATCTTCCTTGTCTTGGAGGTAGAAGCTAGCAAATCTCTGGCTCTTGGACATAAATGGGTAGCTCAGTCTTAAGTCAAAGCTGATTCATCACTCAATAAGACAGGCCATGCCCTGCACACACACACACACACACACACACACACACACACACGCACGCACACACATTCTTTGCTTGAGTGCGCACCCTGGAAATGCACGTACGTGATCCCTTAAGGATTTACAGAGGGGTTAAGGGCATAGCTCATGGTAGAATGTTTGCCCAGCTTGCACAAGGACCTGGGTTTGATGCCAAGCATGATTTTGAAGAAAAACAAAATCAGAGAGTGGGAAAATAATTTATTCTTTCACTGGCCCAGTAATCACGATAAGAGCTCCCAGAGCATGTCTGGTGTTACTGAGGAAATAATCATTGGTCCAATTGCACTTTCCCCTTGCTTTGTGGAAAGCAACTTAAAGTTCGAGGGGACAAAAAGGGGGCCGTGGCTCAAGGCCGAAGCCTTCAGCGTGGACACGAGGGATCAAGAGGATGCTCAAAAGATGACAGAAAGAAACCTCCAAACCTGCTGCGACCTCAGATATGAAACTGCACACATTTTCCAAGTCAAGGAGAATCCACAGGGAGCTACCTCAATGCATACAGGATCGTCATGAGGCACGGAGATCATTTGCTCACAGGGATCTGCAAACTTTTGCGTTCATGTTTGCCTTTTCCTGAGCTGTGCAGATAGACACAGAACTCTTGCCCCTCCCTCCAACGCTGCCCAGGAACTCTGTGCCTCGCTGACAATGGACAGGAGCACAATTGATGTCTGCTCCACCTGGGTTCCTCCGTGGAAGGGAAGTGGGCAAGAAAGCTTAGCAGCAAGCCCGGATTCGGCGAGCAGAGTGATGGCTGCAATGCAGTTCCAGGCTGACATCTGTTCCGGACACACCTGCAGCTGCTCGGAGCCACGGAGAAGCAGCTGTCAAATGTCACCACACACGAAGATGAGTCTTTCCTTCCAGATCCTAAATGGGAGGTTCAAAGTTCATTTGACCAAAGCCATCCCACTGGGCGACAGAGTTAAGCACTGGAACCCAGGCCTTCTGGCGGTCAACGTGCGCTGTGATTTGCTACTGAATCTAAGATGGTATTCGCTGAGGGGTTTTCTTTTCTCTTGCAGTTCTAAAAAGTAACAGTTTTATTGAAATATAGTTTACACACTAAATGTGTTTACAAAGTATATGGCCCAGTGATTCTCAATATAGTCACAGGTTTGTACAAAGATCACAGCATCCTGATTTTAAGACACGTTCGTCACTTTAAAAAGTAACCTTGGCTGGTGCATATAATCCTAGGTGCTCAGGAGGCTGAGATCTGAGGACTGTGGTTTGAAGCCAGTCTAGGACCTGAGACTGATTTCCGATAAACTTCTCCCCAAAAGTTGAAAGTATAGCTGTGGCTTACATGGTAGAAAACTAGCTTTGAGCAAACAAAAAAAGGTCAAAAATAGCATCTAAGCCTTGAGTTCAAGCCCCAGGACTGGCACCAAACAACAAACCAACACAAAAAACCTTGTATTTAACTGTACTCCCTCTCTATTATGATCTTCCTCCAGCCCCTGGAAAAAAACGTGACATGTTAGTACAGTGGAATATTAGTTAGTCTTAAAAGAAAAAAAAGTGTACAGTTCAGTATTATTAAATACATTCATATTGTTGTTCAATCATTGCCTCTCACCATCTGTAAAAGTCTTTTATCAGCATTTAATGCTATATCCATTAATTGCAAACTTTCCACTTTCCTCCATTTCCTCCCTCTTAGCCCATAGCAACCAGGATTCTGCTGTCTGTGAATCTGACTATTCTGTTCCGCATAGATGGAATCACATTTTTGTCCTTATGTGACTGGCTTATTGCACTTAACACAATGCCATTCAGGCTCATCCTCGTTTAGCCCGTGTCAGAATTTCACTGCTTTTGAAGGCTGAGTAATATTCCATTATATGTATAATTCAAATTTTGTTTTCTCATTTATGTGTTGTTGAACAGTTGGGTGGGTTCATCTCTTTGGCCATTACAAATAATATTTCTATGAACATAGTAGACAAAGATCACCTGTCTGTCATCTGACAGCTTGCTCTTAAACTTCTGCAGAATACACCTGAAGTAAAATTCCTGATCACGTGGCAATTGTATGTTTACAATTTTTGAGGAATTGCATTCGTTTTGTTTTTGTCATAGAAGCTTAGAGGAAACGAATGTTTCAATTCTATTTATCACTAGTACGGAGGCTACAAACCCTGCTTGGAAATCATTTCATTCCAAGTTCCCACACAATGAGATCACAGACAAAGATCTCCTTCCTACCACCAGGAGTGCTTGTCAAAAACTCTCCCGTTAACGCAGTATCTCATTAAAAAAAAATCAGTGACAAAAACTTATTTCAATCTCAGTTTATTGTCTGTTAAACTGAACCAAAAAAAAATTATTACTTCATTTTGAATAACGCCGTTAGTCAGAGTTTCCCCCCCTGCCCCAGCCGAGCTGGCCCCTGACCATTCAGAGGAAAAACCTATTTATGAATGTGGTCCAAACAGAATGTTATACTCTGCATTTTAGTCTGGGAGGATTCAATTTGCATCCCCTAATGGTTTCCTAGCGGTCTTGCCTCAAGGCAAAGGAATAGCCCAGTTTTCGTAACGCTTTATTTTTCTGACTCATGAGGGAAAAGGAAGATTGAAGCCATTTTTGATGTGGAAAGAGGGAGAGAACTATTGCTCCTTCTCCTTCTCCTTTCGCCCTCAAGTGCTTGGTTGTTTTGTTTTTTTCCTTCCTCCTCAATCGCATTCTCCCTGAGGAGAAGGTGTTTGCAGCCCCAAATTCCTCCCATGTCTCGCTAGCCTTTCCTTTGCAGAAGCAACAGGAGGAAGACGTGGTGTTTCCGCTGAGGTCAGGGGCCCCAGTGGGCCCCGGGTGTCACCCCTGACACAGTCACGCTTGCTGGCCAGCCCTGAGGTGGGCTCTCTTTCAGCGAGCCCTGGGGATGTGTGCAAGGGCCCGCGAGGAAATGGTGCAAGGCCACCTCTGCCCTAGCCTGCCACTCACATCCTAAGCCAACGAAAGCGAGCATCTTAAGCACGATGTGGTTGTTATTATTTCATTTAAAGTTTGCCCAACTCTGCCAGCTGCTTTGGTGTTCACGCCTTTGCGGGTCTCGTCCCAGTGCAGCCGGCGACAGGAGTGCTTGCAGGTGTCCACTCGGCCATGTCACCTCCTCAGGCATCTCCGTGCTCCCGACTCCGCCTCTTCCAGGCCCGTGTTTCACTCCATCCCCGCCACCCACTTCCAAGGTCACCCGGGCCTTACCTTTGCCAGGACTCTACTTTCAAGCATTTTCCCCTTCAACCTACTTCACTTGCTCTACCATCCTGACGGCCACAATTCTTGTACCCCATCAAGAACAGCCTCTCCGCTCCACCCAAGCCATGTTCTTGTCCATCTTTTCACTGCTTCATTCCCTTCCTGTCCTTACTTCCCTCCTGACACAATGGAGACTCAGTGGTCCTCCCCTGAAATGACTCCTTACATCCTCTCAGCCCCCTTGCTCTTCCTTCCATACACATGTTCTCACGTGGTGAAATCCAGCTGTTTCCCTCTCCACTGGCCTCGCTATACACTCGTCCCCACCAGCCTCCTTCTTTCCTACCTCCTTGTTGCTTTCTTGCCCTCTCTTCCCTCTGCTCTTAGTTGATGACCTTGCTTCCTGTTTCCGTGAGGAAATAGAAGCCATTAGAGAATACCTTCCATGTTGCCCCCACCATTAAACCTCATCGGTTTTGAGGGGCGGGGGTGGGGGGGTGGGAAATCCTAATGTATTCACAATTTAGCCTTTCTACGGTCAATCCCAAATGCCAGTTCCATTCCTTTTCGCTCAAGGGCCTTACTCTTCTGTGGGCGAGCTCTTCTCCTGTGTCATTGTTTTTCCTCCTCTCTCTTTGATCATCTCCATCATGATCATATCCACATGTAGTAATTCAGTCCAAGTGAAATGGAATGTAGACAGACTTTCAACTATATTTGGCCAAGAAAGTAAGGGCAGAATGAACCCGCTATTTTAAATGTTCAAATACATACATTCATGCATGCATACATACGTGCATGCATAAACATGCATGTGTACATACATGTCAAGAGAATAGGCTTTATGGAATTATTGCAGGGTATTTTCTTCATGTGAGTGATTTCATTAAAACAGAGTTGATAGTTTGATCAAAGTATATCTGTACTAATATTAAGAACCCTGTGCACTTGTTCCATAGAAAGCAATCTCCCCCTCAAGGAACTGGCACACACACCATAGACATGGTATCATTTCGTCAGACGACTGAAAATGTCAGCTTAGTACTAACAGCCATCGTACATGTCACCCTGTGCAGCTCAATCAATTAAATGAATCTCAGGAAGTACAAGGTGAGATAGAGATGATATCTGAAATCATTTTTATTCACGACTGGAAACTGTGAAGATTCTTTTGACAAGCCTTAAAACTCTTGTGGGTGTTGTGTATGTCAGTGTAGGAACCCGACTTCTATTTGGGAGAGGGTGCGGACCTGCCAGTGTCCTAGGCTGGGGTCTGGGAGAACTTAGCGCTCATCTGCCAACCTCCTGAATCTTCTGACACTAACCAACTCAGCAATACAAACGTGCAGAGACCACTGTCTCGACTCTCCATCTGCCTCCTGCAGCCCCATCTCAAATACTTCCCAGTGCCACCGTCCTTTCTGAAATCCATGCTTGTTTAGCTAGATGGTCAAATATTAACTTTGCCTGAGAACGATTTCTTCAGAAATGAGCTCTGCATAGGGTATTGGTGGCTCCCATGACCCGTATTCTGATCTGGAGAAAGAAGTTGCGAAATTGTTGGGATATTTTCAATGCAGACTAATACAACTCTACCCACAATATGTGTGAATTTCATGTGTTTATTTTCTCCCTTCAATAACATGATTGATTTAATATTGGGGACAGAAAATTTGCATAATTATCTAGGTAACACTCAGAGTGAGTCATGGAAAGAACTTTTATTTCTGTGTGTGGGTCGTGGGGCTTGAACTCTGGGCCTGGGCGCTATCCCTGAGCTCTTCAGCTCAAGGATAATGCTCTACCACTTGAGCCACAGCGCCACTTCCGGATTTCTGGTGGTTCATTGTAGAAAAGAGTCTCACAGACTTTCTTGCCCAGATTGGCTTTGAACCATGATCCTCAGCTCTCAGCCTCCTTAGTAGCTAAGATTATAGGCATGAGCCACTGGTGCCCGGCCATGGAAAGAACTTTATAAGCAAGCCATTCCAAATGATTCTTTAAAAGAAAAACACTTAGATGCAAAAATCCTGAGTAAGAATATTGGCCCAGTTGTAAAGTATGTCTGCTGCAAACTTTCCCTGGATATTGGCTCCGCTCCTGAGATGAGCAGAGATCCAATATGCAAACAGAAAAGTCAAACTAGAAAGGTAACAGGAAATTGTATCTTCACAGAGGTCAAATTTGCTGAAACTTTTGAATAAGGTACAAAAGGGCAGGAAGACCAAAGCCCCTGGTGAAATCAGGACCCTGTCCCCTGAAGCCAATGACTGAGTGGGAAAATAATTTCATATCCTCATGCCTGGATTTTAAGTGCAGAAAGCAATATACTGTGGCAAAAATATGGGACATAAATTTAATAAAATGAGTTGTATGAGATGGAGCATTGCAGAGCAACCCTAATTAAACTTTATCCTCATGTTAGGGCGATTTTCTTCTTTTGGAAAGTAGCCTATACTTTATTTTTTTAAACTTCCTATCATTCTTTATATTGGTAAAGCAATTATTTTTGCTAAAACCAGTAGACAGAGCTCACAAAGCAACATTGTTTTGCCTATATGCTGCATTGTTGAAAGATGGAGAAGAGACATATAGTTTGTGAAGGGAAATAAATCACCCTATTATTTATCACAGCAGATTGTTCCCACCATCCTTATAACTTTGAGCAGGCTTTCTGGATGAATGTTAGGGAAATAGTTTTCTTAACAAGGTTTGCTTGTGGACAGAATTTTAATCAGTTGTTTTAGATTAAAACATGAACTCATAGGACTCAGAGGTCCTTGAATACATTCTCCTATGTCAGCAGACTACCTACACCAGTCAACGCTGAGAAAACGACGTCATGGAAGCATCTTAAAACCGTTGTTAACATCCTCAACTAAAACTGCCTCGTGCAAGAGAATTAAGTCTGCAGTGAAAACAAACTTGTCATGCAAGTCGCTGCAGATCCAGGGGTAGTAGCACACAACTGGAATCCCAGCACTCAAGAAGCTGAGGTAAGAGGACAGTGAATTAGAGGTCAGGCTGGGTTACAGCATGATACCCTCCCTGCCTCTCACTCACGCACATAACAAAACCAAAACAAAACACAGAAACCCAACAGGAGCAAAAACATCCCCAGTCATGATAGACTTCTACTATTAAAAAGTACATCCAATCTCAACAGAAGCAACCCTTTTATCCGAGCACTATGAAACAAAGTGCCATTGTCAAATAGCCCTTCCATAATGGAAAGACAAAATTCATACCCACAATCCTACTTACAAAAATCTCTTATTTCTAGATGATAGATAGATAGATAAATAGATAGATAGATAGCTACTGACTACTGACTTAGGAGGAAGAAAAGAGTTCTATTGTGTTGTCCTATGTAGGAAAAGATAGTATAGATACAATTTCTTTAAGGTAAACAATCCTAACCTATGGTGTATTGATAGAGCATACCACATTTTTCAAGCCACTATTTGTTTTCCAGTCACTTTTCAAGATACTATTGTACCTTACCTGCTGAGTTTCCACAAATAAATGTCCAGTCTGAGTTCTAGCCAACACTCACATTCTGTTGTCTTCTCTTATTTTTCTTTTTCAAATGTGATTCTCATCTGCATCCCGTTACCTAACCAGGACCATTTTGCCCAACTTGTAATCTGAAAATCACCTTAAAAAAATGGGTTTGGCAAAAGAGAAAAAGTATCTTCAGAAGGCACCAACCACGGGGTGCAGAGGACAAGCCTCCGATCTGCCCCTGCGAGGAGAGGGTTCACGGTTATTTGCAGGATGAGTGAAGACGACTGGAGGCGAGGGAAAAACCAATGAGTACAAGCGTTCTGCACATGCGTTGAATTTCATAACTCTTAACAGGATGAGATTCGGGAAATGGCGGTGTTGCCAGGACCCTGAGGATGAAATCTTGAGCACTGTGACCCACAGATCACCCTAGGACATCTGAGAGGCTCCATGAAAGAATTAGCCTCTTACAAATTGTATAAGATGGACAAAAGCCACCTCCATGTCCCTGGAACACAGTTTAGGCAGTGCTTACCACTGTGGTCCACACATCAGAAGTCTCTAGCTGGGACTCACTGCTCAACTATGTACACTCTAGGACTGCTGGTGCAGGGAGTAATAAGAACCTAGGAAAGGTTTACTGCTTTTCCTTTTTTTCCCCTCTCAGTTTCAGGTACATTATATTTTGTACAGTTGTTTGAGAAAGCCACAAAAATTTCAAAGCCACTTGCTCGAGATGGATTTGGGAAATTGCCTCTTAATTTGCTTCTTTTTTTTCGTAAAAATAAAATACTAGGATGCTCACTAGACACTGTGTTGAAAATGAATTGTACAACTTGTGGCTGGAAATGGGAGGAAAACCCTGAGAGTGAGCAAGGGAAGGGGTGGCTGTCCAGAAAGAAATGCACTTATTACCTGACTTAGGTAACTATGACCCCTCTGTACATCACCTTGATAATAAAATGTTCAATTAAAATTTAAAAAATAAATAAAATGCTTGGTGGATTTGGGGGCCATACAGGAACAGATTAGAGGTAAGAATGGGAAGTAGGTAGAAAAACAAGAAGAAAGGGACTCCGTTGATTCCTATTATAGCCTTTCCTCCAGAAACGAAAATATTCTGACCACACCCATATGTGAGTTATTTGCTTCAGGGATACATTAAATAGAATCTAAATAAAATGATGCCAAATGCTGATTCAGTCCGTATCTTTTGGCATCCCAACGTAGGCTTTCTTAGTTTCCAAAAGCAGAATGGGACCATTTTCAAAGTGATCCAATGTTCAAGAATATTTTTACTTACTGTTTTTAATAAACCTTTGTTTATGCCTAGAGGTGCCATTAAATTACCAGGCAGACATTAATATACAGCTCACCGGGGACCGGCACATCCGCAAGTGGTGATTGCTGGGTGTTTCACTTGGGGCTCACAGAATACCGTTTATTTACAGCTACTGGACAGAAGACGAAGAAACAAAAGCTCGTGCCTCACTTGCATCTCAAGGCTGTTCTATAAGACATGAAGACGAACAATTATTTATGAAATGGCTCACATAACCATGGTAGCACGCGTTTTAAAACATTTAGTGTATCTTCAGAAAGTCCTCTTGTAGTGACAGTTCAGAAAATAATTTGATTTTTTCTTTCTTACATTATGAAGGAGTGACTGAAATCGGGGTGGCTGTTATTGCATAGTGGGTTCCATGTTAGTCCCAATCTATGTCTCAGAGCTAGGTGTAGAGTTCAAGGGCAAGAATTCAGGTAGCCCTGAAAAGATTGGACAAAGGACCCCAACTTCCACTTGTGTAAATACATGCAAATCATTGTCCTCTTAAGGAAGTCAATCCCAACACCACAGAGAATTGTGTCCTAGTGTATAAGGCTTCTTAGGCTATGCTTAATGGATGCTCTTCAAAGATCTACAGAATAAAAACTACTTTGTTTATGATCTAGAACCCAGATATTCCAAAAGGAAGTACTAGGGTCAGAATTTCCTGGGCTCTCCTAATTCTTATACCTCTGAATCCTCCTTTGCTTAGAGACAGAAATCAGTGGAAAATCAGAGAACCAAAGGAAAAAAAAGGCCAATAGGTAAACGTCTTAACACAACAGATTCACTTTGCATTTTCACTCACTTCTGGGCCCCCAACTCTTTCAGATTGTCACGTTCCCGACTGTGTTTTAGGAGACTTGCCTAAGAAGACACTCAAGTTAGTAGGTCCATTCCTAGGCCCAGAAGGAGTTCTATCCTAGGTCCTCTGTATGGGGCTTTTGTGTGCTTTGAACCTGGGCTATAGTAATGGTGGAAAGAAAGATTACTTTCCCTCACTGGGCTTCTGCAAGGAGAAATGAAATGATGTTCATATAGCACTTTCCGATGTCCTTATGAAACGCACCTTTGTAAATATGAAGTATTCTAAAAGGCCAGTAGCTGCAACTGCTACTTAAAATAAAGATCGCTGACAACAAATTCGAGGGTGGAAAGTAAACACATCAGCTGGAAATGGAAGTGCACTTTGCCAGGTAATGGCTGATGGCATAGCTGGGTTCTTACTGCAAATAAGGCTAAATGTTAGCGCGGATAGCTGTACACAGATCCATTCAGCTATCCCAAGCTGCTGTTTCAAAGCATCGGGAAGGACTTCCTTGCTTCTGCATTCTTTGTGACCCAAGAAAAATATGAAAGTGTGGCTTTTAGAACTACCAGGAGACATTGTGGTTTATCTTGAAAAAAGCCAAGATTAGAGGCATCTTTTGGACGCTGAACTGCAGACCGTGGCTGTTTTTAATGATTGACTTTAGTCCCTGGAGGCATAGTAAAGGCATCCCAGGGGAAATTGTGTGAAACTGTACGGATGCGACATTCTAGGGAACCTTCAGCCTGGAGACAGGTCCAAAATTCACATCTCTCAGGCAGCCCTGAACTGGGAATGAAACCATGCTGCTAAAACCAACTTGGAACTATGTGTGTGTGCAAAGACTGTATGTGATCCTCTTAGCGTATACTAGGAGATGCTCTAACACTGGTGTTAGACCCTATCACACAAACATGGGCAAAGAGTAGAGAGGACCTATGAATTCTGCATTGTCTGTGCAGAGGGGAACCACGTGGGCATCAGGGAAGCGAATGGGAGGAGACAGGACACCAACAACAAATACAGCAGGGAAAAGTAGGAAGAAAAATGATTCTTGGAGAGGCCACCCCTGGTAGATACTGTGGACAACTACGCAAGTAGTACCTGTCTCTGGAGTAACATAGAACTAGAACCAGAAAATCTCAGTAAGGGTAAGTTGGCAGAGAACAATGATGTCAAACTCTGAAACGGAGCCGCTTCTCCCACAACCCTGTGTTGCCCCTGCCCGCTCTTGCTGTGTGGTTTGCTCTTCACAATGCCGGTCCCCTGAGGACCTCTGCTTGCCTTCTGGATTAAAAACACATGGTGAAGTGACCCTGCTGCAAATTCACAGAAGGAAAAAAAATACAACCTCAAAGTAGTGATTTCACAACTTGTTGCTGATTCATGTACAAATATGCCAAGTCATTAGCTCAAAAAACAAGGTGCTTTTAGGGCTTTCTCAAATGGTGGAGTTGCTGGTGGTACACTGGATCTATTTATATATAACTTCAGAGATATTATGATTGTCATTTTGGTATTTCTACTTCTATCTTTTTAAGTGGCGAAAAATGTGTGGTCTTTGCTCCATGCAAAGATACAAAAGAGGCATTAGATGTCTTACGATCATGTTATGTTTATCTATCAAAAGTCTTAGGGTTTCATCCTGTTCTATACCTAAACCTATCCCACAAGTAATGTTTAGGTTCACTGGTGACTTCTCTTCTTTAAGAACAGGAAGGACAAAACACAAGAGGAGAAGGAATAAACATTGATTGCCTCTTAAGCTCTACTACTGAGTGCTTTATCTGTATTTAACCCTCAGTGCTCCCATATGAAGCCAAAATGTCTGAATGCTTCTTGCCAGGTGGGCCTTGAACCTTAGTCCACCAGATCTTAGCTTCCTGAGTAACTATGATTACAGGTGTTTAATACCATTTTTTTAAAAAGGGCAAAGTGGCTTCTTTCCTGTATTTTTTTTGAGACATCATCCTTGCCAGATATTAACCCTACTCCTTGATGATTTGATTTGACCAAGGAAGAAATGGAATTGTTACTGTGGTTGGGTACTCTACTCAAATGGTAAATGTGGAATCTGAAAGCTCTAGGTTTTCATTGCATTCTTAAATTGGCTTGTGAAGTTCATTCATCTATAATCACCACTTAGGCTTCAAAATGAATCTTTAGGTAGATGACTGAAGTAATCAAGACATCTCATAAAGCATAGAAATGGAATCATTGAAAACATGTTTACTCTCTTCCCTCTTTATGGCTTTTAGAGTTTGGTTTTAGGAAATTCAACAGGTGGGAATAACACGATGACATATGATAAACTCCAGATGTTTGAGATGTGGAAATGTGATCTCTATCAAGACAGGAGGCATGGTAGACCATGAGAAAGGGGTGGGGACCAGACTGCTCACAAAGTACTTTCTTATTTAGCCTTCTTCTGTGTTTAGAAAGCAATTTTTAAAAAAGGATTCATTTTGTTTTAAGAGTTAGTTACCTCTTAAAGTTTCAGATGCATATACTGTTTTCTTGGATTAGACAGTTGTCTTGAGGTATGCTTCCTATAGTATATACTTCAAATATAGGCACCCAGGTGATGAAGAAATAATATGTTTCAGCTATTTCCAGCATTTTCTCAAGTTAACCCAGTGACACATGACACACACCCAGGGAGTTAGATGATCTTTCTCTCTGACAGAAACCCCAGTCTTCTTATTCCAACTAGAGAACTAGAAACAGTGTTTTTTGTTTTTTCTTTGAAAGATCTTTCAATTTAAAGCACAGGCCAATGACAAATCTATTCTAGAGCTCTCCAGGGATTTGGCTACCAAAGACCAATATATCGCAGAAACATTTATTTTGTAAGTAATGTTAATGATATTCTCAGAGCTTCATGTTTATTGTTTAACACTGCTATCATTTATTGATGACTAATGGCCAATAAATAAAGCTCCTTGCCCTTCGTCTAGCTTCTCATCAGTACTTATGGATCAGACCCATTAGTCTCCTTCGGAAATCCATTGAGACAGTACAGCTGGTACCCAGCTGAAGAAGAGATGAAAAAAGTTTTTTTTCTTTGCCTCTCAGGTAAAGAAAAACAAGCAAATTTGAAGGGACCATGTGCTCTTGCAACCACAGGAAGCACTAAGCTAAAAGTCCTATAAGTACCTGATTAATACTCTTGACTTTCTGATATCTCTTTATTTTAGGACGCTGATCTCACTAGATTCCACATTTCCTTGGGTGGTTCCATGAGGGTCTGTGGGAATACAGTGATTGGCAGAACTTCAAGGAAAAGAAAGGCTCAGGCATTAATGACTATAGAAGACATGCTTGCAGGTCAGGATGATAAGAAATTTTAATTACTGAAAGTACATAGTAAAAGGAAGATTGAATCTAATTCAGAAACACATCACAAGGACACAATAATTGAAACGTTAAAAAATGTCATGAATGTGTTTGCATTGTAAGGAAGGAGAAAAATATGAGTGGTATTTCCCCTATCTCCCATTTTAATCTGAAGTTATGTGAATTATGCTAGTATGGTTGGATTATATTGACTTGATGTTTTAATGAACTCTTTCCTATAGGTTGATCATCCAGATTGTTAAGAGAGCTATAAATCTCTACATGTTTTTATATTTTCTCTCCTAAAACTACCTCTGTATCTAAGAATCTTCGTCATCAAGACCATTTCTTTTTAGGAAGAGCATGCCCCAGTGTAGTGAATATGAAAGTCCAGGATAGTGATTGGCTGCTCTTGTTGTCATGTGACTCTGATGCTATAATGTTTAGGAGGGGCTTAATGGGTTCTTTCAAGTATATTGGATGTGTTGGCCCAGAATTATTTTAAAATTCAGTCCATGTTCTAAATCTAAAATTGTAACACAATAGTAGCATATTTAAACACAACTGATTCCCTTAATAGTCCTTTTGTTTTATTTTTTTGTGTGTGTCAGTCCTGTTTCTTGAACTCAGGACCTGGGCAATGTCCTTAAGCTTTTATGGTCAAGTCTAGTGTTCTACCTCTTGAGCCACATCTCCATTTCTGGTTTTTTTTTGGGGGGGGTAGTTAATTGGAGATAAAAGTCTCATGGACTTTCCTGTCCAAGCTGGCTTTGAACTGCAATCCTCAGATCTCAACCTCCCGAGTAGCTAGGACTGCAGGTATAAGTGCCTAGCACCAAGCCCCAATAATCTTTTTTTTTTTTTAAGCACTCCAAGTAGAAACAGGTGAGTAACTTGCAACTGGACCAGAAAAGTTTAACTTTTCATCTTATCTGGATTTTCTTTAACCTACCTTAATAAACCTTCTTGGAGTGCTTTTCCTCTATGTTATTTCAACATAGCTATTATTACTATGTTATTTTTAACTTGTCCTAATTTTTAACGTTATTTCCTTCAGTCCTGAATCTATCTGCTGAGTCTTCTGTGTTTGTGTCTTTGATCTTGTTGGAATTCATTACTCGGCATTTTCTCTATACTCCGGAAAGGAACAAAAATGAAGTCATGACAGCCGCTGGCTACCTGAGGACCTAACTTTCTAGGTACATGTACTAAGTCCCACTGATATATTTTTGGCTTCAGGTCTTTATATTTTGGGGAATATTGTACTTGTTTGGGTTGATGCAGGAAAATTCACCAGAGGGATTTAATTAGAAAGTTCCTAAGAAAGGACTCAAGCTGAGCCCAGGAGTCAAGGTTATCTGAGCAGGAAGAATTTAAAAACACAAGGACGGATAGTATAGAAAAGGAAGACGGAATTCTTTTGTCCAGGCAAACTTCTGTGATGAACTTAGGAACGGCTATTATGAAAAAGTGCTGACTCTTCACTTGGGTCCAGGAAGTAACTAAAACGCGGATAAAAGCTTGGCATCCCTGCTCTGTGTGTGTGTGTGTGTGTGTGTGTGTGTGTGTGTGTGTGTGTGTGTGTGTACTGGTATGGTACCAGGGCATATAATCTAGGCTGGTGCTCTACCACTTGAGCCACAGCTCCCTCCCTCCCTTCCTCCCTTCCTCCCTTCCTTCCTCCCTTCCTTCCTTCCTTCCTTCCTTCCTTCCTTCCTTCCTTCCCTTTCCTTCCTTCCTCTTCCTTCCCCTTCTTTCCTTCCTTCCTTTTTTCTTTCTCTCTCTCTTTCTCTTTCTCCTTTTCTTCCTCCCTCCCTCCCTCCCTCTCTCCCTCCCTTTCTTTCTTTTTTGCTGGTTAACTGAAGATAACATTCCTATAGACCTTTCTGCCCAGGCTGGCTTTGAATTGTGATTCTTAGATCTCAGCCTTCTGAGTAGCTAGGATTACAGGTATGAGCCACCTTATTTCGTTTTGTATCCGTCTCCTTTGTCTTAAAACTTTCCATCATACTTCGTATGTAGGCAATGTGAGTCACTCAGGAATGTTTGTCTAAAAAACTAGTGGTAGTTAATCTCTTATTCCTCTTCAAGGCGGAAAAACATGGAGGTAAGAGAAACTGAGGCATCTGACAGCCAGATTTACAAAGTCCTGTTCCACACCCATGCAAAGGGGCCTGGGATTCTCCAGTCACTGTCTGAAGTCACCGTGGATTCCTGGAACAGCGGATGAGGAGACTATCACCCATTTTACTGCGACCGAGTCTGGATCCTCCTCTCTCAGGCCATAAGCACTTCTTTGGGCCTTCCATCTTGCTTCCCACGGAACTGTGATAATGAACAACCAGATCAAGGCTGCTGAGTTACATATACCTCTTGCCTCCTACCCCAATTCTTCCTCTATTTAAACCTAAGGTCCATGTTAGTACCCTAGAGACAAACTTAGGGTTACTTTACCCCAGCATGTTCTTCCCAGCACGACTTGTGTTCACTTAGCTCTTTGCATGCACATCATTCATTTCTATGCACGTCATTCTTTAATAGGTGTATTGGGATGAGTGACAAGCCTAATTTATTGGGACTCTCGGAGCTGGAGCTTTCCCCCTAAAACTCCAGTCATGTCTTGGCTTTGCTGGATAGCACATCTCACTACAGGGCTTAGTCACATGACCCATTATTTACTAGCTTCAAAGGACCTGGTAGTCTTTATCTAGCTGGAAGCTTTATCTGCCCAGTGGGAATCAGGGCTTCTATAATGGAAGCAAAGGGATAGATTTGAAGACTGTTCTGGATTGCCACTGCTCTCTGTAACTTCTCCGTCCTTCTAGCCCTCAGCCCAGGCTATTTGTTGAAATGTGCAGCTTTTGGGAGCTTCATGACTTAACTGTAATGTGCACATATCCTCCAAATTAGACACTGTGTGTGTGTGTGTGTGTGTGTGTGTGTGTGTGTGTGTGTGTGTGCTGACCTTGGATCATGAACTAGAGCCTGGGCCTTGTCTCTGAGCTTTTCTGCTCAAGGCTAGTGCTCTAACACTTGGGCCACAGCTACATTTCTGGTTTGTTGTGGGTTTTTTTTGGGTGGGGAAGGGTGTTACTTAATTGGAGATAAGAGTCTCATGGACTTTCCTGCTGCATCTGGATTTGAACCGTGATCCTCAGATCTCAGCCTCTTGAGCAACTAGGATTACAGGCGTGAGTCACTGGGTGCCTAGCAGTCCAGGTATATTTTTATATCTTTTTTCTTTCTTTCTTAAATTGGAGTTATAACTCCAGTTAATACCACACCTTAGAGGCCACTCAGATAATAGCAGCTGTATATAATTTTCTAGGAAGAGACAAAAAATTCCCTCTGGAGAATTTTAATATATTTGGTGTTTCTCCTGGGAACACAAAGTAGGTAATCATTTTGTATTGTCCTAATGGAAGGCAGGCAGCTATTTCTTCCCTAAAACCACTATTTAAAAAAAAAAAAACACCACAAAACAAACCCAGATAATTCCATACATTTTTTTCTGATAATATAGGTTAAAGTTACCTATTTATTTTAAACATCAAAATCTGTAAAATTCATGCTATTTTCCATATATGTGTGAGCTTTTGACGTTTTTTAAAATCTTTTTCCCACTCCCCCTTCATTAACAGCACCAAATTGTGCCTTTGTTTTTAGCTTAGCTAGTTGTTCCCCCCCCCCCCCCAAGAGCTTCTGTGATATTGTTAGGCAGCTTTGGCTTTCCCTCTTTTACTCTTTCTATCCTTCATCATTTATTAATGACATAGATTGTGTGATGAAGAGTTGTCAACATTATCATTTTTCTATATTTACAGGTATAATAACCGCGCCTGAAGTGAATTTGTGGTCTAATAGCCCGCACGTTCGTTCCCTCTCCTCCCAACTGCATTTCCCTCCATTATTTACTGTGCTGCCCAACCGCTTATCACCCACTACTGTCTGTGCTCCTCTTTCTCCTTAATTTCCTGAGACAGATTTCCACTTACCAGGCGGGGACACTATTAGATGAAGAAGTTCCTAAACCCACCCGAGCATAAGGTCTTCTATAAAGACACACATTCACCCACTGTGGGTTAACAGGATGACAAAGTGGCCTGATTCATGAGGAGAGGGTGTAATCGCATTTGAATTGAGGGAATCTACATGCATAACTCTCGCTAACAGAAATACAATAGAATCTATGGGCCTGAGTTCCTGGGCAGAGGAAAGACAAGTGGCAATGCTCGCTACTCTAATATAAAACACGGCTCCCCATGTTTGAACTGGGATTTTCATAACTGCTTAATATTACTTTGTGAGCTGTTCCAGGGAGAGGCGATATCAAAGAAGAACATAGTACTCTATCTCTGTAAAGCATTTTAGCAATGCTCAGAGAAGTGGACTTCCAGATATTTATTTGGGAAATTTGCTAGCTAGCTACAATATGTTTTCAAATTATGCAAGCATTGGTAGAATGTTGTTATAACTACAAAGCCACTGTACATCTTTATCTTTTGCTCTATTTGAAACACAAGAATAGAAGTCAGCATTTCTTATTAGGGTAGCATTTTGGTTTTTTTTGCCAGTCAGTCCTGAGGCTTGGACTCAGGGCCTGAGCACTGTCCCTGGCTTCTTTTTGCTCAAGGCTAGCACTCTGCCACTTGAGCCACAGCGCCACTTCCAGACTTTTCTGTTTATGTGGTGCTGAGGAATCGAACCCAGGGCTTGGTGCATGTTGGGCAAGCACTCTACCACTAAGCCACCTTCCCAGCCCCAGCATTTTGGAGTTAACGATATTTACTAGTATAAAAAAATTCTCAGCTAGGCACCGGTGGCTTATACCTGTCATTCTATCTACCCAGGAGGCTGAGATCTAAGGATCACAGCTCAAAGCTCACCTGGCAAAAAAGTTAACGAGACTCTTATCTTCAATTAACTAAAATTAAATCGCAGTGGGCAGAAGAAAGATGTGATACTAGTGAGTAAACATGTTGGAGATAGATCCTGGGCTCTCAGCCCCCACCAGAGTACCAAAAGCGTGGCCCAGATCCTGGGGGCAGGAGGAAGAGCAAGATAGGGCCAGAAATGCAGGGTTTGTGCAGGGTAAAAGGAGCAGAATTAACCTTGCAAAGAAATGGGCACTGCAATATTTACATCTGTACAAGGAGGTGATAACAGTGTTGGCTGAATGATAGAGTTGAGGAGCCAGTAGGAGACAACCTGAATGACTACTAAGTCACAGTTCTTGGTCTATTTTTGGTTTTATAAGTGCAGAAGCCTAACCATGTCAATTATCCAGGTGTGTGTGTGTGTGTGTGTGTGTGTCTGTCTGTCTGTCTGTCTGTCCTGGGTCTTGAACTCAGGGCCTGAGCACTGTCCCTGACTTCTTTTTGCTCAAGGCTAGCACTCTACCACTTGAGCCACAGCGCCACTTCTAGCCTTTTCTATATATGTGGTGCTGAGGAATCAAACCCAGGGCTTCTAGAATAGGAGGCAGGCACTCTACCAGTAGGCCACATTCCCAGGCCCAGATTATTCTTATTTGTTTTAAGTTTCAGCATTTAAGAGTGTTGGTGCTTTCTTTCTGCGCATGGTCAACTGGTATCACTGCTTTCAGGCCGTGCCAGACAGAATAACTATGGAGTAAGTGGGTGGAGGAAGGCAGGCTCTGTACCTATTAGCAAGCCGGAAGCTGTACTCTCCATTGCTTTTTGTAGGTTGTGGGGCCCTGCTACCCCTTTGGACTTTGGTCCCCTGGTACAGTGGGACATTCAGTTTCTGTGATTTTTGAAGGCATCCAATTTTGGGTAACTTGTTACAATTGCCACAAGGAACGAATCAGGCCATCCCAGAATACAAGTCACACTTCACGGCACTGGGCATGAAGCACCACGAAAACGAAAAGATTTCTGTTGGATGCTGCGCTACACAGCCGTAAGAATGAGTAAGAGCTGGTGAGCAGCCACAAAGTTAAAAACACTCCCTTAATACCTTAATAATGACTTTTTAAAAAAAAAATGTGAAGTCTTCCCGCCAATGACTCAGATGGGTCTTTTTAGCCTAGGAAGTTGCTAGAAGAAAATACTTGCAACCCGTGTAAACTCCCCTTGCCTTGCAGCGCCTCATAATAGCACCTGATTTCTGATCACATTTCATGGTGGCTGTTTGCTTCTTCTTTCCTGGGCAAATCGTTTAAGGTCACCTGTGTCCTCCTAATGAGTGTCTGCACGGTTCCTGGGCACCCTGTCACGGGGCTGGGGAGGGGGGGGGTGTCTTCCATCCCTCCCCAGCGGCCCTCCCCACCCCACCCACCAAGATCTACCCTCACTCTGCCCTCCTCCCACCAAGTCCTCCCCCACCCCACAGTCCTCCCCCCACCAAGTCCTCCCCACCCTGCCCTCCCCCACCCCACAGTCCTCCCCCACCCACCAAGCTCTCCCCCTCATCCTGCCCTCCCCCACCCCGCAGTCCTCCCCACACCAAACCCTCCCCACCCACCAAGATCTCCCCCCCACCCCGCAGTCCTCCCCCCACCAAGTCCTCCCCCACCCCACAGTCCTCCCACCACCAAATCCTCCCCACCCCACAGTCCTCCTCCCACCAAGTCCTCCCCACCCTGCCCTCCCCCACCCCACAGTCCTCCCCCACCCACCAAGCTCTCCCCCTCATCCTGCCCTCCCCCACCCGGCAGTCCTCCCCCCACCAAGTCCTCCCCACCCTGCCCTCCTCCACCCCAGTCCTCCTCCCATCAAGTCCTCCCCACCCCTCCACCAAGCTCTCCCCTCCCCCCTGTCCTCTCCCCCCCCCCCCCCCCCCCCCCCCGCAGTCCTCCCTCACCACGCTGCGCCCTCCACACCCGCCCCACCCTCCCCTGCCTGCGGCCCGGCGAGTCCACCCGCGGGCCACGCCCCTCCCGGCCAGGTGCGGCCCGCCTCCCGGAGTGGTTTCCCGCCCCCCCTCCCACCCCCGCCACGTCACCGTGCGCGGCGGGCGGCGCCGTAATCCCCGGAAGAGGAGCGCAGGCGGAACCACCCGGGTCCCCCCCCCACCCCCCACCCCCACCCCGCGCGCGCGCACTGCCGACCGAGGCCGGGCAGGGCGGGCTCCGGCGCCTCGGGGCTCGCGGAGGGGCTTCCCCCTCGGCCTGCAGACGCGGACGGCCCCGCGCGCGCGCGCGCGTGTGCGTGCGTGCGTGCGCGCGCCCCCCACCGCGGGCCGGCGCCGGCGCGGGAGCCGCGTGCGCACGCGCGGCGCGCGTCTACTAGGCGCGGCGCGGTAGCGATGGCGGCGCCCGCCGAGCCCGGCCCGTCGCCGGCCAGCTAGGAGCCGCCCTCGGGGCTGCCGTTCGCGGGGCGCAGCCGGCCGGCCTCGGCCCCGCTGCGGGTCCGCGTGCAGACGCCCCGGGGCCCGAGCGAGCGCGGCTCGAGGCGGAGGAGCCCCCCGAGGCCCCCGGAGCCCCCGAGAGCCCCGGAGCCCGCCCGCCCGCCGCGGCAGCATGCGGCTGGCCGAGCGGCTGCGCAAGGACTGGTTCCTGGTGGGCATCGTGGTGGCCATCGCCGGCGCCAAGCTGCGGCCGTCGGTGGGCGTGCACGGGGGTGAGTGCCCGGCGGGGGCTCCGGGGACGGCGGGGGCGGGGCTCGATCCACCGGGACCCGAGCGGGCCGGGGGTTCGAGGCCCCGCTCCCTCCCCGGCAGCTGTCAGGGGCGGAGCTTAGTCCTCGGGCTCTCAGGCCAGCCTCCCCTCCTCCCAGGGGACCCCGGGGTGCCCGCCAGCGGTGCTGGAACTTAGTCCTCCCCTCCCAGGGGACCCCCAGGGTGCCAGCCAGGGGTGCTGGAACTTAGTCCTCTCCTCCCAGGGGACCCCCCAGGGTGCCCGCCAGCGGTGCTGGAACTTAGTCTTCTCCCAGGGGACTTCAGGGTGCCAGCCAGGAGTGCTGGAACTTAGTCCTCCCCTCCCAGGAGGACCCCCAGGGTGCCAGCCAGGAGTGCTGGAACTTGGTCCTCCGTTTCCGGGGTGTCCAGGACTCTGTGTGTGGTGTCTTGGTGCGGACCTCACTGTCTCAGTCTCCATCCGACTCCCCCCCTCCGCCCCACCCCCCGAAGCAGAAAGGCGGGGGGGGGGGGCCCTCCCTGCGCCCGGCTCGGTTCTGGGGTCCCCGCGCCGGGGGTTGGAGGCCTTGGCAGCCCGCCCGCCCGCCCCAGCAGGGCCTCCCGGAGCCCACCGTAGTGACACGTCGCACTCCTTCCCAGCAGGACCACAGCACTTCCGCGTGCTGCCGGCTCCCAGCCGCTGGCTGGCCGCGTCCCCCCCGCCCGGTGTGGTGTGCTTGGTGTGTGTTTTGGCACCCAAGCCTCCATGGGCTGAAATCCTGCTGCGCTCTCCCCTGGATAGTGGGAGCTTTGTTAGGGCCCCTGGGACCCCCTCCTCCCCCCCCCCCCCCCCCACTGCATGGACCCTTAACCCTTAACAGCCTCCCCTCCCACCTTCAGGCAACCTGGTGCTGCTGCTGCTGTTTCCAAACACCGGTTGAATTTCTGCCCCTCACTTGTTGTCTCTTGGGCCTTGTTGGTAAAGGTTCCACCTTACTGGGAGATCTCACACCTGAGCTGTGCAAGGCAGGCAGAAGTGAATCAATGGCACACGCGCGTGCACACACATACTGAGGCTATTTGGGGGCCTGAATTGAGCCCTGCCTCTCTCTCCTACCTGCCAGGCAAGCGGACTCCCCCCTGAGCCAGCCCCTTTTGTTGTGCATGTTGTTCAAAGCACTTTGCCAGGACTGGCTTTCCCACCAGTGGTTTTTCTGCCCCTGCTTCCTGACGCACTAGCTTTTTAACAGTAGGAAGCTCCCATAGGCGAAAGTTGGATCGTTTTGCTGACTTCATGGTGGGAATGTATGAAATGAGTTCTCAGGACAAATCAGTTGGCTCCTTCCTCCCGGTTCTTTCATTTAGAAGTAGCTTCTGGAAATGTTTTAAATGAAATTATTTAAACAAACATGGTAAACCTGAAAGCTTTATGTTTGTCGGGGAATGTTTTCTTTTCTCTATTCAGTATAGTACAAAGGGTGTGGAGTATGAAATCGTGAGACCAGATCTGTTACTTGTGACACAGAAACCCCACTGTTTTGTTTTTGACACAGTTCTCTCTAGGAGCTAATTAGGAAAGAAAAGAAGTAGCCTGTTAAGAGCTGAGGGGAACTTACCCAGTATTTAAAGTCAGCATCCCTTTTCCCCTCCTTCCCTCCCTTCCTCCCTCCCTGCCTTTCTTTGCTGGGGTGCTGGGGATTGAAACATGCTGACTGAGCACAAGCTCTGCCATCGAGTTACATTCCCAGAACACAGCATGCTTTTTATATAGTCCAGGATACTGAAGCCCAAGACCTTGTGTGTCTGTAAGCCAATTTTCCTCTTCTAAGAATACAGTGATGGGGCAGGGGATGCAGTACAATGGTAGAGTGCTTGGTAACCGTGCACAAGGACCTGGGATCAATTCCTTCCCGGTACCATAAACTGAGCAAGCAACTAACCAACCAACCAACCAAGCAGTTATTGGACTAGTAACTTACTATGTAATCCGATAAGATCTTAACTTGATTATATCAAGCAGTGATTCTATTTCCAAAATAAAGCCACATTTACAGTTTTGTGGTGAGCATAAATTTTGGGAGGATATTACTCAGTCCAGTACAGGAGAGTTGGATAGAATGTCATCTATGAGGTGGTCTCGTTTTTTAAAATGCTAGTATATATTAGCATTTCTCACCCTGGGTACTTGGACATTTGGGGCATGATAACCTGTTGGAACAACTGTTTTATCCTCCCAAGAGTGGTTAGCACAATTCCTGGTCTTTGCACACTAGCTGCAGGAGCACACCCTACTTACCAGGTTATGACAAAAAACAAACAAGACTTTCCAAACTTTGCTAGATACATAGTCCATGACTGTGCTGGTTAAAAAAAAAAAGATGTCTTGTAGAATTTCATGTTTTAAATGCATGGTGATTCTTTAGGTAGCACATTCCATTTTTCAAGCTGGTTGTGTACAAGGCATGAATAATACTTTAAATAACAGAGTGGCCTCTGTGGTCCTCACAAAAATGTCTGCAGGGTTGTCAGCCCAACCCCAGAACCGATCCGATTCACCACAGTGTCCCCAGGGCCTGGCACAAGTTCATTATAATCACAGCAGTGTGTGTTCAGGTATTCTGTGTGAACCATCTCATCCAACATAGTAAGTGCAGTGCTTAGAACATAGTACTTTTTGGAAGAACTGAATGCATATGTGAATGCAAGCTTTTTTTTTTTCTTAATGTTATCCTCGAAGAAATAAGATACCATTTACCAAATTAGAGAAGGGCACTTCATCCGCTGCTTCTCATCTTGGAGCCTGCAGGTGCTTTGATGGATACATCAGCAAGGATGCTTTGTTAGATGTGCTTGGGACTGGGGTTGGATACGGGTGCTTACTTGAGCTCTTTTATCCTCCTGGACAGCCATGGGTGGTCCTTACCCTTGACAATCCTCAAGGACTTTCAAGTGAGGCTGTATCACAGCAAATGAGGAACTCTGGACGTAGGACCATCTACTCTCTTCCAATACAGTCCTCTTGCATGCCAAGTTATTTACTGCAAATTCCTTGCAAATGGTAACTCCTTCCTTTCTTTTTTAGGACCACTGAAGCCAGAAATAACCGTATCCTACATTGCTGTTGCCACAATATTCTTTAACAGCGGACTGTCATTGAAAACAGAGGTACTGTCACTTACCGGCACATGGGAAACAGTGCAGGAAATTTAATTTATACTCAGTGTTTTGAAATTTCAGTATCATTTTGTAAGCTGTTCATCGCTACATAGGGATATAATACGACAGAAGATAATTTGGACTTTAGCGAAGGACTTGTATTTTGTTTCAGCATACAGAAACTTTATAGTTGAATAGAATGAGTCCTGAGGTTAGGGTAGAATGAGTGTTTTGTTTTTTTTTTCTTGTAAAAGTCCTTTTTAAGAAGAAAGTAATACAAATGTTATCCTAATAAAGAGATACAATCAATGAAGCAGAAAATAGCACCATAAAAGATAATATATCTCACATATTAACTTGGAAAAAGTTAAGGTATGCGGTAGTACTAAGAATTAAAAAGGTGTAGTTCTTAAAATATTAGTTTTGAAGCTGGGTGCCAGTAGCTCATGCCTGTAATCCTGGCTGAGAAAAGAGGCTGAGAACTGAGGATCATGGCTCAAAGACAGACTGGACAGGAAAGTCCGTGAAACTCTTCTCTGCAATTAACTACCAAAAGCTGGAAGTGGAGCTGTGGCTCAAGTGGTAGAGCCTAGCCAGTCTTGAGGGCAAATGCTCAGGGACAGCACCCTGGTCCAGAGTTCAAGCCCCACGACCAGCACTGAAAATGAGTTTTGACTGATACATACGTGCATAAAGTGACTACATTTTTATTTTTAATAGGGTAACTTCCTCGAACTATGGAAAGGAAGGTGGTATCTTGGTGGTTGAGGTTTAATTTGATTTCCATTTGGTTTCTTCTATGAATCATCTTTCGTTTCCACGACTCAGGCCGCTCAAGTAATGTTTGTGATTTCAACTTTTAAATAGTTTTTATTTTAAAGCACATTCACTCCTAGTGTATATTGGTAGTTGTAAGATGCAAATTGGTGAATTTCCTCCCAAATCATAATCTGTCACGCTCCCAGGCAAGGTTGTATACTGATGCAGGCGTGTCTGAACAGAGGATTTTCTTCATAAAAGTAAAGAAGATGTTTTTGTATTTGAAAGAGGAATGAATAGAATTTATGGCTATTTTTCAACTTGTAAGGAGGGAAAAAAAGAGAATGCTTATTTGTTTTTGAAGACATCGTATAAGGTAATTTAACATGTCTATCATGTAGATATAATTGTACTGTAAGAGATTTGTTTTTAAATGGCTTTGGAAGTTAAAATCAGGGCTTAGCATCGTGTCTTGCCTATGTTTATTTTTTTTTTTACATATGATTTGGATGAAGAACAAATCTAGTCTCTCCTTTTTAGGTCGCCATGTTAAATGAGAAAAATGTGCTTTCACTACCTTGATGCATTCCATAGGTTAGTGTAAATCTTTCCACAGTGTTTCTCTTGAGATACAGGGATCGGTGTGTAGTGGCTCAACTCTAACTATTCTCACTGGTGACTTGCTGTTCTGAAGGAAGCTGCTAGAGGAAGGGATTTCCTAAGGATGCCAGTTTCAGTTCTGTACATCATGTTATTATGAAGGACTCATTGTTATTATAGGAAACCGACTTTCCCCCATCAACCTTGAACTCCGAACTTGGCTGATGAAACGTGGGCTGGCCGTGACCCAGAAGCTGCCACGCCGGTGCAGGGCCGGCGTGAGCCGGAGGCTGTCCTGTGTCCTGGCGGGCGTCTGGTGGAGCAGCTGCCTTACCCAGGTCTTCTTCTTGGGACATTGCTCTAACTACGTCCCCTGGTGGCTTCCTAATGGCTCCAGCTGTTACTCATGCCATGGGAAACCTGGCAGGAGACACGGAATGGCTCTCACTCCTTAGCCTCTGACTTCGTGCTGTTCTGTAAAGCAGCCAACCCGGAGGGACCCAACCGTAAAAGGAGGGAGAATACGGCAGCTTTGAGCATCGCGCCACCGCCCCGCTTCCGTGAGCACCTAGGAAACCTTCCCAGAGTCATCCAGCTGCCTTGGATTGGGTGATGAAATGCCTCGATCTTGTGCTTTCTTGTGGCGTTGGAGTAGCCATCAAAGCTGTTGGCACCATCAAGAGACCCCATTTTCAAACCAACACAACGTTCAGTCATTTTCAGAAGCCATTTAACTGAACACATGCTAGATGGCCTCATTTCGCGATGGCAGACCGCCTCTAGGCACTGCTGTTCTGTTGTGGGTTGTTTTTTTTGGCAACCAGTTTTAAACTAGGAGGGGAGGTAGCAGTCCTGTTGTTTACTTTTTAGCCAATAATCCTAAATTAGTTTCAACTAGGACTGTGTTTGTGTGTCTTATTATAATAGTTCCTAGAAGAGTGCATTTGTGTATCCAGAGACACTCAGTAAATTATTATTGACTTATATTTATTTGGAAGTGTTTGTGTCGGTTCTGTTCAAGTCTGATTTATATTGATCATTTCGTGTAGTATTACTCATACATTGATTTAATGATGCATGTTCTGATATCTATTTGACTAGCTTCTGAAAATTACGAAGGATATTATGCTAATGGGATGCTAAATCTTCGCTCTTACGGCTGCCGATTTCTAGGTTTTGAAATGTTGGAAACGGTTGTGGGGGGAGGGCGGGGACGAGGCAGGTGACGGAAAGGATTCATCTGATCAGCGTACAATGGGAACATGGATAAAACGTCAGGTTTCTGAAACCTTGTCATAATGAAGTAAGGCCACACTGTAGAGGCCCTTTATATTCAGATAACTTCAAACCCGGTAGTGTCGGGAGGAATTGTCACAGGGGCGTAGTTAAGCGCTGGTAGCTACAAGGCACTGTGCTTGGTGCTGAGGATACCGACTGATGGCCAGGGGGCTCCCTGCCCCAAAAGGGTCCCCTGTGGGGCAGAAGAGGCAGCTTTCTACCCCCATTTTCCCGAACCAATTTAGTTTTGTTTTGTTTTGTTTTGTTTTACAGTCACCTTAGTCGAAAAGTAAATATAGCAGATTCTAAATTTGTGGCTCATGCTGCTTTTTGGAAGCCTAGAGTTACGAGGCTGACTCACAGAAAGGAGGTCTGACAAAGACCACCAAAGGGCCGGAAGGGAAATGGGTCTGTGGTCAGTGCCTTCATAGATTCACACCCGGCTCTTGGTGCTGGGTGAGACTGTGGTATCATCAGCATGTTGTGTGGACTATCTCCTCAGTTGATTTGAACAGAATTTGACCTGCATTACCTACGAACAAACAAGATAATCCCGCAGAGTCAACATTTCGGTTATTCACGATGGCATATTTGAATTGATGGTCCTAAATTTGACATCGCTATATAAGGAATAATGCTGTTTTAAATTTGATGGTGTACTTGGAGATATATAGTTTTGTGTTTTGTTTTGCTTTTTTCTTTGGTATTTTTTATTTTTGTTCTTATTTTTGGCCAGTCTTGGGGCTGAACTCAGGGTTCTGAGCACTATCGCTGGCTTCTTTTGCTTTTTTTTTTTTTTTTTTTTGTAGGCTTTGTCTTCATTCTAGTACCTGTTTTCTTTGCCTGGCAAAACCTTTTTAGTTTGATACAATCTCATTTTCCAGACCTTGTTTTTATTTGCTTAATCATTGGGGTCCTACTCACTTCCTTAAGTTGTCCTGTAGTAGTTTCAAAGTTTCCGGCCTCACGTCTTCGGCCTGCTTTGAAATGATCTCAGTGCAGGATGAGAAGCAGCGATCTCACCTTGGTATTCACATGTGGCTACCAGTCTTTCCAGAACTATTTGCCGAAGAAGCTCTTTCCTACCACTTGTGTTTGTGGCCCCTGACTGACTGTGTGGGCTTTATGTTGGGGTCTTCTCTTCTGCTCCATTGATCTGTATGTCTGTTCCTGTAACCACTGCCATGCTGGTTCTGTTCCTATGGCTGTATAGTGTGGTTTGAAGTCAAGTATTGTACTTTTCACTGTTACTCATTTTGCTCAGGATTGCTTCTGCCATTTGGGGTCTCTTGTGCTTCCTTTATTTAGAACTGATTGCTTTCTACTTTGAATAATAATATTGGCGTTTTCATCCTCAGATTGTTTTCCATAGTATAGCCATTTTTACAGTATCAATTCTTCCAATCCATGAACATCGGTAGTTTTTTGTTTTGTTTTGTTTTCTGGTGTGCTCTTCTGTTCCTTTCTTTGAGGTTTTATAGTTTATATTGTGCAAGTCTTTCACCCATCTTAGACATATTCCTACTTGTCTTATGAGAGGCTGTTGTGAATATAACCAGGCAAGGGCTGGGCATTATAGTTGTATTTATAAACTGTGGCACCTTTACATATGCCGCCATGATTGCTTGCTTTTTTTTTTTTTAAAAAAAGGTCCTTGCTTTTTCTACTACTTTTCAAATTTGTTTTATTCCAGCCGAATGGACAACCACCTAACACACATTCAAATGCTGTGCGTACGTTTATATTATATTAGAACCCTGGAGGCGAACTATTCCCTTTAGGCTGTGAGACTCCTTAGCACATGCCTTGTTCTACTCACTGTGCATTTCTTCTCCCTCTCGGGCAGCTCTGCAATACCGAGGGGGGGGTGCAGGCGTGGGGGGGTAGGGTGGGGGGGTGGCCGGTGCCAGGATAGGCTTGCTCCAGCCTTCATCGCATAATAGCTCTCAACCTCAGTGTCCTCATCAGTGAGCCAGAAGTTCTGATTTCTAGCGAATGTGGCCATCATGCGGATTAAATAAGATAACCTATGTAAAGGGGCAGGTTCAGATCCTGGCATACAACTGTGACCATTAATGAAGAAATGGCAATGAGTTCACAGGCTATGGAGAGTCATTTTTAATTGTAGAGTATTAACGGAGGAACATTTCCATAGCTGCTTGCCCAATTGAAGCTTTCATAAAATGTAGAATAAGTAGAGATCATTATAGTTAATTAAAGTGTGGTCATAATTAGCTGCAGCTAAAAATGCTTTTATTTGTTTCAAAGATTCTTTTTCTGTGTTTAAACATACATTTGTTTTTAATGTTGACCATCTTCAAATCTGCACTACTGTAAACATAGCTTACTCTGTTTTGTACTAACTTGTGCCAAATGTATCTTATTCAGTGTGTACAGATCATGGCTGAGTGCAACATATATATTTTTAAATGGATAAGAAAAAAGTATACGTGTGGGACATATGTATAATTTCACTTGTTTTATGTAGTAGCTGAATTGGCTGTAGATTTTGTTAAAATCTTTTCTGTCATTAATATGATACCTTGTGCCACATATGGTGGTATACACCTGTAATTTTTAAAATCTGAGTTATTAGAGCATACAGTATACTTAAAGCCGGGCTTTTACGCATAAGCTTGTAGATAAAGGTTTGAATAATGCAATCACTCAAATGAAATTACTCAAATAAGCTTATTTTAGTAGAAATCTCTGTTCAGACATCCTTTTCTTACCTTTTTATGCCTTCATTTTTCCAGGAGCTGACCAGTGCTTTGGTGCATTTAAAACTACATCTCTTTATTCAGATCTTTACGCTTGCATTCTTCCCAGCAACAATATGGCTCTTTCTTCAGATTTTATCAGTCACAACCATCAATGAATGGCTTTTAAAAGGGTATGTTTGAATCTTTTAATTGGACATTTTTAATGACACTGTGCCTATGGCAACTCTATACCAGAGGACTTATGTCTATGCTATCTCACAGGGAAATAGAAACACAACATTATTCTTTAAGACAACAGTGTCTTAAAGAACATACAGATATTCATACAAAATTGTTTGGCAGAATCTCAGTACACATCCCCATGCTTAGTCTGAAGGTTCTAGCATGGACACTTTTCTGGGAAATTTCAAGAGTAGTCTTGGGAGGTAATTAGTAAGGACTGGAAAATGGACAATGTAGGCCTTAACTTGGTTGCTTTGCCTTTGCCATATGCATCTTATCAAATGTGTACTGATAATGTCTGAGTGGAATATATATATATATATATTTAAATGGGTAAGCAGGTTATGTATGTGGGACACATGTTTATATTTCACTTGTTTTACATTTTATCTAACAATTGAATCGACAGAAGATTTTATTAGAAATCTTTTCCATCATTAACAGTGTTACCATGTATCAGACATGGTGGCCTTCACTTGTAATCCCATTCCCTTGAGAGCCAAGCGTGGTGGGTGGCATGCACTTTGAAGTCAGCCTGGCTCTCAGGCTGAGGCGGGGAGAGCTCGAGCTCAAGGTCAGCCGGGACCACGTTGTGAGACCTTGTCTCAAAACCAAACACAAACCTCAAGAAAGGAAAGGAAGGAAGAAGAAAGGGAGAGAGGGGAGGGGATAGGAGGAAGGAAGGCCAAAAGTATGGAAGGAGGGAGGAAAAAAAAGCAGAAGAGGGATGAAGGAAGGAAGAAAAGGAAGAAGGAGGGAGTTCCCAAAGGAAGATCAAGATGAAAGCATTGTACTAGCAGCGCTTGCAATGTCTGTACGCTAGATAAAGCAAGCATGTAGTTCTCATCTTGGGAGGTGAAGCCTACAGGCATACACACTTGGCTTGCCTTGTTTAGGGAAAGCTCTTTCCTGCTTTCACTGCCTAGTACACACTACAAAGATAACTTGAGCAAGTTGCAAGTTGCCGACGCTTCTCTCAGGCTCCTGTTGAAATACATGTATTGTGAGCGCACACTCCCCGGTCCCCACATTGCTGTGGTCAAGGACAGCGTGGAGGTGAGCCCATTCAGCACACTTGCCTAGACTTGAGGGAAAACTGTCTGCTCAGGGAGGGGCTGGGAAGCATGGAGAAGGGCAAATTTATGAGGAGCAAGTGGACACATCTAGATCTTCAGAGTCACAAACTGGATTATTAGGTGAAAATTAGTTCCTTTGGAGAGTTTAGAGAAGAAATTGATGAGAGATAAATTCATTCTTTTGAACAGGATAGGGACTATCCTTAAACACATTTTAGCTACTTCAGATTTTCTAAGAAAGATCGCAAATATTCTCTCTCCCACACAGAACTGTGAGAGGTGACGGCTATGTTATTTAGCTTGACTGTAGTAATCATTTCACGGTGTAAACACATATTAAAGCACCGTGTTGAGCCAGGTGTGGTGGGGCATGTCTATAATCCTAGCACTCAGCAAGCTGAGGTTGTGGAAATGATGCATTCCAGGCCAGCCTGAATTACATAGCATGTTCAAGGTCAGACCCTCCAAGCTTCAAAACAAACAAACCAGACCTAAACATACTTTTTAATTGTCAGTTATACCTCCATAAAACTTAAAGAAATATATAAATTCAGTAGTAGACATGTTTAGTTCGAGGGAACAGCCTATAAACTTGGGAACAGTAGTTACAGCTAGGAATGTAAATTGGGAAGTATTCCTCCAGATTAAAATATTTTAAGATTTGAAGGAATGCCACAAAGAAAATGGAAAACCAGAAAAGGCTGATTTAAAAGATAAAGACCATGCTGACACATGGAAGATTGAGATGAAGAAAGAAATGAGAAAGGAGAATGTAAGTCGAGTGACTATGGAAGAAAGGATATATTGGCTGGCCTTGAATTAGCCATCTTACTTTAGGCTTGTGCCACAGGCCTAGACATGCGCTTTTATGATCAGTGTTTTTTGTACCGGGAGAAGGGGCAGAAAGCTCGATCCAGAGGTATTAAGAAGAATGCACGGTGTGCTCCTTAAAGAGAGTCAACGGTGAGTTGCAAGGAAAGAAGTGGGATCAGATCTTAAAGCAACAGTTACCAGTGGTGCTAAATTTGTGTACTGCATCTCCCGAAGGCAAGAGTAAGGCATATGTCTAATGCTTTTCTCTGTTCCGTTAGGGAGTATCCGACTCAGAGAAAGCACAGGTACTTAACATATAGTGTAGGGCTTTTTAGAAAGATGAGAATTATTCTTGATACTTGAAAGGGAAGGGATAAGAGGGAGGAAAAGATTCAGCAAGATGGAAAGGTTGGGGCTGGGGATATGGCCTAGTGGCAAGAGTGCCTGCCTCGGATACACGAGGCCCTAGGTTCGATTCCCCAGCACCACATATACAGAAAACGGCCAGAAGTGGCGCTGTGGCTCAAGCGGCAGAGTGCTAGCCTTGAGCGGGAAGAATCCAGGGACAGTGCTCAGGCCCTGAGTCCAAGGCCCAGGACTGGCAAAAAAAAAAAAAAAGATGGAAAGGTTGGAGGAACCCGAGCGGAATCTCATGTTGGTGGCAGGAGACACAGAAGGGAGAGACTCCAGAAGGCAGCAGAGCTAAGGAAATCCTTGCCCTTGGATGCCAGAGTCAAGTTTATGGACGAGTGAAGTTGGTTTTCATTGCTGTGAGAATGACAGTTGTACTTCTTTTAAGCACTTGTGAGGAGCACCTAAGATGGTGTGTCCGGTGAACTACGAATGGTAGGTGCTCAGCGTTGGGTGGTGAGGGCGCTGGCAGACCCCAAGGAAGCTCCTCGTTTAGGAAAACAGACCACTGAAGAAGCCCCAGCTGGGTGTGCTGGAGTCCTGGTAGTCCTAACTACCGAGGCAGGCCGAGGCAGGAAGATCACGTGAGCCCGGGAGTTCAAGGCTGTCCTGTGCAACATAGCGAGACACAGTCTGTAGCAACAACCACAGTAGTGCCGACATATCAGACTGAACGAGGTGGACATTGCATATTGTTTCCATATTGATTGTTTGAATCAAGATGGATTAAAACCTTATCTTTTCCCTTAAGCTTAGGTTAAAGTTTAGAATAAAACCCCTCTGTGACAGTGGGCATTCAGAGTCTCAGTCCAACGATGGACGCGGTGTCCCCTGTGTGTCCGTAGGCCAGTTACTGGACTCTCTCTCTGAATTAGTTTCAGAACTTAGATTCATCACCACTCTTAGTTTCATTTGTTTGGCATACAGCTTATTTTCTATCCTAAATTAAGTTATCTTGGGAATATAAAGCTAATTTAATAAAAACTTAGAATGGACACCAGAATTCACTATGGAGTCTGAACCTGAGAAGTGTATGATTACGTCCTGCTTAGTTGTATAATAAGGTTATACTTTGATATGAAAGTTTGATCATTTCTGTTTCATAGAAAGACATGAAAAGTTTTGGGAAGTATTTTTGCACTGTGGTTACAGTTTGTAGCTTTGCCCTTTTTTTTTTGGCCAGTCTTGGGGCTTCAACTCAGGGCCTGGGTGCCGTCCTTGAGCTTTTCATTTGGTCAAGGCTAGGACTTGAGCCACGTCTTCACCTTTGTCTTTTTGGTGCTTAAATCAGAGGGCATAGTCTCACAGACTTTCCTGTCTGGGCTGGCTTTGAACCGCAACCCACAGAGCTCAGCCTTCTGAGTAGTTAGGGTTACAGGCGTGCACTGTGCCTGCCTTGCTTTCACCAGAAGACTTTCTGCCGAAATTATAAGGAAGTTAGGAAAGATTGTTTGTTAATTTATTGGAGTGTTAGGAGGTAGCCCGTGCTGCCTTCAAACTTATCTTCCTCCTGCCTCCATCTTCTACCAGCACACTCTACCGTCTCCTTATCTTTTGCTTATGAGGAAGATTGTTATTTTATTTATTTATTTATTTATTTATTTATTGCCAGTCCTGGGGCTTGAACTCGGGGCCTGGGCATTGTCCCTGAGCTGCTTTTGCTCAAGGCCAGCACTCTACCACTTTTGGCTTTTTCTGTGTATGTGGTACTGAGGAACCGAGCCCAGGGCTTCACGCATGCTAGGCAAGCACTCCACCACTAAGCCACATTCCTAGCCCAAAGATTTTTGTTTTACTTGAGCATAACTTAAGACTATGTATATTTACCAAGTGGTTAATAATTTTTATGATCTTCCAAAGACTGTACTCACTGGAACTTGACTTCCTTCTTTTCTTTTTTCTTCACTTCACAACCTTATGCTTACCAGACTGGTGTTTTTACCTCTGAGCTGTATCTCCAGTCCTGACTTTCTCTTGTTGTTACTTGCTTTTTGAATCGCATCATTAGAGCATAAGAATATTCAGAGATAAACCCACCCATGTCTGTGTACTCCAATGAGAGCTCAGATCCTGTGCCCTTGCTTCATAATCCTAAATCATGTTGCTTCACATAAAATTGTCTAGACTTGGTGGAAACGACCTCAACGAACATTCTTGGGCTTGTGTTTGCTCAGCCCTGCTATTTTGGAATAAATGTAGTGAGATCTGTGTATAATTGGGGGAAAACGCTATTTACAATTGGATTTTCTTTTATTTTTCAGTTTGCAGACAGTAGGTTGCATGCCTCCCCCTGTGTCTTCTGCAGTGATTTTAACCAAGGCGGTTGGTGGAAATGAGGTGAGTCATGGGGCTAACCAGATTCAAATGGAAAGTACGCTCTGGGCATACATTTTGCTCAAAACTGCTTTTGGAACCTAAAGGAGTTGGGCTGTAGGAAGCTCATAATCACAGCAGCTTTTGAAAAAAGTCACTCTCTTTACATACGAGATTGCTCATGAATTAGGATGATGATGAGTGGAATTTAGATTTTGAAAGAGAAAAAAAAAGCAAGGGAGCTAGATGAGGTAGAAGTGGTCTCTCTCTCTCTCTCTCTCTCTCTCTCTCTCTCTCTCTCTCTCTCTCTCTCTCTCTCTCTCTCTCTCTTTCTCTCTCTCTAAATTCTGGTCCTAGGTGTGAGCCACCAGTTTTTACTGAGGTGTGATATTTCTACCTCTGGAAATTGGGAGATAAAAGGCAGCAAAGTCCAAGGAAAGAGATGTTTTTATAAAAGACACAACACACAATATACCCTGTCCATTTCTCAATTCTTAAAACAATTACGGTAAAATATATCAGTAGGAAAAGGCTCATCTTGTTTAATGGCAAGTGATCATAACCTAAAAAACAGAAATTAGGCCAAGTGCCTTCGATGGATTCAAAGAAAGTACCCAACAACTGTTAGGGGACTGTGGAAAAAGAATCGCCAATGAAAGAACTGATTTTTGAAATATTCTGTCATGACATGAAGAGGGATTACATCCCTTTTACCTCATGACTTCCACTTTTGCAAGCGGTAACCTTTGTAAAGTTAAATTTGAAAAGTGCTTCGTGGGCAGGTGCTGGGGGGCTCGTGCCTGTAATCCTAATGTTTGAAGCCAGACTGGGCAGAAAACTCTCCCAAGTTAGCCAGGAAAGATGCCAGAACATGAAACCCTGAGTTCAAGCCCCTGTACTACACCGCTCCCCTCCCCCACTGCCCCCCTGCCCCGGTGATTTCCCTTTTTATAACCTGTTATTTTTGTTTCTAAGAACCAACTAGGATTAGTAACAAGTTTTAGCAGCAGAAAGAACTCAATATATGGGAATACCATTTATATATACAAAAATGCCAGTATGTCCTTTAGACGTTTAAATTAGATTAAGTTAAATTAGACTGTATAACTGACAGCCCTGTTTTGTGGCATGTAAATTTTAAGCTTTCTTTATTTAAATACTAGAAGCATGGTTAGGTTATTTTGTGTGTGTGTGTGGTTATTATTCATTCCAGTAATTTCAATGAAACAAAAACCCACAGAATTGTGAAGTATGCTGTTTATACAGTTCAACAGATAGTGATGGTCTATATGTGTGTGTGCATGTGTATATGTTTGTGTGTATCTGTTGCATATGTGTGTGGTTCCTTTGTAAATGACAAAAATATAATAAGGATGGAGAGCTAATTTCATTGGCAAATATAAGAAGATAGATAAAGGTGTTATATTTGTGTATGTATTTTAATTTGGGAGACATAGGTTAAATACTTATTCATTTTTTAAAAATCATATACAATTAATTTCATCTAGATTTCTTATATAAATATAAAGTTCTTTAATGAAAAATTTATGTTTTTACCCCCTCAAAAGCCTTGCCAAGATTTTAAACCTATGAAACCTGCTAAGAAAGCTATTGCATTTAAATCTAAGCTACTTATGCTATGCAGGAACTACCATAGGGCTTTCTTTAATAAAATAAATTTCATCTGTCAAGAAACTGGGAAATTATTCCTCTATGTTTGGAAAGAGTTATGTGTTTTCATGCTCCTGGTATTTATTTCTGTTTCAAGCTAGTGTTTAGTGAAAAAGGAGGAATAATACAGTGTGGAAAAGATGCACTATCTCCTTTTAACCTCAATCTCTCTTCCTTTTATAATCTGGAAAGAGACTCCTTCAGCTAAAAGCCATTCTCTAAAAACATGAAGTGAACAGCATGCCTTAACTCTTGATACAGTTGCAAAACTTTATGCCTTTGTCCAATTCGGATCTAGGATTTGATTTAGGATCAGAACAAATGGGAGAGGAATAAAGATAAAGATTGCTAACTTCAAATCTCTGAAGCAAAAAAGAAAAGCAGTGAAGTTCTTAATAGGTAAAAGTAAGAACAGGTTAGGGGCTTTTCAGGCAGAACTGGGAGTGATATTTACATTAAACTCTGTTGTCTGTGTTTAAGGCAAGGCCTGGTAATTGGCACCTATACTATCATGGCAGTGTACAGATTATAATTGATGTTACGTAGGTTTGCTTGATTGTAGATTTTTTTTCACCTTTTCGAAATGAACTCCATGGATTACTTGCATGAGCATTACCCAGTGCTGAGGAAAAAAAAATTAAGCCATTTATACAGATATAAAGGACTGCTGAATTAGAAGGCTTGCTGGGTGTGGCTCTAGATTCTCTTTCTTTTAGAAGCTATGAAATCCATTATGTCTACAAGTCCTATGGTAGACATATATGCACATTTAAAACTGTAATTAAACACCTCTTTGCCTATCATCTGAATTTAAAACTAGAACATATTATTTAACCAGTCTTCCATGGTGAATGGAGAGTAAAGTCTCATAGGAAAGAGAGAGAGAGGTCATACTTTCCTCATCAATTAGATGCTACCCCTAATTACAGAAAGCAGATGAACAATTTTATTTCATCCAAGCTTCCATGGCATGAGAAGCTTCACAAATGAAGACTTGAAAGACCCTAAAAAAGTATGTGTAAATTCAAAGCAAGACGTGTATAGTTATAGATAAGGAGAAATGTGATTGGACAAAAAGGAATATGACCTAATGCTATAAACTTGTGGGGTCAAGGGAAGGCCTAAAAAGGGGAGAATGGATTTAGCAATGCCCACTGGTTCAGATGATTTCTGTGTCTCTGTAGGATATTTCTCCTCCTTTGTCCCCAGATGTGGGGGGCCACACATAGCTCATAGAAGGAGTGACCTTTTTAACTTATGACCTGCTCAGAGGGAGAGGGGGAGAGAGAGAGAGAGAGAGACAGACTGACTTAGTTTCTTAGATGCTGTGTCTCCAGCTCCAAAATCCTGAGCTACTAAGGTGCCATGGTGTTTTCTAAGTATTGGCAATCTGTGCTTGAGATTGCTTCTTTCAAAACTTTGTATTTAGTGTGATATTTTGCTAGTCAGAGACTGTTTTATGTTAGAAAAATTACAGTGAAATCACTTTAGATTGAATTGAATCATTAGTGTAGAAAGAAATAAAAGTTGATGGGGACTGAGTTCCACCCAGTTAGGAATTTGGATTGCTTGCTATTGTTTTCTTGCCTAGTATTGGTTTAAGACATTGTGCTGCTTTTGATAGAAATAGAAATGAGGCTGGCATTTGATTATATTTTATTCATCAGGTTGAAGGACTTCGGAACACTTTCATACTTCCAAATACATTTTAAACAAACATTCGATCCTGGGTATAGGAGAAATGTGCTAAATAATGGTGTGTGTGTGTGTGTGTGTGTGTGTGAGAGAGAGAGAGAGAGAGAGAGAGAGAGAAAGAGAGAGAGAGAGATCAAAGAAAATTTAAGAATCTCCTGAGCACAGAAAGTTATTATGTGTGGTGAACTCTTTAAGTCACGGATGAAGGTCATGGTCATCTGAGTGTATTTTTAAAAGATTTTCTATCTGCCTGGAAAGCAAATGAAGCACTCATTACTAACTTTAAAGGTACAGCTATGAGATTCTCTTTTGCTAGAGGTGAAAGATCAAGATCTTCACAGTCCAAATGGAGAGTAAAAGTTCAATTTCTGACCTATCAGTGTGGCAAGAACCCATTTCAAAGTTATTTTGCATTATCAGTGGGGAGTTGGTCTCGCTAATCCTCCGCATGAAGATAAGATTCATTGAAACATTTATAAAGCTAGCTGGAGTCAATCTCATCAGCAGAGAGAGGGGACTTGGAGCCAAAAGAAAACCTGTCTGTCAGTCAACTGTCTCTTCTTCAGCAATCACTTAGTCTTTCTGTTTCTGGCTTTCTCTTCTGTTAAATGGGTAACTGATATGCTGGCAGCAGAAGGCTAATGGCGTCCTGGAAGAGTCTCATGTCTATGGAAAGGTTGTCAGTTGTGCCTTTTTGCACACTAGCAGCAGCATAGTTTTCAACCTGCAGCCTCACACGCCGTCTGAGAAATAGCAGTTTTCCTTCTTTGACAGATGAAAGGGCAGGAGCAGCAGCAGCAGCAGCAGCAGGAAATTCTATGCCCTGCTCCTCTCCCATGACCTTTTAGCAGTGCTGGAAAAACTGATTGCATTTAAGTAAAAGTTGTTGAAACATAGCTAGACTTTCGAAGACCTTGGTAATTTCGTGTTATCTCCTTTGGCTCCTATGCTTTTCAATGTGTCTTCCATCTCTATCACGCTAATGTAGTGGGTTCTCCTAGTGGTTAGCAGTGGGTGCTAGTCCCCAAGCCCAGGGCCTGATCTTGGCTCTCGTCCTCCATGACTGGACTGCAGTCTCTGGCAGCAGTGTCCCTGGCTACTGTTTTCTTTTTGATCCCAGACACTCTTCTCCCCTTTTCTCCCTGTAAATCTCATCACTTCTCTTCTTGTCTGGCTCTTCTGCCACCCAATGGGAGTTTATCACAGATACCTGATTTGAACTTACTTTCCTTAGCTGCTCGTTCTAAGGCCTTCTCTCTACAGCGTGTGACCCATGCTTTCGAGTCCAGCCATGCCTCATAGGTTATAACCATTCAAACAACTGCAGCTTATTGTTCTGTAGTTTGGAGGAATTATGTTGTTTTCTTTAAGTTTTTTAAATTTCCATATTGTATTTACAAAAGAGGCACATTGAAGAAAACAGTATACCTATAGTTGATGAAGTTTTACAGCTAGAAGCGCACTATAAATTGAGTATCAGTAGAAAGAGAGGAAAGAGAATTGAGTTAGGAGCTTGCTGGCTAAATAAAGGGGCTTTTTACTGGTTGAGAGAAGCCGAGTCTCAAGTTTTCTGGAACTCCTTAGCATTGTAAGGCAATGCTGGCATTTTTCAGATTTCCAGAAGGAAATAGAATACCACAAGGTGAATCGAGGGCCTCCAGGAGGCACTGTTAGCTTTTGTGGACAGTTCTCTTGCCCAAAGGGGTTGGAGCAAGCTGTGCCCCTGCCCTGAGAGGTGACGACACCCGCAGCAAGTCCTGCTGTCACCTGGCAAGGCTGCTGGCGCGGCTCTGTGTCAGTCCTGGTCTCAGGGCTCTGCCACTCACAATCTTTTTCAGCCACAGAAACCACACCTTGAGGTGGGCACTAATATTCTCCCCACTGTACAGATGAGAAAACTGCCACAAAATGTGAAATAAAAACAACTTATGGAGGGTCACAGCTCCGAAGAAAGGAAGAGCAAGATTACAAAAGGCAGGCTCTCTGGCTTCAGTATCTGTGCGCCTCCTCATTGCCTGTCTTTCCGCTACCCCTGAGGCTCCAGAGGACAGACAATGCTGAAATCTCTCAGCCTCCGGATGTCTTAGTGCCTGAACTACCTTGGTGAGGATAATATAGGTTGTCCTGAGTATAGCAAGAAGCTCATGACTTCATTTTAAAGAAAAGGATCCCTCCAACATGGTAGACTGGCTCTTCTGTTCAGCTTTCTCTCGGGACGGCCACTCAGTCTCTTGACCAGGCCGGAAGGTCCTTAGCCATCCGCACAGCATTGCGAAGGTCTGTGTGTGTGTCTCACTGAGGCTCTCAGTCGGAGGAGGGAAGGCGTGTCTCCTATCCACAGCTGTGTCTGTGTCTCACACAGTATTTGGCATTTATCTTTAACTACATGAATATATGAATATTTTTTAATAAATGAAAAGAAATTTATTTAAATCCAGCCCTCTAAGTGTCTCAATTTAAATATGTAATATTAAGGTGATAACTCCTATCCAGTTATACTTTGTCCTAAGTTAAACTTTCATGGGAAAATCAAGATGCACGGTCGGCTGGCTGGATCTTGAAACACTTTGCTCCCTTTTTCATTCTTCTCTGCCTTGTCTGAGCACTCGCCGTCGCAGCCTCACGGTGGCCACCTCCCCAAGTGGTTAGCACAGTGCCTGAGAGCAGATAGGACTTGAACGCGCAGGAGGAAAGTCTTATGTACAGTTGATCTGGCCTGCATAGAAATAAATGACTTCTCTCGGGAAACTTGAACATTTTCAGACCTATTTTGCGATTATAAAACAGGATGAAACATTTAGTCTGTTTTCTTCCCTTTTCAATTTTAGATAACCCTTCTACGCAAGTAACTGTCTTATGTGGGAAAATGATTCAGGCATTAGGAGACGTTAGTAGAGCCAGCTGGCTGGTGGCTCAGGCCTGCAATCTTAGCAACTGAGGAGGCTGAGATCTGAGGATCACAGTTCAAAGCCAGCCCAGACAGGAAAGTCCCTGGGACTCTTATCTCCGATTAGCCACCAGGAAACCTGGAGTGGAGCTGTGACTCAAAGTGGTAGAGCATTAGCTTTGAGCAAATAGAGCTCAGGGACAGCACCCAGGGCCCGAGTTAAAGCCCCTGACCACCACCAACAACAACAACAAAAAACAGACATTAGTAGATACTTGATAAATAGTCTTTTAAAATAAATGAGGTGGGAGGTTTTTTTTTTCCTTTTAATGTTGAATAGATGGTGATTTCTTTTTGACAGTTTCAATGTCTATGGAATTAACATGTTCTCAAGCTATTTGGGTATCATCCCCTATATAGCTTGAATTCTTGTATTTGATGAAGTGTTTCCTTTCCGCTATTTATTTATTTGTATGTGTGTGTGTGTGTGTGTGTGTGTGTGTGTGTGTGTGTGTATGTACGTATGTATTTATTGTGCTGGTCCTAGGGCTTGAGCTCAAGGCCTGGGCTCTGCCCCTGAGCTGTTGTGCTCAAGGCTACTTCCACTTGAGCCACAACTCCACTTCCATGTTTGTTAGTGCTTAATTGCAGATGAGAATCTCCTGGACTTTCCTGTCTGGTCTAGCTTGGAACTGCAATCCTCAGATCTCAGCTTCCTGAGTAGCTAGGATTACAGATGTGAACCTCTAGCGCCCTGCTGTGCTTTCTGTTTTTAATCTCCCAGCAACGGTGTGGTATTCTCTCGATTTTGCACTTGAGCCCATTAGGATGGAGAGGTGAAGTGACTTGTCTCCAGTCGCAGCTGAGATGCCCTGACTTCCACAGAACAGTGCCATCCCGATAGCTCATGACATGTGACCTCATGCAATAGCAGGACAAATCCAGAAATCCACCATGCAAGATCTAGATCTTGTGTGGGTACCCCACTAAAGGTGAATGGCTTGACATTTGTCTGAGGGTGCTGGCAGATAGCGAGAGCGATGTAATATTCTGTTGAGTGGGACTAGGGGTCAGGGGGAGTAAAGAGAGGACTGAGGAGGACTCTGGAGCTTGAGTCAGGCCCATGGCTTAGGAAGTTGGTTCTTGGAAGTGAGAAGTTTCCAGGTTCTCTCTCACGGTTAGGATCTTTTAGGAAAAAGACTGCCATGAAGAAGTTCAAGATAACAAATGTGTTAGAAGGTTCAAAAGGGGTGATCTGAGGGTGATCTGTCCAAGTGGCCTGGCCATTGGAACAGCTCTGCCGGACTGGGAAGCTGGAGAGGGGCCTGAGAAAACCATTGTACCCAGCTCACCCTGGGATGGAAAGTTCCTCCTGATGTTGAGGTGGCGGCAGAGTTGCTGCTTTTCTGTGCCCATAGAGTCGCAGTCTGAATGGGATAAATGGATTCCTGCTGTGTGATGGCATCCCGTTCTACTTCCTGTCTCCGAATTTGACCACTTTGGGAAGCTCATACGTAGAACCATACACCATTGGTCTTTTGGCTTATTTTGTTGAGCATACCTCTGTTTTACCTAGGAAATCACTTAATCATAAGTGAAATATTATTTTACAAGATGGTCTCTCTTAGGTTCATCTCCTGAAAATTTTCATCTGTCAGGGCGTTTGTACTGGATGTCAAATTAGCAGGTGTTACGCTAAAAGAGGATATTGGAGTTGTTAACTGTGAAATATAGCACAAGGTAGAAACCACTAGATAGTTCTATGTCTTTATTAATAATTAAAAGGTACTTAAAACATAGAATGAAGAAGTTCTTTTAGCAACGGGCCTGAGATGTACTTTATGTGGGTTGTAGCAATGTAGTAGGTTTTCTGTCACCCTCCTGAAGAAGACAAATACCATTCATCAGTGTAGCATTTCATTTCCTGTCTTATCTAAATTTATAATCATATATGAGAAATAGATAAAATGTGATTTTAGAATAAGTGGGTTGTCCCACTTGGTTTCTATTCTGTTTGTGTAGCAAATGGCAAGTGATTTTTTTTTCCTCTTAGACTTTATAGATTTTGAAGACTGAGCAATAATTCCTAAAAACAGATTAAGATGTTGATGATGATTTGTTGCCTAGGGAAAAATATTGATGATACTCTGACTGAAATTATAACGTTTTTGTCTTTGGCTTTATTTATTTTTAAGCCTGTGAGACTCCTCGTTCCTTGTTCGCCTCAAAGGTACTTCACCGAACTCTGCTTTATAAAAAGCCTTTTTGGTATACTGACTAGTAGCCAAGTTTCTTAAAAGGAAAAAAAAAAAAAACCCAGTTAAAAGAATAAATCAGACAGGGAGTTGGTAATAGGAGATACATGACTGTATATTTGCAAATCTTAGACATTGGCCCACAGTTTTGCTGTCACCCTTTTCAACTGACAATTAAAACCTTTGTTTCTTATCAGTTCTCACCTTCCCCTAACAGATGGGCAAAGAATTAATCTGCTTTGTATTTTTCCCTACAACTTTCGCCCACACAGTGTAATAGTCGTATGATTAACATTCAGTGAATTCTTAAAGATGATTGATGGGCCTTTCAGAGCTTCTCTATACATGCTATTTAAATATGCCAGAGTCCAACCGCAGAACAGAGGCGCTCTGAAGACCCCCGTAGAAATTTGAAGACAATTCTGATACTCTCGTCCACTCAGAAAGAAATCGGCTAATACTGTAATGTTTTTTCCCTTGCCAGGACCCTCCTTGCCTGGTGTCATTTCTTGAGCTCTCCTGGGAAGAGATTAGTCTAAAACAACAAAGTAGCCAGATGTCTGGTTCTGAGAGCGCCCCAGAGGCTGGGCTACAGGAGGCAACCCAAACCACTTGGGGCTGGAGATCAAAGATACCTGAGAATTACTTATGGGCACAGAGTATGTGTCATTCCCATTATTAGCAGTCTGAGAAAATTTGTTTCCCTAATTAGCCCTTTTGATGGAGTAACCTTAAATCTCAGTGAGTCTCTTTCTGTTTGGATATGTTTTCTTTTGTATAGTTTTGAGAAGTTCCCAGTCTGAAAAAGAGAAATGTAAAGGAACTCATGTGCTCCATTTGAAATCTCTGTACTCTGTCCCTCCTATCCAAGATAGATATGCTATCAAATGTGCCACTATTTCACGTGAAAGAAGGGAGTATTACGGCTCTGTGTTAAAATTACAAATTAGGAGATAGGAACCATGTGGCTTCTTATGCGTACAGGCACTGTTCATAAACCCCTCATCTTTACTCATAAAGCCCCCTCATTTCAACTTTCCACTGTTCAGAATGGAGGTTTTTAAATTACAGCTTCCTTGTCCTAAAATGAATTCAGAAGAAATCCCAGTGGTGGGAAATCTGTATCTTATTAAGTAGGCTTCTTTCACGTTAGTATTACTAATGAAATGCTAGTAACACACACATACACACACACACACACACACACACACCCTTCTGTCTTTCACCTGTTTGCTTTATAGGTGCAATTTAATTTTGTTTAGGCACAAACAAATTTAATAGAAGGAAATACATTTGCTGTTTAGGTTACTCTTAATTTTAGCACCTGTAAAAGCTCTTACCTGAATTTATTCCCAGCAATGTCTAAGAACCCAGTGATCTCTCGGAACATCTTAGCCTCTTGATGAGAGGATCAGAGACTGAACAAAAGGTTTGGGGACCTTGTTTTTGTTTGTGTTCAGTATTAGAATGTGGCAACCACAGCATATAAAACCTTCATTCCTGCTTTCCTGGAGAGCGTATCATAAACTGTGGTTACCAAGAGCATGGTTAGTCTGCCTTTGTGCTTTTAAGTGCCACAATGCATTCTTTAGCATCCAGTAGTAGAGGCTTGGCATAAAAGCTATAAAAATGTCTTTCAGTCTAATTGGAGATATGTGTGAGCAATCTACAATAGAGATTTTGTAATTTTTTTTTGGTGTGTATGTAGTGGTCAGGGATTCATTTATCTCCTTGAGGAAAATAAAGCCCCTAGAAGCAGTTTATAAAGACCAATGGATTTATCTTTCTCTGATTTTAACTAAGAATAAAAATCAGTTTCTTGCACAAAGAATAATTCCTTCTCCTCCTCCCTCCTCGTCTTCTTTCATTCTTGTTACTTGACAGAGAGTGATCAGTATTCATTCTTTACACCTGTGTTTCTGTTCTGGCTCACGTTTTGGGATAGAATTACTACATAAAAATGCTTGCAATATAAATCAAGTTGGCTCTGCTAAAATGTGATAATTTAATGTAGATTTTAACTTCTCTTAATTTTGCAATTGAGAGACTTATAATGTTGTTGTTAATCTGTGGTGGTGTTAATGAAAGGTTTATGGGGATAGAGTTACTGGAGATTGAATTTAGAGTCTTGTGCTTGCTAGGCAAGCTATCTACCACTTGAGCCATGCCTCTAGTACCTGAAATGTTGCTGGAGTTATTTATTTACTTTTTCACTTGTTTGAAAAATGCCTCTTAATTTTATTTTATTTTATTTTATTTATTTATTTATTTTTGGCCAGTCCTGGGCCTTGGACTCAGGGCCTGAGCACTGTCCCTGGCTTCTTTTTGCTCAAGGCTAGCACTCTGCCACTTGAGTCACAGTGCCACTTCTGGCCATTTTCTGTATATGTGGTGCTGGGGAATTGAACCCAGGACCTCATGTATACGAGGCAAGCGCTCTTGCCACTAGGCCATATCCCCAGCCCCTTCTTAATTTAATTTGAGTCCTATTTGAAGTAATATCCTTGGAATATTTCTTTCTATTTGCAGTGGTGATCTCTGACTCTAAATTGCCTGAGCAACTGAGGTGGCAAAGTGGTAGGATTAGACCTTTGCATATGGAAGGGTTATTTCTTCAATGTCAGGTATGGGTTAGCATGTTTCTTGAAAGAGCAGTCCTAGAAGAAAAGTGTGTTTGGGGTACAAAAATGATCAGGTTTCTGGTCCTTGTGATTTCTAACTTGATTGTTCAAATAAAGATCGATACGTTAAAAAAAGGTAGAAAATTAACTTTTTTCATCAATTGTACCTAATATGAGCAATTGAGAGAAAAGAAAGGTTTTAAGTAGACTGGTTTTCAAGTAAGATTTACATGGTTAAATATGAAATGAGAAACGATCACTGAAAGATAATCAGATGCCTAAGAATAATGTTTGGGAAGCTGGGTTTCCTGAGGAGATGAGGCACAGTTATTGTTGCCTGGGGAGTTTGCCTGGGGAAAAATGTATGTGCCTCAGTAGCTGAAGGGCCATTCAGAGAGAAACAAAGTAAAATGGCATCTATTTCAACATGTAATTTTGATATTTCACACTTAATCTTGTCCTTGGCAGAAATGTCACAATACAATGGCTACAAACCATCTCTGAAGCCCTTATCTGTACCAAACTGAGTAGATGAAGTCAGGAATCAAATAGTCCTCATTGGGGAGAGGAAGGACTTTCTAGATAATTCTCCAGAGAGAAGGGGACGCTCTAGTAGAATTAAAATGTATATATATATATGTGTGTGTGTGGCTCATTGCAGATACAGGGATATACACAGCCTAAGAGATATCTGGTGTGGTGGGGAAGCAGACTTTAAAGTGGAAATATCACACTTAAACAGAAATATAACTTCTTTCACATGATTTTCTATTCATGTTTATTCTCACTGTTATAAATAATACTTTATTTTTGTCCACTTTCTGGTGGTGGTGGTGGTGGTGGTTGTGGTGACTGGTGTGTACTTAGGCACACGTGCGCCAGTACTGGGACTTGAACTCAGTAAAGGCAAGAGCACGGTCCCTTAGCTTTTTAACTAAATGTTAGCATGCTACCAGTTGAGTCACAGCTCCACTTCTGACATTTTCAGTGCTTAATTTGAGATAAGAGTTTCATTAACTTTCCTGCCCAGGTTGGCTTTGAACCTTGATCCTCAGATCTCTGCTTTCTGAGTAGTTAGGATTATAGACATGAGCCACCACTACTCAGTATGGTTTTAGAAATTGTGTACCTATCCAAAGTTTGTTAATGGTAGAAATGATGCTACATGATGCTGGCCTTATTACCTTCTCTTCTATTGTTTATTCTAGTTGCTGCACAAGTTGCTTTTTAAGTCAAAATCAAGTTCTTGGTTACAGAGTAGCTGTATTTTATTTTACATAAATATTTCTCTTGGTTTACCCTGAGTAGAAACTTTAAGGAATTCAAGTCTAGATCACTATTTATCCTGTTACTAGGACATAGCTGCTGTTTACGGGTTTTTAATCCAAAGTAGTTTCTATATTTAATGACTTAGAATATCTGTTACATTTTATCCAAATGTCAGAACTGAAGGAGAATTTAAAAAAACACACAACAACCTGGAATCCCTGAAAGATGAAGACGGAGATGTGTATAATTAATATTACAATGGAGTTTAGTATTTAGCCTGTATACCTTTATCAACAAATATTACCGTGTGTTGTTTAGACACTGTTAAATAGCTTAGGATTTACTCACAGCCAAAAAATATGTAGGAGTTTTTTCTCTCTTACTTAAATTTTTATTAAGTATTAAAAACTAAACATTCTTCATGTTAAGGTTACTAACTTTATATAAAATCCTATCTGGTGTATATTGAAGTAATTCAAAGGTCTGACAAGTTCTGAGTGGTCTCTTTCATTGTTAATGTAAGGCACAGCCTCTAAGTGCTGGGTAGTAGAGGCAACTGCCCATAAAAATCAGTACCATTGTTGATACAGCCCTCAATACTTAATTTCTACCTAATTATTAGAGTATACATGAAATATATCAGCTTGGTTGGTTTAAATAATATTGCTGGTTCCTTAACATTTAAAATTCATAGAAATATTAGATAAATGGATTTTTGTTTGACTGGAGGATTCATTTTTTATTAAAATACCTATAAAACCCAAAATATAACATTCCTGGAAACTCAATTTTATTTAGAAAGGTTTGATCAGTAGAAAATGTTTTCTCAGCCAAATTGGTAATATCATGCTTTTTAAAGTTGCATTCCATAGAATAATTCCAAGGTACCTTTCCCCATATAAAATGTGAAATTATGCACCTTCTTGCAACCTTTTTAAGTGAAAATTTCAAGGAATGAGGCGACAGTGTCTAACACACTAAAGTGAAATGTACGTTCAAACATGTGTTAATGTGTCTTGAAGACGATCTGTATTAACATGTAGTAATTACACCTATTTAGTGGAACACACTCATTGGCTTTCCCATTCTTTGTACATATTGTCTCTAGGAAAGAAATCCACATATAGAGTATGTAAAAAAATTCCAGCTTCTGAGAAGTATTAACAGACAACATACATTATATATATGTGAAACAAGGCATATCAATGGGCATATCAATACATTTTGTTGTTGTTGTTTTCAGAATCTTCAGTGATAATTGGAGATTTAAATACTCATTTGGTCTTACCTATTATGGTTCTTTGCTCCTTCAGCAAATTGTAGCAATCCTTGTACACACTTTTTGGGTCAGTGTACACATAGGCTTATTCTTTGTGAGAACAGTAAGATACACTAGGACTCGAAGGAAAACCCACGTTGAAGGAAGACAGGCTATAGGATCACCCTGATTTGGTCCTCTTAGAAGAAACCGTGAAGGGCCTCCATACACCTTGTCCTCTGAACTCACAGAAGAATCTTAGACACCTGATAACCAAGCTGCTAGCTTGATTTCCAACTTGAGCTTTTCTATTTGAAATTCGCATTTCAATCCTTCCTGCCTATGGCCTTTAGACAACTTGACTTTAAAAAAGTTAAAAGGCGGTAAGTCAATCTCCCGGAAACGATGCAGAAACGCAGATTCAAATCATAAATAAAGAAATGCACCGAGTACATTAAGCAGACGTAGAAAAATGGATTTCTGTCTTCTGTAGTAAGGTAATTGGGCACCACTGCTTGGCAGGAGCTGGTGCTACGGAGCCTGCTCTAGCTGCCACAGGTTGATGGGCAGGTGATAAGGCAGCTTCCACCAGGCTCTGCACAGGAGGCCTACCTAATATGCTGTCTGCCCTAAGGGCCTATGGGAACACAGTTGGATTATTATGTTAATGCATGAGCCCGCTGCCCTCTTCCTATCCCAGCTGGGTTCCCTGTTGTTAGGAACTGCTTTGCACTGACAGTGGAGTAATATGCTTCATGATTGAAAGGGCAAAGGGGCTTGAAAGAAAAAAAAAAAAAGGAAAAGAGAATAGGCCCGTACAGCTATGCAAATGAGGGGAGAAAATCTGTAGGAAGATTTCATGGCGAGGGAAAGTTTATTAAAAAGTTCTGTAAGCGCATTTCATTTCCTAATGAATTTCAGGTCTCGTTTTCCTTCCTAATGCTGGTATGTAGCCACTCTATGGAAGTGCTTTCCTAAGCCAGCACCTTTCTTGATTTGCTTTAAATAAAGATCTAGTACACTGATGCCCAGGCATGGTACTGACAACAGTGCTGTCTTTTCATCTTGACTTATCCCTTACTTATTCTACTTTATTTTGTAGAAAGTTTTCTCTTTTTTTTTTTTAAAGATACAGAAGGATATTTTATGTCGACCCATCTATTTTTCCCCTTCTTTCTGGTTTATTTTTGTTTGTTTGTTTTTGTAGGTTTGGAAACTTTCATGAGCTTACCTTTTGGAAGGGGGTGGAGGAAATGGGCGGATTTGGAGGGATATTTTCTTGGGTTTATGGAGTTGGTGTGAATGGAGGTTCAAATATTCTGAGTGGTTACGTTTTTTAATGTTGACACCTTAACATTAGTGAAGAGTATGGGTTTTGGTGTCAACAAACCTCTTTAAATCCTGGCTTGATGGTTACCTGATTTTAGGTAAATTCGTTTTCCTTTAGGTGAACTGTAAAGTGGATCTACTCTGGGTTTTAAACAGAAGGGTCCTGAGTGTAAATCACCATAGGGTAACATAGAGTGAGCACTCATTAAGTGCTTGTCAATGTGATGAAGCTACCTACTGGTCACTGGCTGACTGTAGGTCACTGGAAGCTATGACATTCAGCTATGAGACTGCTGTTTTAATATACATGTCTGTGGACTTTCCGCGGAGTAGAGATTATATACATCTTCCCTTTTTCAGCAGGCCTCATTAACCAGAATTTGACACAGAAAAATATTCAGATGGCCTTGAAGGACTTAAAAGATTCCTCAAACAAAATGCCATGATTCAGCCAGTTTCAAATGCAAGAAGAAAATTGAATGGAAATAAACCCTCATTGGGCCAGTGTTCTAGATCGCTTTTGGAGTCACTTTTTGGAGGGCTCCATGCAGATGCCCCCCACCCTATTTAAGTCTTCACCCAGTACCTGCATTACCTAGGTAACTGGCACCCCTGGAGGCAGTTACCTCCCCCTTCTCTGAGATCACATCCAATTCACCTGGCAACACCTCCCACCCTTCCCTATATAATCCAGCTCAACACCAGTCCCCACTCTCATTCCTTTTTCTTTCTTTCCTTTTCTCTCCTACTCTCTCTTGCTCTTTTTCTTTTTCCCTTCTTCCTTCCCCTCTGTTTCCTTGCGCCTCCATCTTGTGTGGGCTGGCAGTTTGCTTTCCTCCCCAATAAACTCCTTTCTTCTGCCTGAGCCATGTGGCGGGTTTCCTTTCTGGCGAACCTTACAGGCAGACTCTGTGCCCGGTGCCCCTGGCATCTCTCCCTTCTCTGGGCCGTCTTCTCCAGTAGGCCTTGCCCACATGCCCTCTGTAGCTTTGTGAAGTTCCCAGCATCTCTGGAAACGTCTGCCCCTCCACCAGCCAACCGCACCTTTTCACATCTTTTCCGTGTTTTTTTAATTGGAGGCACAAGAAAGGCCCGAGTTGGAGGGAGGGTGATCGTGCGGGGAGATGCACTCCACAGGTTAAAATGTAAAGGCCTTACCCCGTGGCTGCTGTCTGCCCGCCCTGCTCACCGCCTCCGTCCTCTGCGGTGACCATGCTAGGCTGGCTGAGCCCCCGTCCAGCTCCGCCTTTGGGGGAGCTCGAGACTGCAGGTTGATGCCTCTATTCCAAACCACCCTCCTAACGGGAGTCATTAGGACCCTCCTCCATCCCCATGGTGGTAGCAAGAAAGAATTGAGCATGAGGCCTCACAAGTCTTTTAACTATTAATGGAGAAGATCTAAGTATTGCTACGATTTCAACGGGATAGTAAATCATTTGCTTTTATGTTTCCAAATTGGCCAGAACTTTTATATCTTTTTTATAACCCTATTCTTAGATTCCTAATTTTCACGAGCCATTGGTTAATTTTCGTACTACTAAAGTCTCAGATTTTCCTGCCCCCCACTGGTCTCAAACCTCAGTTCTTCTGAGCTGTGCTTTCTAGGTATCTAGGATTACAAATGTGTGCTACTGTTTTTTGTTTCTTTTTTTCTTGGCAGAATGGATAGTGTCCTTTTACCTGACAAGCATGTATTTTAGAATCAAATCTCAGCCTCACCACCAGTTCATATAACCTTATTTCTCATGAACACTCATCATCTCCGAGCCTGGACTTTAGATCTATATAATGGGATAAGACTGACTTCCGGATTATTTTTAGGATTAAATAACTAATACTTATGGTCTGGAATACAGCAAGTGTTCAATAAATGTCAGCTTTTCCTTCTGCTCTTGATATGTGATTTTGAAGAGTTAAATAAAAGAAATCAGTCGTACCATTATAAATTCCTAGATCAGGAAAACATTTTCTCTCCTGCTCTTACAGAATTTAACACATCTCTCATTTAAGACTGCATGAGATTACTGATCTAGGAAGAAAGAAATGAAATTCAGTTTGGTTAATACAACCCCTTATAAATCAGTTTTAAAACTGTGATGAAGTGGTTTAAGTGGAAGTCAAATGGGGCCACTTCTGGGATTTTGGAGGTGAAGCAATTTGTTTTTATACTTGTAGCTATGCTTTTACTCTTTTAAAATCTCATTTCTAGTCCCTTAGGTTCCATAATAAAGTCTTCAGTACTATACATTTTTATTAAACATCTTTTTTGGACTCCCATTTGCATTTCAGATAATATAACACAATGTATGTGTTTCAGATATTCACTGCATAATTGTGATTAGAACATGTAATCCCTCAAAAGATGTTAATTGCAATTTAAATTCACATGGAATTTAATTAAGTGAGTTGGGGATTCAAAAGTAGATGTAAGAAAATAGTTCAGGGAATACGTTTTTCAAAAGCAACTACATTTTTTTCTGAAAAGAAAAAAAAAGTAAACCTCTTTCTACTTTAAGACGAGAAAAATGAAGGAAATATAGAAGAGATGAGGGCAAAGCAGGTTTAAGGATTGTCTGGAACTTGGGTTTAGCTGGAGAAGGAGGGCTGGTTGTAGTAGCCTACTCATCGACATTCAGCTTGAGTCTTTTGATCCATGTGCACTCACTTGGTGTCTGATTAAGTCTTCAGTTCAGCTGAGGTGTTTAAGAATTGCAGTGAAGGATGGAGCGGGAGGAGGGAGCCGTCGTCCCATCCACCTCTTAGCTGAGGCTCCAGTCTTCCTTACAAACCTTCTTGCCAAGGAGGGGCGGGGTTATGAACATCTGGATTACAGGGGAACTTTGCACACAGGTAATTTCATGTTTAACCCATGTGTCTCTGTGAAGGCCTCACTGAATAAATGAAGAATAGCTGAAGAGAAACAGGTATTATCATTTTTTTCTAATATAAAGGAATACTAAAACTTGAGGCATCAGGCTTTAAGAAGGGTTAGGCACGCGTCTTAATTTGGGTTTGGAGTGATTTGGAAAAAGAAGTGGAATACTTTTTTATGCTTATAAAGATCTTTGTTTTGTTCCTAATTTTTCCTAGGAATAAGTTTGAAATCAGAGGTTGGTTTTGAAATAGTCTAAAGATCACATCAAGAGCAGAAGTATTATTTTTCACTTGTAGGTGATTTAAAATTTTTCCTGTGTGTGTGGGAGTGAAGTATTGACTTCATATACCTGTTTTGAATGACTCATAGCATGAATATGGTGCACAGATTTCTGGAGGTAGGATGAGAAGAAGGGAGGGAAGGAGGAAGGAGGGAGGAAAAGAGAAAGAAGAGGAGAGGGAGAGAAACTGTTCAACCTCGGAAGTATGTTTGGAGACAGGGAAGGAAGAAGGTAGGGGCAGAGGAAAGGGACAAGGGAAAGAAAAGGGAGTTTTAATTACTCATTCTACCTTCTAAAACTTTGTCAGATTCTGTAAACAGATAATTTAAGAAAAATACTTTTTTTATTTTTTTTTAAAGATTTGATGGTTGAACTACAAGTTTATGCATGGTTTCTCTTTATTTTTTATTTTTTTTTGGCCAGTCCTGGGGCTTGGACTCAGGGCCTAGGAACTGTCCCTGGCTTCTGCTTTTTTTTTTTTTTTTTTGCTCAAGGCTAGCACTCTGCCACTTGAGCCACAGCGCCACTTCTGGCCGTTTTCTGTATATGTGGTGCTGGGGAATCGAACCCAGGGCCTCATGTATAGGAGGCAAGCACTCTTGCCACTAGGCCATATCCCCAGCCCCAAGAAAAATAAATTTAGCCTGTTAAAATATGCTCCCAGCAGAATTTTTTCATTGGAGATTCAGCTGGGAAGCTTGCTTTTGTTTCATGAGAAATTGAACATCCTTTAGAAAGCACCAAGAGATGGGATTTTACAACTGGAACAGAGTTCTTTATCTGTAACCCTAGCTACTCAGGAGTCTTAAGACTGAAGATCATGGTTCGAAGCCAGCCCACGCAGGAAAGTCCTTGAGACTGTTATCTTCAATTAACTACCAAACAAAACAAAAAAAAAAAAAAAAAAAAAAAAGAAAAGCCCAGAAGTGGAGCTGTCTCAAGTGGAAGAACACTACTAGCCTTGAGCAAAAAAACAGGGACAGTGCCCAGTCCAAAAAAGTAAAGAAGTAAAAGAGGGTGAGCAGTAATAATATCCACTGTACATACTTAAAAATGGAAACTGAGGGGATGGGTAGGAGAGAGAGGGGAGAATGACAAAAGGGTGACATTGGTCAAGATGCGTTGTACTCACGAACTGACATGTTAAATGGCCAGCCCTTTATACAACTACTTAATGATAATAGAAACAAATTTAAGACAAAGAAAAATTCCCTATGATAGAAAAACTAACCAAAATAGGAAATTTTAACAAGTACCTAAAATTTCTTTAAGTGCAAAAAAAAAGTAATGGTACAATGAAGTACATTCTTAATAGCTGCATCATTTGTGAGATTCATACTGTTTTCTTTGATACACTTTTTTTTTTGCCAGTCCTGGGCTTGAACTCAGGGCCTGAGCACTGTCCCTGGCTTCTTTTTGCTCAAGGCTAGCACTCTGCCACTTGAGTCACAGCACCACTTCTGGCCATTTTCTGTATATGTGGTGCTGAGGAATCGAACCCAGGGCTTCCTGTATATGAGGCAAGCACTCTTGCCACTAGGCCATATTCCCAGCCCTTTGATACACTTTTTGAAGTGGATCTTAGAACTCATTTACACACTGGCACAACCATGGCAGCAGGGTGAGAAAGGGTGTGAACACCACTTAGTCACCCACCTTGTTATTTAAAAAGAAATCTTTTGCTCCTTTGGTAATTCTCTGTTTTCTCCTCCCAGTACAAGCTGGCTGGTGCCATCAAGTTGAGGGGCCCTCATAATAGCGTACAAAAACTTAATACTTTCATTCTCTCCTCCCCCATTTCTGTTGGTCACAATTCATAGAGTACATTCCCTAAGTCTCCACTTTGCAGAGACCGGAAGCAATGCGGCCGTTGTCACCAAATGCATTGTTTAACCAGGTCTCCAACCACGTCACTAAGAGTGCCTATGATAGGGCTGGGAAAATGGCCTAGCGGTAGAGTGCTTGCCTAGCATGCATGAAGCCCTGGGTTCGATTCCTCAGCACCACATATATAGAAAAAGGCCAGAAGTGACGCTGTGGCTCAAGTGGTAGAGTGTTAGCCTTGAGCAAAAAGAAGCCAGGGACAGTGCTCAGGCCCTGAGTTCAAGCCAGAACTGGCAAAAAGAAAAAAAGTGGGGGGGACATAAAATCAAACCACATAACAAAGTCACTTATGGGCTGGGAATATGGCCTAGTGGCAAGAGTGCTTGCCTCCTACACATGAAGCTCTCAGTTCGATTCCCCAGCACCACATATATGGAAAACGGCCAGAAGGGGCGCTGTGGCTCAGGTGGCAGAGTGCTAGCCTTGAGCGGGAAGAAGCCAGGGACAGTGCTCAGGCCCTGAGTCCAAGGCCCAGGACTGGCAAAAAAAAAAAAAAGAGTGCCTATGGAAAGACCTGGGACAAGACCTGTAAGCCTCTTTTTCCCCCTCCTTTTTTCTTTTTAATCTTGTTGATTCTGAACTTATATGAGAATGTTTGGGCTACTGTTATAGGAAAACCTTCTGAGAGTATCTTCTCAGGTCTTTTTTTTTTTTTCTTTTTTTGGTTGGTGTTAAGAAAAAAGTCACTTCCAGATATAAAACTGTTTGACCGGGAGAAAGCCTCAGGTTGTCAGAGTTACTTATACACCATTGTTCAGCTGGGTCTCCTTATTAAATCATCTCCTGGCAGTCCATTAGTTGTGGTGCCTTGGCTATTGCACGGCCCACTAAGCTAATATACCTTCCATCACCAACAGAAGGATGCCCTTCATAAAAACCCGAAGTCGACATTTAGAGCTTCGCTGTGTGCTGACGAGAGTTTTACGATTTCCATGCTGAGTATTTTTGTTTTATATTCATATATATCTATTATCTACATAGTCAGATCAAGATTAATAGCCTTGAAAACAAGAGTGTTTGGGGGCTCTGCCTGGTAATTCCACATCAACCACTGTCAGATGTCCTGTGATCCTGAATCACTCACTTCTTATCCTGGTGGACTGGCCAACCCTTGTTTGTAAATTTTTTTTAAAAGGACAATATTCTAGTATTATTTTTATTATTGTTTTGTGTGTGTGTGTGTGTGTGTGTGTGTGTGTGTGTGTGTGTGTGCGTGCGTGTGTGCGTGTGTGCGTGCATGCACCTGTACTTTACTACTTGAGCCACAGCTCTGGTTCTGGCTGTTGGGTCATTAATTGGAAATAAGCCTCATGGACTTTTCTTCCCCTGGCTGGCTTTAATTCACCATCCTCAGATCTCAGCCTCCTGAGTAGCTAGGATTACAGTTGGGAACCATCAGTGCCTGGCTCTATTGTGCTTATCTGTTTATTTTTGGTGGTACTGGATTTGAGCTCAAGGCCTTGGGCTTGCTAGACAAGCTCTCTTCCACTTAAACACCACCCCCAGCCCTTTCTATTGGTTTGTTAGGGGTAGAAAATGTAAATTCACATTTTGCTGAGTGGAACACTGTAGAACTGTTTTTTAGACCTCAGCTATAATTGTATAGGACATGCAAAAAAAAAAATAGCTGTACTCTGTATCTTATAACTTGAGGACCAAAATGTTTTTTTGTTTTTTGTTTTTTTAAAGAGGAAATCCAAGATGTTCTATGGTAGCTGATAAAGGTAGAAAGGAAAGCTTACTTAAATTCAGCTTTTCAAGAAGAACCCAAACCCACTTTTCATTGACATTATTGAAAACTATCTTTAATTGTCCGCCTTTTTGAAAAAAAAATGAAACTTTCAGTTGTGAAAGTGAGCTTATTTTATTGTTCACTTAGCTTTATGTTTTTGCCCTGGCCAACCTGGGACAATGATTTTCCTGTTTTTGACTCCTTGGTGGTTGGGATACACGTGTGCCTGACACATTGGGCTCTCTTTAATATCAGATGAGGAAGTAAGTCTCATGGGGAGGACTTATATGTCCACATTGTTATTGTTGAAAGTAATGACCTGCAGAAACATTTTTACAAATCACAATCAGAAAGAATCCCTGCTATTTCATTGTTTTAGATAATAGGTAGAGACCTAATCCTGTGGCTTTGATTCATTCCTATTGGTATTAAATATCACTTAACTACTGAAATTTTAGGTGCCAATCTGAAAACCAAATAAACATGAAAATAATTTAAGCCTTGCTTGGTGCCAGTGGCTAATGCCTGTAGTCCTAGCTGCCCAGAAAGCTGAGTTCTGAGGGTCTTGGTTAGGAGCCAATGTGGATAGATAAAACTACAAGACTCTTATCTCCAATTAGCCAACAAAAAGCCAGAAGTGGAGGTGTGGCTCAAGTGGTAGAGTGGCAGCTATAAGTGAAAATGCCAAGCAAGAGTGAGAGGACCTGAGTTCAAGTCCCAGCATCACCTTCTCCCAAAATATGTATCTATAAGCTTTAATGCCATATATGTATAACAATTTTATTGGCTTAAATTATTTTACAGGTTCAAAGTCAGTTTGGTAGTTAAAAAGTCAAGAGAATAGTTTAATTTATGTGCAGCAAAATTCCTTTATATTGAATGATTCATTTTGGACAGTACAAATATTTATGTAAACAAAACCACACTAAAGATATAAATCATCACTAGCATGGCAAAACGTTCTTTTGTTTTTCTTTCTACTTCTCAATGCAATCCTTGAGGGTCTGTGATCTGATTTCTACCTTATTAACTTTTACAGAATAATATTGCCATGGAATCATATAGTTACATAGCCCTTGTTTTTTATTTAGTATAATGTTTTTGAGAGTCATCATATTCAATATGTACCAGTAGTCCATTGCTTTTGGTTGTTGACTAGTATTCCACTGGGTAAATGTATCATGATTGGGTCATCTATTCATCTGTTGATGGACATTTAAGTAGTTTCCAGTTGGGGGCTACTACAAATAAAGCTGACCATTTGAATTTAAGTCTTTGTGGGACTGAATGTCTGTCTCTGACAAATTCCACTGAGCAGTGGAAATGGTAAGTAAACTTCCCTAGCATCTTTGTCAAAAACCAGTTTACCTTTATCTATCTATATAGGTTTGGTTCTGGACTTTTATTCTGTTTCATTGATCTATATGTCTATCCTCAGACCATACTACACTGTCTTGATGAGTGTAGTTTTATATTAAGTGTTGAAATTAAGTAGTATATGTCTTCCAGCTTTGTTCTTCGTCTTGAATAATGAGTAAAGAAATACAAAGTGATTTTAAATGAGTTTTAGACATCTGGTTATTTTCTACTGAAAATTTTATAGGGATTTTGATTGTGATTACATTGAATCTGTAAATCAATATGTGGAGATTTGATAGAATAATAATGTGGATTCTCATCTTGGTAACGTTAGATAGGAGTTGAAAATTTTTCTTTCATCAGTATTTGTTAGTTTTAATGATGAAAATTGGAAATTAACAATGCCAAGGCTAGCTAGAAGTAGCAGATATGTGCATCCTTGCTTTGTTCCTTACTTGGGAACATTCACTCTTAGCCACTATGGTGTTAGCTGTTCTTTTTTGTTGTTGTTGTTCCCTGACCAGGAAGCTTAGCTGTTCATTTTTGATGAAAATGTTCTTTCTCAGGTAGAGGAAATTCTTACCAACTCTAGTTTCTGAGTTTTTAATCATGAATATATGTTGAATTTTGTCACACTTTCTGCATATGTAATATTTTTTCTTTTCTATAATCCCTTGACAAATTGGATTACCTTGGTTAATTTTCAAATCATCATCATCATCATGTTTAAGTAGCTGTAAAGAGGTTTTAATTCAACATGTTGAACTTTCAAATCTTAAACTAACTTTGCATCCCTGAAATAAACTTCATTTAATGATCAAATATTTTTACATATTTCTAAGTCCAGTCAGTTCAGATTTTCAAAGGAGTTTTGCATATGTACCTATATTCATAAAGATTAGTGTTTTGCAAGGTATTTTTTTTTTTTTTTTTTTTTTTTTTTGGCCAGTCCTGGGCCTTGGACTCAGGGCCTGAGCACTGTCCCTGGCTTCCTTTTGCTCAAGGCTAGCACTCTGCCACTTGAGCCACAGCGCCACTTCTGGCCGTTTTCTGTATATGTGGTGCTGGGGAATTGAACCCAGGGCCTCATGTATACGAGGCAAGCTCTCTTGCCACTAGGCCATATCCCCAGCCCCTGCAAGGTATTTTTTAAAAAGGATGTTTCATCTGGTTATGATATCAGGCTTGAGTTTTCATTAGGTGATTTGGCGAATTTTCTCCCTTCTTGTATTTTCTGAGTGGGTTTTCCTGAAATTAGTGTTATTTTTTCCTTAAATGTTAGGTAGAATTCACCAAGGAAGCCATATGGTCTAGCTATTTCTTTGGGGAAAAGCTTTTAGCCATATAGTGAATATCTTTCATGTGTAATGGGTTAGCTAGGTCATTTATTCTTTTTGAAAGAGCTTCGATAGTTTGTGTCATACAAGGAATTTGTCTACTTGATCTATTTGGTCAATTTTTGGATTATGGTGCTATTCATAATGTTCTTCTCTCTTAATTATCTGAAGGGTTTTAGAATGGTTCCTGCCATATTGGTGATTTCTAGCTTCTTTTTAATTCCCAAGAGCAAGAATGAACAAACTTTGGCTTACAGGCTGAATCAGGCTTGCTGTATGTTTTTGTGTGGCATTAATGCTTCTCCCAGGCTGGTGGCTCATGCCTATAATCCTAGCCACTCAGGAGACTGAGACCTGAGGATCTAGGTTTGAAGCTAGTCCAGGTAGAAAAGTCTGCTTGTCTGACTGTCTGTCTGTCTGTCTCTCTCTCTCTTTCTGTGTGTGTCTCTCTCTCCAGTTCATCAGCAAAAAGCCAGAAGTAGAGCTGTGGCCCAAGTGGTAGAACACCAGCCTTGAGATAAAAAAGCCAATTAAGATTGTGAGGTCCTGAATTCTCTCTCATGCACACATATACACACCCATACACTTACACACACACATGTGCATGCGTGCACCCCGCCCCAACGAACAACACCATCACCACTAAAAAACAGAACTGTGAATTTTTACAGAAGATCATGTTCTAGAAGTGTATCATTTTACTACTCATTTTCCAAAGAACTGGCTTTTGATTTCATAGATTTTTTTGGCCTGTTATTTTTGTTTTTAACTTCAGTAGTTTCCACTTATTATGATTGCTTTCCTGCTTATTTTGTGTTTATTTTACTCCTATTTTTTATACTTTTGGAATGACACCATCTTTCCCATCTTGGTGGACAGTGACATCAAGTTTGTAGCTGGGAATTGGCAGGGGTGAGAGAATTTTCACTGAAAAACAAAAATACCACAAACTGCTATTCCCGCCTCATCCCAAGAGCCAGTTGTTCAATGTTTACTAGTTTACTACTTGTAATGGCAGTAACACAGCTCTTTTTAAATTTTCTCCAGGGATCTAACATGAGCAAACAATCTCACAACGCAAAGTCAAATCAGCGAAGGGAAGAATTTAGTGACAAATGTGACTTAGCGTATAGATTTTAAGTCTGAAACTCTAGAGGTAATTGTGTGGCCTCAAATTCTGCAGACACCAGCAATGAGATGGACAGGCACTAATTGTTAGTAATGTCAGTATCATCCTTTCTGAGGAAAATACCTTGATGTGATGGTCTGCAGAAATCCATTGTATGCTGTGACTCTATGGTAAGTTATTTCCCAGAAGATGGTAGGAAAGCTATTTTATTGCTAATGAAAAGCTGATGAGAGAGTTATTGCCGAGGGATTGATCCATTGCCCTCTTAAGAAGCTCTGAGATTCCCAGACCTAATGGATGGAAAAGAGCAAGAATAACAAGAGTGAGGGAGTTAGAATCCAAAGTCTGTAAGAAAACATGAGATGCTTTGACAGAGCTTGTCACTTCTGTTTTGTGGATGCACTTCTAAACAAAGTGTTCGGGGGATTCCTGGCCCGTTGCGATCTTGGTGTGCTGAGAGCTTGGTTCATGTGTTGGCATTAAACAGAACTTCCATTAATTGATCAGAGAAGTGCTAGTTGCAGATTGCGAAGAGATCCTGAAAATGCCAATTCTGACAGACATTTTTATAGTTAATTGCTAGGCTGCTGTAGTTCTTTGTTACCAATCATTGATCCAGCGTTAAGCCAGTGTGATATCTCTTTTAGCCTTAGTATATGGCTGGCTATTCCATGCTATTTGTTTTTCTGTTCGAAGGACTTGGATTACTAATTTGCCTAATAAATTTGTGCTAAATGACTGCCTAATTAGAAGAGTATTTCTTTATTCCTTTTCATAAGAGGCAGGAAACTCAAAAGATTGAGCAAAAACAGAAATATTGAGAAATTGGCATTTGATATAATTCCAAGTATTGTTACAGTTTAATATAAATTTTGCTCAGCTTCATCTGAGGTATTTATGTGAACTTAAAAAGCTATAAGTAAGTAAAGCCTGTATACTTGCAATTTAGGATTTGATATTCTGAATTAAACCCTCCATTTGTTGTTTAGATCAGTCGATGGTTGTATAGTGAAGATTCTTTAGGTAGTAATCTTCCTGGTATTGTCCTAAATTCATTCAGTTTTTAGTGAGACATTGATTGAGCACATTACTCTAGGTTTGTCTAAAAACTGAAGAGAGACCCAAGTTCTAATTATGCCTAATATCTAACAATTATTGTATGATGTTTTCCCTATAAGAAAATCCTTGAAAACCAAGGGAAACTGGAAAGAGAAGGGAAAAAAACACAGAATCTTAACAGCCAATTAGTATACGGATATCTGCCCCTTTTTTCAGTCATATATCAATGAATGTCCGTTAAATGTATGGAGTAGACAATGTAGCTATAATAGTAGGAGATGCAGGGGGCTCAGGCATTGTGTGCAGATGACTATCCCGGCTTAGCTGAATCCCAGACAGCCTTAAGAAAGACCTTTTAACTCTCTGGAGGTTTGTTTCTCGATGATAAAGAGATTGTCATAGTATCTAAAGATTCCCTTCCACTTGAGTATTCTGATTTCACTGCAGTTTGAAGACTGAGATTTCAGGATGATGAAATCAAAGGCGAGTGGTTCAGTCTTTATTCACCTCAGTGACAAAGGGGATTTCAGCCTTGACCCAATCTAAGTAGCCCCTATTAACATCCGTTGGTTTTGTTATTATAAACCAGTTTCATCTAAAGTAACAGTTTCTCCTTGAACCAGAACCACAGTCTCAATGGATGTACTGATTTGAACTGATAATTTTTTAAAGGACAATGTAAAAGTAATTCTTCTAAGCCTTCTGAACTTCTAGAAATAAGAAGTACAGATTCTCCACTACTTTAAGTACATGCTTTTTATAGGGAGAAGGGTGAGCACGCAAAAAGCACCCCAAAGAGAAAAGCAGAGCCATCATGCTATTTGATTCTTTTTGCACCTCAAGAAAAATTGATTTTGCTTTTCCTCCCTGCTCTGTGCATATGGTGAAAATGTAGATTACCTATTAGGCACCAGAGCTTTAAAAGTGTGAAAAGGTGGCTGCTTTGCCTTGGACCACATTAAACGATTTTTGTCAAATAGTTAAGATGTCATTTTGGTCCTTGGACTTTTTTTTGTATGTATGTATTTTAACAGTTATTTAAGAGTCCCTATGTGCTGAGAAAGGAATCTGAATATATGTGCTTCTCCCCCCCCCCAAAAAAAAACCGCCTCAGCACAATGTCGATTATTCCATCAAGAGCATCAGAACCACAGGAGCTGCAGTTGGAACAATATGTAAAAATACAGCTTGTGAAAGATTTCCTTTATTAACTGTCATCATCCACAGAATATATGTTCAAATAAACGTTGTGTAATAACTAAATTTGAGATTAATAGGCCCCTTAAGAAACAGCGAAGTCATTCAGAATAGTCAGTGAAAAATAGGCTGCAAGACTGTAGCATGCACATATTGTCCTGCTTACGTGCTCTCTCCGGCATCATTTGCCATTTATCACTGTCGGCTGGCTCTGTTCTCATTAAAACACTCTTGCACAAAAGCAACTTAATTTTCTTAAGAGGAGAGGACACCTGATTCAATTTAGCACCTAGAAACAGTAACTTGAATATATATTTTTTCCCTTGCCTGAATTGAGATGAATAGTTGCAGACAACAATAGCAACCCCATTCACCCCGAGATTAAAGATATTAAATAGTTTTCTTTCCACCATGGTATCATGAAATGGACTTGTAAAAATCAGCACAAAATGTAACTTTGTCTTAGAAAAGCAGTGGGATGTCAAACATTTAAGTGGAAGATACATATACTATATATACATACAAGTATATATATATATATAATTCTGTTAATTCCTATAATGTTTTTACAACAAAGAATTAAACCGTCATGAAGTTAGTCTTTCTTTAAGTTGATGAATGCCTTTTTAAGAGTACCATAGTCTGCATGTATATTTCTTTGTTGAAAGACATAGTAATGGTTTCAAAAGCAATACTATACTTTTTCAATTATCACTGCTTTAAAAAGTCCAGTGATATACATCAATGAGATCAAATGACAATTCCTTTTTTTAGGATGAGCTCAGTGTCCGAATTCACATTTTAACTACTATCCTTTATATTTCCCTTTCTGTTGTCTAATTCAATCATATTCCATTGTGATATGCAAATTGTAACTCACTGTGAGATGTATGGGTTGAAAACTGTGGTGGTTAAGTAGGGAGTAGTAAAACCAGCTACTGCTAATACAAATAGTATAGTTTGCACAGCAGATAACTTCTCTTCTTTTTTTTAAACCCTTGTATCAGTCTCTCAAAACACCTTACAAATAAAAAGTGTTCTGTGTTCCCGTATTTGAATGAATGGAGGTCAAGGGTTGGAATTCAGCCCCTGTTGTGTTCATCTTCATGTGCTTTCCAGACTGAACTCATGCTTACAGAGGAAGTCAATATTCAAGCCAATTCTTCCTGTGAACCAGGCTCACTTGATGAGAGGCTGAATTCACATACTGGTGGAGCTAGGGTAAAGCTACATAGCTCTGGTCTCTGGTCTTCATGACCAATCATCATCAGTTTTCTCTTCCTTATTTTGCAGTGATGCGGTAGGCAATGAGAGCCAGGGACAATGCAAAATGAAACTTAATATGCCAACTCAAAAGAAGAAGCACTGAGGCTTATGCCATCTGCCTGGCTTCTCCTTGATTGTTTTCTCTCCTGTCAGGAACGTGATTGTGTCGCTTAGGCTGCAAGTAATAGAAAAGCAAACTACAAGTGGCATAAACAATCAAGGGCTTATTTCTCTTCCACCGAGATGCCTGGAGGTTGGTGATGCTGGCATTAGTCAGTGATGTTGGAGGGGCTGTCTGTACCTTGCTCTCCAGATGCAGGATAACTTGCATTGCTCTGGGCAGGAACAAGTGAGGGGGGAAGGAGGAGAAACTAACCCCGCAGGGCCCCCCATTACTTTGTCTTCATTTATACCTCCTTGGCCAGAGCAACCTTCAGATTTTCCTTCCTCGTGTGAACTTTTGGTGTCTTCTTATTTGAAAAAAAAACAACTTCCTTTCCTGAAAGTATGGAGATGGCTCCATCTTTTCCTCTGGAAGTTGTGAAGTTTTGTCTTTAATCTAGGCAGTAGTTTTTGTTTGGTTGTTTCTTCTAGTGCATGTTGGTCAAGCCAGTTACTTCTCCTTTCGCTCCACTAGGTGAGGGTACTCTTGTCGAATGCTTTTTCTCTCTTTGGCAGTATTTCATGCTAAGCTTCTCTTCAGTAGGTGTGGTTGTATCTGGGTTCTTTTGTCTTAGGCATCGAACTGACCTGAAAGAGAAGTTTGGCATTTGCTTCAGTCCCTCCTCTCTCTTGGCGTTCTGGCCGCCTTGACAAGAGTACTAAGTGCTGGGTAGTGGTCTCTCACATTCTCCGCCATGATATCTTTGCCTTGCTACAGGCCCCAAAGCACCAGAGCCAACTGAAGGCTCTGAAACCTGAGCCAAAATAAAGCTTTTCTTGTGTTCAGTGCCTTACCTCAGGTATTGTGTCACGGTGGTGGTAAGCACTCTCTTTGCTGGACAGTTTGGGGAATACCCCTCTACTCCCCCCTCTCCCCACTCCTTCTGCCTGTGACGGCTGGAATCTCTTCTTAGACTCAATCTTTGAGAATGAAACCAGTGCAAAGCCAGTCCCCAAGGCATTGGGGGGGGGGGGCGGTTTATAGGGAATTGGTAGAATTTTCCCCATCACAGAATTGAATATTTCATCGAATTCCCATCCTCTCTCTTTGCCCTCGCGGTGAGCTCTGTTGTAATGTGGTCTGCATCAGGAAGCCGTATACCTGTCTCTGCTTTATTCCACACTCTTCCTGCCCCCGGAACCCAGAGCTAAAGAATGCCCCGTGATTTTTTTTTTAAAGAACTCTTTGGGAGATGAAGGGCACATTGGCCCAGAGTCAGCATCCTTTGTATCAGTACCGAGTTATTCAACTGGTATTTTGCCACCCTTTTTTCTTAGCTTTGAATATCATTAGAAATTCTAAGACAATGATAAATATCCCAGTTTATCATTTTGATAAACATTTCCATATGCTTTGACTGGGAATCAGGGTAGTCAACAGCCAGCAGCCCAAAGTTTCATAAATTAACTTGCCGTAAATTAGTCATGCCAATGCTGAATATTATTTTTTATTTACTAGACTCATAAGGAAAGGAATAAGACCAGTATTAGGAATTTTTTTTGATCTAAGGTCGTGAGAAGACTTGGGTAAGATCCAGCAGTGTTCATGTATTTGAAATTCATCTTAAAAAGGGACTAGATCTATTCAACTCCAGAGCACAGCACAGGCGCAGTGGCCCGGAGCTATAGGATGGCATGCGTTTCATGCGTCGGTGAAGTAAAATAAAACATCATACTATTTTGAGCCACTCAGCAATAGAAATGGTCGCTTTTACTGTTTTTACAGTTATAACTTTCTTAACCTTCTTTACTTTTTAAAGGTGTGTGTGTGCATGTGCGTGTGCGTGTGCGTGTGCGTGTGCGTGTGCGTGTGTGTGTGTGTGTGTGTGTGTGTGTGTGTGTGTGTGTGTGTGTATTGGTCCTGGACTTCAATATAGAGCCTGAGTGCTTGCCCCTGAACTGTTTTTGCTCAAGGTCAGTGGTCTATCACTTAAGCCGTAGCACCACCTCTGGCTTTGTGGTGGTTAATTAAGAGCCTCACAGACTTTCTTACCCAGTCCAGCTTCAAACCACAATCCTCAGATCTCAACCTCCTGAGCAGCTAAGGTTACAGGCCTGAGTCACCTATGCCCAGCTATTTTCTTTTTCCAGTCTTGGGGCTTGATCTCAGGCCTGAGTGTGGTCCCTGAGCTTTTCCATTCAGGACTAATGCTCTATCACTTGAGTAATAGCTCCCCTTCCAGTTTTCTGGAGGCTAACTGGAGATAAGAGTTTTATGGACTTTCTTGCCTGGCCTGGCTTTGAACTGTGGTCCTCAGATCTCAGCTTCCTTAGTAGCTAGGATTACAGGCTGGAGCCACTGGCACTTACCTCCAACTATTTTGATTTTTATTACCTTTTTATCAAGTAGGTTATGAAGACACAGATACCTTATTATTAAACTTGTTCAGTTTCTCCAAATAAATAATGGGCTTCATTTGCTGCTGTTGAACTCAAGGTCCTTGATTCAGTGTCTGAATTCACTCAGAATCATAATCAACCATTTCATCCCAAACTGTCAGTTTACTGCGTGAGAGGATGGATGTACGCTGAGAGAATTGAAACCTGCCACCACTATTAGGAAGCGACTAGGAACGGGGGGACCTGCAGCATCTTTGGTACTTAAAATGAAACTGTCTCACTATCGGAAACAGCACTGTCAGCGGTACAGGGGCAGAGCCTAGTCACATAGAAGACAGTACGTACAATTGGACTGGAGGAAGGAAAGGGACAGCGTGCCTTCAGGAGTAGCAGTTAATACTTTTCTTTGACTTCTGAATCTATTTACATCTAGTATAAGGTTTGTGAGAGGCAGAGAAGGAAATGAATTTGAAGGGGAGGAGATCAGAGGGAAAGGCGTCATTCCTTTACTAAAAAGAAGGATATAGCCATTTTGAACACAGAGTAGAGACAAATAAAGACTGTTGGGAGAAAGTGCATTTTTTTTTTTAATAAGGAAGAAAGACATCCCTGTTGATCTCTCCACAACTCATTGAGCAGTTCTGCCCTCTTATCCCCCTCCTCTTTACATATAACTTTCCTAAAAGCATTCACCACGGAATTCCAGGAAGACGTGTTAACTATGTTGCTGTAGTTTACAGTTGTCATCTGTAATGTTTTATTTAGCTGAATCCTTTTCTCTCACTGTTCCCACTACCACACAGAACACCAGATGCCACAGTCCCTGTTGGAAAGCCAAGGTTTCCCTGGTCTGTGCCTGTGCTTGTGTTTATGCCACACAGGAGCTGTGGTCCAGTGCCATCTTTTATTGATAGGGCCAGCAAAGGAGAAATCTAATGAAATTATCAAAGCTTTGAATTAATGATGAACTGGAAGAGGAGAGCCAAGCTCTCTGGAGCCAGGGATCTCATTACGCATTCAGTCTCATTACTACATCCTCTTCTGAGCAGAAGGCTGTTCAGCTACAGCTCTTAGCCTGGCTTGGACTTTATTCAAACTTGCGAAACTGACATCCTCCTTTCTACGACAGCATTGCTTCTCATGGCCACGATGATTAATTTAATTCTGCTCTGGATTTGCTGGAGATGGAAATAGGGGCTCTTTACTCCTTCTTTTGCCTTTTTTTTCTTTTTTTGTTCTTCTCCCTCTCTTTTCTTCCATCAGATTGGATGTGATACAGTTTTTTCCTCCGCTTCTGGGTACTATGGGAAGCTGTCAGGACTCTGGTGTATGTAGCCTGGAATGGGGTGATTGATTTAAAGTTCACAGCTATAGTACATCTGCTATGTATTTTCTTCGATAGTTAGGTAAGCGCAAAGTCAAATGTTCCTCCTTTTATTTTATTTTTGAGTATCAGATGGAAGCTTCTCATGCTGTGTCTACCTTAGAAGCACTGGCGTGGCACTAGGTCTTCTGATCCTAACTGCTTGGTTAGCTTGCTATAAAGTGTGTTGTATGGGAACCACCCATCTTCACCTGGTTGTTAGGAGTTCATAGAACTCACGCTCACCGATGGGGAACAATTCATGTCTGTCTGGCAATTCTCTTTTTCTTCCTCTCAATCATATGAATTTTTTTGGATGAATAAATCAACCTCTGATTGTTCTAGGTCTAGCAGAAAAATCAATACCAACAAGGTTTTGATTTACTGTTGGTGATGATTCTTCGGGGCCTGTCAGATAGCACCCATGGCAAAGCTTTCTGCTTGCACGTGAGACCTGTTATTTATGAATTCCTAGGCTGCACCTCATCTATTCTAGTAAACTCCAGGCCACTGGCCATTTTTGTAAAGCAGTGGCTAACTTTTCTATATGAGGCTGATGTTTGAAGGTTTTTGAATAGTGGGGGAAGGGAGAATGATAATCTTTGCTCTTCCTGTGCTTATTTACTTCCAGTAAGTTTTTCCTCCATTTATTTTCTCTCTAGGCAGCTGCGATATTTAATTCAGCCTTTGGAAGTTTTTTGGTAAGTAAAGATCATTTAACTTTGTTCATTCTAACTTTTGTTGTGATATTTGGATGCAAGAGTTTATAAAAGTTCTTGCTTATTTTTGTTGTTGTTTAAATGCTGGTTAAATGTAAAAGTCCCTGAATCTTTTCATGTACCTCGAATCATATCTTTTGGAAAATTGGCTAATGAGTACAGCAAATGTTAAATGTTCTCTTACATACTTTGGAGGCTTGGGTTTAATATTGCATTTAATGGATTCAAACAATCAATTAAAACACTATGCATCTCTTTATAGAGGTTTTGTCAATCTATTGATTATTTAATGAGGTCTTTTAGATTATTATTATTTTGTATCATGGGACTAGGGATTTGACAAAGGTAACCTGATCCAGATGCCCAGAAAGGGAATGCTAATGTTCGTGTCGACATGTCATTTATTTTGTCCGTTTCACTGTCAAAGAAACTACTCTCTTTTATACCTGTAAGAGATTTAAAAAAAAAAACCAACAACATTGATCTAAGGATAAAATTAATGAGTAATTTGCAAGGAAACGTGGTATTTTTAGAAGTTCCCACTATAAGTTACATGTAAACAGATTCAAAAGCTGTTCAGCCTTTATAAGCAGAACCAATATAAGGATGTTAGGGTTTTTCGTCATTACTTTTATAAAGATGTGATATCACACACAATTTGTATTTTGAATGAGTGAGAAAGGAACTCTTTCTTGGTAATACTATTTTTAATCCTAAAGGTTTGCTAAGTTCATGAAAATAAATTAGAATATTGTAGTTTCAACATGTAACTCATTAAGTGATATGTAATTTAGTGATTTATGAATGAGAATAAAGCCAGTGGGATGTAAACTGGTTCATGTATAGATAAAATATCAAGAATGTGTGTTTAAAATGTTCTTTGTATTGCCCCTTGTTACTGTATTCAAATGTAATTAAGGCTTTAAGCACACCATTACTCAGTGTTAATTCCACTAAGTGCTACCCAGGTTTTCATAGCTGTTGCCTTACAGAACTTTTAAGAATGTAGCTTCCTGTAAAACACATTCTTAGAGTATACCTTAGCTTTAAAGAGGTTGGGATTTTTTTCATTTGTTTAGAAGAGAGGGGTTAAAATCTTATTTTAAAATAACCTCTCAGGGTACTTAGTTTAGATTCATAATCTTTTGTTGAGTCATTTCATGAGTTCCAGGATTATTCTTACATTGTCCTAATAGCTTAACAGACTGTGATATCTATAAAATGTGATTCTGCTGAAAGTCAGTGTTTTATACATATATATCTACTACGAAGCATGGCTTCTTTAATTGAATCTCCTACTCTTGAAAATGCCAATGATAACTGAGAAAACAAAACTGAGGTAATTATCCAAGTGACTGAAGCAAAATACAAGCTCTTCTTTGGAGAACCATCCCATTGGAGGTAGCTTGAACTTGTTCTGGTTGTCAGAGACTCTCGTGATCTTTGACTAGCCGGCTCAGGGGTCACTGGGACTGGCAAGGGCTCTCTCACTGCTGGACACCCCTACTCTGATCTAGGGGTTCTTCCATAATTTTTTTGGTGCCTCCCCTTCTTAGCTGTGCATTCTTACAGTTTTATCTTCTGCTCGCTTTTCCTTTCTGTTTTTGTTTGTTTGTTTGACCTTAGTTCAGTTAAGCAATCGCAAGTATTTACTAACCTCCTGCCTCTCATAGATAGTTTTCTAGTAGTTGTGAAGGGTGCAGAGAAATAGGAGGTCGCCCACTGGTCCGTGGACATGAGCTACAGTAGGAGAAATAAAGTCAACGCTAACAAGCTGGTGGTAGCTCTCTTCTAGGGTGAGCCTGTCACCATGTGCAGTCCCAGGTGTGACATCAGGGACTTCCGAGCTTGGCCCTGAGGCACGGGAGGACTTAGGCAGCAGTAGGGACTGGAGGGGAACAGCACAAACAGTGACAGAGAGGCACAGCTGTCCCTTCCCATTCCCCTTTCCATTCCTTCCCCCGCCCCCATTTCCATCCCTTCCCAATCCCCTTTCCATTCCTTCCCCCCCCCATTTCCATCCCTTCCCATTCCCCTTTCCATTCCTCCCCCCCCATTTCCATCCCTTCCCATCCTCCTTTCCATTCCTCCCCCCCACCCCCATTTCCATTATACACAATCTAGATGGAGGCCGTCCACATATATAGATCTCGAATAGTCATTGATTTCTGCCTCCTTCACTACCACTCGTGGAATTGAGCTTCCTTCCTCACATTAGTTGAGATAGCTGCTGGGACTCCAGCCAGAACATTTGGATAGCAAAGTAAAGTGTCAGGAAAGCCTAGAAGAGCTCCCTAAGAAAGCTAAACCCGTTTTTGTTTTGTAAGTCACATTTTTGGAATTCCAAGACCACACCAACACCAATATCTTATTGTAGAACTTAGTCATATGATCACATGTAGTCACAGAAAAGGTTAGGAAATGTTGGTATTTTCCAGAGCTAAAAATTAGATTCTGTTACTAAGGAAGAAGAGGAGAATGGATAAAAGTCAGCTAGCACTTTCTTCACATAAGGAGTACATAACTGTCTTCAAGGGTTTGAAGGAATACTAAACCTCAGCGGAATGAGATGATAGGAAAGCTTGGGAGCAGTCATGGTTGAGTTTGAATTAGACGAGGACTTCTCTTACAGAAGGGAAAGTCTAAATTACAAATTTTGATTTTTGTTATTCCTGAAGGACAGTGTTATAGTTATGAAGTTTTTAGTTGAAGAACATAAGGATAAACAAAATGTATTTTCAATATTTATAGCTATGCATCACGGTAGGGCTTTTGGAGTCAGATTATCTGGGTTTCAATCCTTGACTGCGTACCATTCTAACAAGATAGGCTTCTTGAATATGAAATAGAGTATGATGGTATCCAAACAGAAGAACTGTGATGACGATTAATTGGGGCAATCGCTTGCAAATGTTTATATGATGTAGTGGGGCAGCTTTCAGCTAAAGTTGAGGTCTAGTTAGTCAAGCTCTGCAGGTTTTTCTTTTTGTAATATGTAACTGTGGACATCCATTAAAGGAAAAAAAAATTGATGACATCTGACTCAGCCTTAGAAACTCTAAAGTATGCTGGCTCATTGCTTATTCTCCATGAGTGACCATTCCTTTTGCATGTACATGATATAAAACGGTACTTATTTCAGATGACTCTAGAACTGTAAGTGAAAGGTTTTGGTAGAGATGAAAGGTTCTTTTGGACAAAGAACTCTGAGGGCATTCTCACTGTTGTTCAGGCATGTGGCTTCACCAACTATGAACTGTACATATTTCTAGCCAGATTAATAATGTCCCAAGTCTAATGAAAACTCAGCTATTTTAAGAACTGATTGTTGCAGAAAACTGTTTAAAAAATGTAACTGGACTGGTAATGATAGATGAATTCAATTTACATAATTTCCAGATGAAGAGAGTATTTAAACATCATACTACAGAGGAGAGCTTTAAGTTAACAGTTGATGTCATTGTCTCCTCTTCTCATTTAAATTGTTTTGCTTACAGTAGTTTTGGAACACATTAGTGATTTGAGATTTCCTTCTTGATGAAGTTTTAATAAATTTTGATAGTTAAATGCATCCCAAATAACTAAGATAGTATCACACTCTATCTCTATATATTTGTCTATGTAAAATTACGTATTTTGGGTCCATTCATTTTATATATTACTTCCTGATTAGAAGGCTAGTTCATTTGGGGTTTTTTTGTGTTTTTTTTTGTAGATATTGGCAATCTTTGAAAAATCCTACTTGAAATTTTCTTTAAGTTCAACAGATTCAACTGTATTGAAAAATTCTCCAAAATTAATTTAGGCCGCACAGGTTTTTAGAAGTTCAGCATTTTTTATTTGGAGGCTAAATTTACATATCTTCAAGGATTACAGGTTAAGTTTAAAAGGTGAAAATATAGAAGCTCTTCTTAAATTTCTTAGCCCATTTTAGAGTTTTTGATAATTCTTAATCTCCCATGGAAATCCTGATGAATGATAAAAGTTCATTTCCCAATGACTGTTACACCACCAGGAACAACATAAACATAATTTCTGACATAGTGGCAGTTACAAGAAAAATCCTTTTTGTGAATGCATAATATGGAATGGACAAAAAAGATGATGTGTCCCTGCATATTTTCCAAATCTCTTCGCTCTAAGTGTCAAGAAGTGATTTTCAAGCCCAGAGCTGGTGGCGGCTTCTACCTGTATAATCCTAGCTATTCAGGAGGTTGAAATCTAAGATCACAGTTTGAACCCAACCCCAGCAGAAACATTCAAGAAACTCCAGTTAACCAAAAAAGCAGGAACAGAGCTGTGGTTCAGGTGGTAGAGCACCAGCTGTGAGCATAAAAGCTAAAGGACAGCGCCCAGGCCCTGAGAGCAGGAAAGAAAAACAAAGAACAAAACAAGAGCTTACTTACCATTTGGGAAGGGCAAATGTACAAATTCCCAGATTCCTGTAGTTTTGCCCTCTAAAGATGCTATTCCTTTTACTACAGTTTTTTCTATAGGATGCATGTCCAGAAAAGTGTGTGTGTGTGTGTGTGTGTATCAGTGGAGTTGAAAACATGGCACATGGCTTGCTTGAGGTAGGAAAACCCTGTGACCGCTATATTTTGGGTTTGTATTTAAAACAAAGTCTAATCTGAAGCACTACACATTGGAAATGGGCTTGTTACTTAATAGAACTGTACAGAATCTTTGCCTCTTCCATTTTTGCAGCCTAGTTCTGCATGCTGTCTGACAGGACTTGTGTGCAAGTAAATGCATTAGTCACACAGACCATTTTTCTTGCAAATTTCTGACATAGATTTAATTATAGGAATGACCAGCAACTTACAAATCTAATTTTTGGTGGAGGCTGAGGCAAATTTTTTTTTTATTTTAATAATGATGGATTTTTTTTAAAGCAATGATTTCATTACTATTTAAAGAAATCTACTGGTGTAGAACTAGCCAATTGACTGGAGTTATTTTATTACCCTTTAACAAATGCCATGTACTTTCGTTTTTATTTTTATTAATTTTTAAAAAATGTCATCATTCCCAAACTAGAAAGGTAGTTGCTCCTATACCCTTTTGGGGAAAAAATAAATAGAAATTATTGTGAGCTAGCATGTTTATAAAGGACCTCCCAAGAAGTGTGAACTTAGCAGTTGGTCAAACCAAGCTTAAATTCCCTTAACTAGAACCCAAACTTCCGAGAGAACCCTTTAGTCTATGGCCATCATTAGGAGATTCCTCAGAGCAATGAATTGATAGTGTGGCAGGTAAATCTCATTTCCCTTATTCTATTTCTCCTAACTAAATTTTCCCCATGATCAATTTGTTTTCTTTTTTTTTTAAATATAACTATTCGTCATTGATCCAGAGGTTTCATCGGCAGATGGATAAAAATTCCAGATCAGATTAATTGAGGAAGGATGTTTGCGTAGAAAGATGCATCCTCACTGTATACAGATCTGCGAGTTTTTCAGATGAATTAATCATGGGAGATTGACCACAGGCCAGACACAAGGCATTTCCAGGCAGTTCCGAAAGCTCTTTCGTGCACTTTGTACTCACTCCTTTTCCACTATCCTCAAGCTCTAAATTTGATATTAGGTCATTTGCAAGATTTTCTTCTAATAAAGGTTTCTATAGTTAAATTAGGTCAGATTATCTCTATATTATTGGAATAATTGGTTTTAAGTATCAGAAAGTTTTTCATAAAAAAACTATAGTACAAGTGTGAATACTCCATATATTTAAATAGCTAGAGACTTACATGTAAGTGGAAGCAAATAATTTCCGTTTTATACCAGTGCAGAGAAATGTACTGTTCATATCTTTGAGAAGTATGCATAGTATAATGTAGTGTCTTATTTTGTTTTGTTTGTGTTGGTCCTGAGGCTTGAACTCAGGACCTAGGTGCTGTCCCTGAGCTTTTATGCTCAAGGCTAGTGCTCTACCATTTGAGCCACAACTCTACTTCTGGGTTTTCGGTAGTTAACTGGAGGAAATAAGAGTCACATAGACTTTCATGCCCAGGCTGGTTTCAAACGGAGATCTCAGATCTCAGCCTCCTGAGTAGCTAGGATTAGAGGCGTGAGCCACTGGCACCTGACTATAGTTTAGTTAACAACTTGTGAAATACATACTTAAATAGAAACGTGGAAGGAGAATTTTTAGACAGTACCAAAAAGGAAATGGTATCCCAGAAAAGAGTCAAACTATACAAGTCTGAAAAAATTAAAGAATGAACTTACTGGTGTTAGAAAAAATAAGGTCAAATACAAATTAAAAGACATTAAAAATACTTAGAAAATAGAACCATAAATTTAAGAAAGAAAGAAAGCAAAAGAAAAAAAAAAGAAAAGAAAACCTGCAAGGTTATAGTAAGGAGGCAGACAACTTGAATGTGCAATGTGATAGGGTTGCAGGTGAAAGCTAATGCAATCCATTATGTAGAAGCATCACATTACAGCTCTTGGCATCGGGGTGTAGGAGATTAATAACCACAAATAGTGCTCTCACTTTAGTCTGATCCTCCTGCGCTCTTATCACAGGTTAAAGTGTGTTCAGTGAGATGGGACAAGTCTGAGAAGTTTTAGAGATATATACATATATGTGTATATATATGTATATACACAAATATAATTGTATATTACATATATTGTATATATATACATTCTCTCTCACACACTCTCTCTCTATATGAACTTCTGAGTTGCTAAGAGGAGCTCTGTTCATTAGACATGATTTTTTAATGGAAATATTAGTTTTGCTTTTTCTTTTTTTGTTCTTGTGTGTGTGTGTGTGTGTGTGTGCTGGTAGTGGGGCTTGAACTCAGCGCTGTATGCCCTTTCTTGGCTTTTTTCTCTCAAGGCTGTCAGGAATGTGTCGTGGCGGACCCTTTGTAAGCTCACTGTATTTCTCTTCAGAAACTTGTGCAGATCCACCTTAGAGGAGTAGATAGGCTGAATATTAATCCTATTCAGGTAATGGTAGGTAATTACGAGGAAGAGAAATTTATAGGAGACCCTTGAGTTGATGCATTTTCTCGTTACAGTTGAATACACACAGGCCATCTTCATCAGAACTTTTGTTTTGTGAGGGTGAGGATGGAGGAAGGTAAGTTGAGGAGGTGATTCCTGAGGTTGATTCCATCGGGCTGTTGTAAATGGTGTGTCTGGCTCCCAGCAAGGGTCTGTTGCCCTTGGAAACAGACAGGCCCGGCCTATGTGCAGGGAATCTTTCCTAGATGATGTTCAGATAGGTGTTCTCAGTCGTCACTTTCAGGCTTGTTCTGTCGGCTTCCTTTGCTGAGTGGTTTTCCTGCCTTATAGTCTCACTATACCTTTATCTCTCACTGATATTAAACCCTTTGGAATGTTTCCAGGTGATTTTGCGCATCTCTGCTATTCAGGCATTTACTTCACTTCCCAGTTCAGGATGGGGAGGTAACATAGGGATTCCTGTTGTGCCTTCCTTAGATACTTTGGCCAACATGGTAGCCACATGTTGATTGTGGTCACATTGACATCAGTGAAAATGAAATAAAGTTGAACATGTGACTTCTTAGTCCTGCCAACCACTCGTGACCATTGGCTTCCGCCTGGTGGGCGGAGCAGTGGCCTTGAATATTTTCATCCTTGCAGGGTCCATGGGATAACACTGAAGAGTTGGTGTTTAATTAGCAAGCTCTGAATATAAATCAGTAGCTATTTTTAAAGCATTTATTTCTGTGTATTTATTTCAGATAAGAACCGAATTTCCTGTTCTGATTTTCTCTAGTGAATTTGAAGTTGAACACTTAGGTGTGTTTAGCTGGGCAGAGGCGTGTCATTATAATTACGGGTTGGTAAAATGTATGGCACTGGGGTGCATTGCTTGTTGAAGAATGCACAGGAATTTCATGCACACATTAGAGCTTATTGTGAGCACTATTTATTTCAGGATTAGAAAAAACTGATGTCCCTGCTAAACCTTTACTTGGAATACTTAAATTGTAATATACATCATTTTGGATTGTCATAGTTGTCGATTTCTTTTTTTTCCTCCCAATACTATACTATTTTGATCAATTACCAATATTCTTAAAAAAATACAGTCCTAGGAAGTTGAATGCAACCTCATAGTCATAAGGTATATACTATTTAGAAAATAGTATGAGATGGTTGTTAGAAATGCCTAAAAGTTCATTTTCAGAGTTTTAGTGTGACTTGACTTTTGACTTACGGTGGCCTTCCTTACTACTAAAGAGCTATTTCCTCTCCCACCCCTCCTGTGGTCCTGGGATTTGAACTCAGAGCCTCCAGCTAACTAGGCAAGTGCTCAGCCACTTCAACTACATACCCAGCCCCCCTTTTTTAAAGTTTATTTTTCAGATTAGGGCTCCTAACTTTGCTCAGGCTGGCCTTGAACCACCAGCCTTACCCTCTTGCCTCCACCTCCTGAGTAGCTGGAGTCCCAGGTGTGTATTACCTGCCTGCTCCTCTGACGTCTTCCCAACTCCCCTTTATACCTGAAAAATTATTTTCAGTACATCTGCTCTTTCTTGCATACCAGTTTGACTCAGTGGTTTTCTAACATTTCAATTCCACTGGTCAGTCAGATTTCAAAATAAATTGTAGAAAGTGCCTTATGTTTTCAGTTCTTTATTTTGCTAAATAAGGATTGCCTCTTGTTATAATGATGATCTCATCAGTTGAGTATGGAAACATAACTTCCAAAAGAATATGCTTCAGAATGACTTGAATGAGTTCAGCTTTATGATAGTCATACCACATTCTGCTGTTGCCCTCATTGATTTCTTCAGGCGGAATTCCTGATTCTAAACCCAAGCTATCCAGTATTAAAATTAACAAAGCTTTATTGGCTAGTTTTCTCTCTCTTTCTGTTGTTTCTTTATCAGTGCCTCCCTTTGGTGTTTTGAATTACCATTTTGATTTATAGTCTGTTATATTAAGGAAAGACTAATCAGGAAATACTGATATAATTAGGGCTTGTCAGAACATTTGACAAGTGATTGTAATGCATCATAAAGTTGTTTAACAGTCTTAATCATGGTCATTTTTATCTTCACTTTCATGGTTTAATTCACACTCATTTAACTTGGTATGGACTTCACTCTGTAGGGCCTCAGAAAAAGTAGATACCTCTTGCACACACCAGGGAAAAACAATAGCAAAGGTCAGAAGGAGAAAATAATGTGATAACTAAATCTAGGAGTTACTCTCAAAGAAATATATGAAACTTTGAATGTTAGGAAAAAGAACTTATATAGTTTAGAAAATGACATCTTTAAACATGTATGCAATTTTTCCTTGTAAAATTTTCTGTGAGCTTGAGATTCTGATGAAAGCATCAGTTTAGACATGCTCAGGTGCATATTCGCCTGTGTTTTAAGACACAGTTGTCGTTATTCTTGTTGTATGTTTGTTTTTGTGCAAGCACTGAGGCTCGAACTAAGGGTCTGGGCCTTGTTCCATAGCTTTTGCTGAAGGCTAGTGCCACTGAAGCCACAGTTTTACTTTCAGCCTTTTGGTGGTTGAGTCTCGTGGGCTTTCCTACCCAGCTGGCTCCATACAAGTCTTCAGGTCTCAGCCTCCTGACCAGCCAGGATGACAGGCGTACGCCACAGTTCCTGGCTGCCATTATTCCTCCAGATCACTTTTTATTGAGGGCTTTAAAGGAAGTAGATATTTGAGCTAAGGGAAGAATACCAATTTGTCACCAGGCATAGATCCCGCTCCTACCGTAAGTACACTGAAGGAATTAAGCGTCTACAAAAGTACACTTCAAAGATGATCTTAGTGTCTGGGGGGGGGGCTCTTCCTGAAGTCACGGTATGAGAAGAAACCTCGCAGAATGGACAGGAAGAGCTTAGGAAAAAGTAAGATGCAAAGCAAACAGAAGGAAACCTGGTCTGATGTATATCATAGCTGCCCTTCTGCAAGAAAAGAACACTTAACATGAAAAGCTTGCAAATTCATTAGGCGTTTTAGCTACGCTTTTGCATAGGCTTAAGCTTTAGCAATGTTCTCTTTAGTTAAGTATACTATATATGTATATAAAAACAGAATTAATTTTAGTGCTTGTCCAAAAGTTATTTCTTCTAAATAAGTAAAGACTTAATTTGCTCCTGTCAATATTATTGACATCCTAGCTGAGCCCTAACGTAGTCTATGATATGGCCTCTGAATTATAGTACGCAAAATGTAAGAATTAGAGAGAAAGACTGATGCGGCCTAGAATCTGTAAAGTATCAGTAGCTGGAGGTAGTTGTTCCTTTTTCGTTTAGTGCTCACGTCTGGCGTGTGAGAGTATGATAGCGTGGAGTGCTCAGGAGAGGGTTTCCGGGCTTTGAAAATCTTCAAGTGATGATGCAAGCCACCATGACAGTGGTTATGGCCCATCCTGGGAGAGGCCTTTACGTTCACTGTTCTATCTCCCACATACAGAGGTCACGACAAACACCATATCTGATACGTAGGGAATAATCTACAATGAGGAAGTGAATGAGCCAGCAGTCGTAGGTGACAATGAAATGAGGAAGGTTTTGTGGGGGAAGGCTGTTCTTGATGACTGGTGGAGACCAGGACAGACAGTCTCAGAAATAACCTTGACTGCGAGGCTTGACTTGGACTGGACATCGTGTGAAACAGTACGGAAGATTTTGCAAAGAGTCTCTCAGGCCTAACTTGGTGTATTGGGAGAAAGGGCCTGGTTACAGTGTGTTTATGAGTGACTCAATGACTCATGTGTTTTCTTAGACTGATTATCTAATCTCTGGGATATGATATTTCACCCAAACGATGCAGCAACATTTTTCAGATATTTTAAAATTTTATTTAGGTAGTTGTACAGAGAAAGTTCCAGATAACAAAGCAGTTTATGAATACCATGTCTTGATTAATGTCATCCCATCAACATGCTCACCTTCCCTTCAACATGGGTCCCTACAAGCAATGACTTTTGTTTTCTAAGCAGTACTTTAATACCATTTTTCTGCTTAGATATTCATACTGGTGAAGTTTTTCACGCAAGTATCTGGGATCTAACTTGGCAGAAAAGCCAGGAAGTGTAAGGGACATGCAGATATTATGGTGTCATGAACAAAAAGGGAAGTTTAGTGAGACAATGAATATGAGTCGATAAGGGGTTCGATTTGGTACCTCTCAGTGAGGTTATGACTAAGGGCAGACATGGTTAAATAAAGGACACATGGATGGATCTTAAGCCCAAATGAAGCCTTTTAGGTAGACTATTATAATTTCTTTCCTTTTGTGTTTTTCTTCTTAACCTCATCTTACCCTTTCTGTGCCAGCCTCCAGCTTTCCAGCTCACTTCCATTCACCCCCAGGCATTTTTTTTAGTATACGTTCACTTTCTTATTAGTTATGCCTCTGTTCTTTATGTTAGAACATTGATTTTCTTCTTAAACATAATTTTGACCCTTGGGTCAGTACCTAGAAGAATTGATAAGGTGAGGAATAAATATTTAAATGGAATGAATGATAACTTTTATACAGATTTCAATTTAAGATCATTTTCAAATTTAAAGTGTAAAATTATATCAGCAACAAAATTTAATTTCTCAGAGGAACACATCAATCATTTCGCCAACACCTGAAATTAATTAGGATCTAGAATGCTCATAAATGAATAACTTAATTCTCAATGAAATCTCTCCCCATTTTACTTCTGAAAATAGTATAAGCAATTTGTTTGGCTTTTAGGCCCAAACAAAGATCTTATTCTTTTTTATGCATATGTATCACATTTTTAGTTTTGTGAGTGTGTTTTTATTATGAAGAATAATACTGACTCATTTAAGTCCCTGATTTAATCCTACTGTGGCATCATAATTGTAAACCCCCCCAAATGAGAGGTTTGTGTAGAAAGTTGCTAGATACATGATACAGATGATATCTCCATCTCCTATGTGTGTGTGTATATACCTGTGTGTGTGTGTGTGTGTGTGTGTGTGTGAGCTAGTGTTAGGTAGACATTAGCTTAGTAACAGTTTCATAATTTTAAACAGTGGGTCCATGCTATTAGCAGTGGACACTGTTTGAGTGTTTTTTTGATAATTTATAGAGTTGATTATTCCAGCCTCAAGTGGAAGCTTAGCCAGAAAAGCCGCAAAGTACTAAATATTTGTCACAGTCCCTGGAGCATCGTTTCAGTCGGAGGGTCTGAGTTACGTGGGCCTCAGCCTCCTTTCCTCCTCGAGCTCTTTCTGTGGCTTGTCGTCGTCATCGTCGTCATCTTCTTCATCGTCATCGTCATCGCCGTCCGTTCAGATATTGTCTGTTGAGGAGTCACAGTCTTGGGGGAGGAGGCGGGGCGAGCCCTGTTGTAGCAAGCTTGCTGCCAACCTTTCACCTTGCTGTCAAGGTGACAAATGTTTGTCCTTAAAGGGAACACTGGAGGTTAAATCACCAGTGTTTCTCTCACTTATCTTCTTCCTCACACTGCCTGAGCCCTCAGCCAAATTTGTAGCTTAAGAACATCAGAGGATTTAGCTGCTCTTAACCTCTGTGGACCTTTACTTAGAGGTGTAGTTTTGTAAACTCAAAATACTAACAGTATAATGAAATCAGAATTTGCTGAAAGTTACTCTTTAAGTACATTTTTCAGGACTTATTCAGGAGCAAAAGATTGGGGGGGTATGTTTAAACTTTGAGAGACAGTATTGGGAACTTTTCAAATATATAATGCAAGTAGATGATTTAATTTTAATACCAACATGTGTTAGGGAAGTACACACACCTTTAGAAAGAGAGACAGAGGAGGGAGAGAGGGGAGAGGGAGAAATTACTCTGAATTTCTTCATCTTTTTTTGCCCATTCCATTCTGAATAGAAGTTAACATAGTTTATATAGAAGTTAGAAATAATATAAACTGTCCTATGCTCTGCTTAAAATCGTTGAGTAGATTTTGTGAGGTTTATACCAGCGTCCCTTCTGTGGCTTACAAGGTCTTGCGTGCTGTATCCCTTGCCTTTCTCTCTCCAATTTTACTCCATTTTACTCCTTCACCCCCCGCCCCAAGGCATCTGTCCTTAGAGCAGTTTCACCAGCTCATTCATTCACATTTTAAATGATAAAATTATATAATCTAGCTGCTCCGGGAGTCTCTTACCTCCACCTCCTGGGTAGCTGGGACCCCAACTTGCCTTTGAGATAGAATCTAATGACAGCCAGCCTCAAGCCATGATCCTCCTGCCCCCTTCCTCCCAGGTAGCTCCGCTTCCATGCACGAGGCACTGCGCCTCTCCGTCTCCTGAAGAAACTTCCCATGGTTTTACTCTTGCATTGATCACTCCAGTTGGTGGCTCTGTGTGGCCGGTCCTGCGCTCATGCCAACCCATACTGACGTCAGGGCGCAGCCAGGTCACCGAGGCTTTCCTCTAAACAAGTAACTATTGCATCGCAGCGTCCTCTGCTCTGGGGTACCTGGACTTAGGGTTCTGGCTTTTCTCTTCCTCTAAGGTAACATTATCACTCAGTCATTCCGCCAGCCGTCTGCTCCATGCCAGACCGGGCTACACTCTGAACATTCCCGGTAAGAGGAATCCGGTGCCTGGGCAAGCAGCCTGTCCTCTTCCATTTCCACAGACCCGAGAAGCACTTTGTTCTGAGGGATGGCCAGAGGAAAGAGAGGGAGCCTAGAGAGCTCCCTGCTGTACCCGCACCACGCCCCCAGGTCTGGAGGCCTCACTCAGCCACAGTCCCAGCCATCTCAGGCTGGGTTAAACAAGTTCAAACGTGAATCATACATCTTCATACTGCAAGTCGTTTCATGGGAGATGTTTCTAATATATTCAAAATTAACTCACTGCAGTGTACTTCACTTATTTAATTACACATAGGCCCTGCTAATTCTTAGCGATGTTTATCTAGTCATGAAATACTTATGACTTCTTACATTTGAATAGCTTCTTACAGATTTCAAAGCACTTTTACCTCTCTTTTCTCAGGTGAAGAATGGATGGGTTGCTATTTTCATCGTATTTCTGTTACATCCTTTTTTGTATAATAAATTTAGCCGACCAGGAACAGGCCCCTGCAGGGAAGAAATGGTAGAAACTGAAATGCTGAGAACCAAACAAGGAAGAAAAAGGCACAAGTATTATATCCAAGTCTATAACTAAGAGTCCCCTTGCTTAGGGATGCTCACAGACTTACTGTGCCCCTACGCCCCGAAGGGATTGGTGTGTCATGGCAGGAGGGAGAGAGCTTTCATCTACACTTATGATTGGAGGGCATCCACAAATGATGAAATTCTATGAAACCTACCTTTAAAGGAAGAGAGAGAAATGGTGATAGGTACTTGAATGACATTTAAAATAGTATGCACAATTAATATTAGTGTTTACAGGGAATGTATACTACAAACATTGACAGCATTAATTAAGTAACTCGTTTCAAAATTACCTTTTGAGATGATAAAGGACAATGTTCTTGAATGCATCACGTGAACGTCTTTGGATCTCTTTTTGAGCAAGTGATTATATTCGGTAATGTAATTTCTTTTGGCTGGATGGACAGAGTAAAGATAAAAGGCGACTGTGGAGATAACAGCACACTTCACAGCTGACTGAAGCAGGTGTTGGAAATGCAGATGAAGTGGAGAGACTAAAGACTGTACAAATTTGAAGTGAAATTGCCACGGGTCTGCACGCAGGGTTCTGTACGTATGAAGTCATGGGCAGTTAAATTATTCATCTTATTGTGTGAACTAGTTCAGGAGTTAGGGAAAAGGTGCCTTTTACGTTTAAACTGCTTTTTCTCTTCCTCCTTTTATCTGCACTTGACAAGCAAAATGAACTTCGTTTTGTAAGTTTTATACCTGTGAGTGAATGACTTACTTCTCTCTCTCTCTCTTTCTCTCTCATATACACAGATATAGACACACACACAGTCATGAGTGACAATGTAAAACAACAGAAACTAGAATTTATTTTTTGAGTTCACTTTTATGATGATGACAGTCACTAAGGACAGACACACACACATGAAAGTAGTCCTGCAGTCATCATTAACATAGATCTAACCGTGAACTATTTCTCAAGTGTCTGTATGTGCATTATTATTCTGTGCTAGATTAGACTTAAAAAATACTACGTCTTATTAAAATTCAAGTCCTGATTTTTTTTTTGTCAAAAAACTAAACAGACACAGTGATTCAGGCCTATAATTCTTGCTACTTGGAAAGTAGCTAGGAGTCTGTATTAAAAGCTTGTGAGATTCCTCCTCAGTGATTTGGACATGGTAGCGTCTTCCTCTCATTTCAGGTTACATGGGGGGCACAAAGGCTGAGTACAGGAGCACATGCCTTTCATCCCAGCGACAAAGGGAAGCACAACGAGGATAGCAGACCAGCCAGGGTATAATAAAGCAAGACTCCCTGTTCAAAACAGTCTAGCATATTGGCTCACATGGTAGAGCTCTTGGGAAGCAAGCATGAGTCTCAGTTCAAATTCTAGTACCATTCCTGTTTATATGTATGCATATGTATATGTGTTTATGAATATATATATATATATACTTTATATGAAATTTTAAAGCAGGGTTAACATTTCAAGGAAAATGTCAAACTTCCCCAAATTACTTCTTTTCTCATTTTGCTTTTCGGTCTCATGAGCTGGCAGACCTGGCTTAACAAAGTACCATGCTGTGACATAGGTTAACACTAGTACCCGAACCTCACCATTGGTGAGCTCAGGTCACTTTAAGGCACCTAAGGAAGTGTAACACATTTATGAAAATAAATCACAAATTCTTAGATCTCTTTTTAGAGGTAATGAAGCTATAAACAATGTATTCCTCTTTTCTTTACAGTACATATTTTATCTCTGTTATGGAATTATTGAAATTTTGATTTGATTATTTTTACAAGTCTATAGGCTTAAAGTATCTTATTTTTAGGATAAAATTTCAAAGTTTAAAAGGTTTGGTTTAGAATTTGTTTTCCCTCTTTGATAAACTGTGGGATTCTGGATATGTTGATTAGCATCTCCTGACCCAAATTTCTCTAAATGTAAAGCGAAGTAGTAACGTGCAGCCCACTACTAGAAAAGGTTATATGGTTATATATAAGTCATTGTGCCTGGCACATTTTAGAAACTCCAGGTGTATCTATTTGCCCTTTCATTTGAGGTAGCATTCCTTCCAGAAAGTTCTGCCTCTGATATATTCTCATTTTAATTTTATACATCCACTTGACAAGCCAAAGAGATTAACTTTTTGAGGTTTGGTGTAGCCTTTCTGTAGCTTCTAGTTAGCTTTGTAGTTAGAGATTTGGGTAAGAGTTACAGAACTAAGAGTAAATTAGTTAAAATAATCAATTATTTAATGATTTACTAGTTAGTCCTTCCAGAATTTGAATCTACAAGGCATTTATATATCTACCTAATTAGATTTAAAACTACAACAAAATAAATTACAGGTAGAGATATAGACAGATAAAAATGACTTTGCTCTTTTTAAGACAATCTCAGTTCATTGCCCTCAAAGTTACGTATATATCCTTTAGATGTTTAACTCATCCAGTCCCCCATCCCACCACGTATGAAGCTGACAGTATTTTCCAAATTGATTTTCTATCTGTACTGCTCTAAACGTCCTAACCATATCTGAAACCTCATTAAAGGCCTCTTCATCATTCTTCTGACTCCATTAGTTATGGCAGCCTCTCAAAATCTGGTTTTCTTAGTAAATTTCATTATTGTGGTTACCAATTCATTATGAAATGATCAGAGACACAGAGGGGAGCGAGGAGGGGAGGACCTAGGGCCTAATGAGAGATTAGGACTCTCTGGTCTGGAAAGGAGAAATGATTGGGTGTAGTGGTTCAGGTGGTTCATGTCAGTAATCAATATTTAGATGGCAGAGACAGGAAGATGGTGAGTTTGAAGCTAGCCTGGGCTACATAGTGAGAGTTTGTCTCAAGAAGAAGGGGGACAAAGGAGAAAGAGAAAGAGAAGGCAAGAAATGAAAAAGGAAGGAAGGAGAGAGGGAGAAAGAGAAGGAAGGAAGGGCAGAAGGAAGGAAGAGAGGGAGGGAGGGAGAGGGAGGGAGGGAGGGAGGGAGGGAGGGAGGGAGGACTCAAATTTCGAATGTCATAAAGAAAATGAATGCAAACCATAGATCAAGTAGAGGTGGTGTTCTTGAAACTTACTTGGAAAAGCCAGAGCAAAACAGAAATAGAGCTCCTACATGGAGGAATCTTCCTTGCCTGTGTCCTCGCACTCAGAACTTCCCTCAGAGGGCTGCTCTCTGTCACTGAGGTTTCCTTCTGTAACTCTCACTTAGCTCTGAAGGTGTGTGTGTATTCACTTGAATGTGTAGCTGGAAAGAAGTTGTGTACTTTCATATTTTTAACCCATGCTAAACATATCTTCATAGTACCTATTATCTTATATTAGCCTACTTAAAAAAATGCCATAAAGTTTATTCTGATCTAGTTTTTACCTTACTTGACCTTTGCAAATTGAACCCAAAAAGCCTGATTGAAATCACCTCAAAGTACAAATAAATTAGTTTTATATATTCTTTGACCTACATTTTTTAACTCCATGCCTTTTATTTAATTAATTTATTTTTTGGCCAGTCCTGGGGCCTTGAACTCGTGGCCTGAGCACTGTCCCTGGCTTCTTTTTGCTCAAGGCTAGCGCTCTACCACTTGAGCCACGGGGCCACTGGTGGCTTTTTCTATGTATGTGGTGCTGAGGAATCGAACCCAGGGCTTCATGTATACGAGACAAGCACTCTTGCCACTAGGCCTTATTCCCAGCCCACTACATGTCTTTTAAAGTTAACATCTTTTAAGCATTTTGTAATTGCAAGTATACTATCATAGGATCAGAACACTGTTTTGTCACAGATGTGGCTTTGCACCTCACTTGCGGTTCTGTGGACTCGTGTGAATTTGGACAGAATCCCCACTGTTCTGATCATTTCCTTGTCCTTCTGCAACTCAGGGTTGTTCAGAAATAAGTCCAGAAACAGGAAATGCTCGTCAGAATTGCTGCATGCGAGAGGCGTGCCGTCTGTTGCCTCCCCTCATTTTCTTTCTTTATTCCTTCCCTCACCAAGAGCGGGCCCACAGATCTCCGGGGCACAGGGAAATACAAAGCTTATTAATAAAGGACCCCAGCGACAGGGCACTGCGCTGCCCTTTTCTTCATATTTGGCCTCTCTGCTTGTATCTCATTCTTACCTTTGTTTCTGTAATTAAGTCATCCATCATCATCCGGAAGATGAACTCAGCCAGACGGCGAACGTAATTTGGGGGAGGCTGAGGGGAGAACACAGAGGGCCAGGGAGGACTGAGAGCACTCAGGACCCCCGAGGACCGCCGGGGTGCCAGCAGCCTGTGAAGTGGGGTGGTTAGAATGGAAAACATCTTCCCAAACACAGGCCTTCTCATCTCTAAGAGAGCTCAAGTCCCTGCGAGACTGCTTCCTTAGGAAAGCAAACTTGACCTGCTCTGAGTTTCAGAACCATTCTTTTCTCTCACTGGTACTTCTTTTGTCTTTGTGTAGCATGTTCCTTATTGCTAACCTTGTCTGCACTTTTATTTCCTTTTGGAGCAGTACCGGAGTTTGAACTCAGGGCCTTGGGCTCACTCGGATCATACTTCATGGGCATCTTGGGGCTTGGCTATGAATCCTGACTTCCTCTTCTCTGTCTCCAGTATCTCCAGTATCTCCAGTACCAGAAAATTCCTGGGGAATTTTCCCCAGGAACATCAAAATTCTTGTGTTGCTAAATAGGTGTACTTCTTGCCCAAATACCCGATTGGAGTGGGATAATGAAATAAGCATTTCAAGCTTACACGAACCAAGTAGAGGTAGTGCTGTCTGCATCCCTTACCTATCTGCATTTCTTGTTTTCCAGTGGTCCTACTGCCACTTAGCTTTAGGCGTGTTCCCTTCATTTGTCCTTTTTCATTGTCTCCTGGCCCCTGATCCATCAGAAAATCCTGTTGGATCTTCCCACAGCATCTCTCCTCAGTTTATCAACTGTTCTTCCTCTTCACGGTAAACTATCCAAATCTACGGATATGTCACCCACTCTTGACCAGTTAGTTCTCACTGGTATCCCGGCCTCTATCCCAAGCCTCCTAAAATCGTGACCCCCACACCTTAGCTAAGTCAACAACCTTACATCATGTCACCAGACCCCGCTCCAGCTCTCTCCCCGTTGTAAAGCACCTGTTGTTTTCCCATTGCCCTTAGGATGAATAAAATCCAGGTTCTATGGGGGAGAGGGCAGTACGGAGGTTTGAGCTCAAGGCCTTGCACTTACTAGGCAAGTGTTCTACTGCTACTTCAATCATGCCCTGGCTCTTTTCAGATAGAGTCTCACTTTTTGCTTGGACCAGCCTGGGACCCAGCTATTCCTACTTAAGTCTCCTGAATGCTGGGATTGCAGGTGTGCACCACTATGCCAGGCTCAAATCTTGACCCCGTAGGCCAACCAGTAAGGTGCTACTAGACGTACTTTCCTCTGCAGCAACATATACACCATGCCTCGCTCACACCCTCCACCCCTGTGTGCAACACACTACAGCAGACACAGACCTTATCTCCTTACACATGCCGCCCCTTTTCTCCTCCTCGGGGACACTGTATCAGCCATTCCTTCCTAGCCTCTTTGCTGGTGTTTACCCCTCCTTGTCACCCAGGTGTCAGCTGCCCTGAAAGTTCTGCAGTGACCCACCCTGACTGAGTACCTCCCCAGAACTTTGCCTCCCATCACCCTGCTTTATTAGCAAGGTTGCTAATACCAGAACTCACCTTGTCCATTTCTGTAGTGGCCATCAACCCCTCCTACGGCAGAAGCTTTTATGTGTACAGCGCACAGGTCCTAGGACGTGGTGTGTGCTAAACATCTGCAGAGTGGAGGACCCGCTTTCCAGGACCCAGCTGAGACAGAGACGCCCTCACGTGGGAGTCTCGCCAGTCCCTGATCTGTGGGCCTCGCTCGTGTTCAGGGTTCCACTCCTCCCTCCATGGCTACTTTTTCCCATCTCCCTTCTTTTCTCCTTCACAGTGGACTTGTGTTTTTTGTTCCCATCACTACAAAATCTCTGGAGAACCACATTTCATCGCTCTTAGTTTCTGACATCACTCAGAGATTCTTTCCTGAAGTATAGAAATTCCAGCATGCTTTAAATCTGTTTCTTATTAGATCAAATTAAAGGGCTTCCTCATCACTCCTCCAGGGCCTGTCTTCGGTGCTTATAACAAATGTCCCACTGTTGCTAAGAAGTGGATTTACTGCATATTCTTCTTTGGTGCTTCTGGCTTTCTTGATTTTTTTTTTTTTCCCTGACACTCGTTTTGTGAGGAAGAACATTTTTTCATACGACTTCTCCAAGTAGAAACCAGAAAGGTAATTAAAGGCAATTAAATACTGACTGAAGCTAAGATAGATGCACCCATCCCCTTGTGTGTGGATGTGGAAGTGTGTGTGTGTGTGTGTATGTAGAAAGTAGACGTGTGCAGGTGTGAAAAGGTGCATGCATGCAAGAATGTGGCATGAATTCCCCTCTGTGTGGCTCTCCCTTCTACCTCAGTAGCCATTGCATTACCAAATCCGCGTGCAAGGTGGAGAAGAGGGTTGTCTGTATTCCGGCAGAGCAGAATCTTCCCCTCTGGCTCAGCCACAGGAACCTGCTTGTGTGCGCACGTAGTCCCTGCTTTCCGGAACCACAGGATGCGCCCCCGACACGTCAGGTTCTGATTGGCAGACGCACCCGTGCTGTGTCCCCACCGCTTCCACCCGCATCCGCGCCGTCTGAATCGCTGACTGCCTCAGCAGCGAGCACTTCACTTCGTCAGTGTCTGGTCTCCAGAGTCTCAGCCCCAAATGAGCAACTTCTTATATTATTGCTTCTTCCAGTCGTTGTTGTTTTCTGCTTTAATTCCCCCTCTAGTGTTATATCCTTATCATCTTACTCCTGAGAATCCCTAAAGGTATGCAATGACTATTGAGGCATCCGGCCACAGTGTGTTAGTTGCACTGGAACAGCCCACACAGCTAACATTTCAACATCAGCCAGCAGGTCTCAATGAGGAAATTGGGGGTACAGTCTCCCTCTGCAGCGTGAACCTCTGGAGCGCTGTTAAGCATGGGGCAGGGAAAGGTTCAAGTGCCCCCAGTGAGGGGACCAGGGTCCTGCTGTCTTCATGAAGATATGCAAAGGTCAGGGTCACAGTCAATGCTATACATTATTGGGGTTGTATTTTTTAAGGCCAACTTATCCAGAAATTTCTGAACAACTTTGCTGTTGCTTCTACTTAGGAAAGCTTAAAGGAATTCCCTCAGGTCTGAAAACTTTTCCAACATTATTTTAGTTGACAGATTGTGTGCAAGTGGCCCTGCTTTGAAGTGAGTCTTATTTAATCCACAGTAAACCATCTTTTAGTTCTTACATCAGTCTTGACTTTATTAAAGTCAAAAGTAATGTTTAGGGAGGGTAAAATCATAAATATGATTCATAAATACTTTAAGAAACAACAACAACCGAGCTCGTAGTTGAATAGAAATCCCACTTAGAATTGTAGTTTATCTTTGAAAGAAAAACTTCTGGGAATGAGGGTAAACTGGTTTAAGAAAAGAAATCGAATATTATAGGATTTGAAAATCTAGTTTAGCATATATTAGATTAATGCCCTGTAAAATCCCAAAGTCTGAATTCAGTTAGTGGAATGTTTGACTTAATTCTCTTGTTTTCTGTTTTCCTATACTTTTTCTTTTGTTATTTATGGTTCAGTCCTCCTAAGTTTTTTTTTTCTTCCTTTTTAGCTTTAAACATTTAGTGCTGAATTTCTAAAGAGCTTAGTCCTTCCCTTCTCCTCTTCTTCCTCTTCCTCCTCCTCCTTTTCTTTTTCTTTCTTGCAACCTTTTGAGCACCTAGTGGTCAGGAATTTTTCTATGAATAAAATCCCTCATTTTATGAATACACTCACAATCCCAGAATGTTAACAATATACATAGTTTTTGCTTGCAAATAAGCAGGGATTTAAATTTTTTGTTCATAAAGAGCACTGTTGATAAAGGCCTTTTCATATTCTTGTATCTTAATGTGTTTTTGTTTTTTAAAATATGCTGTAGCTGATTGAAATAAATCTGATTTTGACTTGGGCCACACAACTGTAATTCCTTCAAAAACCTGTCACTCTGCAGTATATTGAAGGTGATGTCAGCAACAATTCCTGCTTTATTTAGAGTAATGTAATCTCAGACTATCAACCTTTCCTACTTCCATGAGCTTTTGGCTTTCAGACCAGAATGCGCAAAATAATTTATTTTATTTAGAGCTTCTGGTAAAATGTCCATCACATATTTATTTAAATGTGCACCATCCGCTGAAATAAGCTTTCCTGCAGTATCTGTGTTGCTTTCCATGTTCTGAGTCCTTTGAGTTACTTTGGTTTTATTTCATTAGTTATTCCTTTATTGAAAGGTTAGGGTAATGGTTTCTTCTGTGATCCGAGACTTGAGCCAAGTATGTCAGGATCTAGTAGCCTTCATAATCCTCTTTCCATCAAGTGTGCTGGTATAGACCTGAGATCCCAGCTACTTAGGAGGTAGAAGTCAGCAGGATCCAGAAATGAGGCCAGGCCGGTCAAAAAGTTAGTGGAACCTCTTCCCAACCTCAAGCCTGATGTGATGGTTTCCATCTGTAATCCCAGCCAAGCAGGGGTTGTAGGTAGGAGAATGTAAGAAATGCAAGACTATCTGAAAAAGAACTGAACTGAAAAAGAACTAGAGGGTGGGCTCTATAGGTAGAGTGCCAGCATGAGACCCCAAGTTCCAGCCCCGGCGCTGCCAAATACACAAATTCTCTTCAGAAGGACACGGATAGAGAACCGGCTAGGTTTTATGTCTGAGCCAGAGAGAAGGAATAATGAATGTTAGGATGTGTGAGTGGGGCAGGAGGATTATAGGTGGTGGTATAATAAGAACAATCCGTGATGCATATATAGCGGAAGGAAGAATGACCAGCAGCTCGAGTTTAGGGCTGAGAACCTGGCTTGCTTTAATGAGGACATCTCATTGAGTTCCGTGAATGTTAAGTTCTAAAAAGTCCACATTAATCAAAGGAAAGCAAATGGCATATATAGTTATCTTCAAAGGATCAAACACATATTGACATATCGAATAATCCAAGTAGCAATGTTTTGGCAAGGCATTTGTGCTGTAGGAATATCTTGGCTTGATTTTTTTTTTAAATTAATGTCACCACATCTGAACACAACAGAGCATGTGTGCTGCTACTATGCATCAGGAGAAGACGTGTCGACACGTGAGTCCCAGCACGCCACTCCTACGCAGCCGTGTGCATGCATTCCTGTGAGACAGGCCCAGTGCTGCTAGTGGCTCAGGCCCACAGTCCCAGCCACTCAGGAGGCTGAGCCCTAGAGAACACCTGTTCAAAGCTAGCCCACGCAGAAGAGTTCTCCAAACATTGTCTCCAATTCACTAGTAAAATACTGGGCTGGAGGCATGGCTCATGGAGTAGAGCACCAATCATGAGTAGAAAAGGCGAGTGGATTGCATGTCCAAGAGTTCAAGCTCCAGTACCAGTCTAAAAAAGGGAGACGAGTGCATAGAAACGTATGAAATGCAAGACAGTAGGAGGCCTGCGTGTTAACAAGGAAGCATGTGATGGGAGGAAGAGGTGATGCGGTAAGAGAACGATATAGAAGGAAATTGGAAATAACCAGGGAACAGAGATATTGACTGGAGATTAATATTCCCTTTACATGTTTCTGATAGCCAAACAAAGTTTATCTCACAAGGCCCGAGTTTAACAAATATATTCCTTCTCTTCTCATGAATAAAATGTAGAGAAATGCAATCCCATGGATAAGAACAAGGCTCTGAATCTTTTCCATTCCTTTCATGTGGTCATGTGATCACGGTGGTCATATTTACCATGTGTGTATCAGATGATGGATCTGTAGGCACCCTTAACTAATATATATTCATAGACATGTTAGAGCTGGGGCTATGTGTGTATGTACATACATATACATACAGACATAAATGCATAAGCCCACGTAAATATATACAGCCATATAAAAATCACAATATAGCCAATGTGTTTTTCTTTCTTTTCTCCTACCACGAATCCTTCAATCACTGTATTTTTTAAAAAAATTCTTGAGTAGTGGCATGCATGTTTCAGAGATGAGGAAAACAGAAGCACATTTACCAGTTTCTTTAATCTATAGGTACATTTACAGTGCACATGTGTTATGCATAAGGACTACTTTATGATATAGATTCAAACTCTGAGCAGCGGACTAGGCGTAGCAGGACCCAGTGATCCTCTATGCGTCTTGATGAACACAGCCCACGTGCGCACACACAAGAATAGATCACACTGGGTTTCCCCTGAGCTCCCTTTGCAGACAAGCCCATCTCCACCATGACAAAATTCCCACAAGAGTTTGCATTATTAATGGCTTGAAATCTGTAGGATTCAGCAGATATGTTCAGTGTTATTGATGGCAAACTTTATCTCTTGTATTTCTGAGACACATAATGAAATCGAGAGTCCCTCAAATGAACACGGTTAGCATTTAGGCTAATTTTGTAGAGGCCAATGGGCTTTTGCTTCAGTGTATGTAAGTAAATACAGGTGTTTTCCCCCCCCCTCCCTCTTACAGCAGGTTGTACAGAGACAGAGGGAGAGAGAAATGGCATTAATTTATGAACCCTTCCTGCCTTCTTGGTGCAGTACAACCTGTGAGGCAAGATGCTGTAATTACTCTTACTTCACATTAATGAGAACTTTTAATGACAATTACTGATTAGAGTTAGAGATGTTTGGGGACCTTAGAGAAGATGTATTGACTTTCAGGGGACAAGGCTTCATCTGCCTTTTGTACAACTCAGTCTCGAATAATTGACTTAGCACCAGATGCAATCCAGCTCTGCAGACCTGTCTAGGTGTTTGAATGGACTTTGAGGGGCTCAGCAGCACTTTCTCAACTCCAGTGAGGGCAAAGAGGTCAAGAATTCCCTTGGCTTTTAGCAGTGTCTTTAGGCTTTTTTTCTTTCTTGGTAATGGTCACACAAACTACTTTCCTTTTTGGCACCAAGAATAAGCCATAGTTTAGCCTGCTCTTCTTTAGAGACATTGATTTGTACAGTCACACATAGATACCTGACATTGTTTTCCTCTTAACACATTGGCAGTGTTGGAATTTGGGAGGGCCAGTGTTGAAAAGCTCTGGTATGCTGCATGTAATGTAACATGAGAATTGTAATAACGATGACAAACTTCAGCCATGATTAGGTAGGAAGAAGGAGGTGTAGGTGGGCTACTGCATAGCAGGGTGACTCGATAATAATAATTTCCTGTGTATCTCCACAAGCCGGAAGAAAGGATTCTGAATGGGTTGCTATAAAGAAATGATAAACACTTGAGAAGAAAGATAGGTTAAATATGATTTAAAGAGTGCACAATGTGTCAGAATTTGTGTGTGTATGTGTGTGTGTTTGTGTGTGTGTGTGTGTACACACATATCAGTTAAAAGCAGACTTAGACATTAAGGACTAGTACTGCTTATACAAAGCACAACTCATAAGGTCTACCTGTCCTTTCGAAGCAAACTGTCAGTGTAAACACCTAGACATTTCAGTTATGCAGCACACTGAAATACATGTAGCAGGATGATTGTGTTCTGTTGTCACTATCTCTCTCTTCTTCCTCTTTTTCTTTGGTGCCAATACTAGGGCTTGAACTCAGAGCCTCTCACTCTTGCTTGTTTTTTTGGGTTTTTTTGCTTAAGGCTTGTACTCTTCCACATGAGCCACAACTCTACTTCCAGCTTTTTTTTTTTTCATCGCCCTGTGGTTGGTTAATTGGAGGAGATAAAAGCCTCACAGACTTTCCTGTCCCAGCCAACTTTAAACCTCGATCCTCAGAGTTTAGCCTTCTGAGTAGCTAGGATTATAGATGTAAGCCACCAGTGCTCAATTCATTCTTTTTCCTCTTCTTTTTCTAAACTTCAAATGTACAAGGGTGCTGCAGTTTACTGTTTCTAGTGCTTCTTGATCATTTACCCCCTCCATCATTCTTCCCATCCTCTCTGCCCCTTCCTCCCAAATCATTTTCCATTTCCCACTTCCTTTTTAACATACGTACATCAAATATTCTTTTTTTTTTTTTTTTTTTTTTTTTTTTTTTTTTTTTTGGCCAGTCCTGGGCCTTGGACTCAGGGCCTGAGCACTGTCCCTGGCTTCTTCCCGCTCAAGGCTAGCACTCTGCCTCTTGAGCCACAGCGCCGCTTCTGGCCGTTTTCTGTATATGTGGTGCTGGGGAATCGAACCTAGGGCCTCGTGTATCCGAGGCAGGCACTCTTGCCACTAGGCTATATCCCCAGCCCATAAATATTCTTGACTCTATTTGTCCTGTTCCCTTTTTTATGTGACCACCCTCCACCCCCCCCCACACCCTCCCCATTCAAACACCTTAGCTTCCTGATATTCATTCAGAAGAGGGACATCGTTACATAGTCAAACATATCCCATGCCTACAACTCCTTGGTCCATGAAGAACATCTGTGCCATCTCTTTAAAAGTAACTTTAGCCAGGCATCCGTGGCTCACACCTGTAATCCTAGCTGCTCAGGAGGCTGAGATTTGAGGATTGCAGTTCAAGGCCAGCCTGGGTAGAGAAGGCCAGGAGACTCTTACCTTCAACTAACCACCAGAAAACTGGAAGTGGCCCTGTGGCTCAAGTGGTAGAGTGCTAGCCTTGAGCTGAAGAGCTCAGGGACAGCATCCAGGCCCCACAGTTCAAGCCCCACAACCAACAAAAGAAAAGTAACCACTATTTGCTTCCTTCAGTATGTGGTAGTAATCCCCAAAGTATTGGGCTTACTATTTGCACTTAAATTGAAGGACACTGTTCAGTCAGTTTTTAAAATATATAGACCTCACTTTTTAATATTATGCATTCCTGACTGTCCTTCAGTAAAGTCACTCACTGAGCTCCAACTCTTCTGGCACTCCACCGTCACTACAGATGCAGCAAGGAAAACGGCACCATCCCAATTCTCAGAAGTCAAAGAGAAGCCAGTCTTGTATCATGATGTTATGACGGTGTAAATTCTGGAATGACACAAAGGATGAAAGGACAAATCAGAAGTAGATCCCTTTACACAATCCTTGAGCAAATTTAGTCCTCCAGGAGAATACGCAATTCGTGAAAATATTATTTGTAAGTGTTACAATACTACTATAGGTGCCTAGCCTCCATATCATGGTAACAGAACCCAGGCTGCTTGCATTTGGCAAAGGTGAAAACACTACTTTTGGCTTCTTATCTCATACATTTAAAGACGTTGAGTGCTTTCTCTCAGGATGGGAGAGAATTCCTTCCTAGATTAAGAAACCATTATGTTCTGAGTAGTCTTCTGAAACTACTGACATCACTAATGCTTCTTAAAGAGTCAGTGAAACATTTGCTCTTGTGGGCTCTAAAATCAAGGGCTAAATAGCTTCCTCCAAACAAGTGCAAGCAGATATAGGAAAAGGTACCAGTGCTGTCTAAGTGATTGATAACCTTTCCCTCGGTCTCCAGGGCTAGCTTCTAGAAAAGGCCTTCCTAGGGTAGTTTGAAGGACTGTTTCCTGGGGCTGCCTTGGGCTGAGTGTGTGGTTGATGCAGAACTTGCTCATTTGGGGGGAAAGAAGGCCTCGCGCTGCTGGAGATGGATGGCTTCTCTTTGTCTGATGAAAGACTGGCAGTGACAGACCGCAGAGTGGGTGATGGCAAATCTTCCTTGTCTCCAGTGAAGATTTTTCTTAGGTGAGTGGAGAGACTCAAATTGTGCAGTCTATTTGGGATGAGTTGTCTGTAATCTCTGCCTATCCCGGGAGAGAAAGCGAATGACTCATTGAAGCATCCCCTAACAGTAATTGAGATGAATTGGAAGGGGAAATGAGTGATTGCCCCTGAGCTTCCTGGCTCATTGTGTGGTGCTGGTAGATGAGGTTCTGGGGGCTCCTTGCGGGTTCAGTGACACAGAAGTCCACACAGCTCTTACAATTAACTCTGACAACACAAGGGTTTCGCCCCAGCGTTAATTTAGCATACGTGTTGCTCTGTTTTACATCATGCCATTAATGAAGGTTGGTTCCTGTAGGCTGAAGACCAGAGCCAGATTTACTAGACGCTAAGGGAGTCCAAGCTTGCGTGCCCTTCATTTGCATGGCTCCTTTGGAAACGGACACTAATTTTCTAGTCCTTTCTTAAAGACTCCTAAATTGCATTAGATTCCAGTTCCTTCTAGTTCTTTGGTGGTGATAAAATTCTAATTGAGAATCAACAATCTGGCACATATTGGAAAAAAACCAACTTTAAAAGATAGCCAGCCTCCTTCACGGAAGGAGATTTCAATAAATACTCAGGGCTGTCAAGGTTTACCCTGTTTTCTGAAATTGTCGGAATTAAGATAAGCATTCTATTTGTTTATTGTAAACATAGTTTTTGTGAGTATATAATTTTATTTCTTTAATATAGTATTATGTTGTTAGAAACAAGTAGAAGAAAAATTCTATGATGTAATAGTATAGAGGTACTAACCTATAGATGTCCATGAATTGGTACAATCATAAATAAGAACCAATTGATTTCCAAAAAAATCTTAGTAGAGGTCCTATATTTTACACTATGGGGCAATTCATCTGCACCTATTAGCAATTTCTAATTTAATTTACCATACATAATAGGAGATCTATAAGTGTTCAAAGATTTCAGACAAAATATATATGGTGAATTGAGTTTTTACTTATTTATTTGTTGTCGGTCATGGTGTTTGAACTCAGGCCCTGTGCACTGCCTCTGAACTCTCTTGCTCAAGGCCGCCACTCTACCACTTTGAGCCACAGCTTCACTTCTAGTTTTTGAGTGGTTAATTGGAGATAAGCGTCTCACTGGGACTTTCCTGCCTGGGCTGGCCTCAAACCATGATCCTCAGATCTCAGCCTCGTGAGTAGCTAGAATTACAGGTGTGAGCCACAGGTGCCCGGCTTGAATTATTTTTAAAACCAAAGAGAAATGTTGGCAGGTTCTCTATGGTTTGAAAAAGAATAAAATACATGGCTTAAGCAAAATGATTTGTACATCGATAGCAGGTAACTTTTGTAGGTCTGAACTCTTTTGTTTTCCAAGAAATTACATAATCATCGTTTTGTCAGTGCAATTAATAAATCCAAAACCTTCTATCACATTTTTACTTGATGACTAAATCCATGATTCATTTAAACAACATACATGCTTCTTGTGAAAATTCACCTATGTTCTTTTTCCTTAATGTTATTATTATTGATTTTATTTTTCTGCTTTTGTTTGGGATTGTAATGGCCTGCAAAATTAAAACCAGCAGATACCTGGTTTTAAACAAAATTTTATTTGCCCAATATTACTTATTATATGCTGGTATACTCAATATATGCTGTTCCATTGCATAGCTTTATTCCAAGTGGGTATAATTTTTTTTTCTGTGTGCTTTCTAGGAGGCAGAAGATTGGCTTTTACTCATATTCTTGCACCATATACAACACATGCACACGTACACACACACAAATGCACAGCTATTTGATACACAGATATTTGTATAGTATAAATCAGTGGATGAACTTTGAACTGCCTAATTAGACAGAACTGGGCCATTTCTCAGTCTTCTAAGCTACTTCAGTGAAGAGTAATGTGTCTGATTTGATACTGAGTGGTAGCTTTGCAGTCTTTGGGAAGAATCAAAAATATAGGAAGGAAACACCAAGCAATCGCTGTGTTGCCATTGCCCATTTAACATTTTTCTGCCAACGGAATGGCTCTTAAAGTTGGAATTTTCCCTTTAGCGAAGAGTTTTGTTTCATCTGCTTTCTCAGTTTGTCAGTTTCATGGACAGTTACATAAGGCAAAAGTATTTGTTTCATTTTACACCAGCTATGTTAGTTTTGAATATAACTGTTTGCCCTACCCCCAGCAGTAATTACAGCATAAATATAATCTAACTTGCTTACTGGAAAAGTGATTTCCCAACGACCTCTGTAAGCCTGATGATCTTACTGAGGTAGCTGATAAATCTGTCTCAATAAAAGATACTGTACCTATCAGCAGAGCAGAGAACCTAATCTGTCAATTATCTGCACATGTATTAAAGATGCTCGTTTCTGATAGACATTGGGGTAAATGATTGTTGAGAACGTTAGCCCTCTGCAAAGCCTAGATGCATGTGAACTGTTTTGAGCTCTTCAAAGAGCATATGTCCGAACAAATAGGGTTCCGATGGCTTTGTGAGCTGGAAGGTAGGAAGAAAGTAATTTGGGCAGCATTCCTAAGTCTGCTAGGCCAGTTCAGATTCTCTCCACAGGAAGCGGACATTGAGGTCAGAAGTTAGGTCAAAGCCTTTTAATTGTGAGTCTCCATGACGCCTCTGGGCTTGGGTCAATAGCCTGAAAGGCTCTGTCTGTGGGCCTGGAAAGTGTACATTATGGGGGCTCAGGTGGTCTGCTCGACTGTTGTAATGCTCAATTGTGAGGAGCAGATTATCTGCTTTGCAGATTATCTGATGGCCCATCATCAGTCTTCCCATTGGGCTTCCAGCTGCCAAGATGGGCTGAGATGAGGAGGGCAGGAAGTTCGGTACAGTGGGCTCTGCGGGGCCCCCTTACAAAGCCAAATGTGGAAATATGGATCAGTGGAGCACCGCTTTGCTAAGTGAATTCCGCTTTATTTGTTTGGTCTGAATCTGTATTTTCTACAGTTGCCTAAACCCCCTATATTTTCTTCTTAGCCCCTAGAAATCATACAGGTCATGAAATCCATGCAAAACAAAATGACTCAGCAGTCTGTGTTCTTTGTAATGTAATAAGTTAATGTCATCTCTGGAAATTCATGAAGCCCTTCTGCGTGCGCTCCCTGGACACCTTGGAAATCGCCAGTCAGGGTAGATTGTACCCCTTCAAGGCAGTGTGGGTTTGGTCCACAGACACCGCCGTTACGTAACTCACAGTGTCCCTAGATTAGGAAATAAAGGTTACATAGTGAATGATGATGGTTGTGAAAACCCAAGTATTATTCTCTTGTCTTCAGTAAAATCAGTAAACACCATTCTTCCATGTGTACTGAGATGAGAAGAGAAAAGGAAGGAGAGAAAGATTTAGAGGCAGAAAAATACAGATGTTTATAATCTCAATGTCTAAGCAGGTTGTTGATCAATTACTGATTAAGTGGATTCATGCTGTTTTAGTGGATTAAAAAATCCTGATGTACTCAACGTTAGCAAAGTGTATGCTTAAATGTTGATCTTTGTTCTCATTACTGTATTGTGCCTTCCAAACACTGCTTCCAAAATCAATCTTTTTTTTTTTTCCTGGTAAATGCACATTCCTTCCTGGGTTCCACCAGCCCTGGACATACGCTTAAAAAAAGAACATTATTAGAACCGGTGAACGGGTTTTTTGTTGTTTTACTCCAACAAATCCTTTACTTAACCTTTTTCTTTTTTTTAATAAATACGTTTGGATGGCTTAGGCTTTTGCATTAGTATTATTCTTGATTGTGTGTGTGTCTGTGTGAGTATGTAAGAGTGAATCTTTGTTTAAAGGTTTGGTCTTAGGCCCTAGGTTCTTGAGCTCCTTAAACCACCCCAAATCCCTGGGTGATAGGAGCACCTTTGTTCTGCTGAGGCCACCCTGGCCCATCTCCTGGACAACCTTAGGAAGAGATCTGGTTGCTAAGGGAACCCATCAAGTGCTTAGAAAGTGGGGACTTGTAGCCCCACCTCCAGACTCCTAGGGAAGGGAAAGAAGCTGAAGGTTGAGCTGCTCTCCAGTGGCCAGTACTATAATAAGTCACAACGGTTTCATGGACTCTCTAGGAACACCCAGAGAGACAGAAAACTTCTGGGTAGCCGGAGGAGATGGTGGAGGTTCTGGAGGGCAGTGCACGCAGAGGGGACACAGGAATTCCACACCCTGCCCCCCGTACCTCAATATGTGTGACTCTCCCTTGTGTCGGTTTTATCTGTATCCTTTATACTATCCTTCATACTAAACATACGAGCTGGAGGAAAGTGTTGCCCTGAGTTCACTAAGCTTCTCACAGAGGGATTTGTGGGTTTACAGCCAGTTAATCATCACTGGTGGTCCCAACCCAGGACTTACAATTCGCATCAGACGTGCAGGGCAGACTCCCTGTCCGTGGGATTGGCTACCACCTCTCGGGGGACAGTGGCTGGACTGAACAGAATCAGGGGCCTTCTAGCTGTGTCCACTGGAGAGCTGCTAGTGTGGGGGGAGGCGTGCCCCCCTCCCACACCTGATGTCACAAGGGTTGTGTGGAGGGAGAGGAACCTGATCTTCTTGGCCCTTACACCATCTTCTTGCAAAGAAAGACAGACTTGTAAACATGATACAAATAAATCAAAGTTGCTGTTCATTTCTTAAAGGGGGAGAAGTCCTGAAGGAGGTGGGGGGAGGTTAGGTTAAAGGTAGGGGCAGATGTGCTAGGACAAGGTGAAGAGACAGGGGGTGAGGCCAAGGTGGCCTCCTTCATGAACAGCAAACACTCTGGGCCCCGAGGGAGCTAGTCTCGAGGATTTTCGGAGAAGAACCTCTTGGAAAGGGAAGAGCAAACGCCAAAGCCAGAGTAGCCCTCCAGGTACACAGAAACTATCCTCCCGACGTATAAACAATGATTTTCCCTAAAATCAGCCTCTTATTTCAATCTCTGCCTTCACTGATTGCATTTTTTAAATAACAGCAGTATTCGAAGCATATAGTTTTGCTGAATGTATCCATGTCTCCAGAAATGACAGTGCATCCATTTCCATCTTATAAGACATCTTTGGAAAGGTCTCGCGTCATAGTATTAGTTAAATACTGTGTTGTGTTGATTTCATATATTGAAGCAAATTCAGTTCCTATATAGGAATCTGGAATATCGCTGATCCTAGCAGCTACATCTGGGTGTGATAAGACGGAAGGGGAAAACACCAGTGAGCATCTGTTCATAAACAGACAACTGTGCTTGGTCTGTTTCTGATATCTCTTGCAGTCTCTATGGTACCCCTGTGAGCTAAGTGCTATCACCTCCACTTTAGGTTCTCTAGGGTTCAGAGAGAACAAATAATCTTCCCAAAGGTGTGGAAACGAGGATTAGTTTATAAATATACGTTAGGGAGGTATGCAAGTGTTACACAAACGTATTAACTGAAATAGGTAATTCAGGGGAGAACTTGGTGTAATTCCTTAGAAAGGTGAAGTCAAAGCTTAACAAAAACACTAGGAAGTGGCTATTTGAAAGGGCCAAGGGGAGGGTATAGAAAAGGGAAGAAAGGGGTTAATTGCAGTAATATATATATATATATTTTTTTTTTTCAATGTAGCTGGGTACCAGTGCCTCATACCTATAATCCTAGCTACTCAGGAGGCTGAGATCCAAGGATTGTGGTTCAAAGCCAGCCCCGGCAGGAAAGTCTATGAGACTCCTATCTCCAATAAACTACTCAGAAAAGCTGGAAGTGGCACTATGGCCCAAGTGATAGATTGTTTTCCTTGAGCCAAAGAAGCTCAGGGACAGTGCTCAGGCCCAGAAATCAAGCCCCAGGATCAGCAAAAAATAAAATAAATAAAAAATGTCATGTATGTCCTACAAATTTAGGGAAAGGGAGGGAAAGGGGGGAGTTAGTGGATCAGGAAAGTCACTCCTCCCAAAGGGTACCATTTGCCTAGACAAATTGTATTCATAAACTGCCTTGTTGAGTTCATAACTCCTTTGTACAACTAAAGTTTAAAAAACATTTTTATGGAGGAGATCTCCCTTGTGTCTGCTGGAGAATTGCCAGATCTAACCCCAGTCCACTGAATGTGAAGCTCAGGAATAGCACCACAGTTGCCTCTTTCCTTGGGACAATCTCAGGGTCCTATTTTTGCTTTACGCATTTCTCTTTGCATAGATAACCGGTTGGTAAGCCCTGTTGATTTTAGCATGCGAGTATCTGTCAAAGCTTTCCACAATTTCTTCATTGCCACAAGGACCCTGGTTCAGCCATTTCCTCTAGGCGGTCTCCTCATCTCTTAGCATCCAGCCAAGCACTGGGTCTCCAACTTGGGTTGTGGACTGAAATAACTTGAGTGCTTTTGGATTGAGATAACTTGAGTGCTTTTGGTTTCGTATTTGCTTATATATCCTTCCTTTGCTAAGAATCCCTTCGTTCCTGATGCACGAACATAAATGAGTTCTTGGTCTCTGATAGTACAGAAATAAATGAACACAGTTGTGAAGAGTCCATTTAGTAATGAGAAAGTAAAGGCCCCTCAGGAGAAGTGAGCCCCAGGATTGGTCCAGAGTGTGCTCCCATACCAGCTTTTTTGTATTGTCTTTCCCCACCTTCTTTTCCTCCCTTTTGACAGCTTGTCAGGTGCTGATTGGTTTGTTTGAAACAAGCAAGATCCTCCCTGGGGCGGTAGCCAGATGATGGCTTGTAGGAGGGCTGACCAGAGTTAGGCAGGACCCCCTGGGGTGGCCCCCGGGTGGTGGCCACCAGTGGGGGGAGGGGGCAAACTGGTCTGAACCTGTTGGCAGATTTTTCCTTCACTTCCCATTCTCCTCTTCTGAAACCCTACCTGTTCTACAAGGCCCAGACTGCACTATGGATTTTCTGGCCTCTCTCATTACCTTTCTTGTCTTTAGACCACATGAATTGAATTTCTATACCAGGAGGGAAGAAAACTTGTATTGATTAGCCACCTTCCAAGGATGCTCCATGTTAAGTAATATTATGGGTAAAATGAGATTCAAAAAAGTGGGTGCCTTCTCCTAAACTCAGCCAGTATGTAGAGAAATGGATTTGGAGTCCACTTCCAGAGCTCGATACACTGTGACATCTTGTTCTGTCCCATGACTCATTTGTGTGTGTGTGTGTGTGTGTGTGTGTGTGTGTGTGTGTGTGAGTTACATCATAGTCCCTATCATGTTGTGAGATAATCTTGATTCCTTAGGGCAAGAGCTAGTTACTTGAATCCTTACTTCCAGGATAAAATGCTATGCATACCGTGTGTGCTTGGGGAAAGTGCTCCAGGAGTAAATTCTGAGGTTCTTTCACAAACCAGATCTGGGAATTTTATTATGATGTTAGTACACATTTGGCCAATGTGGTGAACTTTTATTTCTCTTTCTTGGAAGTATACAAATTGCTTAAGTCACAGGAAAAATGACAAATTAACGTCTGAGGTTAGTTTCTAGATCCTCTATCTCTTTCTCTCTCTCGCCATGATTTAATGACTTTCTGCCTGCCTACCTGCCTTCCTCCCTCCCTCCTTCCCTCCTTCCCTCCTTCTTTCAGAAATAGGAGTAAGAAAAGCAATAGAGTTAGAAGAAGAAGGCACAGAGAATAAGAATGGTTTATAACAATTCTTATTTCTGACAGAGCCAAGTTTTCTTGAAGAGTAGCCCTGAGCTTTGTGAGGGAAGATAAAAATGAAAAGGTTAAATGCTGGTATTGGTTTTGCATGCTTGAGAATTCTCCCTTCCTCTCTTTATGCCCTGCAGTTTAAAGGAAAAACACTGTCTGATTTGACCTTAAATGCCTCACCAAACAGGAATGTGAGCTGATACCAGCTTGCCTGAGCTTTCAGCCTGTAACATGGCTGCACACATGAGACGAATGGGCAGCCTGATAAGGGTGGAGAGCTTATCTGTTGGCATAAATGGAGCAGTAAATGCACTGGTTTCTAACCAAGGACTATGAAGGAGAAATCAAGGAGGATAAAGAAGGCAAGTGTGAATACATAGCTAATTATTTTTTTTCCAAAGGGTAATTTCTTTTCCCTTGCTTGTATAAGAGAATGGTCAAGTTGTTCTTTGCTTAAGAAGACTTTCTTAATCTGATTCTTAGAAAAAGCCTCTTGGGAAAGAATGTATTTAATGATTGTAAATCTACAGCAGCTAAATTGTATTAATTTGACTGACTAGAAATATTAACCATGTTATATCAAATAACTGCCAGAAATAATTCCCTGCCATGCCCTGTGACTTTATTTTAATTGATTTTTTTACTTTTAGTTTATATGATTTTGTTTATTCTGACACATATTTATTAAACACATGAAGAAAATTGTTTTGCAAAATATTTTTTTAGGTTTTTTTTTATCTTGTTTAAATTGGTAAGTTAACTCTTTTCTTTTTTTCTTCCTCTTCAGAATTCCAACCTACTTTTCGTTTTGGGGCCTGACTGCTGATGTAGCTCTTTGGGTTTACTAATGACATTATTGTCCACATCAGCGGTCTATACAATTAAACTGTGTGTTTGGCAGTATCATTTGATGTTTCTCTCACAAAGATTTGAAAGTCAAAATTGAACATGATCGATTGCTGTGAGTTATGTTAATATTAGGATTCCCCTAGCTACGTTATGGAATAAATCATCCACTGTAATAACAAAGATAATGCCCCTAACATTACTTATCTGATTTTATACCAGTAACCAGACCTTAGGAGTTAGCCTTATTTGTCTGCTCCAGAGCCCCCTCGTTCTGTATGAATCACAAGGTGAAAGTTCACAGCAACATCATTTATGACAGTGGAGTCCCTGTCAATATTGCCAGTAAAGATGTATTCAAGGGGGCCCTTGCACTGCCCCCCCCATATAGACAGTCTGTCCTCTACATTTCAGTAAACTCACTGCTTTCTCCAGATAATTTTCTCCCCTCTCTACTTACCTTGATCTCTTCACACTTAAAAATGAAACTGTGCTTTTCAAATACTTCTCACCAGAAGCCAATAATAATCACAATGTTAACTTTTGGGGGAGTGTTTATGGAGTACCAGGTACTATACTATGCAAGCAAAGTACATACAAAGGTATTTATACTAAGGGTAAGACAAACTAGTTATTATCCCCATGTTCCTGAGGAGACTAGAGCCAGAGAATAGATAACATGCCTAACTTCCACTATGGCAAAGTTTAGATTTGAACCCAGATTGTCCATGCACCTCATAGGCAGTGTCGGCTGGAGGCTCGCTTCCTCCTTTTGGTGATACCAGTCATGAATAATGAGTTCCGATTGGAGACAGACTAAGAAGTAGCAGAACCGGTGCACCTGGTAGTGCTGCAGGCACCCAAGAGGAAGCCAAGGCTAGTCTGGGCAGCGTAGCTTTCACACGAACCCATACTTTCCTAAACACCGAGATGCCTGAGAAAACTTTATAAGGTTTCCAAACACGGAATGTTAATAGTGGAAGCAAGTGGGTCTGCTCCAGCATCTCGATTTTTACAGTGATTCCAGATACTAGTAGGAGTTATCTCCCACTGACTCCAGTGTGTTCCAGATGACTTGGAATATTTACCCTTTTAGGGGGGGAAATGCTTCACTTATAGAACTTTCACTTGATATGAATTGAATCTAGATGTGATGTAAAAGATACATGACACAAATAGCAGGATGTTGAAATATATTTTGTCGGGGGCGGGGTAAGGCTCTCGTGGAGGGGACAGACAAATGGAGAGAGGAAGGGTGGACAAATACAGTTGTAATAGTCAATATACATATGTAAAAATGGAAGCAGGTCACGTGAGGGGATGGGTGAGTTGAAGCCCCTTTGTGCAACTACTTAAAGATAATTTAAGATAAAAATATATTACACAACACCAATTTGATATTGCAGGTGTATTTAGGAAGAAAGGGGCATTTCTTTTGTGTGTGGGGATTTTTGTTGTACTCTTTTAAGTTTTACTTCTGTAATATTTTAGTCTGGGGAAAAAAATGACCCTTTGTTTCTTCACGTCATTAAATCAGTGCAACGTCAGTGTCTTTTTAAAAATAATACCTTGCTTATTTAATGTTAAAAACCAGAGGGGATTAATTTCATGAGGTTGGCTGTCAGCAGCTTTGGAGGGTCTGGTTTTTTTTTTTTTTTTGTGTGTGTGTGTGTGTGTGTCTGTGTGTGTTTTAAACAGTTCTGGTTAAGGGTAACTCGGTGGCTGCACCATCAACAGAGCATTTGTTCTCTTCAGCCTTGAAACTCATACACAGCTGTCAACACGCAGGCGATTCTGCAGCCAGACCCCTCCTGCTGTGCCTTGCCTGCAGCTCGCCCAAAGCACGACTTTGACTGAGAGGGTTGGTTCCCTGCCTCTTCCCCTTGTTCTTCTCATTTAGGGCTAAAACCTTCTGGAAAAAGCCCTCCCTTTATTCCGAAGAGTGTATGCACATTTATGCCACCTCTTAAGCCATTCTGATGTGGAGGTAAGGAGCTCCAAAGAAATGCTAGGCATCTTAACAAATAATTGATAGGAAACAAGTCTGGCAGTATGAATTGTGAGCTGCAGTAAGGAAGGCCCAAGCAGAGTTTTCTGGATCTTTCAAAAAAACTTGACAAAGTACTGAGCAAAACGGGCAGAAGGCTAACATGCAATTCAAAAGGATTGTTGTGGTGGTGGTAGTAGTATTTTACTCAGATAGTCCTTTCAGTTGCTTACTTTCTCACTTACTGTAATATTTTGATTGGAAGCTTATATGTTATTGATTATGCATTTTTGTTTTGTTTTGTTTTTAGCACCTAAAGCCACTTTGTGGAACTTTGTTTATTAGAGGTGATTAGGAAAGTAAGATGGATAGAGGAACCTAAAGAAGTAAATAAACAGAAGCAGCCACACTGGACAAACGATGAATTCTCAAGTCCACGGTGCCAACATAGCCCACTAGGGGCCAGGCTTTCACTGACAGAGGCTCTGGCTAATTTGTTTCTAAATGTTTCTTTTCCAGAAAAGAGCTCTTAAAGTTCACTTCATGAGAAACATTACAAACGGTCTTAAAATAGGACTGGCACTCTGTGTCTCCACTGAAAAAGACAGCAAAAACAATTGGGGTTTTGTAAACCCGCCTTGTCTAGTGCATCAGTAAGTAGCCACATGTGGCTAATTAAATTTGCATTTAAATTAATTTAAGAATTGAATAAAGTTGAAAATTTGGTCCCTTACTTGCACTGGCCACCTTTCAAGGCTTATTAGCGAGAGTGGGCAGGAGCTGTTGTATTAGGCACTTCAGTTGATAGAATGTTTTCTTGTACAAAGTCCTGTTGGACAACAGTATACCCACAAACAGAGAAACAACAGAACTGTTGGTTGGTTGGTTTGTGTGCTTTGTCTTGTTTGTGGATTTTAGTTAGAGTTTTTAAATATTTTTTTTCTGGAAGTAGAAACTATGTAATAGAAGAATTAATGTCAGAATTTTGGTATTCGTCTTGACATCTTACTGTTAGGATATCAAAGAGCCCACAGACCTATGAATACATTATCCCTGGAATTCAGGGTCTGAGGATCATCCACACTATGTTTTTAGTATAAAAGCAATAGATGTTTTACTTACAAATTAGGCAGAAGAGGAAAAAAATTCTAAATTAGGATGAAAACTGACCTTGATTTTATACCCCAAGCACATTTTCAACACAGGAAGTACAGAATAACCTTGGTTTGTGTGATGAAGGAAAATCTAGTGGAAAATGTAATGAATTCTTTCTTTCAAATGAAGGGACAGTAAATACTTGAAGTTCCTTTAAAGCTGTTTATTAGAAAACAGTAAATGTCCATCCAGTAGATTTATAAAATACAGAAAAATATTAGACAACAAGGTAAAATTCATTTGGAATTCCGTCCGTCAGTAACTATGACTTTTATCAGTTTGATGTGTTTTCTAGTCTTTGAAAATGATACTGATGTTGATGGCAGACACACTGACCGCCGACTTAGTCTATCCTAGGAACTCCTGTAGTCTATCATTGGATATTTTTCACAGTCCCATGAAGCGGGAATTCGAGGGCTTCCACCCTCTTTCTACATTTAGCAGCTAGAAACTGAGAGCCAAGCAAAATGTGTTAGGCCAGGGCAGTACCTGACCCGAGACCACACAGGCTGTCTATTCTTTATTTATGCCATTAAGTGCGAATAAGAATCGAACATGTTTGATTGCAGAGCACAATCCTGGGTGCTTTCCCTGATGCCCTGGCATGGTTCCTTAACAGGGATATCCTTTATAACCTTTCAAAATGCTGACAAAGGGGGCTGGGAATATGGCCTCGTGGTAAAGTGCTCACCTCATAAACATGAAGCCCTGGGTTCAATTCCTCAGCACCACATATATAGAAAAAGCTGGAAGTGGCGCTGTGGCTCAGGTGGCAGAGTGCTAGCCTTGAGCAAAAAAGAAGCCAGGGACAGTGCTCAGGCCCTGAGTTCAAGCCCCAGGACTGGCAAAAAACAAAAACAAACAAAATGCTGACAAAGTTGAAACCTATCTGGCATCAAGATTTTTGGATAAGAGATGTCTAACTAGGTAAGACAAATTTAATTGTTGTTGTTGTTTAGACAGGGTCTTATTATTTAACCCAAAATGATTTTAAACTCTCGTTCCTTCTACTTAGCCCCCACGTGCTGGGATTAGAAGAATATACCATTGCATCCAACTTTCGCTGAAGAGGACAAATGATATTAAGCAACTTTCCCCAGTCCTCATAGCTACTAGGAGATGAGCCAAAGCCCAGAACAGACCTTTTTGATTTCAGGATATGAACATATAGCTTCCTTTAATAAATTGCAATATATTGAGGAATTCCAGCTCCAGCAGGACTTTTAAGTATCAATAACTCAGTAACCATCATTCCATTAAATATCATCATTTTGAAGCACTATTCAACAGTAAGACATTCTACTTTATTAAACTTGGTTTCAGTTACTTAATGTCACATGTCTGTTAATTATGCATTAAGTCTTCAAGGTAGAATGCAATCATTAACTCAGCTACTATATTGACCATTATGTACTAAAATAATGTTTTGATACATAAATTATTTTTAAAATCATATATGTGATTTTTTTTATCTTACAAAGCTAGGTAGTCAGATAAAAGTTCAAAAGCATTGTCAAATATTCCTGACAAGGAACAAATAGCTATAATATTACTAACTATATTCAGTATAGATATGAATATAGGAAGATACTTTGCTTCATACTTTCATTCTAGGAATATGAATGATATATTTAATGAACAGTAACTTTTGGAAGATCATGCTTCCTGTATTTACTGATCCTGTACTATAATTATACGACCTTGATATAGAATATCAGAGTTAGGATTACAGATTTCTTTGATACTTTGATCTAAAGAATTAACTTAGGACTTAAATTACTGCCCAGAATTAGCCATCTGCCCTTCTGGGCAGTCTATAAACATTAGATACCTCTGGTGAGAATAAAAGCAGCACAGCTATCACCATCAGTGCTTTCCCTGTTTCCAGTTCCATTTTAATACTTAATGTATCTAAGGTGTACTTTTATGACGTGGCTGTGACTATTGTCCCCATGTTGCAAATGAGAATCCTGAGGTACATGTGGTTTAATCATTGCTAAAGTCCTAATTGGAAAATAAGTGATGGAGCTAGAATTTAGATCCAAGTAGCCTGGCTAAGCTGGGACAAAGCTGGAGGCCAGAGTAGTGCTAGAAGGGGGAGACAACAGTGCCAGTAGAGGGACTATGGCAATGGGGCTGAAGTGATGCAAATATACATTGAAAGTTGTGAAGACACAGAGAATTCTAGGTATGTGACTGGAAGTAGTGACTGCAAGATGAGTTAGGAAGGCTCGGGGCTGGGAATATGGCCTAGTGGCAAGAATGCTTGCCTCGTATACATGAAGCCCTGGGTTCGAGTCCCCAGCACCACATATATAGAAAATGGCCAGAAGTGGCTCAAGTGGCAGAGTGCTAGCCTTGAGCAAAAAGAAGCTCAGGGACAGTGCTCAGGCCCTGAGTTCAAGGCCCAGGATTGGCATTAAAAAAAAAAAAAAAGGCTTCCAGGTTCTAAATCTGAGGCCATAGACAGACTAGGTACACAAATCCAACCACGTAACATTTGACTGTGGGAAATCAAGTCAGCGACAGAGTGGGGCTAGCATTGCCAACTCTCTAACCAGCATGTATGTCACTAAGACATGCAAACTCTGGTAGTGGATATCACGTCTGAGAAAGGCAACTGATAAGAGCTCATCTTTGTGACGATTGCCCTGGAGCATGTATAATGTATATTCGGTAATGGGAAGTCTTCAGATTCTGTACAACTATGTCATATCTATAATAAACTTACCTAATAAATCAGGAGAATCTCATGTACTCACTAGGAAGATTGTTCACTTGAGAAAGGGGACGTGATATACTTTCTTCTCCAATGAATCTTCATAGGCCAGCCTAGCATTGCTGATTTATTGACAGAGCTGGTATATTGAGGATAAGCAGAGAGCAGTATTACCATCATTCATAAGCATTCATTCACATTTGCTTCATGAACTCACTCTGCCTCTTTTAGATAAAATTCCAGAAGAAACCTGTAGTTTTTCCCAGCTCTCTTCAGATATTAAAATATTCAATCTGTTCAGGCATTGGTGACTCATACCTGTAACCTTAGCTACTCAGGAGACTGAGATCTGAGGGTCATGGTGCAAAGCCAACCCAGGCAGACAAATTTGAAGGACTCTTAACTCCAGTTGTCAGCAAAAAGTTGGAAATAGAGGGGTAGCTCAAGTAGATCAAGCCCCAGTCTTCAGTGAAGCAAGAGCTCAAAGCCATAGGTTTGAGCCCCAGTACTAGCAATAAATAAATAAAATACTAAAACATAGCAGAATATGTTAAGTCACAAAATACAGCTATGTATGAGATGATTAAATTGGACTTCATTAAATTAAAAGCATCCATTTACCAAAAGCCACTATTAAGAGAATAAAAATGTCAGAAGATATTTAGATATACACATCCATTTTCAGATATTCAGCAAAAGGACTGTATTCAAACTGTATAAATAGCATAAAATCAACATAAAAAGATGATTCTATAAAAATGGTGATTTTGAATCTTCAATAAGCACGTAAAAAGAAGTTCAGTATCTTAAGTCATCAGAAAAATACAAATCAAAGCTTCAGTGCCTTACCACTGCACATGAATCAAAATGGCTAAAATTGAAAAAAAAATAATATGAAAATAGCAGATATTTATATGGAATTCTCATATGTCTCTGGTAAGAATGAGTAGAAAACAGTTCAGGTATTTTAGAAACCCAATTGTCTGTATTTACCAATTTTATGCCTGCCCCAGGACCTAGGAATTCCACAGCCTGGGATCCCTGACATAATGAGTGTATCTGTCCACCAAAAGTCACACTCTGAAATGTCCATGGCCACTCATGTCAGTCACTAGGAGAAGGGATCAACAAATGACAGCATATTCAGACACCTGAACAAAACTGGGAAGGCAAAAGTTGAGCTACTGCCCTCTACAAAAGACCGGTTGACTCTCACAGACACATACCAACAAAATAACCCCTCCACAAAGGATTCCTATGTCTGACTTCATGTATATTAAGTTTAAGATAAGAATACTTAACCTGAGATGATAAAACTCACTCACTTTTGGCAGGGTAGGTATTGAACTGAAAGGAGTACCGAGGACCCATCTAGAGTATACAACTGTGTATTTGTACCTAGGCATGTGTGTATGAGTTGTATTATTGGTGTGAAGTTTTATGCTATCTTTGTTATACTCCATTAAATTAAAAAAAAATCCCAGTTTAGATGAATGCCAGAACTTCAGTTTTTTTGTGTAACTGAAAATTCCCCTTGGTAGAAGAATGAAGATGGGAGGGAGTTGAAGGTTATTGTATATGTAAGGTGGTCAGAGAAAACCTTGTAAGATATTTAAATAAAGGAAAGGAGAAGGAAAAGGTAAAAAAGAGGAGTGGAATATTCCAGAAACCAAACCTAAGTGTCTCATGAAGTACATAGGACACGGGAAAAATCTCATAGTGGCCATGTAATCTCTAGAAAAAGTCATTTACTTTTGGAAGCACCTGTCAGTTATGTATTTTGAAAATTAATAAGATGATGTATGTAAAGCATTTTGCTCATGGTAGACAGGTAACTGAAGACTTTATATTCCATGTGATTAATACAATAGGAATTTAAAATTGCATAGCAAAAGCTTTTTTTAATGGTCTCAAGTCTGCTTTTGAATTTGTAATGTGCTTAATTAGCCATGAATGTAAGGCAAAATCTGAGAACCAGTAAATTAAACTATAATAGTTGTAGAATGATAGCTTTGTCTTTTTAATGTACTATATTAGTAACAAGTGGTTAATTTGGGTGTATTATGGGGAATAATCATCATGTGTTTAAACATGGTAGAATTTGTCATGTCCAAACTAGCATTAACCATTTGTTTAAAAAGTAAGAGCTCAGAAAATAAAGCATTACAAAGTTCATGTTATTCTCTATGAATAATCAACAAATTGCACCCATTTAAAATCGAAGAAATAAGGGGATTGATTGGGTTCTCATCTGGTTGAGGCATTTCCTAATGTCGTAGCATTGATGTTTAAATATGCTTTCTATTTTGCAGAATTTGGTTGAGTAACACAACGCATGATCTATCCTAGATGGTAATGACAGCACACTCTTTAGAATAATACAAAATTATGTTATCTTTGGCCCTTTCACAACATTTACATTTCCTGCTAAATTACTTTATAAAAATTGGACATTAAAAATTCTACCCAGAAAGTATTGTAGAATAAGAATATACATTCAAGCACATGTAGTTCCAGAAATTTTACATAAATTTAAATATGTTTTTATGAACAGTCTTTTTCTCCAGAAGATTATCCATATGCTTTTAGAAAAACATGACTGTTAGATGTTTAAAAGCTTGTCAGCCATCATGCAGGAAAGGAAATAAACTCATTTTGCTTGAAGTACATCATCTCTCCCCCCCCCCAAATTTTCTTATTTAGGTAGGTACTAAGAGAGAACAGGAGTTTCGTTTTTTTATGTTTAAATACACAACACACCAGCTGCTATCCCAGCTACCCACTAGAGAAGGAAAGAATAACTAAATTTCTGGAGCCATGTATAGAACTAAATTTATTGAAATCCCAGTGAAAGCTCTTGCTGTGTTTGGTATAATAGGGAAAATTCCATAAGATATCTTAGATTACATTTTGTCCATGTTAATCTTCACAGCTCTTGGGCTCCCAGGTCAGTTCATAAACATACTTTTTAGTCATTTAGGATGAAAACTCACACCTTAGACGCCAGTCGGGTTTTGGTAATTGCAAGACATTTCATTTCAAATAACACCACGATCCCTTGTTGAAAACACTGAAGGCCTTGACTCTGGCTCAGAGAGGTTGGAGCTTGGTAACCCCCATTTGTTATTTCCCTCAAACATGTGAGAAATGGATTTGTATTTGTGTGGTTTTGATGAGCTAATGCCGACCTGGCTGCTATCTATTTCCCAGGCTTTCTCCTTAGTTAGATTTCTGGTTTCATTTCAACTGCATTTTTTTTAAAGAAAATTCATCTTTCATTTATTATAAGAAATCAATACATATATTGAAGATTACTTATATTTTTCTCATGGATCTTCCTCTTTTCACCTTATTCTGTGTTCTTTAAAAGTAGACGCTATCAAATGTTTTTGTTCCTCCTAAGAAAACCCTGACAGGCCCATGACACTGGCTACTGCTGTAGCTGTACATTTCTATACATAATTGATGACGTGTGGGCACCAGAACACAGTACTATAGATTACCATACAGCCGGGGCTTTAGCCTTTGAATTTTCCATTTCTGAATAGAAATGACTCCTTGCTAGCAAAAATTCCAGAAGGACTTAAGTTTGCTATAGTAATAAATAGTCTTCAGAGAACAAAGCATTCACCGGCATTGGAGGATTTGGATAGTCTTAAGGTGCTCTCTTCATTATCCTGTTTTCCACTCCAGCCATTTCAGCTTAGCAGCACTGGGGATGTTTGGTTTTGCTGACATTTTGTTAGTAATTGCTTTTAAAATAAAATTCGTTTAGCGTTGAGGTATGCTAACGTACGAGTAGCAACTTCTGAGGTATTCCTTAATCTCTAACTGCCCTTTGTGTTTCTTTGGATCATTTGCAGCAAGTTAATAGCCATCTCTGGTTATCTTTTGGGGGGGTGTGTGAGAGACTTTTGTCATTGAGTGGCCACTGTTGGGTCCCATTCACTGTGCTCTGTCTTCCTTTTCTTCTAAACACAATGGGCATGTGTTCTTGTCCATAGGCCTTTTTACGTTCTGTTCGTACCATATCACACCTTACCTCCCCAACTCATTCCATTTCCAGGTCATCCCTGCCCTTACTCTTCGCTTGGCCCTTCCTACTCAGTATTTTGGTCTCAGGTTTGATGTCAACCCTTCCCCAGTCTTAGCACAGCTTTATCTGGCTGTTTCCTTCATTTCTTTGCCATAACTAGACTTGTAAGATCATTTAGGGTAGAGACAAAGCCACTGTCAAAGAAGTTTCCCAAGCTCTAGGGTACAGAATAGGTGTCCAATAATTATCTGTTAAATACAGCTACCAAAACCCTGATAATTGGAATTGAACTTTAAACAGAAAAAGAATATTGATTGTTGGGGTTTAGATGATAACTTGTATCGACAACTTCCATTGTTATTTTGTTTTTCTTACATATGTATTTCCTTAACAATGCTGTATAATAGAAAAACAGACTTAAATTATAATGGTTATACATTTAAAAACTTGTAGAACTTTTTGTGATTTCAAGTGACATAAAACAGTAGTTAAGAAATAAATATAACTGAATGGTAGTGCCATTCCAGTTAAAACCAATTAAATTCTGTGATTTTTAGGCTTCTTTATTTTTATTTCCTTTTTAGAAGTAAAATTTCTCAGGAGACCAGGTGGTTTCCCTAAATCTCTACTAGACATTTATATGGACTGTTTAATAACAGGAAGAAGAAAACATTTTTGTCACTTCTTAGACTGCCCTTGTATGTTCAGAAAGGAAATGCTCATTTTCTTCTCTTTCAGTCAGTGAAACAAAGTGATTTAAAATATTCATACCAAGTGACCAATTATTGTTTTTAAAATACTGCTTAATTTTAGAATATATTCTACAGCTTAAACATATTTAAAACAAGATGGTTATTAAGCTATAAGCTTGCAAATTAGCTTCCTAAAGTTTGTAAATTAGTCATTCATTTCTAGGAGCAATAATTTTGAATTCCAATCTTATAAATTGAGACTAGACTATAATCACTTTTTCAGAAAAGAACTGAAATACAGTATAGTACCATAGAGTATCAAGTTCAGGCCTCAAAAATCAGTTTGACCTTGAATGAATGACCTAACTGCTGTGTGCATTGGTGTCTTCATGTCTAAATGATAATAGTGATTACAACTCTCCATTGCCATTTTTCAGGCTGTCACACAAAGTCCATAGTATTTGGTGGATATGCTAATAAACACAATCTACTGTTAATATACAATTAACAATCAGTTCTAAGCAAAAAAATCATTTATTCCTTTATCCAGAAAATATTCCTTGGATCTCTACTGCATCCCAGGCATATTTCTAGGCACAGGAAAAATAAGATGGAATGAAAATCAATTTAGTCCTTGTCCTCATAGATCTCTCCACCTAGTGAAGGAGTCCAGACACAATAAAGAATCACACAAATAAGTATGAAGTTGCACCTGTGACTCATCTACCGAGGAAATCCATGGGTTCTTGAGAGTTCATATCCAGGGGAATGTTCATGGGCTTTCTCAGTCACTAACGTCAGCTAATGCCTTCCCAGAGGAGGGAGCGTCGCTTACTCAAGGAAGCTGACCACAGACCTCATTGGGTGGACGATGGAGAACAGGAGAGATGGAAATGGCGAGGCAGGCTGGAGCCATGATTCAGATGTAGCCCACAGCTGAGGGAAGGGGGTAACTAATTGATGAAGAACTGCATTCCAGCACAGAGACTTGATTGGTCTAGAGTATAATCAACTAGAAAAAAAAAATGTGAAAATGCCCTCTTCTAGATAGAGCATGTGTCCCAAGCTGAATTTTGAAATCAGAATACTTGCCATTCCTCCCTCCTGCCTCCTCCGTGTCTGGCCGTGCCCCAGTGAGGGCCTGTCACTCTCCTGCTAGCCCTCTGGGTCAGGCCCACCTTCCCCTCTCCTAAGACATCGCATTCTCAAAGAAGTTGTGGGTTCAGATGGCAAGCATTGAACCTTAGGAACTGTGTTCTCAAACTCTGTGGATCCCTTTACATTCTTAACATTTATGTTAAGATATGATGTTATGATGACCACAGAGAACTTCAGTTTTTGCGAAGTCTGCCTCTCTGTATTTAGCATATGTGAAATAAAATCTGGGGACGTATTCATCTAAAAATGATGTTAAACTCCATGATCTGTAAGTGTGTATAGTTCTTTTAAAAATAACTATATTATTCCAAACGAAAGGAACTTGTAAAAATATCCTAGTTCTACAAATCTCTTTCATGGACCAGCTTAATTCCAGACAATTGGAGATCCTTTTCTGTGTTAAATTTATCTCAGTAACCCTTACCTGCAGTCATGAGAGAATGAGTATAGGAAAGGCAATGTGAGTATTACTATTATTATTATAAAGGTAGTTTTATCTCACTGACCTTTGTAAGGGGACTAATGGCCTCCTGGGCTCCTGGGGCACACTGTGAAAACTGTTATTTCAGAAGTTGTCGTGAAATTTTAAAGCCAGATACTTAGTATATTAGCGGGTTCTCACTTGAGATGGAATTGCAGGGGGTATAAACGTGAGTGGCAAGAGTTTAGGTAGCATGGCTCTCCTCCGTTTCTGCTTGTTCCTACTTTTTTTGTACATCTGCATTGGAACCCACTAAATTCTCTAAAAATTCTGAATAGTTTTCTGTAGTGTTGAAAGAGACCCTTGTAAGCCTTTAGACAATACCGTGTCTGAAACTCCTGGAATATGATCTTCTTTGCCTTGGCTCTGGTGTGAGTATCAAGTGTGCCATGGTCCGCTCGCGTCTTCTGTGACACAGCCTTACCTGGGGACTGAATCTGCGTGCACTGTGCTTCTCTCTCAAGAAGATCTGATGTGTGAGGGGGAACTCGAGTCAGAAGAAGATTGTGAATCTCTGTGGTCTCTTCCAGTTCAGAAATGACGTGACTTATGACTCTCCTTATACGGCAGTGAAGTGCTTTAGGAAAGGCAGCTGGGAATTGGGGAATGATGATGCATCCCTTCAAAATGGCATTGGCTTCTTTCACTGACAGCGGGAGAACAACATTCCTTTACATCATTTTTCTTGTATTTGTTAAAAAAATCCCGTGCCCATTCTTTTTCATCGTACTTTTCCCTACAATATTAAGCTCTACCATCGCCATTAATGGGGTCATACTCTACCATTTTTTCATTTATGTTAGTCATGTATTTCTATCCAGTCAATGTTAAGTACTTCCTGTTTTCCCTTTCACAATCATAACAGTGCCTTCAGGGAGAGAAAGACCATTTGGATGGAAAAAGACCAAGACTGCTAACTCTATGCCTCTTGTTCATAAGCTATAAGCACTTAATGCTTTGGATCACTAGTTTATGTTTCAAATTATTAGTAACAGTTGCTTTTATTCCTTTACCTTGTCTCCTCTTCTCGTATTTTCTTTATATATATGCCTGTTCTGGGGCTTGAAATCAGGGCCTGTGATCTTGCTTTAGCTTTTTTGCTCAGGCCTGGCATTCTGCTACTTAAGCCACAACTCCACTTGTGGCTTTTTGCTGGTTAATTGGAAATAAGAGCCAAGCTGGGTTCAAACTGACTCTCAGATCTTAAACTCCTGAGTAGCTAGAAATAAAAGCATGAGCCATGGGTGGCTAGCCATGCTTTTTTTTTTTTTTTTCTTGATAGGCTTGGAGTTTGAACATGGATTCTTGCCCTTACTAGTTAAATGTCTGTCAGTTGATGCAAGACCCTAACAATGTTTACTTCGTAATGAGGGATGCACATAAGTAACGAAACATTCTGGAAGGACAGATGAAAACTCACTTTCCTCTACTTGATCTGAAACTCTTGGGTAGCCCTCGAGATGTGTCACTCATAGATAAATGGTTGGGAGCATGCTAGGCCTGGTCAGAGGTCACAGATGAGATTTCCCCGGGCCACACGCAGACCACAGATGTGCCCTCTCAGGGTTGCATAGTGGGGCCTGTACAGAGGGTGTGTGTGTGTGTGTGTGTGTGTGTGTGTGTGTGTGTGTGTGTGTGTGTGTGTGTGTGTTCATTTTAATTTGAATGCATACATTCTGTGTTTTCTAAGCTGGGCCCATCTCTGTTATCTTTCCAATGGCCCAACTCATATTTTACCTTGCGTGCCGACTGACGGCTGTCAGCATTTGAATGAGCAAATGTGCAACAAGCAATCACCTCTGGGAAAAGGGTAAAATAAAATCCAAGAATATACAAGATGTATATACCAATACATACAATGTATTCTGTGATGTAAGAAATCACCAAATAGGCAACTCTTTGATAAGAATAAGTAATTGCTAATTTTCCTACTTAGAATATGAGAGATTGCTTTAAAATTCAAAGGGAAATAATACTGGATTAAGGAGCACGCCTAAAAAATGAATTTATTAAAGGATTTTTTTCACCACTTAGCAGGTGGAATTAGGAGAGTTTTTTTTTTCTCAAAGAGGGCATCTATTAAAACTTTACTTTTGCATTGTGTTATTCATATTACATACACAATATTAGGTTATCCATATAAAATATGTCATGCACATTTAAGTATATACAACCAGCTGATTTGTCAAGCCTAGAACACTAGGAGCAATGGTTTGTCTGAAAGGTCCCACAGCACCACCTAGTGCCCTGCCCTTTATTTTGCATAAATTTTAAAAAATAAATTTAAAAATTATATTGACCACATTACCATTCAAATATGGCACTGAAATAGGTGAGTTGCTTAAGCAGTGCTGTGAATGAAATAAGTGAACCCTTGCATATTTAATTGAAATATTTCAGTAGTATTCTAAAAAAGAATGGTGTATAACAAAGTTATTATAAATATTTTCTCGTAAAAAATGCAATAGTGGATGTGGATCACAACAGAGACACTTTTTGGAAGATTGTTGTATGTGTTTCCTATGATTTAATAGCGCTATTGGTAAGTTTTTCAATCCCAAACAGATGCTTCTTCCTTTTGTTTTTTAATCTGTTGTTTTGTAGTTAATTAAAAGTAATCTTCAGGCTGCTTATTGAAGTCCCTCAATCCTAAGTCTTCATAGCTTATACCATCAGCACAATTTGCATAGATCATGTGCATTTCATGGATAACTATAGAGTCACTTTTTGAGTTAGAGTTGTGAAGGATTAGCAATGAATAAAATGCTATACGTCTAATAAAAAATGTGATATACTTTGACATCTTCATATGGAAAGAGAACCAACAAATAGAGTGAAGAAAGAAAGAAAAAGCTATGTGCAAAGCACCACACGTAACAGGACTGTCCTGAGAAAACAGAAGACTTGAATAATTCACGAAGCCTGGCCGGCTGGGGGAGCCAGGGGCGGATATGTGGGTGGAGAAGTGAATGATGCTGGTGGGTTTTTGTTTTTGTTTTTTTCTGATTTTTGGTTTGTTTGTCCCACTTCTTAAAGGAGTCTTAAGAAACTGTTAAGGTCTCTGCTTTGAGTAGAATGCCAGAAAATGTCTCTCTTCATTTTGTACTTTTCCAAACAACTCCTTTTTTTTTCCCTATTGACATTCTCCTATTTTGTCTAGGATTGGCCAGGGTTGAGTATTCCAATTATTAGCCATTTTGTTTTTTCTTGTAATAAAAACCAAGGCTAATTTTCTAACTAAAAAGAGTACAAGTATTATGAGACACACACTACCCACCGTAGGCTTTTCTTCCCGTGAGGCCTGGCGATAGGTTACACAACTCGTAAGATTAACAAGGCAGAGAAGTTGGTCCGTGTGTACACTTGACTATGGCGGTACCAGTTGCTCAGTAAGTAAGCATTGAGTGAGTGAATGAACAAGAACATGTTACACTGTGTCCAACTACGAAACAGTGTATACTATGTGGTAATGTGATGTACTGTAGAATTTACACCACTGTATATATAAACATATATGTACAGTTCCATTTTAAATGTCTGATACCACTAAAATAACACTGGTAGAACGTAGTCTGAGCCAGCCTGACTGTGGTGGTACAATGCCTTTAATCTCAGCACGTGGGGGGTAGAGGCAGGAGCATCATGAGTTTGAAGCTACTCTGGGATAGATAGCAAGTTCTAGGTCAGCCTCAGCTACATAGCAGGACCCTATTTCAAAAGACAAAAACAAAGAATGAGCCCCAAGGTTTATAATACCAAAGGTATTCATTATGCCTTCAAATGTTTATGTATGTCCAACTTGTGTTTTTTTTTAATTAAAAAATAAAAGTATACTTTTACATTGCTTACATTTGGAACTCAGATATAATGAAATTCAATTAAAAATTACTGTTTCCCTTTTATCTCAGTTACTAATAATTCCATCACTGTGGCCTTTTAAATTTCTTGCTATTATATTAATCATGCATGCTAATTATTTACTCAATTCCTAACGACATATTTAAAATCCCATGATATTTTATAGCTACCTTGTAGTGAAATTCCACTTAAACTAGCATACCATATTGCTTTAATTTAAACATAATAGCCGATCTTATTGATGTGGAATGCATAGATTTTGGTGTCCTAACTGTCAGAGTGTGTAGGAGGTGCCCTCTACTGGGGAAATAGAAAAAGTTATGTGGACATAGAATTTTCAACTTCCTTAAAGACTCTTAGTTACATTCATTGACTTGCTCTCTGGCATGTCCAAGTTCCAAAGATTCTGAAATACTTAGCAGAGCCCACCTAAGAATAAATGTCTGCTGTGAATATCGCCACAGCCATTTCTGATTACAAAATCCTTATTTACAGTATCCAGTAGTTAACAAGGTCCTGAAGCAACTGTGTTAGGATGAGTCTTTACCAAACCATGAAGGGGAATTAGTTCTGTAATTGTACAAAATGAACCAGTATCGTTTTTAACAATTCACTACTGGAATTTGGGAGATAAAAGCCTAAGTACTCAAAAAGGAAAAAAAAAAGTAAATCAGTTCACTGATTTACTTATTCTATTCCTGGCTCACCTCTTTTTACCAAAACCATTCAATGATCATACCATGTCCCAAGCACATTCACTAGTTCTTACAGACCAAGACGCCGCGTTTCTGCCCCTATCTTGCTCTGCCTTCTGCCTCCACGACCTGGGCCAGGCTTTTGGTAGCCGTGGGGTCTGAGAGCCCAGGATCGTCTCCAAGTATCTTACTCTCCAATATCGCATCTTCCTTCTCCCACCCCTAGGTATTTATTTTTTAAATGTTATTAAAAGTGCAAACTGATTTACAGTTGGTGTTGGTGATGGGTAAAGAAAGAAGCAGCTCCCACAAGGCAGCCTGAGTTCCCCATCCTCTTTGCCTTGCAGAGAGGAGAGAATGGGGGCCAGTCACGCTCACAGGGAGTGCCAGTCTTTCTTGCCTCGCCGCATCCACCTTCAGGACCAGTTTCTTAAGCTGTAGGAACAGTCTGGCTAAGGAATATTTATAACAACCGGAGCAAATCACACCATCGATATATGAGACAAGACAAGTGGAGTCCAGCCGTCTCCATGCATTTGTCCATCTCACACTCGGTATCGATCGCCGCGGCCAGGGCTCACGGCAGACTGTGCCGTCTCGCGGCCTCACCGAAAACAAGCGGGGGACTGTGCCTCACCCAGCCCCCCAGCCCCCAGTGCACGCGCAGGCCATCTGGTTTTCGTCTTGTTTGTGTTAAAGGCCCTGTATGACTCTGAACACCTGTTTTGATTAAACTGTTATTTGGGATGTCTTATTTTAAAAGAAATCAATTTCTAATTGCTCCACACATTCTTTTTAACACTCAGAGGCTTGAATGACAAGCTCCTGTCTCAGGTCTCCCACGAGTCATTTCTTTACCTCTTTACTTCTTTCTTCATTGGCCTTCATACTGGCCCTCCACGCCGTCTTCTGTACATCTAACTCTCTTTTGCAATATTTTGCAGAAAATATTCTTGCGTAGTCTTACCATTGATACATGGGCTTGTGTGCCGGGGCGGGGGTGGAATCCTATTTGGTGGAAAGAGGAGATCTTTCTTAAATTGTTGTTTCTTGTCGGTTTTAATTTTCTTTTTTCTCTTTCCCTCCTTTCTTTTTTTCCTTCCTTCCTTCCTTCCTTCCTTCCTTCCTTCCTTCCTTCCTTCCTTCCTTCCTTCTGTCCTACCTACCTTTCTTCCTTATTTGCCTATGTGCATGATAATAGTCCAAAAGACTATTCTTGATTTCAAGTCTTCTCTATGTTTGTAGGATGTTGCATGGCTTCAGAAATAACAGTGTGGAATACGAGGCACATCGGTGTGAGGCCTTAGGCTTCTACTGACCTTGAAGCTGTGATTTAGAATACCCCCTCCTTGAGCCTCAGTTTCATGTTTTATATGAGAAGAGAGCAAATTCTCTCCTGTCAGCTTAAGTTCCTTGATTTCCCTAATCCTCTGGGGACTCTTAACCAGTATATAAAAACAATGATAGAGACCACGCGTGGATCCTCAAATAAGAACGCGTGGCCTGCTTCCCGTTCTTTTTCTGTTGCTTGAGATTTCTGTAAAAATGCTTCTGTCTGTCTGTTTGAGTTGTCTCATCTGCAAATGTTGTCATAGATCTGTTTGAAGACTGAATGACTTTCAATACACACAAAAAGCATAGAACAACCTTTGATCCATGTATTGTAGACATTCAAGAAATGTTAGCTGGTTTCTATTATTAAATATAAGGGTCTGAAAGCATTTCAGGAAGTATGTCTCATTTGATGGAGATGTTGCTCCCTGGGGGAGGCCTGTTTAGACATACATTCATTCATTCGTCCATTGGTGCGACGTAACATTTGTTAAGTCAGGCACTTATCAGACAGCTGTAGTTGTTATTTTCCTGAATTCTGCCTGCTCAAACTTCCTACAGCTTAGCCATGATCTTTGTTTTCTCTCTTACAGAAATTGGGTTACTCTGTTTACATGACTTAAAGTTTGATAATGTATGAAAAGCACTTAGGACAGTTTCAGTATATGATAGGCTTTAATAAATGTCAGCTCTTGTTGTGACATTTGGTATCCCTTGAAGCTATGCTTCTCGATCATGAAATAAATGCCACGGGCTCGTCTGTGTAAGGTGCAGACCACTGGAACGCTGGTCCACTACTGGGCACTATAGAATCATCCTCTTGTGTTTTACGAGAGCTGTGCATTCACACACGGTTTCTGTGTACCGCAGGTGAGCCAGTTCCCACGACTGCCTTGGGAAAGCAAAAGTCCCCAGTCCCTGAGCTTACAGCTAGGTCCCTGTGATGCGCTCATTGTACCTGCTGGTCAGCTCCTCACTTCCCCGCTCACTCCTTTCCCCTTGCTTTGTCAACTTTGGTAAGAACTGTCATCAGATTAGAAAAAAGTGAAGTAAGTAATAGATGGGAAAGTAGAACTAAGATAAACCGACTCAACTTGTTGGCATGGGTAGATTAGTTCATAGAGCCCTTAGAAAGTGAACATTTGAGATGACTGGATCAGTGTCTTCAACAGATCACACAGAAAAGGTGCAGAATCAGCAGCTATGGATGAGCAGGTGGCACTAAGTATAACGGCTAATATGTCAGTCTGGAGAAAAAGTAAAGATTGGTTACACAGTGGCTTCTAAGGAGTTACAAAGGAACATGGGGATGATATTTAGAAGCTAGTGTAGGTTCACTGAAAGTCAAGTTACTAAAAAACCAAAGTGTGTTACACTCTGTTCTAGTTGTTAATTGAAAGCCCTGTTGTGAAGCTGAGACCTGCCAACCATAATCGCCCTTGGGGCAACTGTGGGCATGCGCATTTGCTCACCTGTTGTCCCTGGTGGCTCCTGGGGGTGGGACAGCAGTATGGCCCGCAAAGCCTGAAATAATTAGCCCCACACAGGAAGCATTTATGAGGCTCTGCTCTGGTGTCTAAACCTGCCCATCCTGAATTGCAATGTGCCTGTAGCTTCCCTGGAGATCTTGCTAAAAGGCAGATTACGATATATTGTGCTGGGTTACGTCTGGGAATTGGCAACTCTGATCATTCCTGTGCTGTTGGCTCTTAGACCACACGACTCTAGTGAGGGTATAGATTTCAAAAAAGACATTTAGGGGACTGTCCTATTTTAAAAAAAGAAATAAACTATCGCTTAGGAGACCTTTTAGTTGGTTAGAATTTTACTTATTTGAATAATCATCTCCAAGGAGCATTAGAGAAAAGTATTTCTTGTCATACACATGGCTGTCTGGCAATCATTTCTTTGTATGAGGATATTAGCTTGGTGATGGGAGTTTCAATGAGCTTGATGGTTTCTATGTTTAGACTGTCAACGCTGCCTGGACTGGGTTGATCTATTGGAAAGTGCTTTGTTGGAAGACAGTGTCTTGTGTTTTAGGGTTTTGGTTTTTTTTTTTTTTTTTTTCATGGCTTCATGCTTGCTAGGCAGGTGCAGGTGTTTTGTTATTTGAGCCACACCTCTAGCTTAGTATATATTTTTGAGCAGACGCTGACTATCCTTTGTTCTCAGTTATTCTTTTTCTAGTCCTGGGGCTTGAACTCAGGGACTGGGCACTGTCCGTGAGCTTTTTTTTTGCTCAAGCCTAGTGTTCTACCACTTGAACCCTGACTCCACCTCCAGCTTTTTGGTGATTAATTGGAGAGCAGAATCTCATGGACTTTACTGCCTAGCCTGGCTTTAAACCATGGTCCTCGGGTCTCAGTCTCTTGAGTAGCTAGGATTACAGGTGTGAGCCACCAGCGCCTGGCTCTCAATGATCTTTTAAAGGAATGTTGATGTAATCAAATAAAAATAGAAGCAATAATACAAATAGAAGCAGAAATAGAATCTGGGGAGCAAAGGGCGTGTTTTCTTCCTGTTTGTTCTTCACACCATTCCTGTAAAATTCCTGCTGTTTCTCTCTCATCTTCGTTGCAATTCAATGTCTTAAAAGTTGTTCATACTCTTTCTTTCTTGACTTCTTTCTCAGCCCACTCCAGCTTAACTTCCACATTAAGTCATCGATTGAAATTGATTTCCCCGTGTCTGTGGTGATTGTGAGCCAAAATTGTATATTCCTTAATTTCTTCTCTTCTCTGTAGCACTAAACCACCAACCATATGGTAAACTCACTCAGCCATATTATTGACCACTCTGAGGCTCCATCTCATACAACCAGCTACCTCAAACGTATCATCTTCCTCCAAAAAATGAATCTGTTCACCCTCAATGCTGCTGGGCCCCAGTAAGTGGCTCTGTAATAACAAACCACAACCTTCAGAAAAGTGACTGTCTTTACGTTTAATCAGCTCCATGACTTACCGTCCAGTCCCTCTTTACAGTTCTTCTTTCACCCTTTGTGTCTGTCCTGACCACTAAGATTTGATCGCCTTAGCTCACCTCCACCATCAAGACCCCCTTGAGTATCGACTGAACAGTCTCCTAATTAGCCTTCTTCGCCATGATTTCCCTCTTTAGTCTCTTAACCAAACTCAGAATTATTTTTACACTACATTATCATCCTTACCGCTCCACCCTCCCTGTTGAATATTCTCTCGTTCCCTGAGGTTTTCATCTTGAATGCTCCGCATTGTATTGTGAGTGCTCGTCTGTGTTTTCTAAAAGCTTTGAGGACATGGGTTGTGTACCTTTCACTCACCAGTGTGCCTCAGGACTAAGAGGCCTGTACAGTATGTGTTGGATCTGCCAATGGCAGATTGAAATAAAACAATAATAAATATAATAAGTAAACGTATAAATCAAATAATAACAAAAAAATACATATGTTCATATGTAATATAAATCATGATAAATAAAAATACTATAAGTAAAATAATAAAAGTGTAATAGGATCATGTTTAATATGAATATATGTATAAAAGTCTTAATGTTGGTCTGAAAGGGTTATGTTTTAAGACTAAGATGGTAGGTGGAGGTATATCCTCATGGAGGTGTTGAGGTTAGAGAGGAAGAGATGGGGGTGGACCACAGAGTCAGGGCTCTCTTTTGGATTATGATATCTGGCTTATACCTAGCACTAAATAACATTTTGTTTGCCCTAATGTAATATTTAGGTAGAATGAGCCAGGTTCTCATATTGTAAGGCCTTACCAGGTGATATTGCTAATGGAGTCACGATAGGCCAAAACCAGGTCCTTAGCTTTGCACATCCAGAAGTTGTGTCATCAGCATTGCTTCCGTGCAGCTGTGTTCCAGGAGAGCAGATGTCAGCCCGTCAGTGTATTCTCCTCCTGTCAGAAATGCCACCCAGGAAACAAAAGTTACCCACTTCAGCCAGCCTGGTCTCAGGCTGAAGAGGAGGAGTTGGATGATTTCAGAGACCAGCGGAATTCAGCTCCAGTGGGTCTCACAGTCTCGGGCAACAGTCAGTCTTGACTCTAGTCCACCACACCTAGGAAACAAACTGAGTGCTGTCAGCTGCTAGGGCATCCACTCCCCTTCACCTACAAACACACGGCAAATGTTTCACGGGGCACATGAAGGCACTTGGTGAAGACCCAGGTTTAAAGCGTACAGAGGAGGAGGGAAGAGGTTCTAGCTCACCTATACTCACACTATCTATTCATTGCCCTTCCTGAAGTTTTTAACGTGTCTCTATTTCTTTGAGGTTTACTCTGCCATAGATCTAGGCGTCCATGCTTTTAAAAAAATATTATATTCGGTTGCGTGGTTTGTTTAACTTTAGGTGTCTTGAAAACTCCCTCATACCACCCTTTTATGATTTATTGTCTAGGATTCTTTTTAATCAACACCTGTCATTACATATTGGTTTGGCATAATTTCGTTTTTAGAAGAAATTGTTAAACTTTTTCCAACTTTTCAAGATCTCACTGCATGTTAGACACACAGGGCAAAAGGCAAAGACACTGGGAGGATGGGGGAGTTTTAGCTGACATAAAAAATGTCAAGTAATCTTTGTATTGGCGTAAGTACAAGGCTCAGAGGAAAGAAGTCAGAGCTGGATTTTCAAGAAGTTAAAAGCGTATATTAAATGGATACATGCCAAACATTTGCTTTAATGAGTAGTGAGGGAAACCTGCAAGATGGTAAAGTTGGTTCTGAGAAGATTACAGATAGGAAGGTGAGACAGGCCATCAGAAAACCATATTGAGTACATTTGCTAGAGATGAAACTCTAGTTTTGTCTAGAAATTCTAGTTTCATTTGGAAAGTCGAGTTTTTCTGCTATAGGTCAATAAAACTATGGTCTTTATGGCCATGTTTCCCGCAGGATAAACATTTCCGTATGTTAATGTGAATTTGTAGCGCCTGTTTCTTAGCCAACAGTCAATAGAAGCCAAAGAAAGGAATATCCCTTTAGGTAGCGTAACAGTCCTTTAGGCAGTGCTCCGGGACAATGCTGACAGGGCACACAGGCCTCTTTCTTGTCCTCCCTAAGAGGGGCCGTGAGAAGGACTGAGGGCTCGGGGCCTACAGGACTCTTAGCGTGAGGGTCCGAAGTGCTAACGTCAGCACTACTCTCAAAGGATATCTAGAAGATAGAGCCAGAGAGGCAAAGACTTACACCACGTAAGAACTCAGGTAAAAGGCAGGAAGAGGAGACTCTCCAAAGGAAGACGAGGCAGCCATGTTAGCGATTTGAGGTCATCGTGAGAAAGCTTGAGTGCCGTGCTGTCAGGCCCTTGCGTGCCTCAGGAGAAAGGCAGTTTGCTGTCTGGAGGGTTCCTGGCCACTACCCAGCCGCCCAGCCAGGATGTGAAGCTGGTAGGCAGAGAGACTCTCACTTCAGAGGAAGGAGCCATCGTCCCTAGCAAAGCTCCCTCCTGTCATCCTGTGAAAACGGAGTTAATTGTCACTGTTTCTGATCCCGATACCTGTGCTGTATATAAGTTTATCTGATTGGGGGACGGGAAGGGGAATCACTGAAATGGCGAGACCAAGAACAGAGGGTGAGTCACAGCAACACTGATACACTGTGTTGTGTTAGGAATGAACTTTCCAATTTGGGGGGTGGGGAATTGGGGAGAAGGGTAACACTGCTCGGCAAGGATTGTACTCATTTCTTTACTTATGTAACTCCCCTGTACATCACCTTTACAATTAAAAAACAACAAGGAAAGGCAATAGCCTGTGAATGGTACCTGAAGTCACTTTAAGTATCTGACCATCATGGTTGTTCCCACAAAACTTCTCGATAATGTTTCCTACCAAAAACATAATCAGGGCACTTCACTGTTGCCTTTTAAAAAAAATTTATTGCTGAGAACTCATTTTACTCATTGCTGAGAATTCATTTTGTTTGGGATTTCCGGTTGGTGTGTATTATATATAATATGCGACTACATCTCAGTGCCTCAGATGCGACACTGGAATGTGTTCACACTGTCATTCCATCAGAGGTGTAAATGGATCTCCTGAAAGGTTTTCTTCAGGAGACAATGAACGCATTACTTTGTGACTTGAGACATTTACAAATCCAAGAGAAAATAATATTTACTATCTGACTTTTCAGCTCCAGTGGTTATTACTAGCAGAATTAAAGTTTTCAGTTCACCCTTTTTTACTTTTAATATTTGCAAAAACTTGACTGAAAAAAAAAACACCATCCACATCACATGATGATTTATTCCTCAGTCGGTTTCATGCCATTAAAAGGCATGCATGGTGAGCCAGAGCCAAGCACTGTTGGCTCCCTCCCATCTGTAATCTTAACTACTCAGGAGGTTGAAATCTGAGGATCATAGTTCACAGCCAATCCAGGTAGGAAAAATCTGCGAGATCTCCTCTCCAATTAACCATCAAAAAGCCACAAGTAGAGCTGTGTAGCTCAAGTGGTAGAGCACTAGCCTTAAGCAAAAAAGCTCAGGGACAGCGCCCAGGCCCTAAGTTCTAAGCCCCAAGACCAGCACAAGTAAAAAAACAAAAGACATTGCGAGTCTAAAACTGAAACTCCTCTCTAGTTTATTCTTGTAAGTCGTATGGCACTGAAGAAGTAGCTTATGATGGCAAAGGTTTTATTGACAGTATTCAAATGCACCGGCTGTGGAGTCAGAGATGGAGCCTCGGTCCCTGGCATGGCCACTTTGTGCTCTGCACTTTCTGAGGTCTGGCCTCCTTGCCTAGTATTCAGGGACCATAGTAGTACCCACATCACAGCGTTGTCCTGAAGACTGCATAGCACAGCACATGTGAAGTCCTTAGCACACTATGTGGCCTAACTACTGCATACGTATTAGCTGTTGTTCTATTGATAAATGTGTGAAAAAAGGTTTTGACTTGAAGTTGAATGGCTCCCATATCAATGGCCAGATCTTCATTTCCTCTCTCTCTCTCTCTCTCTCTCTCTCTCTCTCACACACACACACACACACACACACACACACACACTCAGATCCTAAGAAATGTAAAGTTCCAAGTAGAATGTGTTAATAAAACTAGGAGTTGCTTCGTCTTGTATAAATCATAATGAAGTGTGAGAGAGAATTAAGAGAGACAAATAATCCTCTGGCGCTCTAAACTGAAACCCGTCACATTAACTCCCCACTCAAACACACGGTTTTAAAGATTTACCTTCATGAAACCTAAAAGCTTGTATTCTGCCTCGTTGGCACCAGCCTCAAACTGTTCCCTGTCATGGAGGAAAACAAATCTTTTGCTCTATTCTGCCTGGGGGAGGCAGAGGGACCGAGGTGGTCTTGTGCGGCTGAATTAGATGAAAGACTTTCCTTCTACCATGGAGACTGGGAGTCTAATCAAGTGAAATGAGTTTTGAGATCCCGGCTCATTTCCTAGGGGAGGTCAGGTCGCATTACAAAATCACGACATCTCATTCATCACAGCTGACATGGTCTTTGCTCAGGAGAGAACCCCACCTGGGAACAAACCACCTGTCTTCTCTCAAAAAGGGGCACTTTATCCAAGTTAGAGTTGAAAGCCTGGCGTGAGGACCCTTGCCAGCGACCAGCTTCTGTCGGCGTACTCCTTGTGCAATGGTGAAGGGAACTTCAGCTTAAAAGAAGAAAGACAAGTTAAGGAAGATGGGTGGCTGTGCTTTTAGTGATCCAAGTACTAATAGTCTTCATGGAGATGCTAGCGGATGATGGCAGGAGAGCCGGGACTGGGGCTTAGATTTTCTTAAGCAGAAGTGAGAAGAATAGCCTGCATCAGAGTTTTAAATGTGAAAGAAAGTCTCCTGCTTCCCAGGCCAATAAATGATCGTTATCTCTTTTATTTCTTTCAGGGCATCGTTATAACACCCTTGCTACTGCTGCTTTTTGTGAGTATTTTGATGCTGCCTTTAATATCTCTTATTAAAAGCCATCTACACCCCTTTTAAGGAAGGCCATTAGAATAAAATTGAAATTTGAACCCTCCTATGGCACCCTGAATCACATTTAAGCAGTCCTTACAACACAGAGACACAAAGCAATGTGTCTGTGGTAAGACTTCCATCGCCTTGTAATCCAAGGACAACATCCGCTCCCAATTATCAGGCCTCCAACCCTGACTAAATCATAAATTATTACAAATTAATGACCTGTGACACGGGGCACAAATGTACGGGTCTTTATTTTCTCATTAGTGATTGATGGTGACCCAGTGTTTGGTAGTGCTTGAAAGGAAAGAAGAACACCCAGTGATCAGGGCAAGCTTAGTTCTGACAGCAGCCGGCTCCTCCCCTCTGTAGTTGTGGGTCCCTCCATGGTTCATCTGTAAAATGGGAAGCAATAATTCCCCCCCCCGGGGGCGTCTCCCCCATGATAATGAAATGTGCTTTTGAACTTAAAAAAAAGTAAGTAGATACAAGCCACTGGTTAACTCATCCAAAATTGTTCTGAACACTAGAAATGCTAATTAACTGTCTTATTTCCTTTGGCACTAGGCATATGAGAAATCAGATGAAAGATTATAATAGAAATTAATGTTATCTCATGCTGAGCAAAGCGTATGTAATCATGAGTGATACCTAAAATATGTTATGAACTGTGAAGTTTTTTCATACACACATCTTCCAAATATAAATCATTCCACTTCTCACTGAAATGTAGTGGGGATGTGTTTCTGGGACTGAAATGGAGCTGTTTGACTAGGACTATTTGTCAGGGAATTAAAACTATGGGGAGAATTTATTTAATTATAGTGTAATTACCCAAGTTGGAATTCAATTAGAGTAATAGAGTGAGGGACTTCATTTCTTACCAGCTGTGTGGGAAATAGAGAGAGAGAGACATCCTCCTAAACAGTTGGATTCTGCATCTTTTATGAAAGACATTATCTTCAAGTAATAAGCCTCAGCCTCACCCTCCTTTCTGAAATACTGGCTCCACTCTGGCAAGGTCAAAAGAGTCAAATTATCAGATCGGTTCCAGCACCAGAACAAACCTCACTCATCATTCAGTTGGAAACACACACACACACACACACACACACACACACACACACACACTCACTCCGAACCCCCAACTCAGAATTTGCAGTGGGTCACATTAAAACTAAAGACGGTGTTTGCACTAATTTGGAAGAAAAGGCTTGCTTTGTGCCCACTTACGAACGTCGTCACTAACAGATGATGCCAGGAACTTGAACCATCCGTTAGTGGGGGGTCTTTTCCCCCACACTTAAGATTCCCAAGGACAATTTCCTGAGAGTATTCCTCAGTGGACATAGGATGCAAGCCAGACTGAAAGACTGGTATAGAGTCTGGCCTTTAGTAACTCACAAAGTTAATGGTAAATGGCACTATTGCATAGCATAAATTTTCTCCATTGCAGAAGAGAGATATGTGACTCATTTTGGAAGAGCAGGGGGAAGCTGCAACAGTGACTGAGATAGAGAGCATAGATAGATAGATAGATAGATAGATAGATAGATAGATAGATAGATAGATAGATCTCCAAGTAGTTGTACAAAGGAGTACAATTCAACCTGTCAGTTTATGCATACCATGCATCTTGATCGATGTCATCTCTTTCATCACTTCCTCTTACCCCTTTCACCAACCCTCACCTCCCTCAACCTCACCCATCCCCTCCATTTACCTAGCTCTGTTTCCACACATGGATACTGAATATTATGACTGAACTTTGACTGACTAAGCCTGGGATCTTTGGTACCCTTCTTCAGCCTGTGATTAAAGAACCCAATGAGCACTTCCTCCCTCTTCTTCCTATCTCTATGCCGGAAGACATTTTCTCAGCTGATTCATGTATAGCATCACATCACTGCAGGCTTTGCTCCACACAGACCTGTGTGTTTGTGCACTTTAGTTGGCTTGACGTCTGAAAATAACAGAGCTCTGGGAATAGTGAAAGAGGCACCAAGACCCTTAGTGTAAAAGTGTAATGCTTCTCTTCAGAGCCAGTGGGCTGTCCCAGTAGTTCAGTGACATCACGCTTCAGTAGATACTCCTGTGTTGTGTGATTTTCAATCACATGAGGAGTGCACGCTCATTTTGTCTAGGTTTAGGTTATCATACAGTTTACACTGAGACTTTATTGCTCTTGGGTTAACAGGACTTCCTGAACACGACAAGAACCTGAGCGGCTTACAATAGAAGCACGTTCCATAGGAGATGTATTGTTTTTCTCTCAATTTCCTTGTTTATTTGTTTATTTATTTAGTCATACCATGCTGGTATTGGTGTTTGAACTCAGGGTCTGTACTCTCACTTGGCTTTTTTATTCAAGGCTGGTGTTTGACCATTTAAGCCAATTCTAGCTCTTTGGTGATTAATTGTAGATAAGAGTCTGGGAACCATGATCCTCAGATCTCAGCCTCCTGGCGTGAGCCACCTGTGCCTGGCTTCAACACCTTTATTATTGTTGCTCCAAAAATGACACCTTAAAGTCCTGACCTCCAATACACAAAAGGTGAAAACAGGTTATTTGCAGATATAATTAGTTGAGATGAGGACACAAGGGAAGAGGGCAGGCTCTTTGTCTAAGAGGAGGCCGAGACCCACAGAGCTCCAGGGTAAGGTAGAGATTCCAATTCTACCCAGACAAAGCAAGGAACACCACGGATGACAGCAGACCTCAGAATCCCGAAGAGATGATTCAGAATGCTCATCTCAGACTTGCTACTTACAGAGCTACGCCAAAACACCTTTCTATTGCTGCAAGTTACTCCGCTTGTGGTCTTTATTACAGAAACCCTAGAACCTAACATAGCTCCTAAAAATCGCATTGCATTAGTATATTTGGAAAACAGAAAATTCTTGGTAGTCAGGCATATTTTCTAGTGAAGACAGTTTTGCCAATGAAATCTTGAGTCCCTGTATTATTATTGTGCTATGTGCATGACCACCTTTACCTATAGCAGCTCCTCTGACTTTATATAAGAAAGCATGGGTTGTTTCATAACTTTGTATTCCAATTTATTTCTACAAAGCATGCCACTTTGGAGACATATATTAATTAAATATATACAAACATTGAATTACTACTTTTGAACATTGATCATCTCAGTTAACATGTAAGGCAAAGAAAAGTAAGATATAACCTTGCAAAATCTTAAAGCTTAGAGAGTAAATAGGAGTAGAGAATGTGGAAGAAATTTAGAGGAAAAATTAACAGCTAAGCTGTATGATTCACACTGAGTTTAATAGAAGCTTGTCATGGGGGGGGGGTCAGGGAGAGAGCAGGAACAACTTCGGTCTATGATTATCATCCATTCCTCTAGTAATTGCTGCCTGTGATACAAGAGTCTTCAACTCTTGATCCCCTTACTATAAACAAAAGCAATGTATATAGCTATTAAGGCCACCTGTAATACTATGACTCTGAACAATGTTCCAGATATAGTTCCATGATTGATGGTCATGTGTGTAAGAGAGATGTACAAAAATATTAACAGTAAGCATAAATGACTAAAAAGAGGAACGAGCCATTGGCTTGTCTCAGTTGCTTCCCTCACATTGAGCTGTTTCCCACTTGTGCTTGGAAGTGTCTGTCTCTAAAGCAAGTAGGATGAACCGGCTCTTGAGGCTGGAATAGCTCATCTTCTCTCTGCAGGTGTAAACCACAGAGGTTGTGCGCAGAGAATTCTGTAGAACCTTTCTGAAATGCTCATGCCAACCCCCAACCCTGTGAACTTTATTCAGTTCTAATAGGGAAGGACAGAGAGAGAATATTTGGTAAACAGTTTCAAATGCTCTAGAGGTGACAGGGGCGCCACTGATAAACTCTGTCCCCTCTTAAAGACCAGAGAAGCCAGTACCCCTGCTGGCCTGAGACTTGGAAGACTTAACTATTATAAGTGAACTTGGAGGATAATTAGGCTAAGTGAGATAAGACAGGCAGAGGAAAACAAGTAATGAATGTATCATCTCACTTATATGAGTAATAAAAAAAGGCAAATTCAGAAATAGACTAGAGGGTGGGTACCAGGTTCACGGCATGGGAAGGTTATAGAGCCCAGAGCCTGGGAAAGTTATAGAGTCCAGGTTACAGCTGGAACTCCAGTTAGTAATAGCATATTGCATGGTTAAAAGAATAATTCTTAAGTACTTTCAACACATAAAGTAAAAGGAGTTAGGGGAGATAGTTGAATAGCTTAAGTTAGGATAGTCATTTTGCATTGTGTGTGAAGTCATCATATTATTTGTCTTGAATATGCATACTTTTTGTCAATTATACCTTAATAAGGCTGGAAAAATATAAATTACCATATCTACAAAATAGTGAATCCATGCTTTTGGTAATAATATTTATCTTTTAAAACCTATTTCCTATTTTATTTCAAGAAAAAAAGGCCATATACTTAGCTATAAAAAAATATAATTTCCTCTGCTAAATCTACTGTCTGTGCAATAAACCAATTTTCCTTCGATATATACAACTAAATCAATATGGCTGTTTAACAACCATCTTCCTAAAGTTGATAAAAATCATACTTGTTTTTACATTGAGTCTGTCACCTGCCATACATCTATCTTGTCAATTTTGTGAAAAGAATTAGTTTAGTTTGCAAGTGTTCCTGTGAGAAAAAGGCAGCAGAGAATGCGGGAAAGGCATACCTGTTGTTCATGGGGAAAGGTAAAATGCTACCTGCTGACTTAAGCTCCCAGTTCAGCTTTTGCTGGTTGTGAGGGAGATGGGGATCTTGCAGACATTTCTTCCCAGGCTGCCTACAAACTATGATCCTCCAGGTCTCAGTCTCCTGAGTAGCTAGGACTTCACACCTGCTCACCGAAGCTTAAATGCTGTTTTTGGACAGGAAGGGGACCTTAATGAATGTGCCTTCCGCAAAGTAGGTAGGAGACCACTCCAAGCCAATAGGGGGCCAGCTCCTAGGCTATTCGGTCCCCGGGGCCTGGGGTTGGGGCCTGGGTTCTGTGGTGGTTCAGGGAGGGTGGAATTGAGCAGGAAGGGAGCAAATCTAGATCTGTGCCTGAAGCTACGTCGTCCTGATTTATTAGCAAGAGAGATTTAACATTCTTGTCTTAACACGGTAGACACTGTAAATACCTATTCTTATTTTTGCCAAAATATGGTGCGAATGAAAGCGAAGGCCAATCATCAAGGGTGAATTATTTAATACAATAATGTTTTAATAGCTGAGAAGAGACACAAATAGTGGCACCGCCTGTGGCTAATGGATTTCCCTGATAGGAGATAAAAGGCTGATTACACCGCAGAGCGAGTGAAGGCCTGGTGCATTAATGACAATTTACAGGTCAGCTCACTTACAGGACTGATTTAAAACACACCATCTGTTTTCCAGTGGTCCGCTGATAACAGTGATTCTGCAGGCAGGCAGCACCTCTCCCTCACAATTGTCACTTATTTGTCTTTGTAAGACTGGATATTTTAGCACCTGAACTCCCAGATTCTTTCCAAAATAGTTTTTAAATTGAATGGGTTGATAGCAGTCAGTCCCACTTTCTCTCAGCCTTTCTCAGAGAATTAAGCCCTAATGCCCTAAGGCATTCAGAGTATTGAATTACCTTCTCTCAGATGCATCTGTCCTGCTCCTGGTTATGTATCATCCGTGGCAGTGTTGAGAAAATAGTCACTCAATTAACTGCCTGTGTCCTGTGGTGTAAATCGTGGACTCGTGCTCTCTCTCTCTCTCTCTCTCTCTCTCTCTCTCTCTGTTTCTCTTTCTCTTTCTCTTTCCCTCTCCCCTCCCTTCCTTTTCCTCTCCCTCCCTCCTTCCCTCTCTTCTCTCCTCTCTCTTCTTTCCCTCTCTCCTCCTCTCCTCTCTCCTCTCTCCTCTCTTTCCTCTCTCCTCTCTCCCCTCTCCTCTCCTCTCTCTCTCAGCTTTGTACCTTCTGTAATCACTCTGCAATAGAATGAAATGTGAAGGCTGTAGAGCTCTACTTCTGTGCTCAAATCATGGCTCTCTCTGCTGCCTTCCTGAGTAGCTAATACTGTAGGCAGAAGCCACCATCATCTGGCTCAGAAGGTTTTGAAAAACAAAATTCATGGAAAGAACTTAGTGTTTCTGTTGGTTGAGATTATTGTGTGTCACTGTGTACATAGATGAGTGCCCAGACCACAGGGACTAGAACCTGTGTAGACTCAAGTTGCAACTATTAGCATGAAAGAATGAAAATGGGGAAGAAGGAGAAACACATGGACTTCTGAACATTTCAATGACATACTGAAATCTTAAGTTGAAAACCAAAGTGTTTTAATACCTCCCCTCTACTAGACCTTACATAAGAATAATTTCTAGCAACGCTGAGACTAAAGACAATGATCCTTAAAGACATGAAGGAATGTGAAAGTCAGAAATTATTTTAGGCATAAATAAAGATCTTGTCCTGGTAGAGAATATTTACATGTTTACAAAGAGATTAAATAAAAATCACACAAGTTATGTTTGTGGGTAAATGTCATGGTATACATTAGTGCAGACACAGAATGACTTCACTCTACAGAAATGTGTTCAGAAGCCGGGCACTGGGGGCTCAAACCTGTAATCCTAGCTACTCAGGAGGCTGAGATCTGAGGATCACAATTCAAAGCCAACAGCAAAAGACTTTTATCTCCAGTTCACCACCAGGAAACCGGAAGTGGAGCTGTGGCTCAAAGTTGCAGAGTGCTAGCCTTGAGCGAAAGAAGCTCACGGACAGTGCCCAGGCCCTGAGTGTGAGCCCAGGACTGGCCAAAAAAAAAAAGTGTATTCACTAGTAAGTAATTTCAGTTAATTATCCATCAGTAATTATAATTTTCCTTAACTATAGTCTCTGGATTAAAAACTATGTGTTAAGATACTGGCTAGTGAATATTAAATTTAGAAAATTACAGGCAGCTTCACTTGCTTTTCGTTGATAGCTACCAATTTTTCGGTGCACGTGAGAGAAATCTATAGAAATAAAATTTGTTTATTGCATTTCTTAACTAAGAGCAAGATTTGACTGCTGATTCATTCTAACGCCTGCTTGCTGGTTTTACAGCTTGGGTCATCCTCTTCCGTGCCCTTCACATCTATTTTCTCTCAGCTTTTTGTGACCGTTGTGGTTCCTCTCATCATTGGACAGGTAAGGTCTCCTTTCTATCTGTTCTTTCTTTTAGTTATTGTTATTATTATTATTATTACTAGTACTACTATATTTCCCTCATGATACTGGGGTCTGAACTGAGTGCTTTGCACTTGCTGGACAAGTGCTCTACTACTGAAGCCCCACCCCACCCCCCCATCTCTGTCCTTTCTCCGCAGATTAAATGGTGAATTTTTATAGGAAGGATATCCACCAGGAAGAAACAACTTAGTAAAAATAGGAAGTCTTGTTTATCACAGGATGCTCTGTTTAATTTTTCAAAGTGATGTTAATCTGCTTTGCAGATTGTGTTCCATAAGAACCCCACCCCAACGCCCTAAAATTAGATCTTGAATAGTTTGTTTTTCTGATTCATCTTCCATAGGGGTAATAGCAAAAGTTTTTCTGTTTTAAATTATGTTAACAAGTTACTAGTAAGCATGTGGTTTAATTGTGAACGTATACACTTAAAAAAAAGTCTTTTTGTTGGTTTGTTGGCGTTCAGGAAGTCACATTACCAGAGAACAGAATATGATATGTTGCTGAAATAATTAATACACTGGAAAACAAGGTATTATAAGATCCCAGACTTTAAGAGCAACCAGATTCTATACTTAGATCCACCTTTCATTTTCTGTGTGTGTCTCTGGGCAAGTCACTCTCCCTCGCTCTAGGTTCATGACTTATTAACTATGATAATAACACCTAGTTTAAAGTTTTACCATGGGAACTGAAGGAAATAGGTATGAATATAAAGTTCGTAGACTGGCCTCGACACAGGTAAGTGTGCCATAGCTCTGTCACCTTCCTCAAACCACCTGCCAATACGGAAGAGGAAGCAACTCTTCGAAGTACTGCCTGCAAAGATGATGTATGAATCTGAAGGTCATGGTCTTGGGTCAGGCCTCGGACAGGAGACAGGAAGTGCCCTGAGCATACTCTCCGGCAACATGAAGGAAAGAAGATGTGGTTGTTGCTTTCCCAGCCAAGGCCTCCAGCTGGAAACACCCCTCTGAGTGGTCTCACCATAAGCGGGAGCCCCAGTCTCCCCAGTCATTAGAGGCTGGCTTCTCTTCCACCCCAAGAAGGACTGTGACAAAGATGGACTCACCTGAGACGGTGCAAACGCTTCCGGCAGCCCTCCCTCAGCTTACTGTTTCTGGAGCGAGAGGTCTGGACAAACCACCCAGGGTCCACTACACCGACAGGACTGGGAAAACTTTGATTTTATACGTAAAAAAAGGCTAAATATGGCATGAATGGGGAAGATGCTAAAATAAAGAATGCCTTTAATTAAATATAAAGTGACACTTGGTTTTAAAAAATTCCCCTAGGATTCTGAACAGTGTCACATTCCTAGCCTGGTGCTCGGACCTCCGCCCCATCTCCTCCCTCAGGCTGCGCTGGCCTGCTCTGGACGCTCCTTCCTTCCTTTCCAGAACCTCGTTCTCTGCATGGTCCCTCTCCCTTCCCCACTCATTTAATCCTCTATTTCAGGTCTCCTTTGAACTCACAGGTTTCCCTGTTTTCTTTGTCACCACACTTTATTTGATGCTTTTCTTTGTCCTTCTCACAATACAGATTTTACTTAGTAGGCTTTTTTTTTTTAAAGTTTTTCTCTCCCAACCCCTCACTTAAACTCTAAACTTCATAAGGACAAGCACCATGTATATTTTGTTTGGTTGCATTTCAAGACTCTACAATAAGCGTGCAGAATGAGGCATGAGAGTTCTGTGAGCAGTAAGGGACAGGCTATGTCATCTAGATGCATATCAAATCTACTTGTCTTTCTCTTGTCACTACAGTTTAAAAACTGTGGATAGCACTAGTATAAATCTATACTTACTTTCTTGGTTCTTAAAATAATTCCACATAATCACTCGGAGCACATAATTGTTCTCTTAGTGGACCTTGGATATATCCTCATTAATAATAAATGTTTAGTTGGCTTAAAACACATGAACAAAAATAGTTGTGCCTAAATTATTCATTTTTTAATGTATAGGGTTGTATAATTTATGTAATTAAAGAATATTTATCCAGAAAAAAAAGCCAGTGAATTATTCGATGGCTCATCCTTTGTGTGCTCCATGGCAAAGTATTCCGTACATCATAAAGTAATAAAGTTAGTCAAAAAGTAGTATTAAAGCTAGTCAAAAAGTAGGGCAGGTAGTTTGTTTCTGAATGCTCTAGGGCTGGGGGCATGCCACAAGTGGTAGAACACTTGCCTAGAAATCATGAGGCCCCTAAGTTCAAACCTCAGTACCACCAAAACAAAATTAAAAAGAAAAGTATTAAAGGTACCAATGAACTCGACTCTACTCTTCCCCCCCCCAAAAAAAAATAAGGAAGCTCTGCTTGCATCTACTTCCCCCTCTCCTGTATTGTCTTAGGATTAACAATCACCAACCACCTGTTTGCCGGGCCTCCTCTTCCAAGGATCTCTGGCCTGCTACCTAGAGATCATTGACCATGTCAAGCATTTAATATTAATTAAACCTCAGTACATTTACTGTCACATCCTTATTAGAGACTGAGGCACAGGGAAGTTAAGGAATTCGTCAGAGACCCAGATAAGGCGTGGAGTCAGGATTTAAGGGCAGACACACCAGCTCTGCTCAGGGCCTTGACCTTCTGCGATGGTTCCCTCCTGAAACAGAGGTCACATTCTTATATAGCCTGACTGGCTAATAAGCCTGTTGTCTGGGCTCTGTGCCTTCGGGAAACCAGCGGAATGATATTCGTCTCTTTGTCATGAGAATGAAATGAGGCCGTCGTGGAGAAGAATTTCCCCAAAGTTAAGAAGATGATGGATCTTTATTGTACAACTCTGTTATTATATCTTTTAGTAAGCATATTCATATCACTTCAGATCTAACCAATATTTAATCAAACATTTTTATATAAATTGTATCTGACTTAATCTCTCTGATAATATCCTTTCAACAGGGTATTAATTAAAGAGAGACAATGCCCTGAAAATATGTTTCCATGCACTGGAAGACGAACATTGAAGATAGAATCTAAAGCCACCTAGAAGAAAAATACTTTGTAAAAATTCAGGCTTAACATGAAAAATTGTCTGTCATATATTCTCACTCAAGAATCAATTTGTAAATGTAAAGACAGAGTAGAAAAAAAAAAGCAAGGAAATACCTTGACAAAAAAATTAAGAAAACTGAAATGATAGATAATATGCTTCCCAGCTATCCTGGTGCGGTGACCGGCTTCATCTAAGATCTGTCATTTTTACAGTTCTCTACCTTGGAAGTCCTATGGTAAATGATACCTAACTCGACTTATTAGAAGTGCAAAATCAAATTTAAGTTTCCCTTTAACCTTTCCAGCTATTTAGCTTAAAATAAAGAACAGCAAAATGTTGACGATCAGACAATAAGATTAAAAAGCTTCCTATGGGAAATGGCTTTGCCTTCTCCACAGGAAAAAATCAACACGAACAATGTGCCACTTAGTTTCTAATGCCTGAGTTTCATTGAGCTAAGAGGACAAATGAGTTCATGCAGGTTCGGAGGGGAAAATGACTTGCCCCATCCCAACTTGCTTTTTGTCTTCTTTCTCAAGCGAGAAGACATCTAGTTCAAGTTCTGTGGAGAGTATGGCATTGCCCTGGTCTGTCTCCAGCAGTCTTATTTCCAGTAAGGTTATGAAAATCTCCAATAAGGTATTAAAGTGTGGAGAATTTTCTAGTGACATGAGTTTGGGGCACATAGAGTAAGTTTTTCTGAACTAAAAGTTTTTCATGCAAGCACATTACGAGATATGTCAACGCAGTTGCACTCAGTTTTGTTTAATGGAACATTTTAACACTTCTCTAGCTATACAATACCAAAGCCAGCTGCTTTGTGAACTTAATTTTAGAGGAACATGGAAAAGCTCCATGGAGCCTGGAAAGATAGGAAATGATTTACTTCCGAAACGCAGACAGATAACACAGCAAGACTGGAAATGTCATCGTTTTCCTCCAAGGGTTTTGTTTCACCTGTGGATCTAGCCGCTTCTCAACACTTCAGTTCTTTTCTCCTCTGAAATCCACCCATGGACATGTTCAGAAGAAACGCATTCTGGTTAGGAGGATTCTGGGCCCAGGAACCCTTGTTTCTTGTCATAGTGGAAAAATTCCACTCTACTAAAAATTCGACTCTACTCAAATTACTGCTTATAAAGTTAGTTGATAGTTAAATATTGGCGGTGGTTTTAAAATAGTTTGGCAGATGGTGAGAGACAGAAAGTCACTTTTTTTTTTTTTTTTGCTCAAGGCAAGAACTCTACCACTTGAGCCACAGAGCCACTTGTGGCTTTTTTGAGTTTTTATTGGAGATTAAGAGTCTCACGGCATTTCTTGCCCAGGCTGGCTTCGAACCGCGATCCTCGGATCCTAGCCTCTTGAGTCCCTAGGATTACAGAGGTGAACCACCAGCTCCTGACTTAGAAAGTTGCTTTTACTTTGGGAATTCTGATGTTACATTAAAATAAAATTGAATGCCAGCATAGGTTTCAAATCTTTGATTTATTTTCCATTATTCCTTAAAATTTTAATGCATCTTGTTGATGTCACCCATCTCCACATTTTCTCCCATCCCTTCCATCCCAACCCCTCCCCTCAGTTTCCCTAATGTCATAGGATAACTCCGTAAATATTATGATTACGTTCTCCCCTTTCCTCTCTTCATTCATCTACCTCCCTCCCCTTGTCCGCCCCCCACCACACACACACACACCTTTCGAGTGCCAGTTTCCTGGTATTCACATTGTTCAACCGTGAGTTCATTTTTTTAAGGAATTTCTAGGAGTTGCGTTACAGTAAATTTGCAAGGCCTTCAGACTTCTGCTTCCACAGTAGATCACGGAATGACTGTCTAGCGATGCCCATGGCACCATATTTGAACATGGGCCTGTTTGCATCAGTCATGATTCCTCTAGACTGCTATCCAGAGCTTCCATTCTAAGACATCAGTCCCCAACGCTGGGTAACGGATCCTCTCTGAGTTTTCTATATTTTCCCACATTTTAAACTTTAAGGAAAAGAACTAATAAATGGATCACTGTGGGTTGAGATCACTTGTACCTCCAGTCATATATTTCATAAATCTGGTTATTTTTATACAAGATCTACTTTTAAAAAGAAATCAACCGTGGTTTATCTGTATATAGCTCTTTTGCTTTCATCCCCAGCCTTGTTCCTCTCCCTTGTAATAACTGATCAGCTTTCCGCCACATCTCTGTTACTTACAGTTGGCTCACTTTGTGAGTTCGTGAAAGGGTGGCGTGAGTTGCAGGCATTTGTTCAGAAGTTCCACTGAAAGCCCAGAGTCCCTTGTTTGGGTCTAAAACCTTCAGTGGCTCAACCCATGGGCAGTGTTGAGACCTCTATAAACATTGTCTCTTACATGCATCCCTATGATAAAGTTTAATTTACAAACCAGTATAATATTAGCAACAACAATAAAATGCAACAATGGTAACAATATGCTATAATAACATTTGTTTAAAATTGATTACTTCTAGAATTTTTCCACTTGACATTTTCAGAACACAGTTGACCAGGAGTCCCTGAAGCTGCAGAAAAAAACAAAACCGGGGCTAAGGGGCCTAATTGTAGTTTATTTTGTTCTTAAGTACCTGTAAATACATGTTCCATGGTGAATTGAAGCCTTGTGGGTGACAGAGTGGATGGTGACAGGACCCCATCAACCTTGTGAGGAAAAGTTCCCTGACCTCATTACTGCTAATGGATCGGTGGCAACTCCGCCTGTTGTGAAATCTCTTGTTCAATTATGTAGGATAATGAGGGAGCTTAATATGTCTCAACTACTCTTCATGTAATATGGCTCATACAGCTTCCTTCAAAAGCCAAAGAGGACTTTCAACAGAGTGAAGTTTATGTCCACACAGAAGTTCATGCCGATATCCACCTTGTCCTGATTTTACATATCTGATTGGATTTTAAAAGGAGAAGGATTGCTGTATGACCTCATATTTCACCAAGCCTTTCTGTAGAAGAGTTCGGACAGGCTTATTCATTTTTAAGTGTTAATTTTGGAATTCTAAAAGCATGCAAATGGCATTTGTCTTTGGATTCACAAAAACTCTAGATATTCAGAATGTGAATTATTTAAACTCCCACAACACATGCACTTTTGCTTTTCAAGCATGAGTTATAATTTAATTAAAAACTTCTGGTGCATTGCTGGTGTTTTAAATATTAATGTGTTCCATGGATCACTTTCGATTATCTACTGTCTTGAAATTCTTGAAGATGTCAGATTTTTAAGATTCCCAAAGTTGCACTTGGAATTGTCTGTTGAGGCAGAGGGGACTGTGATAATTACACACATCCATTAGGATCGGCAGAGGAGATAAACTTCGGGGAGGCTTAATGGGCATGTCTCAGTGACAGCTAGCAAAGAGCATTTGGCATGATTAAGGATGGATTTGAATGTGGTTGGAAATACACTCTCATTATGGACACCCCATGAAAGTTGCACTACAAACGTTGAATTCCCCAGAAGGCCAAGTGGCATGGTAGGGAAGCTTTGAAATCCACTGTGGCCCTCATCCAAATTTATTCTCTTCCCTTTATGTCTTTCTGCTGTCAGAATCACTTTGTGATGCCCAGCTCAACTCCCTCCGTCTTGGGAAAGAGGCAACCTGTTGATGTCTGTGTTTCAGATTGTCCGAAGATACATCAAGGATTGGCTCGAAAGGAAGAAGCCTCCATTCGGTGCTGTCAGCAGCAGTGTGCTCCTCATGATCATCTACACCACGTTCTGCGACACGTTCTCCAACCCGAACATCGACCTGGACAAATTCAGCCTCGTGCTCGTCCTGTTCATCAGTAAGTAGGGAAAGTAGGGAGACGGGACCCCCCTGGCCGCCCCTCCCAGGCCTCCTCAGCCGCACAGTGAAGCAATCTGTTCCTCCAGATTCATTCCCAGTGTTAAGCTGATCCGAAATGAATATTCAGCTTGTGTTGTGTGTGCTCAGTGACTTGACCATGTGTGTTGTTCTTTCAGAAGACATCGGGTATGAATTTACAGCCTTCTTCCTTGTTTTCCATATCTGATGCCCCATATTCTGATTCACCAGAGATGATGTTAGAGGACAGAAGCCTTACTATCTGTCAAACTCAAGCATCAGATTGAGCACTTTGTTACCAATTGTTTGTTGTTAAGTAACCCAATTTTATCCCATGCTCTGATTTAAAAGCAGGATTTACAGTATATAACAAACACTATTTTATGTATAGTAATTTGGCTATCTTGGTTCAAACGTGAATGTTTACATCATATTTTCTAATAAAAGATACCTTCAGTAATATATCACTTAAAGGAGCAGCAGGCTATAAACTACCAGTAAGTGTCAAGGCTCAGAAGACAACTCTTTGGTCTATTTATCCTAAATACCAAAGACAACTTTTATTAATATTATAATGTCAAATAATCTTGTTGTTACCAAATACTGAGCTGGATTATCCCAGTGTATATTGTGTGGTACCACATTTGTGCCTTGTGCTATAACATACTCTTAACTCAGCAAACCAAACAGCCAAACCTTGAAGAAGATTATAGATTTTTCCTGAGTAGTGGTATCATAAATAATACCTGAGGATATTGTCAGTAAGAACAGATTAAGCCAGGTGCCTATAAGATGCGCGTGCCTGTAATCCTAGTCATTTAGGAGACTAAGATCTAAGGGTCGAAGTTCAAAGCTAGCCTGGGCAGACAAATCCAAGAGACTTTTATCTCTAATTAACCAGTAAAATGCCAGAAGTTAGTTTTGTACCAGCACTAAACAAAAAAAAAAAACAAAAAGAATAGGTTAAGCACTATGAATTTCAATGATTCTATTAATTTAACAATGTATATTTATTTGGTTTATTGTTTTTCTATTAGCATTCCCATAAGTTTCAAATGAAACTAAGCATAACTGTACATATGCTAGAGATCTACCATTATAGTGCTTATTAAGATTCCTTTTTTTTTTTTCCTGCAGTAGTTTCCATCCAGCTGAGTTTCATGCTGTTAACCTTCGTCTTTTCAACAAGGTAAGTGGTACGGTATCTCCTCCGTTAGTCTCCTACATGAGGGATTCTTTTCTCATAGTAACTCTCGGCCCCTAGTTCACTATATTGTCCTGTCTGTCCTTCTGTCTTCCTGACCATCCTGTCCTCCTTCTGCCACCCTCCGACGGGGGCCATCACTAAAGGCTCCCCTTGACCTCTATCTCCTCTGTCAAGGTCAGGATAGCAAAGTGTACAACCTGAGCTGATTTCAGTGTTTAATCAAAGCCCAGAAGCCCAGGAACAGCTTGGACAGCCTGCTCCATTCCACTGCCGTGAGCTGCCCGCTTCATGCTGAGAAGTTCATGTCTAGACTTTCTATTCCGTATTTTTCCTAAGGTCCAGCACTATTGTTTTCCCTAGCATTTCATTATCTTCCCCTGGACGTCTCACAGATACCTTAGATTCAAGATATTCAAAATGGAATCAGTCTTCTCCCTAGCCTAGCTTTCTCTCTAGTCTATGGCAGTGCAAACTTACTGCTAACTCTACTTCAAGGCCTGTTGATCCTTTCTTATGTGCTTCATACTGCTTCCCATAACTCAGACTTCTGTCAGCTACTCTCTTGTTTAGATCACTCCAGTGATTGTGAATGAAGTTCATTTTATTAAGTGCAAGGCCTTCCAGCCTACGTAGCAAAGCAGTCTTTCTTCTCCCTGGAACAACCGTGTATTCTCTCATTTCTCTGGTTGCTCAGGCTATATCCCCACACCCAGCTTGGTCTCCTTGTCTTGGTTCATCCTTCCGAAAGCCTCACCATTAGGGCCTGTTCTTCCACCCATGTTGTTCGTACACTTTTGGTATGAAAGTTAGCACACTTTTGGTATGAAAGTTAGCACAGTGAGTACCACAGCTGAGAGGTGATTGCTAACCATGGGTTTACAGGCTAAGTAAGCATCCTCCAAGGGGTAGAATAAAACCACCTTTGTCCTGTTCAAAGCACAAGGAAGCACCTCGAAAGAGAGTGGTAGAATCTGCTTCCCAGCAGAGTTGGAGTTTGACCTGTGTCAAAAAGAAATGGCTATTGCTCAGAGCACAGAGGCGTGGATGAGGGGATTCTAGAGGCCGAAGAAGCAGTCAGGGGCCACGGCTACACACATAGGGTCACCTAATACACAAAACAAGCCAATGAGAACCGTAGTCACAGTAGTCAGAGGGAAGGTGGGCATGGCCAGCGTTGCCAGGCCCTGAACTACAATGATGACGGTGAGGGCTCATAAAGATAGGGGCTCCACTGTGAAGAGGCTTGAAATAGTGCCAGGGCCTTGGGTGGTGGGGGCAGCGGGGAGGTGAATTCAGACCTTGCATGAAGCACTTGCCTCTCACAGCCCTGTCGTGGCACAAGGCTGAATGTACGTGGGTCAATGAAAATATATTGATTGCTATAACTTGAAACACTTTCCCCAAGCTTGAGGTCGCAACTTACAAAGTAAGAATAAAGCCTGGTGTCATTAAGTCACAGAGAAATTGTGACTTACTTGTGTAAACCCACAAGTAGGAGCTACCAGAAGGGCTTTCTGTGAATGACCTGTTAGGCCACCTTAGAAAAGACACTTGCTGTGTTCAGTGGCCAGCCATTGCTGGTCCTTGTGGCAGAAGCCACTCATCCTACAGGAGATGCCAACAACTCATTAGTGAATGAAAAATTCCCCGGGAACGTGGTGCATCGTGCAGCCCCTACTGTCATGGCTCAAGGGGGGCGGGGGGGATGAGCAAGAGTCCTTTCCATGTAGAGATAACGTAGCTAGGCCTCTGAGCTCTGGATTAACTTGGTTAGTGCTACACAGCTAATGCTAAACAAGATCTTCTCCGAAAAACAAGCCCATGAAAACACCAGTACAGAAAGTAACAAAGGAGAGTATCTCTCGTGGAAGTTGCCTCCTCCGCACACGGTGGGTTTCAACAGAGCTCTCTCCGAGGACCTCTTCTGCCCCACATTCTGTGCATATCCTAGTAAATCCTGACATGTTTTCCTCTGTGGGCACCACAGAGGAAGGCAAAATAAATATCACGTGAAAACACGGATTGAAAGCTTTGTAAGAGAGAATAAAAGACGGGTTGGGAAGAAAAGGAAATAAATACCTCAAGGGAAGACAAAGTGATCAAAAGAATTATAAAAAAAAAAAAACAGGATAAAAAGAAAATCACTATTAAAAAGAGATAAGGTAGAGTTACTAAATAAATAGTAATGTGATTCCTTCAAGAATCTGAATAGAGATGTTCATCATGGAAAGTAATTGTAGTCGCCCTGATTTACATAAGATGAGCTGGGTGCTTTGTCTTTCTGTGTTCTGCCGAGACCAGGTGCCACGAAGCCATTCTTCACAGAGGATGACTGAGCACCGCTACCTGGCCCGGTAGACAGGCCTCTCCCACGAAACCGTGCACTCTTTGGGGTGTTCTTTTTCTATTTTCTTTCTGAGAAGGCAAACTGAACTCCTTACTGTGGGGCAAAGTACTCGAGCTGTGTGCCCAGGCTGAGCTTCACGTTTCCCTTTTAGATAGAGCAAGGCCATGGTGCTATTTCTCTCTAGGTTTTTATGATGTGAGAATGTTTTGGGATGTGTAAGCTAGTGTGGAATAATAGTAGGATATAATAGTTAGGAGCGTGAGCACACCAGGTCTGTCACTTACCCACAATGGGTCCTAAATAAATCACATAATTTCTGTGCCTTCATGTGAACCATTGGTAGACATGTCACATTGCCTACCTTTGGGGGATATTGTCTTTACTCCCATGTGAAGATCTTTGAGAAGTTCTAATGCCCCTCGCCACCCCCGACAATAACTGCTTTAAAAATCGCCAGGCACCTGCAGCTCGTGCCTGTCATCCTAGCTTGTCAGAAGGCTGAAATCTGAGGATCGTGGTTCAAAGCCAGCCTGGGCAAGAAAGTCCATGAGACTCTTATCTCCAGTAAACTACTCAGAAAAAGCCAGGAGTAGTGCTGCGGCTCAAGAACGCTAGCCTTGAATACAAAGAGGCTAGGGACAGCGCTCAGACCCTGAGTTCAAGTCCCAGGACCAGCAAAAAAAAAAAAAAAGATGAGGACTCAAAGTGATCTCTTAAAAAGGAAGTCTGTTGTATGACTTCATACATCATCCATTTCATTCTAGAATAGCTTCCATACGTTTCCGTCTAGACTAACTTCTGCCACTGGAATCGATACAGGGGATGTTTGCATGAAGGTGGGTGCTACATCTGATTCAGGACACGTTACATCGTCTTTTCATGCAGGAGCTTATATGGAACAATACATAACCAAGAACTTCTTTTTACTCCTAGGAATAACTCGGGCTTCACACCAGCAGATACGGTGGCTATCATTTTCTGTTCTACACACAAATCCCTTACATTGGGTAAGTGATTCACCAAGCTCACAGCCGTATATTGCCCTCATAGAGTAAAATCTTATAACTGTGAAACACATGGAACTCTTCGGGTTAAACGAAATGGGCTGCTTTGGTTCTGTTAGACAAACAACACTACCAAAGCGGGGAGGGATCCCAGCTCGGAAACACCTCTTCCATCCGTCTCGGAGTAGCTAGAATTACACGTGAGCCCCCAGCACCTGGCTCATCTCCAGAGCTCTAGGCCTAAGGAATTTTCTCTCTTTACTTCTTTCTTTCTTCCCTCCCTTCCTTTCTTTCTCCTCTTTTTCTTTTTGTGCCAGTCTTGGAGCTTGAACTCTGGACCTCAGTGCTGTTCCTGGGCTTTTTTGAGCAAGCTGAGCTCTCTGCCACATGAGCCACAGCTCCACTTCCGGCCTTTTGGTAGTTAATTGGAGATTAGCATCTCGGGGACTTTCTTGCCCAGGCTGTCTTCAAGGTACAATCCTCCCATCTCAGCCTCCTGAGTGGCTGGATTCCAGTAGTGAGCCACTGGCGCCCAGCAGGAGTTTTATTTCTATCTCGAACATTCTGCTTTGCCTTGTCCTTCCTGCCTTTCATCTCCGTGGAAGCACTTCAGACAATGGCCTCCCCTCCCTGCTTATTTCAGAGAGGTTACTGGTCACTCTTAATTCCTCATAGACTAGCGAGTACTTGGGTGTGATTACCAGAATGGGTTTGTTGAGCACTATTATACATTTACAGAATCCATTTTCACAAGACTCAACACCCGTTTCCCCGTCCCGGCGGCCGGATATCACAGCCGGCGAAGCTGTGTCGTGACCTGCAGGCCTGCAGGCCACTTCATTATCTAATGGAAATACAGGCCTGCTGGAGTTAGAGGACCCCAGCACCGACCGAGCGAGCGTGGAGAAATCCTATCCTGAAAAATAGGGGGAAATTTCAGTTCATATCTGTCAGCAGCATACTTTCTCTCTTCTCACACAAAAATGAGCTAGCACAGATTACAATATTGCTGTTTGGCACTTGAAATACATCTTTCTCTTTGGCAACTGCCAACAGCACGTTTCTTCTACTGATTTCCCCCTCCCCCAACACACACATCTCAAATAGAATATACAAAGTAAAATGTCAAATTCCGTTTATTGTCCCATGCACTATTTGCATTTGAGAATAAATGGTTGTAGGCCAAGTGGTATCCATGTAACTAATGAACCAGAGACGGAAACTCTTGCTTGGGAAGCTTCCCGAATGTTCTTTTGGATATACACTTTGGATTTACTTTATTGTTCTCGCTTTTTGCCCTGTCTCAGTCTCTTCTACGTTACTTGCATCTACACACATGCTGAATTTGATTCATTGCTTTTATTAGAGTCTTTGCCATTGATTGATTAGTCCTTCGTATTAGTACTTTTTCTGCTGATTGATTGCAGATGAAGTGACTATTTGACCTTTAATTATGAGGCTTCCTATTGAAAATGACAGTGAGCTATAGCTTCACATAATCCATCTGGAAAGCCTGACATGATGCCATTCCCTGGAGTTCGTTCAGTAGGAAAGAGGAGGCCTGAAGGAAGCGCAGGCCCATCGCTGGGCTTCCTCTGAAACAATACTACAGGGCTTGTTTGCTGCTGCGCTCCTTTAGTTTCCCTCGGCAGGGCCGGAGCAGGTTCATATTTTATCAAGTCAGGATCCCTTGCTGTAGGCTGCCATGTGAACTGTGAACTCTCCCAAATTATCCTCCGTGTTGATCGTGATATCTGTGTACTAGTAAGATGTTTTACATAGCAGGGATTGAAGATCAGCTTGTACTCCAGGTAAAAATAGCTCAGCGCACAATTAGTCAATAAATCTCAGCAAGAGAGAAATTCGATCTAAGATATTGGTGTTGTATTTATCTTTGTCTCTTGAGTAATCAAATCACTTTGCTTTCTCAATATCATTTCTGAAAACTTTCTCACTGCGTCTGGGAAAAAAAAATTCAGAATGTCTGAGGTTCTTCGGTCAGACATACATTCACATTAATTCTTAATGTGTTCAAGTAGCAAAACTAAAGTACATATCTGACTGTGGCAACTATTGGCAGTTAAAAATGATAGTCCCAATTTCCCCTTATTTGCAAAAGCATCTCCAAATTAAATGCATACTATTTGCATGTTTAAGTGTTGTGATCCAGCGTGTATCTTTGTAGACACTTGTGTGCAAAAACCTTATCAAGACAGCTGTTCCTCAAGTTGTTGATGCTTCACTATGGGTTTACTGTGACAAGAAAAAGGGTGATGGAGGATAGCTCTTTGGTAGACACAGGGTACGAGAAAGAATGGGAGAACACATACCTGATTGTAGTCTAGACCTAGGTTCCAACAGTTCTCCAGCAAAAGCTGGGACTTAATGCTGTAAGCTTGTTTCTGCATCCACAATGGGAACAGAGCAGTGCTTGACACTTTTTCCAGTTTTACCTTTCTGTGAAGAAGACATTTCCCTAGCCATGTGAGAAGAAGGTCTAGCAGGAATGGTTATATAATCCCCCCACCCACCCCACCCCACCCAGCCTGGTTACCTGCAACTCGGGCTGAAAACACCATGTTATTTACATACTAGTGTATAATTAAATAGCATTAATTATAAAAGGATTAAAATTAATTTACAGTTTATTAATTTTTAAATAACCAGATATTTTTCCAGAAGTCACCGCACTAAGTGTAACGTTTCACGTTTCTGGTATCCTTTTCCCCCCCAGTGCTTACCTGTGATTTCCATTTGACACATAAAGTAATGATCTTAACAGGACTACCCTGTAATTCTGCAGTACACTTTGTGACACACCTAACCTGTGTGGCATAAACAACCTTTGACTATTACCAAGTCAATTGTATCTCATTTTCATATGGAAAAAGGAAAACAGAAAAGTGTTCATTTATCCTATACCCTATGACTAACCGAGCATGGAGACCAGGTCATTTTTCTTCGAGAGATGCAAATGATATAGGAAAGGAGCGCACTTCACTGAGAGAGTACTGCATTGTTTCCAAGGGCTGTAAATGTGAGATCTTGGCGTGGATTTAAATCGTTTCAACTCCTTCACAATACTCTGTTACTTACATTGCTGTTTCAAAACAGTTATCTACAGTTGTTCCCACAAACGTATTTTCATGTGATCCAGTTATAAACTGGGACTCGTTCCTTGTATCTTCTTCATCATAACCCAAATGCTGTATCTTCATTTAAAGAGTGTCTGGTGAGCTGGCTCTGTCTCGTGAGGCACTACTGCCTGCCCTTCGTTCCTGCCAGCTGAGAGCCCCATGCCCTTTGACAACAGGCTGTGATCGTGGAAATAGAAATCCAAAATAAAGACAGAAAATAGAGTCTTTGGAGTGTAGCCACAGATATATTCCTGTCCTGCAGTTTGCTGCTCGTGATGGTTCTGGAAGGAATGGCAGTGTGAGGGTTCTGTCATTTGACAGACTCTTAAAGATACCACTGAAATTATGGATTACTACCCTGCTACAGAAAAGTAAAGGCATGTCTGTCATTTCATGCACTTTTAGGAACCAGTAAAGAGTGCAAGAGATGTATCTGCTTGAACCAGGAGAATTTAATGCTCCTTGTTACAAGCCCCTGAGTACTTTCGTTTTGCATTTTTGCTTTTAAATTTGATGTGTGTGAAAATCATTGCCAGCATATTCCGTGATCAAAATTTAGGGGGACCCCAAGGTTCTGAGTACAAGTATGAGACTAAAGACAATAAGAATTCTACAGAGCTTCCTGGCCTGAACCTCAAGCAAAACTCATCCAAAGAATAGGTCAATGTTAGCCTGGGAGACTGGGACCCTGCCGCCCAGTCCTCCCCTCACTGTCCCACCGAGGACCACCAAATGTTTTAAACCATCTGGAAATGCATTCTCCCAGAGGATCCAGAACTGATTTCGCCACTCCCTTGATGGGTCACCCCCGGGGATCTGAAAACATAGTTCTACCTTCCTCGCATAGTTACCGCGGACTACTTCTCCTGTGTCTTTTTCATTGAGCCACCACCAAAATTTGATTGAATAAAAGAAAGTCAGAGCCAAATTATGAGAGTAATACTTGAGTTTAGTAATAGAAGTCCACTTTCATTTAGAGTATTGTTTTACTCAGGTTACTCACTAGACTTCTGTACCTTCTCTTGATCTATTCCACGTGTGTTCACTAGTAATAAAACCAGGGCTGATGCTAATTGAGGGTTTAATAGGCAAACATGGTGCTATAAGCACTTGTTCCACGAAGTAATTGACTTTAAAATAATTTGGCATTGACAAGGTGGAATTATGTATGTACTAGTCAGGGTAGACTTCAGCACCAGGGACAGCCAGTTGCTCTGGTGGAAAATTCTCACTTGAAGTATTTTCAGCTGCCATGTTACAGAAAGGCAACACTCCAGGGGCAGCGGCAATTACTTTTGTTATCTATCTCTTTATCAACTAGAGACCTTCCTGATTAGCATAATGAATGCAGAAATAGGTTTTGATTGGTGAGATTCCTGACTTGTTATGTGGCATGATAGATGTTATACGTGGGTTCCTATTGATCTGCCTGAAAACTTAGGAAAGAAAATAATCTAGCCAGGCGCCAGTGGCTCACGCCTGTAACCCTAACTCCTCAGGAGACTGAGATCTGATGATTGAGGTTCAAAGCCAAGCCCCAGCAGGAAAGTCCATGAGTCTTACTTATCTCCTGTTAACCACCAGAAAACTGGAAGTGTCACCGTGGCTCAAAGTGGTAGAGTGTTAGCCTTGAACACAAAGAGCTCAAGGACAGTGCCCGGGCCCCAAGTTCAAGCCTTAAGACCAGCACAGATAACAACAACAAAAACAAAAACCTAGACCTCTAGAACCCCTCTAGCTCTACCATTTAATAATGCTCTGATTTTCGGCCAGGAGCTGGTAGCTCACACACTTGTGGTCCTAGCTGCTGTGAGGCCCACATTGGGGTGATTGGGGTGCAGTACCAAGCTACAAGCTAGGCAGGCGAAGTGTGGAGACCCTCCCTCACTGGAGAGCTGGTTGCAGTGGTGAATGCCTGTCACGCCAGCAGGGACAGGAAGTGACCAAGAAGTAGGTCGTGGCCTCGGCAAGACACCGTCATAAAAATAACCAGCAGAGAAGGAGGCTGGGGGCGTGGTCCAAAACACCCTGCCTGGCATGCGCAAGGCCCAGTTCAAACCCAGCACAACCTAATTATTATTATTATTATCTGACTTGGGGTTATGTCTCAGTGGTAGAGGTTTTGCCTAGCATATGGTAGGCCCTAGGTTCAATCCCCAGTACCACCAAAAAACAATTCTCATTTTTGAAAGGTTTGTATATTTAGCTTCTGTATGGACACCACAAAACTAGGATTTCCCCAAAGGCTAAGGGTAAAATTAAACCTTGTCTAGCATAATTTCAGAATACATGCCATTTGAAAGTTATCCTTATATGAAACCCTTGATAGAAGGAAAAACTTCTATGTGTGCATATATATACATACATACATACGATTTTCCAATCATCTTCCAGGCAATAGATACCCTGGGAAGTTTTGCAGAGACTGAAGATGGGGCGCAGCTTCCCCAAAGCCAGCTCTGAAAGGGAAGGCAGACAAATACCATCACCAGCGAGATGTAGCAAGAACACTGATGAGCAGAGACGCCCACAGTGGTCTGGCCGGACCCCAGGAGGGGTCGCTGTGCCTCAAACCAGCTCCTGGACGACGTCAGGGACGGGGGGGGGGGCCTCCACTGTACCGTGTACCACCGGGTAGCTTGAGCTGAAAGGTGCGGCGTCGTGATCCCGCCCGTCTGATCAAAGCAGCGACGGCCCGGGCCACGCCAGGTCTTCCATGGGCGCTGTCTCGTCCGCCAGGGACCATGGTCTTAACGTCCTTCCGAGCACGTGTGGGGACAGGGCCCTCTAGAGTGAGGTCCCCCGACGCTGCCGCCTGCTCGGTCGCAGCGGTGGAGCTGGGGACCCGCGTCACGGGGTCGTCGGCTCTGCCTCAAGCTGTCGCCCTGCAGGCCAGTGACCGGGAGGAGGGAGGGCGGCAGGGGGGGCGGGTGGCGGGGAATCCCACACGCTGCCTCCTCAGACTGCAGGCCCAGTCTCTATCCCCGTGCACGGCTTCATGTCAGTGCCAGATGCCCTCAGCTCCAGCTTTATATGGATTTCAGACTAACTCCCGGCCCCTGCCCTAGTCCAGGGAGCCACAGAGAGATGCACTGCACGCGCTCAGTTCACGCGCACGGAGCCACGCACGGGCACCCACGTTCCTGAAAGGGAAGTTCTCTAAGAAGTAAAGGAAAGCGTTCTGAAGTCCCTCCCTCCCTCCCTCCCTCCCTCCCTCCCTCCCTCCCTCCCTCCCTCTTTCCTTTTTCTCTCTCATGCTTTCCAGGCAAGCACTCGTTTGGGGCACCACTTGTTTTTCAGACCCGAGCGAGCTTGCCCAGGCACTCGGCTGAAGTGCGGTCTGCCGATGTGAGCCTTCTGGTAGCTTCTGCTGATGGGCTGACAGGTGTGTGCCACCGGGTCCAGTTTCTCTTCCATTGCTGGCCTGGCTGGCTGGCTGGCCGGAAACCTCAGTCCCCCCCCCGATTTCAGCCTCCCTGGTAGCTAGTGTGGCAGCCCCTGCACCCCACTGTGGGTTGAGACGGGAACATGAGAACGTGTCAGCTCAGGCTGGCACCCAGCCATGACCCTCCTGCCCTCGGCCTCCGAGGGGCCAGGATTACAGGCGGGGGCCGCCACGCCCTCCTTGTCCTCTCTGATGAGGTGACCGCCTTGTCCAAGGGAGCCAACAAGAGCCCATTTCCCAGGACTTCCTGCTCACGATGCGTTGGCAGTCACTTAGGGAGGGGTTTATTTATTATCTTTATTAATATTCAGAAAGTTTCCCTCCAGCAGTACTAAAATGTGCATCACAGAACCCTTGTTTACCGTGTTTGAAGTGAAGGATCTCACCCAGGAGATCCCGTTCACTTGAAGTCACAGCGCTCCGGCTCCGGCTCGCAAACAGAGATGGGTGAAAAACAACGCTCCTTTCAAGGGTTGCGTCTCTCCAATTATTTATTTGCTCGTGTCTCTTCCCAGAAGTTCTCTTAATTGAGCCAGACACTACACACCAGGCCGCATGTACTAAACATGACAGCCAGCGCCGTGCTTCTTGGGGAGAAGGAATCTGCAGCTGCAAAGCAGAGGGGACACACACATACCCCCTCTTTGTCCCCAACTTTAGCGCTGCCACAGAACTCTAGCCAGAAATTAAAGTCCACTGCCCCCGGTTTAAAGCTGTGGGGCGCCTGGCCGGTTTATGGCAGGTCACCCTGGAGGGTGAGAGTTGATGGAAAGTTGGGCGTGACACCAGGAAGCCGGCCCGGGACGGAATGCATGCTCCTGGCATGTCCGCCCCACCGCTGCCTCCGCTGTAGATTCGCTCTAGGGGCGCCAACGCAGACGTGCCTTCAAAACATCTCCCACGCTCATGTCTTCAAGCAGTATTCTTCACTGACCCCCGTGTGTCGGGCTCCGTAAGGCCCCGGGTACCACAGTGAACAAAGCTCAGGAAGCCCTCGCCCTCACTGAGCTTTCCGTCTAGTGGTTATAAGCAGGTTGACCCTCGCATATCCCATGGCGGTATCGTAGACAGAAACAATCCAGAAAGGAGACCCAGATGCCCGCAGGGGCCGGGAAAGTTAGGGCTTAAAGGGCACATTGGACCAAAGTGCTGAAGCTAAGAGGAAGCGGAGCGAGACAGAGGGAGGAATGAGACTCCAGCCAGAGGAAACGGCGAAGCCTACGGCCCCAGGGCATCAGCGTGAGTGGCGCCATGTTGGAAGGAGAGGGGGACCAGTATTCAGGGAGCAGTAGGGCCAGCCAGGTGAACGCTAAGAAGCCAGCGGGCCGCAGCATTGGATGCACTGAAGCCTTTATTGGTCATTGTGAGGACCCTCAGAAGTGTGACAAAATCGCACTTCCACATGGACGGGAATCTCTGTGGCTGTTGTGCTGGGCGGGGAGGGACGTCAGGGAAAATCAGGAGGAGTGGTGAAGGCTTTGATCCCTCCACAGCTCACAGTGGTGCAGTCAAGTGGCGGGAGGGAGAGGTGTGCGTCCCAGAAGAGTGAGATGGGTCTTTTTTTAAGAGCCATGGGCCTAAGGATAAAGAACTCTGGGTTCTCACTTCCGGAATTCAATCTGCCTTGTGCTTCGGTGTCGGGAGACATCTCATCTAAGGTCTTTGCTCTTTATAGGCACAGTGGGGTCAAGAAGAGCCTTGACAGGAAATGATTCTAGGCCATGGAGACAAAAACAAGTGTGTCTTTAAAATATCCCACGTGGAGCCTAGTCAGCGCTTGTTCGTATTGGTTACTTACCCAGTGTCTGAAAGCCGGAGCTCCCCGCCGTCGGTGGCTGGCAGTGTTTTAGGGAAACGGGAGTTAATGCCACACCGTCAGCTCCTCTCCACCCCAGACTCGAAATGTTCCCGTGCTTTCCTTCAGCAGCAGAAAAACGCTCCTTACAAAACTCGGTAAAACAAGATGGGCTTTCCAGAGCTCATCAGATGGGGCCTGGCCTGTGTTAGTGACCATGTTAAATGTATTCTTATAACCTTGTGTTATTTCTCTCGTATGAAATGCTCGTTCTATTTCTGATCCCGAGAGTGTGAACGTGTGCCAGATTTTCTCTGTACGAGCCTAGCAGCTCTCCCCTCAGCCCAGAAAAGGAAGACGGCGATGTCGCCCCTTCCTGCCCGCTCCCTCTCCACGAACATGGCGGTCCCCCCTGCAAGCCTCGGCTATGGTTGAACCGGAGCCAGAACCGCTCTCAAATTCCCTCCGAAATTCTCGGTTTGCTAATTACAAGCCCAGCGCCGCCAGGCAGGTGAGGGTGTGTGTAATCTTCCCAGGCAGAACCTTCCACTGATGGAGTTAAGTGTTTCCTTGTGAGCAGCTGCTTGAGCCGGCGCGGGCCATTCATTAAACATCTTTTCCAGTCAGAACACACCATTCAGAAATAACACCAGCTGCTCGTGCGGGGCTTTTCTTGTGTCTTTATTTACATAAAACTTTCAGCCCAGGTCCTTGAAGGCGGGAGCACAGTCTTTAATTTTCCTAATGGGCTGACGAAAAGGGTCATCAACCAATCAGGATTCAAAGTAGGCCAAGGCCTGCCCGGCCTAAGCATCTTTGTTCATGGAGGCGCCTGCCTTCCATGCAGTTCTTTCTTCTACAAGTATTTTCCCTACCTTTCCACTCTCCAGTAGTCTAGGTTGCTATTACCAAACGTCCCTATCCTGGGAAGTAAGTTCTAGAACAAGTGCCCAGTTCTGCTGTGTCAGGGAAATAAAACATCCCAAGATGGGGATACCCTATGATGGTTGTTTTATTCATGTTGTGGATCCTCTTCTACTTCCTGAAAGGCTCTGCAAAAACGTCTCGTTTGCCAGGCTTTGGAAGGTTCTAGAATGACTTGGGAGAAGTCCTAACCTAGCTAGAATGAGAACCAGAATGCAATATGTAGGCCCTGCAGATCAAGCAGCACCTACCACAACGCCTCTGCTGGGCGGCCAGCTCTGCCACGCCTGTCAGCCTGGAAGTGGGCGGCCTTTCTTCTCAGGCCACCCAAACTAACCAGACGGCTCACAGAGCCCATTTTGCCCCGTGGTGTTCTGATTTGCTCCTCAGCAGCGCCGCCTCCTTTGCTGGCCCCGTGCCGCCATGTCACTGGGTGGTCGCAGCCTCCCTGGTGTGGGGCTTGAGGAGGAGGAGGAACGTCTTCTGTAAGAGGACAGGCGCTTCTGACCACATACTGACCCCACCTGGCAGAGTGCACGCCAAAACTGCAAAGTAAGCCCATTTCACTGACGTGAAAACTGCATTTAAATGTGACCCCACCCAGGTCACACAGGGTAGCAGATGTCAGATGCTCATCGGGAACTGGCTCCATTTTTTTTCTCTTTCTTTCGTGCTGGGCATGGGCCTTGAACTCAGGGCCTGGCCTGGGCACTGACCCTGACCTTTGGTGCTTGAGGCTAGTGCTCTACTACTTGAGCCACAGCTCCATTTCCAGCTTTCGGGTGGCTCATTGGAGATGAGAGTCTCATGGGCTTCGCTGCCTGGGCTGGCTTCACCCACGGTCCTCAGACCTCAGCCTCCCGAGCAGCTGGGATCCCAGGCTTCTTCACACTGCACAGCTCAGCCTAGGAAGGCCGCCGGTACAGTAAACAATACATCCCTGCATGAAACATTCGCTCCTCTTACTGGAAATTATCTTGCGTTAGGATAAATCGATAGCCCGTTCTAACCAATTTCCAAAATCATGGTTGTACTTTATCATGGCACATTTCATGCTCTAGAAACTGCATAGAATTGCCCCTTTGTGTATTTAGTCTTTGAGATAAATTGGTCCCACGGAGTTTGGCTTTCTATGACTATTGTGTCTCTGCAGAGAGTGGGAAGGTGGGGATTTGTGCACATGGCTGTGTATGGTGGGCGGGGGGGGGGGGGGGGTTCACAGAAATCAGCATTCAGCCGTGTTTCAAAGAGTAACTGTGATCCCTAAACAGCGACTGGCTTGAATTATACTTGAGGAGACCGTCTACTGTGATGAGCTTTAAAAGTAAACACTAGCTTTTCTGGGGGATTCACTGAGAAGGAAGAGATGGAATTCAAACAGCCATGGGTAGGACATTTGGACGGTAAACTTATGGATGTTTCTAACTAAGAACGGACTAAACAAAAGTGGAGAGTCACCATGACAACTAAAGAGAGAAGCAACTGGATTCCAGATTTACCGCAGCTCCCTCCAGAACTCAGTGAGACTGGGAGAAAGCGTTTTAAGTGGAAAACAAGTCATGTGAATTCAGGCGAATGAGTTTTCGGAAGACAGGGAATGATCCAGGTGATTGGAGTCTATACTGGCTCTTTGCTGGGTAGGAGAAGTCAGGGTAATATTAGTCTCCTAAAGACAGAACACTTGTTTTCAATATATTTCCTCCCTTAACTCCATACTCCAATACTTATTTCAAATTTTGTGTTCGTGGTCAGTCTAATTTCTTTCCTTCCTGCCATATCAAATATATTTTTCCTATGTAATATATTAATCTCCCAGAGGGATATATATGAATGCATTGTCTTTCAAGTCTAGTAAAACTGGTATTTGTTCTAAAAATTCTACCACTCTCAATACAGGAAACATTAACACTTATTCTTATGTAATCAGTCATTTAGGTATTGTGTACCAACCGTATGCTTAAATGCTATAGACCTTCCTGAGAAACTAAGGAAAATAGCAGTGGCATAAATCAAGTATTTCAGTTACATGAAGTACATGAGAAGAATATCTTCATTCTTCAAAGAACCAGTCAGTAAATAGTAAGGCCATCTTCATGATGGCGTGAGTCACAGACAGCAATGGACACTTGGAGTTCAGTTGGTGATTCAAAGTAGCTAAGTAGCTATAGTAAGGTCCAGTGCTGCCTTAGCCACAACCTACAACGTGTGAGTTACCGAGGTCCCTTAGCTGCTCTTCACTTCAGTCTTCCTCATCTTGAAACCACTTCCTAGGCCCCTGTAAGGATTACATGTGACAGTGTGCATTGTGTAGCATGTGCTAGCACTTACTTACAAAATGGTGGGAGTTGTCATTATTATTTTTTTTTAACCAAGGTTGAGTAGGCAGAAGATTTGATGAATGGGTCCTAGAAAGTCATTGCAGTTCTTGGGCAGGGTGGTGGCTTTAATTAATGTGGGGTTGGCGAAGATTAATCTGGCTGTGGTTTATAGGATTGATGAGGGGAAGAATCCGAAGACAGGGAGTTATGTCGGGAGGCTGGAAGCAGGATCCTGGCTTGATTTTATGAGGAACTAAATTGGGAAGATGGCAGTGAAAACGGGGAGAGAAACGAACAGGAAAACAAAGGAAGAAGAGGTAGAGCATGGTGACTTGATCCAGAGATACAAAACCAGCAGGGTTCGTCAGAGATGTTCTCACATTTTGAGACTGGAGGGGGGCATTGTCCAGCAGACTTTTCTGGCGCTGCCAGAGCTACCAGAACACAGCACCCACGAGCACAGGGCCCTGGGCCCTGTTCTCCTCCTATCTCGAGCAGCTAGATCAATAACTGACGGACAGAAGCAGCTCAGTAAGTCTTTATGAATAGATGCATGAGTGAATGGATGAATGATAGGAACACTGTGCCCCTGCAGGTGCCATAGGAGAGCTCCGAGCAGTGACGTAAAGTAGATCGTTATTATATTGAGAACCACAGAGCAGCCTCCAAGGGAGGACCAATAAAATCCCATGTTTAAGCTAGGAAGGAAAACGTCTGTTTCTCAAAGTAAAATGACCAACTGCCCATCCAACAGAAGGTAGCAGTCGTTGGAACTTTTGAACACTGATACGAAGGGAATCTTGTGATTCTGAGGACACCAAACGAACACCTAAAATCAAGAGATGCTGGGGTGGAGGGCGGGCGGCACTTGTTCTGGTCTGTATGGTCTTATCCCTCCCATCCTGGGCCTAGGAAGAAAGCAACGTCCTGCTTGCTTGTTAGTAGGACAAAGCCCTTCCTTGAAGCTCCTACTTGGCAGATGTCTGTTGAAAGCTCTGCGTATGGAATGTGCCGCGATGTCAAACTCTGTTGGGTAATTTTAGACGAATGTGTCATGTGTGACATGGAACTATGGCTTGCTGTACATTAGTGATTTCCCAAGTGTTCGGCTGAGGTAGTGATGTGCTGAGAAAGTGCTCTTCATCTCTCCACACACTGTTCTGTAGAGCAAGGGGGAATGCTTTTGGTGGAAATTACTTTAGTCAGAAAAAGAATCCATTTACAATCTGCGCCTTCTAACATCCCTCAGACAATGCATTGTATTAAAGAGGCATTTTTTGATTAATGTTTTATAAACATTTTTCAGCATGACAGCTTAAAGTCCCTGTAAAATTGTAAATGTGCGCATAGTGTTCACTTCCATAAAGTCAAATGCCATCTCGTAAAGTCTCGTTGAATCCTGTCAACCACGGTGACACACTCAGTACCTGAGAGCATTAAAATTAATTTGCTTCATTTATATCACTGCAGTGATAGCAAGATGAAAAGAATCCCATATTTCAATTTTACTTTATAAAAAAAAAACTCGAGGAAGTTTGTTGGGGTTTCTAAATTATTGCTATTACTTTTTCTTGAATTAACAAATGTGAAGTTAAGAAAAATGGCATGACGGTCTCCATGGTAACTTTATGACGGAATCTGGTGGAAAACACACACACACACACACACACACACACACACACACACACACACACAGATCCACTTGAACGGTTCAGCACCCATGTTTTAGAAAGTACGAGGTCCCAAGCTCAGACCCCAGTAATAAACAAATAAACAGATGGCTTCCAGGCCCCGGTAAACTGCTGGAAAACGCCAGGCAGATCAGTCTCAGCCCCGACCCCTGGAGATGGAGCCTCACGGCCGCAGACTTTGAGAATTAATGGTCCCGCTCCGATCGCTTTTTTAGGGACAGAATACCTCTATCCCCACCTCTGCCTCTTACTGTCTTTCGCCTCTCGTGTACTGCACCCCACCACCTTGCTTCCCCTTCCAGAACCCACGCTGCAGCCAGAGACCCGCACCCCCACCTGTTTCGTACCATCCTCCTTGAGACCAAGAACTCACCAGTTTCTCTGGGAAAAAGGAGTTCTGTTCGGGTCTCAATAGTTTCTTGCTACAGCAACTTTCCAAGAATGTAGTAGCTGCTCCTTTTTAATACTACATATATTCTTAGGCTTCTTTGTATTTTTTAAATGAGAGCATGTGCGTGCCCATGTTAATGTAAAGGTGGGAAATGGAAGACAGAAGGTACCCTGCCGTGCTCCTCGCAAGCTCCGCCCGAGGCTGGACTTGGGAAGGGTTAATGCGTTCAGTTGGCCTTGGTATGGGAGACTGAAAAGCAAGCAGCCAGGAAATGCACTGTGGCACAAAGGCTTGACATGCATCAGGCGGTAGCGGTGATCGGAAGGGCCGCGTCCTCTTTGCTGTGTCGTTTTTTCAAAAGTCATTTATGCGGCATCATCTGGCCTGCGGGTCCGCAGAGGCGAGAAGAAAGAAGCAAAGAGGAAGGAAAGAAGGAAGGAAGGGAGGGAGGGAGGAGGGGGGAGGAGGAGCGCCGAGCTCCTAGGACTCCTCGTTGAAAAAGCTGACACAGGTGCGCTCCAATTCTGGAGTAAAGCCGTCGGTGGTGACAGTGTCGCGACGGCTGGCGGGTGACTCGAGTTAGCCGCAGGAACTGTGGACGCCGCCAAGCCGCCGCCCCACGCGGGGCCTCGGTGGGTCGAGTCGCCCTAACGTGACATCCCCGTGGCCCCAGCTTTGCCCGATGCTGACGGAGCGCGTGGCGACCCTCGGCCTCGGCCAGCAGCGTGCGAGGCGGGGGCCTGGGGGCCTGGCGGCAGAGCGCGTGCTTAGCGCGGGGGAGGCTGCGGCTGCCGTCCCAGCACCTCGGACATGGAGGTTGAGAGACATCGCTCGGCTCATCAGTTGATTGATTGACAGAGGGGGGAGCGGGGGAGGGAGCGTGTGAGAGAGAGGGATGGAAGGGGGGGGAGATAGAAAGGGAAGGAGGGAATAAGGGGGAGAAAGAGAAGGGGGGAGGGAGAGAGAAAGACCGAGAAAGAACATGCACAGCTTCCATTCAGCTCTCAGTATAAGCTCTAATTATTTTCCTGCCTCCTTTCAACGCCAAATACTGAGCTGAGCGCCTTTGACCTGGCTCCGGACGGGGTCCCCACAAACCAGTGGACTGTCTGGACTGTGCGCCTCCACTTGCCACATTCCCCAGCCTTCTTTTCCCTCCTCCCCTGTGGTGCCCCCCCCCCCACCAGCCACCTTCTCCCCCCTGGTCCAGGTGGAGCTCAGGGCTTCGCGGAATGAAAGGACGGACGGTGGGGAGGTTTGTTGACTCCTCTGGGTCATCTGAGGCCTCTAAATCCACACAGGGAAGCCCACCCCCCATCCTGCGCTCCGACCCTCACGGAGTGAGCCCTTCCTCTGCTGAGCTGGCCTCCGGGCGTTCTCTCTTCTCTGTGCCGCAGGAATTCCAATGCTGAAGATCGTGTTCGCCGGACACGAGCATCTCTCCCTGATATCCGTGCCCCTGCTCATCTACCACCCAGCTCAGATCCTGCTGGGAAGCGTGTTGGTGCCAACAATCAAGTCGTGGATGGTGTCACGGCAGAAGGTGAGACTCTAGAAAGGACTTGCTTGAATCCAGATGGGATCAAGACGTAGTTCCCGGGTCTGAGCTGTTTGTTCAGTTCGGCTCTATGGTGGCTCTCAAGTGCCTGTGCTCCCAACCAAACACAATAGCGATGGTGCATTGACGCATTCAGTTCAAACAGAATGGAGTTTTAAATGCGTTCCATGCACTCATGTGGAAAGGCATATTGCATGGGGCACTAACCTATGACGACCTTGTATCGTCGTCTCTCTGAGTAGGAAGCCAGTCCTTCCTCTGTGATGTGATTTCCTGTGCCTTCCTGAATAGATCTAGAATTCCAACTTCATGTCGAATCTCCCAGACACATAACGCTTCTTTGTAGGGCAAAAGTATCAGGGAATTAGAAGTTAAAGAGATGGGCCAGGCGCTGACGGGCCGTGCCAGTAATCCTCGCTTCTCAGGAGGCTGAGATCTGAGGATGGACGTCTGACACCGGCCCGGGCAGGAAAGTCCGTGAGCTCCCATCTCCAGTTCACGACCCAAAGAGCCGTCTGTAAGCGGAGCTGTGGCTCGCACGACAGAGCACTGGCCTTGAGACAGCACCCAGGCCCCGAGTTCAAACCCCAGGACCGGAACAGAAACAAAATAACAATAGTAAGTAGTGTGATTAAAAACTGAGACGCGGCAAAGGATGCCACACAGTGTCACCTTCGCCACGGCTGAGGCGGAGCCGCGGGGCTTCCTGTCAGGTCTTCTGGATCCGATGTCCTAGTTGACCAGTGACGCGGAGAGGCCGGGACAGCGCACGGGACACGGCCGCGCTGCTTCCCTCCCAGCGGCCCGGGCTTAGCCCCGTCCACACGTGAGGCCGTGACCAGAGAGGCGTGGGGAGAAGAGAGAGACCTCAGGTGACACAGTGTCCGCCGCTCCTGGCCTCCCGGGAGTACCCAGCACTCAGTACCCCCGAGCTGTGTCGCCGGTCTCGCGGCCCCCATCCTCCACGTTAGAAAACGGGACTGGGAAGATGGGAAGCGTCCCCACTGCCCTGCGGGGGAGTTTGGAGCTCAGGGCGCCCCAGTCTTTGTGCCCCCTCTTGAGGGTGACACTCCAGACCAGCAATACGATGTCACTCGTAGAAGGCTCACCCCGGACCCCCAGAATCCTGTGTGAGATTCAGCCCACCCATTGATTACTTAGGGATTTCAGTGGTTTAACAGAATGTGGATGATTGCGCTTCCGTGTCAGGGGCCACACAAAGGCCCGAGCTTCCCGCCCAGAGCGAACACAGGAGACGGGTTTGCTATCTCCTTCCGTCCCCTACCGTTCATCCTCCTTGTTTTTACGTCCATGCGTATATCTGTCCATGGGTATTGCATGGCTGGCTCAACATGTATACACACAAGGTGCGGCAAAGAGTGAAGAAAGCGGCTCTGCGGTGCATGGAGGTCCTCACCCAGAGCAAGTGCCCGAGATGACGGATGGAGATGGGGGGGGGGGGGTTGCCATGGCTCCTACGTTTGGAAGTTTCAGCTCCTCGTCAGTTCTGTTGTTTTTGGTCCTCTGTGGATGGGCACTCGCAGTGGGAGCAAAAACAGCTTTATCATCCCGGGGCGGTGGGGGGGGGAGGTGGGGGGGAGAGGAAGACAGGAAGAGAGTCTTCTTCAACGACCTCACCAACGACCTAAAGGCCTCTCGCCCCTTAAAGGCCGCAGCCCCTCCCAGTAGCAGCAACCTGGGGCCCGGCCTTTAACACGCGGCACCTGGGCTGGGGGAGGGCTTTCCTCCAGGTGGAGAGGGGCCAGCCACGCGCGTGTTCTCTGAGTGTGAACGGCGTGTGTCCCTCTCTTGCAGGGAGTGAAGCTGACGCGGCCCACCGTGTAAGGAAGGACGCCCGCTCCCCGTGGCAGTGTACATATGTAGAGCGTCGTACATTCACGCACTTCTGAACACTCGCACTCGTGAATGTTCCTCGGATGCATATTTTATTTTTTTACGGAAGAAAAAATATTATATACCTGTTTAAGTGCCTTAAAAAAAAACTGTACTCCATGAGAACGTTAATTCCAAAACATCCTGTTGTTTACTGCCAGCGGTGGTCGCATATTCTGGATTTTTTTTTTTTTTTCCTAAAAGAAAAGAGTCCTAGGAAAGGGCGGACGCCCTCAGCTCCGCCCTGGCCCCCCGACGTCTGAAACGAGCTCAGGCCATCAGGAAAACGCCCTCGGGTGACAGTGAGAAACTCCGAAGCCCACTCACGCACATTTGGACCCACTGTGGGACTCTCTGGGTTTGTTGGTTTGTTTGTTTGCTTGTTTTCCTACAGTATGACAAGCCTCCTGCCTACCCACGCGGCGGGGCCGGGGACGGAGTAAGACGCCGAGTCGCACCAGGTCCCCCCCCCTTCACTCAGTCACTTTTTTTTAGACATTCCTTCAGCAATCCTCCAGTCCCGTCCGCGAGGCCGCGGCGCCGTGTCTCAGATGCGCGAGGAGCTGCTCCCGCGAGTCACGAGGGAAGCGCGGGGCAGCTCCAGGCGAGCCACCACCTCGGGTCCCGGGGCTCTCGTCATCCTGTCTCAGTGCTCTGTGCCCAGCGCGAGCCCCCCGCAGCCCAGCGGGAGCGCGAGAAACGTCCCCGCGGGGTGGAGGCGGCGGGGAGGAGGGACGGAGCCTCTCCCATGCCGTAACCCAGGCCCCTTGCCAAGGTGACCCCCGCCAGGGAGGGCCTGCCCGGCGCAGCCCTGAACGGAGCCCGCGTCAGGCCCCGGCCACAGTGTGTCCGCGAGAAGGTCTCAGATAGATGTGTGCAACCTCGTGGGAAAAGGGAAAGCACATTGCTCTTGCGGAGCCATGGAACACAGATGTTACAACTCCACCCTTGGTCTAGACGGTTCATCAGCCGGCACTGGTCCAGGAAGCACGGCACATTTGCTTTCGCCGAGGCTGGGTGAATTTGACTAGACCCAGGTAGAGAAGAGTACTCGGTTGAGCCACAGGACACGTTTTTGTTCTGTTGATCGCGCACCATCCTGTCTGTCACTCTGTCTCCCTACATCCTCTGGTGGTTTGACAGTCTTAGCCTCCCGGTCTCACTGAGGCACACACTATATGGTCAGCATGTATGCCCACAAGTAGCAACGACAAAGATCATGATCCCAGCTACTCAGGAGGCTGAGATCTTGAGGACTGACCTTTGAAGCCAGCCTGGGCGGAGGAGTCCATGAGGTTTTATTTCCAATTAACCACCAAAAAGCTAGCAGTGGAGCTGTGGCTCAAGTGGTAGAGCACAAACCTTGAGGATAACATCTCAGGGACAGTGCCCAGGCCCTGAGTTCGAGCCCTAGGACTGGCACCAAAAATTATATATATATATAATATATATTATATATATAGTTATTATTATTCCACAGCTTACCAAGCTTATCAGTAGTGTAAGTTTATTTCACTGTTACGTCCAGATTTCATCTTTTGTTACCTCTAACTCATTTCAGTTTTTGCGAACCTCAGAAATTCCACAAGCATTCTAAGGCTCGTACCCCACCACGCAAAAACCTACTAAACAGGCTGCTGTGGACACCGGTAGCAAGAATACCGTGCCTCCACTGACAGTCGCTTTGCCTGATCTTCCTGATGCTTACCTCTGCAGCACAGAAGAGTTTTTATGTATTGTTCCTCTACACTTCCTTGGGTTTTAGAATAAATGGAAATGTCTATTTGTCTGAGTGGTCATAAAAAAAAAAATCTTCCTCCCTTTTTATTTGAATGCTCCTTTCTCCTCCAACTCATCTACCTCTACTGCCTAACACCTATGCTACGGTGGGTGTCACTATGGGA